>NC_141689.1:1950892667-1951539644 GCF_964263255.1 Lissotriton vulgaris
ATTCTATGAGTCTGGGGAAATGTATTCTTGAAGTACAGCGCAAACATGTAGGTCTCTCTATGAAATGTAAAGTACAGTCTGTCAAATTTTAAGTTTAAGGTCTGCATGGTCTTGTGATTGCTGTATTTCTGTACTTGCAAGTGTGTTCTCATGTCTGTTATCCATGTGAAGATACTAGTTGTATAAAATACAGGTATACATATATTTATATAATTTAGATATGATGATGATTTGAAAAGGTAGAGACATTTGCATGCATGCTTTTAATCATATGGAGAGACTTACAGCTGAGTCATTTAATAAACTGCTGCTTTATATTTGGCTATACCCAACACCCATGCAGTATGTAAACACCCAAGCACTACCCAAGCAGACTTCCAATCATCCAGGTACAACCTACGTGCTGCTGCAATCACCCAGGCACTACCCCTGCACTCATGCAATCACCCAGGCACTACCTATGCTCTCATGCAATCATGCAGGCACTGCCCCTGTACTTATATAATCACTCAGCCAGTACTCAGGCACCTATACGATCACCCAGGCACTACTGTTGCACTCCTTCAATCACTCAAGCTATACCTCAGTACTCCTGCAATCATTCAGGCAGTACTCAAGCATTTGTAAAATAACCCAAGCACTGCCTATGTACACCTGTAACCCCCCAGATATTACCCCTGCACTCAAGAAATTAGCCAGGCATTGCCTATGTGCTCCTTTAACCCCACAGACATTACCTCTGCATTAAAGCAATCACCAATGCATTAGTTATACACTGCTTCAATCACCCAATCACTACCCTTGCACTCCTACAATCACCCTGCCAGTATCTATGCACTCCTCCAATCAGTCAGCCAGTACCCAGGCACTTATGCAATCACTCAGGCACTACCCTAGTACTCCTCCAATTACCCAGGCACTACCCTTGTCCTCATACAATCAATCAGGCACTACCCCTACCCTCATTCAATTGCCCAGGTATTGCTCCTGCACTTATGCAGTCACCAATGCATTAGTGATACACTGATTCAATCACCCAGGAACTACCCTTGCACTCATCCAATCACCCTGTCAGTATCTTTGAAATCCTCCATTGAGTCAGTCAGTACCCATGCACTTATGCAATCACCCAGGCACTACCCTACCACTCATACAATCACCCAGCCAGAACCCTTACATTCATGCAATCAATAAAGACATCACCCCTACACATGTGCAATTACCCAGGCATTTCTATGCATTCCTTTAATCCCCCAGAAACAAGGCTACAGATTAGAGATGAGATGATGAATTATGCGTTTAATATGGAAAAATTATATTTGTGCGAAAGTCGGTGCAGCCAAACTGTCGCATAATTCCAGTGGCCCTACTCATACCTCTGACTAGGTCTAGAAGTGCTCCTCAGGGATTCCTTCTTTTTTTTATCATTGAGTTCATAGTTGAGCTTCTATGGAAATGAGGAAGACTAAACCTGACATTACCACTCCACAACACAGACTACCATGCCACATAATTATTCTCCATAACACATAATCCCGCTCTACATAATTGCTATAAAATAAATACCACATACTTTCTATTGATCCAGCGCAGCTATAGAAATTCCGTCTCAACACCACCATTCACTACCTAATACTCACCAAACAAATTAATACCAAGGCCCATATACTGAGTCAGAAAGTCGTGCAGCTGAATCATGTGGGCTAATTAATCACACAATTCAAACATCACTATGTACATTATATACAACTGCAGTATAACATTTTAATCATAAGAATTATAAAAACATTCAATTAGACCACTTTTGGCCGAAGGATAAACTGATGGTAACGACTAAATTAATCAAGACCAGCTTGACGTCTTTTATTTTTAAAGAGTCATAGTTTCTGTTTCAAGCTCTTTTATTAATAGCAAACCTTTTAATAAAAACAGTTTCAAATCATTAATTTATTGGCACAAAAGTCTGGCACTTCAAAATTGCTCAAAATCAAAGAACTTTAGTAAACATTTACCCTAATTCCCTAATTTAAGCTTTCTGACCTGTTAAAGGAAAAGACATATATTAAAGCATTTATCATCCTTACGCGTCCAAGGAAAATCGGACAGCACTTCGCCCTCAGAAACAGTCAGCCCCGCTCCCCTCAAAGGGCTAAGTTCTTATACTTTTTCTGACTTTACTAATCTAACTAAACAATATATTTTAAAAGCCTTACAGCAACCTGATTGGTTGCTGTCTGTCAGACCATCGAGAGGCCACCGCTTCCAAATATTATAACGTCATTTTTCATTGTTCATTGACATGAAGCGACACCGGCTTCCGCGGGTTGAAACATTATATTAAAAAGTTCTCTGTTTCCTCCAGGACTTGGCCAAACTGCCTCTGGTTGCTTCCGCTGCCTTGATAAAATAACTTTTCAGGGCACATCCTAGAACAAAAGTCTTTGTTTGAGCTTCAGTACATTTTCAAGAAAATGTTCTACAAAAAAGCTTCAACATGGCTGTGCTTGGCTCCTTTCAGTCAGGCTAACCAACATTCTCCAGAACTAGGCCTTAAGCCTTTCACTCGGGCTAGTATTTAAACAAACACAAAAGAGTAATTAATTCAAGCAATGTAAACCCTTCTGTTACCCACCCTCCATTGCTAATATTTAACCTGTTAATATATGTCACCTAGCAGAAGCGCACAAATTAAGCAGCACAATTAATATCTACCATTCTTCATAATGTCCAGCAGGATTCTTCATAAATCTGAAAAGATAAAAAGATAAACAGACACAACATGGATAATCAGGCACTACATAGACTAACACATAAGCACACACAATAAAAGCACATGCCATCAATTAATCAGCCGCATTAATGTTGACAAAGACAATAGGACAAACAAAACAATATTAGTTATGTGTTACAAAACAGACTCGCAAATGCAACATGAGCACATTAACATTAATCCCGCGTGTAATGAAATGAAGAACTTTAATCTTGATTTATTAGTAAAACAAATCATGCAATAACTCATTAATAAATTAGTTCATGTTACCAGGGATTTAATTTCACAAGCCAGAATAAAATTATTTCTGAAACTCGCTCCATTAAATCCCTCTTCTGGTGATTTCGAAATCACCAAACAACACCCAAAATTTAGAAAATTTTAAACCCAATTTAGAGACGTCACATTTTGAGTTCTTTCAGTATTAGTCTCCCTAAACCCCTGTCTCTGCTGTTTGGTTGATGTTTTCAAACTGAGCCCTTCGCATCTCCTCTAACTCGTATTCCTTCTCCTGTTCCTTTCTGAGTTTATAAATCCTCCTTTTTTCCTTCTGATGCTTCTTTCTCTTGTGAATCATGCAACTAATTTTTAACAGCAATATCACTATAATAATGACAATTACTGGACAGATACTTTGCCGATGATTGAGCTACTAACCTCTGAAAACCATTCTTTAATTGCCTCAATTCTTTTGCCTATTCGTTCAGTAAAATTTTCTTCCTCCAGGGGTTCTATTTCTTCATGAAATTCTGTTATATTTTTAATAAGCAACTCTATATACCGACTCTTATCAGTAATATAAGCACAACAATGCTGGACATGTAAAACCCCACAGACTCCTCCCTCTTTTGCGAGCAGAATGTCTAATGCAAGACGATTCTCCATAACCATGCTCCTGGTAGCAACAAGTTCTGTGTTTACTAATTGAAAACCACTTGCAGTATCTGTTGACAATCTGTCTACAATTGTAGAAACCTTTCTAATCTTGATTGAATTCATTGGTATTCCAACCATGGGAATGACTGCACCGAATATGTCTCCCAAGACTTCTGTAAAACTTTCTCTCTTAAATCTGTTCAGGTGTTCACCAAATTCAAAGGTACCCTTCTCATTTCTGTCAACATGAAAAATTTGGGGAAAAACTAATCCAAGATAACACGTCCCATACCAATGGTCTGGGAGGCTAAAATATGCCTTGTTACCACAGATAAAATAAATTCCAGGGAAAATTGGATCTCTTCCACCTTTAAATCCCCATCCCCCTATGATACGATAAGTATCCTCACATTGACTGGCGCCAACAAAAAAGTTATCATAAAGAGTATTATCTCTTCTAATGCAAAATTTACCACTAACTGGTTCATCTATATGTATGGCTGCATGTGTGTTAACACCATTAAGCTTAGCGTCCTCCATTTGCCAAAACTTTGACTTGGCATGCTTAAGGACTTCATTTCTTTTATAAATAGCCCTTCTCTCTTCAACCATATTCAGGAAAGTCTTTTCCTCAGCTCTCATCTTGCATGTTAAATTGTTTCTATAAGAATATTCATAGTTAAGTTCATTAGTTACTAAAAAGAATTCCCTCATCTGCTTCGCAGGCTTAACTTTGTTTAAGCTATTTACAACTTTGAGGTTTGCAAAAACCTCATCAAAGTCTGAATAATAATACTCCAGACGACCAGTTTGATAAAAACAGGCTAGCAATTACACTGCAAGTGATGCCATAAGTGAGAGGTAACATATTATAAGTAACCCCCTCTGGAACAGAAGCAGGCAGCTTCACACAGACATAGCAATCCGTTACATTCATTACCATAACATATTCAGATAAAAGCCTAGAAAATGAATTTCTAGAAAAATCTCACAGATCTATCTTGATGAATTTCAGGATTATGTTCAATAATTCTGCTAGACTTGCCAGCATGTTTTTCCAGTTTAGTTTCTACCTTACTTGTTATATTAGTCTTAAGTTTCTGTTTATCAATACCAAAAGGGTACACTACAGCTAATATTAACCAGACCAGAATTAAGAGAACCACACAAATTGAAGACATTTTGCAACATCTTCTCAAGATTGAACACCTTGAAGTATCTGAACTAGGCATTTTTAAAAAAAATAACAAAAATGAAAAACGAAAATTTGGAAATAATGTAAGTAATATGAAATCTAAAACTAAACTAAACTAAAACTAAAATATTCCCCCCTTTAAATTTTTTTTTAAAAGAACCCTAAAACAGCTTTTCTGCGACCTTGCGTCACATGAATGTGTGTTTTCCAGCTAACACAATTTCTTCAACCTTGTGTCACCTAACAAGTCTTCTTCAGCCTTATGCGAGGAACTAAAAACCCTTATCTAAAGATTAAACAACTTCAATCATTGTCACTAGCTTCTTCCAAATCCTCTTGACTGCTACTCCCTACCTCAACAATTGGTGGGATTATAATATATGTCCATTCTGGGGACTTATACTTTTGATTCGGCTTTATCACTCTTTTTGTCTTACGAGTGATCACTTCAATTTTCTTATTATTCTCGTTTTTCTTATCAGAGTCTCCTCCCTGACTAGACAATTTGTTGATCTGTTCTTTTGATTTCTTAACTAATTTGAATTTCAGAATATCTTCTGGCCAAATCTCTCCTCTTCTCAAAACCTTTTTCTTTGGCACAGTTTCATTAGACTCACTTTTCCAAGATCTTTTTCTGAATTTTCTTATTTCAGATTCTTCATCACTCCCATCTGTATCTGTTTCTGAGACTTCAAATCTGTACCTAGGAACTTCTTTACTCGGCAGCTTCACTCCATTAGGAACATCATACTTTCAGCTGGTACTTGGTAATTCTTCCTCTTCTTCAGGGATCACCTTCAGCTTCCCAGTTTGAGGTTTCTTGCTCCTGCACACAGAGCTACTTCTTTGCCTTTCAATACTCTCCCGGATCAGATTTCTGTCTTGCTCAGAGTCTTCTGCTTCTGAATCTTCTTTTTCTTTTTGAGATTCTTTTTCTAACAGGTCTTCATCAACATCTTGATCTCCAGTCTCGATTTCCAGATCTTCTTCATTGAAGTTCTGATTAATATCAGAAAGGTTCTGACAGTATTCAATGATTGCACTATCATTAATACTCAAAAGCTTGCCAACTGGAACAAATGCTTGCCTCATTACTCTTCCCATTAACCCCTTGCATGCTGATGACGAACCCCAGCCGTCATGCACTACGGTGCTCGTGTGCTGATGACGGCTGGGGTTCGTCATGGCCCGCCCCTGTTCATTTGTTTACAGCACAGGGGTGGAAACGGGCCAGCAGTGAAGGGGTTAAGATATCATGGGGACTAAGGCTTGTCTTTTTCTCTGGAGTACTTCTCAAAGACATCAGAACTAGTTGAAGAGCATCTGTCCACTTCACTCCTGTGGCTAGACAGATTTTTGAGATCCTGTTTTTGATAGTTCCATTTATCTGCTCAACAACACCTGATGCCTCTGGTCTGTATGCACAGTGCAGTTTCTGTTCAATGTTTAAAGCCTCACGGATCAGTTTTAACAATCTGTTTTCAAAATGCTTTCTGCGATCACTTTCAATAGTTACCGGAAAACCATATCTAGGTATGATCTCCCTCAAAAGCAATTTTGCCACAGTGACTGAGTCATTACGACGGGTTGGGAAAGCTTCCACCCATCTTGAAAACAGACAAACAAACACAAGCACATATTTGAGCTTGTTGTGCTTCGGCATGTCAATGAAATCCATCTGTAACCTGGTAAACGGACCACCCTCCCGTCCTATGGTTCCCAAACTTATAACAGTTTTCCTGTTCGGATTCATTTGTTGACAGGTCAAACATCTTTGGCAAAGTGACTCTGCTATGATTCTGAATTTTGGACGGAACCATGTTTCTCTGAATAGTCTGATCATTGAATCTCTTCCTAAATGCCCTGGACCATGGTACATCCGTGCCATGTCAGCTATCATACAATTCGGCATTACTGGTCTGCCATCTTTGTAGACCCAAACTCCATCTTCCTCTCGCTGTCTGCACTCTGCTTTTAACCATGTGTTTTTCTCTTCTTCTTCCACCTCATCTTGTAATTCTTTTACTCCCTGCCATGTTTCAACTACAGAAATTAGCATGAGAGAATTCAACATGTGACTTTTGTCTTTTTCCCGATTGAATAATTATTCTTTGCACAGTACCTTGCAATCTCATCTGCATAAGTGTTACCTTTGGTAATGTAATCCTCACCTTTTTTATGAGCTGCACATATTACAACAGCAATTTGTTCTGGTAACTGAATGCCATCAATCAATCTTTTGATCAATTTTGCATTTCTGATTGGCGTACCCGCAGAGGTCAAATAACCCCTTTGAGACCAAAACTGTCCATAGTCATGAACTACGCCATATCCATACTGACTATCAGTCACTATGGCTACCTTTTTACCAGCTGCTTTTTCACAAGCTCGAATTAAACCAATTAGTTCTGCAATTTGGGCAGAACGAATTCCATCAAGAGGTGAACCCTCTACAACATCTGAAACTGTACATACTGACTATGCTGCTCTCAGAATTCCTTCATCAGTTCTTAGACAGGAACTATCAACAAAATAAACCAAATCAGATTCAGGTAATGGAACATCTTTTATGTCCTGTCGAGGTTTGGTGCAGTAATCTACAACATCCAGACACTCATGATCAATGTCATTTTCAATATTAACCTCAGTAAAAACTCCATCTGGCAATAATGTGGAAGGATTTAAATTCACACATTTTGCAATGGAAACATTATCTGATCCCAGAATTGTTTTCTCATATTTTGTCAATCTGTTACTGGTTAGATGCTGAGTTTTGCTTCTGGTAAGAAGAATTTCAACCGAATGAGGTACATATACTTTTACAGGAAATCCCATAATGATACCTTCACTCTTTTCAAGACTTAGACTTGTTGCAGCCACTGCTTTTAAGCAACCTGGCAAAGCTTTTGCAACAGGATCCAAAACAGCTGAGAAATAAGCAATTGGCTTTCTCAGTTTTCCATGTCTCTGGATCAGGACTGACAATGCAGAACCTTCCCTTTCGCTGCAGTACAACTCAAACTCTTTATCATAGTCTGGCATACCCAAAGCTGGAGCTTCACATAAGCTTCTTTCTAATTGTTCAAAAGCTTCTATTTCAATTTTCGACAGTTTGATTGGATCTTTTATGTCTGCTTTTGTTAGTCTTTGTAATGGTTTTGCAATTACGGAAAATCCACTAATCCATTGTCGACAGTGTCCAACCATTCCCAGAAACATTCTGACCTGTCTTTGTGTGGTCGGAGGCTGTATTGCTCAAATCATTTTAATTCTTTCAATAGTCACGTGTCTGATTCCTTTTGCAATTCTGTGACCAAGATACTTTACTTCTTGTTTACAAAACTGCAATTTCGCAGGTGACACCTTATGTCCCTCATCTGCCAATCGATTTAAAAGTGTAATGGTGTCAGTTACACAATTTTCTCGTGTCTTTGCTGCCATGACCAAGACATCAATATACTGAACCAATGTTGAATTTCCAAGTAAAATCAAATCTTCCAGGGATTTCTTTAATAACTGATTAAAGATAGATGGACTCTCAGTATACCCCTGTGGGATACGACACCATGCTAAAATGCGATTCTGGAACCTAAATGCAAACATTTGCTGGCTCTCTGGATGCAGTGGAACTGTAAAGAAGGCATTACATAGGTAAAGAATTACCGCAGGGTTTGGAACAATTGGGCAACATGGAACAACAATTTGGTTAATTTTTCTTAAATCCTGAACAATTCTGGTGTTCCATTTGGCTTTTTGATACCGATAATCGGTGAATTAAATAGACTGCTCTCAATCTCCTTTAGCACACCTTGGCTTATGAACTTTTTAATCACTGGAATGACACCTTCAATTGTCTCAGCTTTCATTTTGTATTGAGGAACATTCAGGAAATATACTCCTTGTTTTACAGTAATTTTTACTGGATCCACATTTTTCATAAGACCCATATCATTTCCAGTTAGGTCCCAAATTTCTGGTTTGACTGGCTTTTTGAGCTCTTCTGGCAAATCATTTTTATCAAAGACAGGAAATAATAATTTTCTTTCCTCTTCGACCATCAACATTGTCAATTTATAAAGGCCATCTACTTCTGATGTTTGTAACTCAATGCCATCTGGTGAGCAATATATTTTGCAATTCATTTTGCACAATATATCACGACCCAACAGATTTACAGGACTACTGTCACAAACAAGAAACCTGTGTTTATCTTTGTAATTTTCAATCTCAACCTTTACAGGCTCTGTCAGACTTGTTTTAATTTGCTGATTAGCTACACCTACAACTTGGATAGACTCACCAGAGAGAGGAAGATTTTCTATTTCTGTTGATCTAACAGTAGAACGGGTAGCACCTGTGTCCACAAGAAAAGTGATATCTACATCATTCACTTTACCATTAACAAATGGACCAGACTGATCTACCTCAAGAGTGGGTCCAAGCACACACTCTTCTTCCTCTCTCAGGCACCATCATGAGTAATCTTCTGATGAATCACTCTCTTCCTTATTTTTCAGACAAAACTGTTGTGAAGCATTTGACATATTCACTCTTGACACATTATTTACCTGATTACCTCCACAGAAACCTGTTTCTGATGTAAACCTCTGAGCATTTACACTGTTTGGAAATGGTGCTTGTGGAATCTGGCTCTGCTGAATTTGGCTCTGCTGTATCTGGCTCTGCTGATTCGCTACCTGTCGCTGTAGCTGTCGCTGCTGACTTAACTCGTTTAACTGTTGCTGTAGCTGTTGCTGCTGATTTAACTCACTCTGCATCTGTGGATTCAATGAATTATTTTAAAAATTTCTGGGCGGGTTTTTACACTCGCGTTTCCAGTGTCCAATTTCGCCGCAATTAAAACATGGGAGCTTCTGTTTTAGCTCTTCAACATTTACATTAAATTTAGGTTTATTATTACAATTATTCTTAAATTTGCCTTGATTCTGCTGTACATTTTTAATTTTAAAAGCCATTTGCTGTTGCTCAGCTACTTTCACTTGTGCCCACATTGCTTTTTCCTTAAGGTTCTTTTGTTTGGCATCTATCTCATCACTACAATATTTTGCCTTTCTCAGGATGTCATCAACCGAAAGTGATTGCCGGCACACAATTCCATTTTTAATCATTTCACCAATTTCAGGTCTCAGGCCGTAAACAAATCTGTAAATAAAGTGGCTCATGTCCTTTTCACTTAATTTTTCGTAGCCACTGTATTGTTTAAAGACTAACAACAACCTTTCATAAAATGAATGTACTGATTCTTTTGGCTCTTGATTTGTTCTGTCAATTTTAACCCAGTCTACTTCTTTCGAGGGAATTTTTCGTTTCATCCAATAAATTACTTTATTATATAAATCCATAACATCTTTCGATGGGGCACCTGTAATTGTATCTCGGGCAGGTTCTTCTTTTGGCCAACTCACAGAAATTTTACATTCTGTCCAAAGATCTGATGGGACAACAATGTCAAAGAATCCATCCAGATCAATCCACAGAACTTTTGACACCTTAATAAATCTGTCTACCTGTCGATACCATTCAACTAGCTTCTCTCTCAGCCGAGGAAAATCATTAGTAAATAACAGAATATCCTGTCTTGACCAAGGGACATGCACATATCCTCCTCCTGCTATTTCCCTCATTGGAAATTCTGAGACTACTTCACTTCTGACCCTTTTGTCCTGTTCTTTATTCTTAGACCATTTTATTCTCCATTTGACTAACTCACCTAATCTTTTGAGAAAAGCTATCAATTCTTTTATATGGGTCATTCTTCCAGCAATACGTTTGCTCAAATACATTTCTAATTCAGCAGCCATTTCTTCCAGTTGCTCATACCTGTCTTTCGTTTTCCACTGGATGCTCTTGCAAATGAAAAGAAGTTCATCATCCTGATACAATTTCAGACTGTCAGTACCAATTGTGCCAATAATTAATTCCTCCAAATCAGCTTTTAATTTTGCAACATCAAGCTTTTTAAATTCAGGAGCTTCTGGAGACAATGCAATTTGTGTTAGATCTATTCTGTTTAGGCTTCTTTCTGACGGACCTAGATCTGATTCTGCAACAGATGGTGTCTGAGAACCTGTCAAACTTCGATTAAAAGTTAGATTTGGCATCATAGATTTTTCTCTATGAATTTCTGAAAGTTCTGAATAAAAATTTTCAGCCACTTTTTGAATTTCTGCATTCAATGGAACCGTCAAAGCAGAATGTCTATTCTCTCTCTGATCAAAAACTGGCACAACAGGACCAATTGTTACTGGTACTGTCACTGCTTCCATGTTTTTTGTTAATTGTTGAATTAAGTCTTCCTTTGCTTTGTTATAACTGGAAATTTCTGGCATATCAGCAAGAGTTCTTTCTTGACTTCTCAGAAAATTATTTTTCTGCTCTGGAATTCTATCTTCTCTGGGCGCACTAGAATTATTTATTGACCCTACTCTTTCAGGTAATTTTAAACATCTGGGTGAACCTTCCTCAACTTCCCTAGGAGGTGCACTTGGAGAAGTTCCTGTAGAAACTCTCGGGGTAGATTGAGAATCTACTTGATAAGGTGGCGGTTTGCGTTTATTACTATAAATGTCTTCTAAAATTGCATCATCTAATTCCTCATCAAGTCTCTTTTGAACTTTCTTTTGACCTGGATCATTAGTGACCATTATTCTCACTGGATGCAGACCATCATACATGTCTGCTTTTCTCCAGCGTCTCACTTTGTCTTCATGTGTTTCTCTATTTAAAATCTGCTTTGAATTTCTAGGTGTTAAGCATTTGCTCTCACGTTCAAGTTCCATCATCTCAACTTCCCATTCAACTAATGCCTCAAATTGTGTAGGTCTAGGCTTCGGCACAAGATCCATCATTTTTTCTCTCAAGTTCCTCAAAACTTTCATATTAAATGACCCATCTTCCCGCCATGCTAATACACCATCCTTTTGTGTATAATGGAGTCAATTTTCAAACCAAATTACAGTATGATAACCATATTTGCCTTCCATATAGGCTGCGGGTGTTTTGTACTTATGAAGTAATTTACCACCACGCGTTTCAATTTTCTTGTCAGGTTTAAATAAATTTTTCATTTTCTGAAACCATGAAGGCTTCTTTTTCTCTCCATTATACCAATAACTCATGTTTTAAATCAAAATTGCTTATTCCGAAACGTTCGAAATGTTTTCTTGGTGTTCCGCTACTTCAGCCAATCCGTGCGCGAAAGACACCAACAAGCCAATCAGGTTAAGCTATGTCACCACCTTGCTCAACCAATAGAAATACCGTGTTCAGAACTGATCAATCTAGTATCAGCTCGTCACTGTCACGTGAACCAAGTCACTATCACGTGAACCAATCACTGCGCTTGCTGTGACGTATGTTAGCCAATCACAGCGCGGACCGAAATGACGTACACTGCCGCTGCAGCTTCACTGTGTGTTACTCTGTAAACTCACCCCTCCTTCACAAAAAACTTTTCACAGTGCCATTTTAAACAATGCTTTTCCAATGAATTTCAATTAGTAACTACAAATAAACAAACCACTTATCTGTTTCGCTAAATAAAGTAATAGTTTACAAACATTCAGAATTGTTTTCACATAAAATAGACGACGCTATTTTCACAAATCATTCACGCATTCAAACGGAAAACCCTGAACATGCACACACGAAATCTTGGCGGGACTTTAACCAACCACAGAAATCGTCAAACGTTAATAATAAGAATAGACAATGCTATCTTACCCTTCACTCAAGCTCAAATAAATCTATTACTCTTTTCACAAAAAGTTTTAAAACTGGCTCACCAGGGCTACAATTTTATAGACAATTCTCGCTATTACATTTAACCAGTTACATCTAAGGTCCCTAAACTTGTGCTGTACGTTCACAACACTTTGCGATATATTCTATACCACAATTTTTGAAACAGAACAAATGCACTGTGTAACTTTTCTAGCCACACTACTCTTTTGCCGGTAAACAACCAGGAATTTTTCACACTGCAGGAAAAATCCTTTTGACTACATACAACGAGTGAACAAACCTAACAACATATTTTAGACATGTATCCTATGTAATTAACATGTAACATGTCAGTTACCATAGTAACCATCCTCTTCTACCAGAGAAATTGATCCAGCGCAGCTATAGAAATTCCGTCTCAACACCACCATTCACTACCTAATACTCACCAAATTAATTAATACCAAGGCCAATATATTGAGACAGAAAGTCGTGCAGCTGAATCATGTGGCCTAATTAATCACACAATTCAAACATCACTATGTACATTATATACAACTGCAGTATAACATTTTAATCATAAGAATTATGAAAACATTTCATTAGACCACTTTTGGCCGAAGGATGAACTGATGGTAAGGACTAAATTAATCAAGACCAGCTTGACGTTTTAAGTCTTTTATTTTTAAAGAGTCATATTTTCTGTTACAAGCTCTTTTATTAATAGCAAACCTTTTAATAAAAACAGTTTCAAATCATTAATTTATTGGCACAAAAGTCTGGCACTTCAGAATTGCTCAAAATCAAAGAACTTTAGTAAACATTTACCCTAATTCCCTAATTTAAGCTTTCTGACCTGTTAAAGGAAAAGACATTTATTAAAGCATTTATCATCCTTACGCGTCCAAGGAAAATCAGACAGCACTTCGCCCTCAGGAACAGTCAGCCCCGCTCCCCTCAAAGGGCTAAGTTCTTATACTTTTTCTGACTTCACTAATCTAACTAAACAATATATTTTAAAAGCCTTACAGCAACCTGATTGACCATCGAGAGGCCACCGCTTCCAAATATTATAACGTCATTTTTCATTGTTCATTGACATGAAGCAACACCGGCTTCCGCGGGTTGAAACATTATACTAAACAGTTCTCAGTTTCCTCCAGGACTTGGCCAAACTGCCTCTGGTTGCTTCTGCGGCCTTGATAAAATAACTTTTCGGAGCACATCCTACCACAAAAGTCTTTGTTTGAGCTTCAGTACATTTTCAAGAAAATGTTCTATGAAAAAGCTTCAACATGGCTGTGCTTAGCTCCTTTCAGTCAGGCTAACCAACATTCTCCAGAACTAGGCCTTAAGCCTTTCACTCAGGCTAGTATTTAAACAAACACAAAAGAGTAATTAATTCAAGCAATGTAAACCCTTCTGTTACCCACCCTCCATTGCTAATATTTAACCCGTTAATATATGTCACCTAGCAGAAGCGCACAAATAAAGCAGCACGTTTAATATCTACCATTCTTCATAATGTCCAGCAGGATTCTTCATAAGTCTGAAAAGATAAAAAGATAAACAGACATAACATGGATAAACAGGCACAACATAGACAAACACATAAGCACATACAATAAAAGCACATGCCATCAATTAATCAGCCGCATTAATGTTGACAAAGACAATAGGACAAACAAAACAATATTAGTTATGTGTTACAAAACAGACTCGCAAATGCAACATGAGCACATTAACATTAATCCCGCGTGTAATGAAATGTAGAACTTTAATCTAGATTGATTACTACAACAAATCATGCAATAACTCATTAATAAATTAGTTCATGTTACCAGGGATTTAATTTCACAAGCCAGAATAAAATTATTTCTGAAACTCGCTCCATCACTATCCACATAATTTCACTGCATAATGTACCACATAATTCCACTACACACAATGTACTCCGAAAAACATTAAAAAACTTTTACATTTACATTGCCAATAGCTCTAACTCTTGCAAATGCAAAACCTATAACATTGTAAACACTTCTTTAACTGATAATTGCGTTTGCAGGTTGGTGGATTATGGGTGCAGGGCCTCCGACCAGCACTCATGAATTCTGCTGCATAGGACTTACAGGACGTACCAGGAGGGCTTCTTGGCCCACAAAGTCCCTCAGGAGTAAATTGGACTTCTTCCCCCATCCCGTAGTCTGCCAGGAGGTGCTTTTGCAGAGTGGTGGAGAAAGGGTAGCATGGCCTCCGAAGATGTCTTAGAAATCCCACTGTGTGGGACTTATTGGAGTTAACAAAGGGGGTTAGTTGGCACCCAAGGATATCCTTGGGGGCCAACTACTCCCCCTATCCCCTAGTAAGTCCCACACAGCAGGATTGCTAAGTTTTCATAGCAGGCCACGCCCCTTTCCACACAAACTGCAAACACACTTTCTGACACGCACTTGGATGGGGATTGACGTCCTCTTCGCTGCTGGGAGTCCTTTAGGGGTCAATTAGCCTACCTCTTACCTCCAGTAAGCACCACACAGTGGGATTGCTGAGAGGTGGACAAAGGCCACACCCCCTTTTCCCACTACTCTGCAAGCACGCCTCCTGGCACATTCTAAGTTGGGGTATTAAGTCCCCTTCATTCCTAAGGGTGCCTGGGGGCCAACTAGCCCACCAAGTACCTCCAGTTAGTGCCACACAACTGGATTGATGAGAGTGGTCAAAGGCCAAGCCTCCTTTTTACACAACCCTGTAAATGCAGCTCCTGGTGCACTGCTGCTCGGGGCTGAAGTCCACTAGTGTTCTGAGGTACTCAGGACAAAAGAAGACCTCATCGCCTAACCACCACAGTGCCATGAGGTGCGTTTCCGGAGTGGTGTACAAAGGGGCATGGCTTTGGACCACCTCTCTGCCACGCAGCTCTGTGGTGCATACTGGAAGTACCTGGTGGGTTAGTTGGCCCCCTGGGACCCGCAGTACACAAGAGGAATTAATTTCCCAACTTACAATGCACCAGCGGGTGCATTTGCAGAGTGGTGCAGGAACGGGGAGGGGCCTCTGCGGGGATGCCGTTTTTTTATTTTTTAGAAGGGGCTGTGTGGCCCCCTTCTATTTCCATTTTTGGGGCCAAGGGGACCCCACCCCCCAGGGCCATGCCCCGTTTTTAAACAAATAAGAAAAAAATGGGAAGGGGCCACTTGGCCACCCTCCCGAGGCCAATTTAGGCCCAGGGTACCCCATCCCCTGTGGCATATCCAGAATCATAGTTTTTTTAATTTACATTTGTAGGGGGGCCGTCTGGCCCCCCTCCTGAGCCAATTATGGTCACAAGGACCACATCTCCTGGGACCATCCTTTACTTTTTCTTAAAAAAAATGTATTTTATAATTATTGGGGCAGGCCGCATCTGGCCCCAGAGACCACATCCCACAGGGCCTGGCCTCTCATTGGGGACTGTGGGGGGAGCCCCAATACCCCCACGGCCCGCTGGGTCCCCGCCTCCTGCGGGAGACAGCACTGCTTTTGCACAAGGGGAGCTGCTGGCCTGCAGCTCCCCTTGCTCAAAAGCAATCCTGCTTTGCTTCATTGAAGCAAGAGCAGAGTTTGCTATGGCAGGGTGAGAGTGGTTCTCCCACCCTGTGACAGCAAACGGCAATGTCCCGGGGTTGGGCACCCTGAGATATTGCAGGAGCCGGCCCTGGGAGGGGGCGGTGGTCCCAAGGGCAGTCAAGGGCTCTAGGATGGGGTCTGCAATGCTCCCTCCAAGCATTTTTTAATCCCCGGGGAGGTGGAGGTCCCCGGGGCCCAGGGGTCTGCTACTTAGTCCCACATTTTTCATGAGTATGTGACCCCGGGGAGGTGGTGGTCCCTGGGGCATGTGGGATGGCTCTTGCCCCCAGCACATCATCTTTTTTTAAACAGTTAAACAGAGCCCCGGGGAGGTGGTGGTCCCCGGGGCTGTGGGGTAGTGCGTGACCCCGTGCTTCATTATCAAAGCCGGGGTCCCCTGGGGCAGCGTGGGGGGATTGGGACCCCCTAGGCATTTATTTTTAAAGCTACGGGAAGGTGTCAGTCCCCTGGGTTGCAGGGGGCCACTGTGCCCCCTCATACAAATAAATAAGCCCTGGGGAGGTGGATAATAGGTGAGTGCCCACAGGAGCTGGCCCAGCCAGGGGCTCTCAAAAACAAAGCATGGGAGCCAGCACTTTGTTTGTCTTTTGCTTTTTTGGACCGGGGGGCCATGTGGGACCCCCTCGGCATGCCTAGGGAGTCAGGGTGTTTGTACACTGCCCCCTTATCTTGTTTTTCATCTTTTCTTTTACTCTTATCTTGTGAGTAGGTTACCAAGTCACAAGATGGTTACCAACACTTCCTGGTTTGAAGTGTTGGCAGCCAATTAGAGTGAACCTTGTGCCCGGGAGGGTTCGCGACTCCTCTTCGGTGCTCAGATTTCGATATTTTCTTTTTTTAATTTTTCAGGAACTACTGAATTGATTTAAACCATTTGAAGTAAGGTCACTTTCTGAACCAAGGCCTAACTTTTTGCCAAATTTGGTGAAATTCCGTTCGGCAGTTCGGGCTGTAGTAGTGGGCTGAAAGATGCAGCACTGAGGTCTCTCCTGATAACAGGTGAGTAAATCGAAATTCGTAGTTTGGCTCATTTTTGAGGAATTTTTTAAACTTCCAAAACTCCACGCTTAGAAGAATTTCCAAGTGAAACCAGTCAATGCTAGCCCATGGAAGGAAATTCAAGTTACTGTAACTACGGTTAGAATTACTTTTCAGGATGAATAGTGGGCTGAAAGATGCAGCACTGAGGTCTCTCCTGATAACACGTGAGTAAATCGGGATTCTTAGTTCGGCTGATTTTTGAGGAATTTTTTAAAGTTCGAAAACTCCACATTCAGAAGAATTTCCAAGTGAAACATGTCAATATTAGCCTATGATAGGAAATTCAAGATACAACAGTATCCTACATGCTCTCAGCAGCCACCCTGAATCATTGAAATGGAGCATTCCATATGGTGAGCTGCTGAGAGCAAAGAGGAACTGTAATTCGAGTGTTACATTCGAGGCAGAGTCTGTCAACATTGTAGACAGATTCCGAAAAAGGGGGTACCCACAGTGGGTGTTAAACAAAGCACTGAAACGAGTAGCAGATGTTGACAGAAGTGACACCCTAAGTGAGAAATCTGACATTGTTTCATCACAAAACATGGATGCCACACGGATGATTCTCACTTTCAATTCTGATTCCCAAAAAGTTAAAAGGATTATCACAAAAAACTGGGATATCCTGAAAACTGATGGCATACTAGGGAATTCAATATCAGAGAGACCTAATATTACGTACAGACGTAGCAGAAACATACGGGACATTGTGGTCGAGAATGATGTGACTAGCCTCCCACCCAGTACACAACATGGTTTAATAGTGATATTTGGACATGTTCCTTTTTTTGTAGAGTTGTCCCCTGAGGAAGGGCTTGTCATCTGCCCGAAATGCATTGGGGAGGATCCATGACTGGATGATTTTTTGCGTTGGATGAAACTTATGCATTGGATGAAATTTATGAACTTTACATTAAGTTGAACTTTTGATGAAGTATTAAATACTTTTGGAACCCCAACATGAGGTGCAATCAATTTTGAGGAACTGTTTATAGACAATCCCGTCTATGTTTCAAGCTGTGCAACTGGGTGTCTCCTTCCAAATGGGGGGAGCTTTTTGTATTAGTTCATGGATTCACGCTGTGAGGTACAGACAGTGCACTACCCCGTTAGCACCCCACAAAATTATCATTGGATTTAACTACTGAACTATCCCGCTGTGCAAGTCCCGCCCTTATTGCTTTAATAGGCTTTTACCCATGTGGCCACTGTAAGGCCTGTAAAAACAGCACGTACAAAAATACGGTGACCTATAATGGTGTTACCAAAAAACTTACACAATTTCTGACCTGTGGGATGACTTTTGTCATTTATGTCATTTTGTGTACATGTGGTTTGTGGTACATTGGCAGTACAACCTGTGCTGCTAAGAAACGTATCCTGGAACCTCTACGGGCCATAACGAACCGTGATCCAAAATACCCTGTGGCTAGACACTTTGAACAGCAACATTTTTCTAACATCTCAGAGTGCAGCTACATGATCTTGGAACATGTTCCAATAAAACCAAGAGGGGGTGATAGAGTTTTGGCTCTCAGAAAAAAAGAATCAAGGTACATAACTGACTTTTAGAGTAAGACCCCGGGTGGCCTTAACATGGATGAAGAATTAGCAGTACATCTGAAAGAATGATGATATCTACTTGAGTTTCTGTATAACATCGTTATTGGATTTTGGTGTTCTCTATGTCCTAATGTTTGTTATGCATTAACAAAAGATGTAAACTGACTACTTGGAACGTTAGAAGATAATGAACTTTCTGTGATTTTTTACTTTAGCTTTTTCTTACCTTATCTCTTTCTTCTTCTCTTTGTAGTAGGAAAGGAAGGGGCCCTTTCACGAACATACACCTTCACGGGCGTACCTAACCTTTGTACTCCTTAGTTGAGACCACGTATGTTATGCACTTCTGTACTTTTGTGAACATTCTAGACTGGTTGACGAGCAACTTTCCCTTTGTGCAACGTTTTCTTTATGTTTGGCACTTGCCAGCATTTTTTTGACCTCGGACATGAGTCGTTGCTATGGAGCCTAAGAGTATCTACTATTTGATATATATTATCAAATTATATTCATCACTCTCACCAGATATGTGCACTTGCCAGTGATACTTTGTGATATTGATATTTATATTCTTCTTCTTGGTGAGAACATTCTGATTACGTTTTGATTGTTAAAACAAAGTCAGTCTTCATGAGTACTTGACTAACTTTATATGGCCAACATGTACTTTAATTCTATGGTTTGTTGGTCCCTCTTTTATGTTCACAATTAACTTTATCACTGTGTTTGGTCTTTGCATTTTCTACACGTGATCAAGCCGCAAGGCGAAACGCGTTGTGTGGAATAAACCTGTGTTCCAGCATTCGTGGTTTGTGACTCATTTTCCTGAGAGCGTACGAATGAACTTGCTAAAAAAGGATTTTGATAACTGATTACCGGCACGCTCCGCTGGAGTGTACGCCACCCCTCATCGGGTCCCAGTATCTCGGCAGGAGCTGTTCCGTGTTTTGATTTTCTAAACGAGAGATACACCAGACCGGCCACTACGTGGACGCTAAAAAAGTAAACACTAATGAAGACACCCGTAACTACACGCAGCGAGTCAACCCCCTGGTAAGCCCTTTCGCGCCCGGGTCCGTCCCTTCTGAGGTTATGTTTGGGTACGCACTCCGTGTTTACCTTTGCGTTGCCTCCGGGGTTAACGGTCTGAGTGTGGTGTGGGACTGCATCTGGGTACGACTGCGCGTTAAACCAGTGGTGTTATTTTTGGGAGTTGACTGGATGTTCGGCTGCCAGTAACTGCAATAATCGCACATAACCAGGATTACGTCTTGAATGAGAAGACGTTCTCCGCTTTACAACAAATGTGCTTGGCAGCCGTTCTCGTATGTGATATATTCTTTGGCGCCTTCCTGCATTGACAGCAGAAGAGTCGTTTCTGGCAAGGGGAACTCCCTATTTCAGAGAGGGGATCGTGAGTCACTATAATTATTAAGCATGGGCGAATTTTGCGTATCTGGCGTTCGTGAATTTTGCGAATTTGCGAACTCGCAATCCGCAAAATCCGCGAATTCTCACAAATTTGCAGATTCTTTTTTTTTGTGTTTGCAAGGGTTTCTGCCAGTTCGCGAGGGTTTGGTACCAGTTCGCAATTGCGAACTTACTTGTCGGCTCGCAACGGTCGCGACTATGTTGTTTCTACGTCTGGTTCATCATCACAGGTTCCCAGCACCCTCTGTTTCACCACCGCCACCCTCTGTTTCACCCATGCCACCCTCTGGTACATCAATGCCACCCTATGGTTCATCATCACTGTAGATTATGGGGGGGGAAAAGCAAGCACACCTGCCCTGCTTCAACTGACATGAATTAATTTGGGGTTAGTTTATTAATGTGTTACTGTTTTAAAATTCCAGTCTGGCACCTGCTTCCTTATCAGTAATTTGCTTTCTGTTGCAGTGCATTTTTTTCCAGGACCTTTGTGGCCTACTTGTAGCTATTCTATGAGCCTGCTGTGAGGGTCGGAGCAGGGTCATACAATTGTTGCAACTAGCAACTGAACTCTGGATTGGCCCCAGTCAGGAAGCACTACAGGGAATGGTTACTAATGATGAGTTTGAACTTTTGCACCTGCTGAGTGCTTTCACTTTTGCAAAACTCGTTTTTCTGCAATGTCGCGGAATTCGCGAGGCGCAAACTTGCGCGAGATTGAATTCGGAAGCCGCGAATTCGTGCGAATATGCGATTTGTTTTTTTGCGGCGTGTTAGTTCGCAAGGTTTTGTGCGTTTTAACGAGCCGCTTGTAGCGCAACGGCGCAAAGTTACCCTCGCGGTCGTTCACGGGCGTGGCCATCTTGTTTGCATGACGTATTTCTGTTTCCGGGCGCGATGTGTAATCTCGCAAAGTGTGCGGCTCGCTAGTACAATTTCACGTGTGTTCGCGAGCAAAATCTTGAGCGAACTTACCCACGCGGTCGTGAACGGGCGCGGCCATCTTGTTTCTCATTCATTGCTATGGTTCTGGGCATGCTTCTTCTATCCTCTCTGAATCTCTGCCATCCTTTGCTTGTTTGAAGTTTTTTTTAATCTATTTTACTTATTATCTATCCCTCTATTTTTCTAGCTCTATATTTTTGTGTTTTCTGCTACTTTTGGTTAATTTTAAACTACTTTTTTAAACTCTTTTCTTTTCTTCTCTTCCCTATTCTATTTTCTTTATTATTTAGCTTCCTTTCTGCCCAGACCATGGTAAAGGGAGCTGGGAAGCAGCCCGAGAAGGGGAAGGGTCCCGCACCCCGTGCCCGGCTCCTGTGTGGGCGTTTGAGGGGGGAGACACTCGCACCCCGGGAGATCTTCAGCCCAGAGGAGGTGGCCGCACTTATTTTTTATGTTCAGCGCCGCCTCCCCAGGACCATCATGGCAGGCGGCAAGATCGGTAGCGGGTACGGGATCTGGGAGCGCCGGAAGGGGTGGGAGAAGGTGTGCCGGGCCATGTACCACCACTCTCAGGTCCGGTGCACCTACAACAAGGCCACCCACCGCTGGACGGATGTCCTGGACCGTGAACGCGATCTGCTCGACCTGCTTGGCCTTGAGATCCCCGGGCTTGGTGAGTAGTAGTGTCTATTTCTTTACTACTCTGTTTTCTCCTGCTCTGTGTGTTATTATATTGCAATTTTTTGTTTTTTACCAAGAGCAATAATGCTGCTGAATACATTGTAGGTAAATTATATTTCAAAATCTTCTGTGCATTTCAGGTGCACTGCTCTCCTTCTCAGTAGTGTTGCTACTATGCTTATTTGTTTTGGATTTTGTGTTCATTTCATTGGCCTGTGAAATTATGTATGAGTGTAGTTTAAAGAACTGCCTAATGCTAGACACTAAGGTTCAGATTTTTAATTACCGGCGCATCCCTGCAAAGTAGCAGGGATGCGCCAGTAATTGTGCACCACGCCACCACCACCCATGGTGCGCCGTACTTACAATGCTGCGCACCATGGGCCCAAAACGTCACCAAAGCGTTATGCATCTGTGCCGTTAAGGCGGCGCATTGCTGGAGTTCCGTCGCAACGATGGCGCAGCTCCATCAATGCTCTGGGGTGCCCTATCTCCCCAATGCTGCGTCAAGCCCTACGTCTGCTTCAAGCAGGCACAGGGTTTGAGTCACGCATCATTGTCCTTAAAGTGACTGATTGAAATCTTGTAGATTTCCCTCAGCCACTTTTAGGATGCGTTCCCTGCGCAGGAACGCCCTCCCTTGCGCCGGAACACCCCCTGATGGCGCAGGACTTTACAACGTGATGCATCTCCCATATGCGTCACGTTGTTAATATACGCCGCACCATTGCGCCTCTTTTGTTCTGCCGCTGCGTCACAAAAGTCACGCAACAATGGAGCAAAAGAGCCGCAAGGGGCTTCTAAATCAGCCCCTACAGACTCAAGTCCAGTCCTTCCTTTGTACACATGACGATAAGAAGAAATAGTGGTGGTGGATTGATAGTTTGATTATTTTTTTAATGACTGGTTAATGTAGTAGGAAACTTTAGTGTTGTCGCTGATCTGCAATCACAATGGACTTTGTCTGTCACTTCGCGTGCTGCGGACTGCTGCCTGCCAATCCTAGGCAAACCTTTTTAGTACTTTATTTAGTGAGTTACATAAGAACTTTCCAAGTCGACGGTCCACAAATCAAGCAATACTAATAACGTAGACCACATGAGATCGGTCAATATATCCCGTGGAATAGTTGTCTATTTGCTATTTCGCCAAACATTTTTGTTATTGTTCTTTTGAAATGTTTGATTTTGTTGACAAATATCATCCATGTTTTCTGGTCTTTCTTTCTTTCATGTTTTACATCAGCTCCCCCCAGGGGCAAGAGGACACAGGAGGAGGAGGGTGCTGTTGAACAGGATGCAGGCCAGGATCGGGCAGGCGAGGGCTCCTTTGCTGGCCCCAGTAAGTTTTAATTTTAATATAGAGTACCTATTTTTTCCTAGCGTTCCTCGTTCGATTTTTTCTAAATCGTCTTTGATCTTCTTGTAGACTGGATCTAAATTCTTATCTTGCCTCGACTATGACTCCCTGTGGTATTACTAGATTATTCTTATTAGTCTGTCTGTGTAGCTAACTAAGATTGCACATTTGGCAATTCCATTGGACTCCCATTCTAGTCAGCAATAGCTCTATGCACTGAGTGCAGTCCTCTGGGATTGTCCATAATGTCTTTTCAAGTCTTCTAAATGTTTATGCTTTGACAATTGCCAACAATAAAAAGGTGAATGACCACCAAGAAAGAATAAGATACTACTTTACTTTTGGTTTGGATAGTAGGACAATTCATTCTACTACTGTTGCAGGGACAAATCTGCACAAACAGAACTATGGACACTAAATAATGCATTGCTTAGCTTGTCAATTATAATAGGTGCTGTTAGACTTTCCACATACCTCAGTGATAACAGACTTTGTAGTTGAACCCCCAATCTCCTTACTGACTAGATAGTGTGGCAGAGTCATTTAGCTCCCAAAGTCACCGATGATTGATCCCCAATGATGTCAGAGGCACGGACTCATGCTTGCAAAAATTCCAAAACCTTTAGCTCATCCACTCTAGTCTGGACGACCAAAAACCACAGAGTCTATTTAAGTTTAAAAGCTTTATTAAAAGTAAACACATTAATTAAAATCAAGTTTGTCATAAAACTAAACGTTTAACTGAAAATGGAAAAGTGCTTAGTGCTGACGAGTAATTGGACACATTTCTTGTGGTCGAGCCGAGCTCTCACCTGGTTTGAACTTGATCCTGCTCATGTTCTTAGAAGTCAAGCTTCTGTCTGTTAGGAGAAAAAGTGGTGCGTGTTAAAAATAAAAAGCAAGCATTCATCAGTTGTGCCAAAAAGTGCAGCAAGACAACAGCCTTCCCTGGAAAAAGGGACATTTTTACTTTAGAGTAGCCAGTCACAAATTATTACATTGTATTCTGTTTTTTTCACATTTCTTTATTCCTCCTAGGCCAAATAATTTATAGTAGTGAGTGGTGTATTCTAACATTCTTAAATGTACTTTGTAGGTGGAACATCTGGTGGCGGGCCAGCGCGGAGGTGGTGGTATTGGACGAGGGGAACAACTCTGGGGAGGAGGCGGTGCAAGTGCTGGATGTGCCTGTGAGGGTTAACACGGTGGTGGTGGGCAGAGGTAAGCTATATATTCCTCACTTATTGAGATTGAAGACTGCAGAGTGTGCTTTCAGCACGGGTGTATTATAAATCAACCAGGTAGTAGCCTCCTCTAAATGTACTTCGACTTAGCTGTGAAGTTTTTGGCGAGAAGAATCCCAATCAGATCTGAGATGAACTTGATGGATGAGATGAACGAAAAGCGAAAGAAGGGTGTAAGTAAGTGTGGAAGGACGAGAAATTTAATGATGACTTGCAAAGAAGAATGATATGTGTTTGCTTGGTCCCCGAGGTGGCTGGGAAGGAAAGAATATGGTATGGTGCATGGCTGGGTGAATGATGAAGCAAGGATTTGTGGAAGGAGAACTGCCTGGGTGGGTGAAACAGAAACTGTATGTGTGCATATACTTTGAATGGATGGATGCCTGGATCATGGTACTATCTGACTCTTAGATAGCATATGTGTATCTAGAGGGAGTAGACGGTCACTGGATGAACTAAGTGTTACTTTGAAAAGCATGTAACACCGCACCCGCACATCCGTTCCAGTGTAGGAAAGGCAAGGAAAAGAAGTTGTAATTTTGTCCAAATACTACCATGAATAGTAGCAGTAGTTTGTATTGCAACTGCAAGAACAGCATATATCCGGTTATTACGGTGGACACTCCCTACCTCTCTTAATAACTTTAGTTTAGTAGTAGTAGTACGTCATTCATGTGTGGGTGTATCACTGTTCACTCAATAATAAGCAAAGCACCTAAAGTCATCCCATATGTCATTAAATACATCCCATGTGAAGTGATAGATAATCAGATTATTTAGCTTCTTCCTTTTCCTTTTCTAGTACTCATTTGCACTGTAGGGTGAAAGCTAAATTAATTAAGCAGTAGCCCTTTTAACAGAGTATTCTCAGTGCCACCCGTAATAGAAAAGTAAGAGCTTCACCACCTGCATGTACTGGACCGGTACAGTAACGCAAGTCTGTCTCACTCATCATGGTGTGCGTCTGTTTTTCTCGGGTGCAAGTTCACTGCGCTGGCATTGTGCCGGCTTGCATAAGATAACGTACCAATTTTCCTAAACAAGAGAGAAGAAGAAGAATAAGACTGGTGTACTGTCATAGTCGACTGTAATGGAAGTCCATAGTGCTCGTAGAATTTGTTTCTTAAACTCCCACTAATGTTAGAGCAAGGATGAAGAAGTGGGAGGTTAGATAGATACTGTCCTCAATAGTTATGTACTGTGCTTTCAATTTGCTACTTTTACTGTGACACAACTTTCTGCTCAATCATTTTGTGTTAATTTTAAGGAGCATTGGTTACAGACTATGTCTTTCTTTCTTCATATAGTTGCTCCTTCCAAATCAAACAGACCATCAAGGAGGGAGCTGGCTCGGATGGCCCGGCAACGGAGGCTGGATGCCACTGTCGCCGAATATCGGCGGCTGGTGGCCCTGGAGGAGGAGGACACGCAGTCTACCGGTACAACAACAACATCGACTGGGACAGCTGCATCCTCCTCCGTGCCCCCACAGGCTGCCAGCCAGCGCAGTGCTCCAGCGGTACGGAGCCGGGCTACCAAAGCCAACCGCCATCGCCGAGCAGCAAAGACAGCAGCTGCCCCCCACAGGAGTTGCAAGGCACGCCAGCGCCGCTTATGCCTCAGAGTGTCCTACCTGGAGCAGGAGGTCCTAACCTCTAAGAACTTGGTGGAGGGCCTCCGCTTCGACCATGCCACCCTCCGCAAGGAGTATGATGCCCTGGCCGGTAAAGTCAACAGCACCCTGCTGTAGTGTCCCTTGCCCCTTTTTTAGAGACTTTTGGGGGGTGGGAAATGGGAGTTGGGTTCTTTTTGGGACTTTTGAAGGACAATCGTTGGGGTTATGGAGGGTCTTGCGGGAGATTATTTTGTTAGGGCTACAAAAATATACTTTTTGAAACTTTATCTGACCATACCTGTTTTTTACTGCTTTTGAGTCTGGTGGGGGTTTAACAGTAAGTTTGTTTTCCTGAAGAGTCCTAGGACTTTAGTAGTACTACCGTCAGTCTCTCGTCTCTCCTAATACTCCATTATACTACCTCCCACCAAACGCTTATCTTACCTGTAATTTGTGATTGAAAGTAGGGCTAGGCCTAGGGCTGGCTCCATGGGAAATGGCGATTAAGTTTGGCAATCCTGGGCGGATGAAATGTCCTCCTTATTGCGGTGGTACTAGTGGTGTGACACAGTGGCAGTTGCATGCCTATGGAAAAAAAGAAAATGAAACCTGGTTTGTCCTTACTGTAGCATTACAATGGTACGATAGAGAATATAGCAGGTGACAGTACACTAGAACAGTGCCACAATGTAGCCTAACAAATGGTAAAGTATTGAAAGTATAACTTGTACTTGTGTTGGATTTCTTTGACATTGGCTACTACAACAAAAAATAGTACTGAAGCTGAGTAAGTCTAGAATATATCCTCGGATTCCTTCACCAGCCTGTTGCTATGACCTTATCCTCCCCAGCAAGTGTGTGGAATTATTGATGTCATTTAGTCACACATCAAGCAAAACCACACAGCCCGGGGGAAGAGGGTTAGGGTTTGGAAAATGGATGGGAATGAGGGTTTCTTTTTGGATAGGTTTTGTTGAGAGAAGAAAAAAAAAAGCCCAGCATGGACAAACAATAATTGAAGATAAAGAAATCTTTGGGTACAAAGCTAACCATAAATCTTTTAAGTGACATAAAGGAAGTGCATGCACTACTGCATGCATTGTTACTGAAAAGTAAGTAGTACTAGAATGAGACAGTACAGGGCTACAGCATTTTCACTTGCCTATCTCTGCACTCAGAGAAACACTTCTTACATTAAATTAGGTTTAAAAAATAGCCGAAGTAAAACCTAAAGAATGGCTGTAGGGATCAATTTAGAAGCAGAGAGAGATCCAAGAAATGCAGTCACACTCATAGAAGAAAACAATGGATACTGAATTTGTATGTTGTTGTAGTTGTCCTGTTGAATTTGGTAAGTAAGTTGCATGCAGCAAACAATTCCTCTTATTAGCGGCACTCCTCCATTCCAGCTGACGCTTCGTCCATCAATGTTGGTGACCAGAAGACACCCTGTCCACTGCCTGCCTGGCGGATGCTGAATTGCGGCTCGCTATTGTGAAGCCTGACTCCATCCTTTTTTCCCCATTGCACAGAATGAAACCCGGCCTGTAATTATTGAACGAAAAACAGGAAGTGATATTACAACACCACTGATAAATAAATATAAGGTATGTACGCTGTGCAGTGCAAAAAGTCACACTTTGATTTTCCTAATAGACAGAACAATATTTTTGAAAGTGCGTACTCTGTCTGAGTCACCTTTTGAAGGATAAATAAGTATGGGCAAATTAATTTAGAGGATCTTTCCCCTCAAGCTAGGTGTACTGTAAACTGTTTTTTAGAACAAAATTAGACCTTCCCAGCCGTGCTCCCACACAGACCCTTACTAAAGCCAGTCACAAAAATGTAGAAGACCCCCAAGCAGATCTCAAAAAACGAGGCCTAGCAGAAAACTGGTGACAAAACGTACTTTGAAAGTAAAAGTTGGCCCAAATACCCCCTTACCCACCGTGGATTGTATTCAAACCACTTGCAAGTAAGCAAAAGTATCCATAGCCAGCATCGCTCCAAGACTCGAAAACCCCCCCACCCAAACACATGCAATAAAAATACTGCTAACCCTAACCCTAAGTTAAGAATAGTGGCAAAGTCTTTCTTTAACTATGCCAAATCCCCCCTTTCCCACCATGGATTTTCTTCAAATGACTTGCAACCAAAATTACACATTCTCACGAGTGCTCTAAGACCCCAAAACTCAGTTGCAAAAATCTAGAACACCCCGAAACACATGCAATCCTGCTGCTAGGGCTAACCCTAACGAACCCTAAGTTACAAAAAGTGCCAAAAGGCTTTTCCTTATGGATTTTGTCCAAACCACTTCTATCCGGTATTAGGCCTTCCCAGGAATGCCCCAAGACCCGCCAACCCACCCGCAAAAAAGCACAACACCCCCAAACCGCCAAAAAGGAAAATCTCCTACTTACAATATTTCTCGGCCTTCGGTCCAAACGCGCTGTGCAGCTAGGTCATAACTCCCGTTTTCCCCCACGGATTTCCTGAAAAGCAAATGCAATCAAGATTAGACTGTCCCAGCAGTGCTCCCAGACCCCAAAACTCACCCACAAACACCCGGAACCCCCCAAAGAGCACCTCAAAGGCAAGCAAGTCAGCAAAAACACAAATAAATTTCCGCCTCCGATTTGGTCCAAACCACTTTTATCCGGTATTAGAGCTTCCCAGCAATGGCCCCAGCGCCGTCAACCCAGGCGAAAACTAGCAGAAGACCCCCAAACAGCCAAAAAGCAAAAGTACAAAAATTGGGACTTTGTCATTTTCTTGTCAATTTCCAAAATCACTCCGCGCGCGCTCTGCAGCTAGGCCCTAACTCCCCTCTGCCACCATGGATTTGCTTCAAACCTCTTGCAAACTAAAGTATCCATAGCCAGCAGTGCTCCCAGACCCCAAAACCCACCCACAAAAACCCGGATCCCCCCTAAACAGGCCCCCGAAAACGCTACATTGAGAAAAATGTCAGAAATAGCAAAAAAAAATTCTGCATGTATTTTGTCCAAACCACTTCTATCCGGTATTAGACCTTCCCAGGAATGCCCCAAGACCCGCCAACCCACCCGCAAAAAAGCACAACACCCCCAAACAGCCAAAAAGGAAAATCTCATGCTTACAATATTTCTCGGCCTTCGGTCCAAACGCGCTGTGCAGCTAGGTCATAACTCCTGTTTTCCACCACGGATTTCCTGAAAAGCAAATGCAATCAAGATTAGACTGTCCCAGCAGTGCTCCCAGACCCCAAAACTCACCCAAAAACACCGGACCCCCCCCTAAGAGCACCTCAAAGGCAAGCAAGTCAGCAAAAACGCAAAAATAAATCCGCCTCCGATTTGGTCTAAATCACTTTTATCCGGTATTAGAGCTTCCCAGCAATGGCCCCAGAGCCGTCAACTCACCCGCAAAGAAGTAGAACACCCCCACAAGTGCTGAGTCTTTCTTCATTGGGCGTAATCCAGCCCTCTGCTTTGAGGGAAATAGGAGTCTGGAGGAGGAGGATAGAGGAGCATGTTCTTCTGAACTTGTGAACCTGAGGAAAGCAGACTGCGGCACCTTCAAATCAATAAGCAAACAAGTGAAGACAGTTCTGCTGATGGGCTTGTTTTTGTGATTAGGTGATTAAATTTTGAATTAAATTAACTGTGCAAAACAAAGAAAGACAGACACACATGAATAAAAGTGAATAAGGACGAAAAAGAAAGTTATTGATTCATTGTCTATTTTTCAGGGCTCGGTGTCAGGGAATAAGAATAAGAGTTCGTCATCATACTCTGCGAATTCAGGCAGGGTGAAGTCAGTGTCACCGAACAGAGAACAAATTCCCTCATCTACGTTGCTGTCCTCCTCGTCTTCATTCGGCGTGCTTTCTCGTACTTTGTAATCTGGTGGTATGAGGTGCTGATTCATCTTGATCATTGTTAACCTCTCCACATTTTTGGGCGAGAGGCGGCTCCGTTTGGGAGTTACAATGCTACCAGCAGCACTGAAAACATGTTCAGAAGACACACTTGCGAGTGGGCAAGACAAGTAGTTTATAGCCAGGTTGGAGAGCTGTGGCCACAATTCTTTTTTCCCATGCCAATACGCCAATGGATCAGCATTAACATAGACCTCTGTTGAGTCATTCAGATAGTCCTGCACCATCCACTCAAGGTCCTCCAAGGTTCCTCCACTTTGCTTACTTTTTGCTGTGACCTTTTGAGAACCAAACCCAACCCAAGTTAGCCAATCCTCTTCAGCATCCAATGTTACTGTTGTGTCTGGTGCAGATGATCCGGTTGCCGGTGTCTTTAACGGCTGATAGGTCACTTGTGCCACAGCCACAGGTGCAGAAGTGGATTGTTTTGACTGGGGATGGCCTGCTGATGCTGATGCTGATGTACTGACTTTTCCTTCAATGAGCTGCCGTTCTCTTTCAAACCTCTTGGCTGACAAGGCTAGCCAACGTTTGTACTTTGTAACATCTTCATCAGCAAAAGGAAAGAATGCTCGGCCTGCCAGCACCTTTTTGTAGCGTAGATCCAGAATAGTAGCACAAATGTAATGCTGTTTTGAGTGGATCATTTTAAGACGTTCATCACCACGTAGGCGCTCTAATAATTTCTCCGCCAAAACAAAAGGGTCCTGGTTTTTTTCATCTTTTTGAAACACAGAAGACACCGCCTTCAGTTGGTGCTCCAGCATGCACAACAATGGGATAGCTTTTCCCAAATTACAGTCCTCCTTGCTGACTGCACGCGTGAAGACCTCAAAAGGATGAAGCATGTCTGTCAGGCTTTTAACTAGGTCCCATTGCGCCGCATCCATCCTCAGGTCCTTCTGAGCTGTACCCTGTTTTAAGAAATAGTGATCGAGTACCGTATACTGCTCATACAGACGCTCAAGCATGTAGAAGGTTGAGTTCCAACATGTTGGCACCTCCTGGATGAGTGCTTTCACTGGCATTTGACGTTCATGTAGCAGGCTCCTCAGATGCTTCCGGTCCTTAAAAGAATGGCTGAAATAGTTGCACATTTTTCGGCAGGTGGCCACTACCTCGCACGCTGGACTGTCTTCATCACTCAAGAATGTTTTAACAATCAGGTTTATACAGTGCGCCAAACACTGCACTCTGAAATAGTCACCCAGCTCCATGGCCTTAACTACATTGGCGCCATTATCCGTGGAAACATAACCAATCTGGCATTTTTTTGGGGACAGCCAGTGAAAGACCTTTGTGTTAAACTCATCCAAAATGTTTTGTGCTGTGTGACGTTTCTCCAAGCCAAACATGGCTAGTGTTGCATGTTTCTGAGCAGCTTTAAAAACTTGTTCCGGGTCAACACCTGCGTTTAGCTTTGCTTTAACCCCTGAAAAAAAGACCCAGTGTGCAGTGATGCACATGTAATCAGTGCCTGCGCCACTGGTCCACATGTCTGTTGTCAGATGTATAGTGTGAACAGCACTCTTCTGCAAAGCTGCCCCAATCACCTCCAGCACATCTTCATGTAGTGCTGGAACCGCAACTCTGGCAAAATAGAACCGGCTAGGAACCTTCCATTTAGGGCAGAGCGCTTCCACTAATTCTAGAAAACCAACCCCTTCTACAAAAGAAAAAGGGAGAAGGTCCAGAGCTAGCATTTTAGCCAGCTTAGTGTTATACAGACGCGTCAGTGGGTGGTTGCGTTCATATGGCGCGTCTGAAAAAAGCATGTTTCTAATGTTGCCCTGGACCAAGCATTTACGGGATGATGATGATGATTTCTTTGACCCAGTTACGCTCGCTGATGAACTTTTTCGCATTGGTGTCTCACTCTCTCCCACACTCTTAGTGTGGCTCACATGGGGTGTGCTGCTGACAGGGGTACTGGGTGTAAGTGAAGTGTTTGGCACATCTTCTTCCTCCTCGTCATCATCAGATGAAACATCAACGTTTTCTTGACTTGCAATTCGGGCTTCCTTGATCTCCTTTAGGTGCGCAAACCATTGGACAGCGTGCTGTCTCTCAAGATGACCTCTCTGGCCTCTGGTACCATAGTTGGTACCAAACTTACCACGACTAACTGCATGCTTACAAATGCTATAAATGGCGAGGTTTTCCTTTTTTGGGCAAACACTAAAGAAGTCCCAAACTGTCTTTGGGGGCCGGAGGAGGCGGCGATACTGGTGGTGGTGGTCCTGCTGCTAATGCCAGATGAAGTGGAGGATGTGGATTGCCGAACTTTAGTACGTTTTGCTCTTTCACCACCACTAATTGAGGTTGAGGTGGATGGAGGTCCCTTCTGGTGAGGAAGAAATATGGAAGCGGTACGTGTTGGTGTACTAGTTAACTCCAATGATTGTGGTGTTTCTTCCATTGCCTCCTCGTTGACAACATCATCAGGCTCAGCAGCTTCTCGGGCTAGGGTCAAAATGTCTGTTTTCTGCATGCCCGCTGGGGCTGCAGTGACCTTTATGATGACTGGGTTGTCATCGTGACAGTCTTCATCAGCAGCAGTATCCGCCACTTCTTGTTGAGCCTCATCACACTCCGTAACTATGAGTTTTTCGACGATCTTCCTTTTACGCTTAACTACCTTTGTCAGATCATGGTGTGCCTCACTCTCAGACGACAGTTATGGTTCCCAATTTAGATCCGTATCATCAGAAGGAGGTGGGCTTGAAGAGGATGTAGACCCCACCCTTGATCTTTTCCTTGCTAGGGATGTGGAAGACAATGAATGATCATCAGGAGGAGTGGCTTCCTCAAATGACACCTCGGCTTGATTGTCGATTTACTGATGTGCCCCTACTTCGGAAGGAACAAATATTGTGGGCACTTGTGACCCTCCATGCACCTCTGCTTGCGCATCTCCTTGTGCTGCCTCTACTTCCACATGTACTTGGGCTGGTACTTTCACATGTGGTTGTTGTTGTGGCTGTGGTTGTTCAACACTCGTCAGATGAGTTACAACAACCTGTGTTGATTGAGGGACATTGCTGCTACTTTCTTGCAATGAGCCAACATCACTGGTCGATGGTGATTGAACAAGTACACTGGCTGCCTCTGCAGGACTCAAGGGCTTGGACTTAAGTAGGCGAACTTGGCGTGGTGGTGGTGGTGGCACTGAGCCCAATGGAGCGGGGGTGCTGCTCCCAGCTTGGTCCCCAGCAGATCCCGCTGCTGCTGCAGGCGTACTTTTTTTTTTACTCCCAAAAATGTGGCGGGCAGCACACCAGTCTCCTTGGTAACTTGCTTCTTCTGCTCCTTATTGGCAACTTTCTTGCTAGAGGAGTACTGGGAACTTTTTTTGGGGCCATCTTCTTCAGAGCAGGTCAGAACAGCAGGCCGCAGTTACAGTTGCAGTGTTGTCTGTGGCCAGACGTGACGTCGCGTAACGCTATGCTGCACACACACACCGCTGCAGGACTTCTTCCTGGCACTGGTGGTTCTCTTGAGTCTTGTGCACCTAAAAGCAATGGAAGACAGAGGAACATCAGTTCAGTTATACACCCCAAAAAAACGAAAATCACAGAAAAATCAGCACAATCCCAAGCCATCCAGGCCCTCCATGATGTTTAAATTCAAGACACCCCACAGAAAGACTAGGCCCATGCATCACTCACTACCCCTGGGCATAAAGGTTGAAAGCTAGGCAAAATGGTTGCAGACCTAAGAACACTGCCTGCATTCAAAATGGCCCCCTGCCTGCCAGCACATGGCCAGGGCCTGCCTGTAGCAGCACTCAAAATGGCCCCCACCCACATGGCCTGTCCCCATGAAAACCCCCAAAAATCAAAAAACACAGAAAAATCAGCACAATCCCATGCCATCCATGCCCTCCATGATGTATAAATTCAAGACACCCCACAGAAAGACTAGGCCCATGCACCACTCACTACCCCTGGTGAAAAGGCCACAACAACAGCCCAAAAAACGAAACTCACAGAAAAATCAGCACAATCCCAAGCCATCCAGGCCCTCCATGATGTTTAAATTCAAGACACCCCACAGAAAGACTAGGCCCATGCATCACTCACTACCCCTGGGCATAAAGGTTGAAAGCTAGGCGAAATGGTTGCAGACCTAAGAACACTGCCTGCATTCAAAATGGCCCCCTGCCTCCCAGCACATGGCCAGGGCCTGCCTGTAGCAGCACTCAAAATGGCCCCCACCCACATGGCCTGTCCCCATGAACACCCCCAAAAATCGAAAAACACAGAAAAATCAGCACAATCCCATGTCATCCATGCCCTCCATGATGTATAAATTCAAGACACCCCACAGAAAGACTAGGCTCATGCACCACTCACTACCCCTGGTGAAAAGGCCACAACAACAGCCCAAAAAAACAAAAATCACAGAAAAATCAGCACAATCCCAAGCCATCCAGGCCCTCCATGATGTTTAAATTCAAGACACCCCACAGAAAGACTCAGTTCACCCACCACTGAGTACCCCTGGGCAAAAGGCCCCATAACAGCCCAAAAATCGAAAATTCCAAAATTGTAGTTGCAGCAACTGTAATGCCCCAAACAAACTTTCTTGTGAAATTTCTAATCCAAAAGTGATCCAAAGAAAGTCAAAAAGGCCTCAAATCCAAATATCCAGCAGCATCAACAAAAAGTAATCCTTCCAGGTGAAGAATCCGAATGAAAGTGACCAGCACATGAAGAAATCACTGGGAGGAGACTGCTGGACAGGAACAGAAAGTTGGAGACTGTGGGGCACTTCCTTTCTCCCCCCCCAAAAAAATGGACTCCTTGCAAAAAAAAGTGCAGGCAATTGTCAACCTGAGAAGTTATTCTGATAAAAATCATCATTTCCAGAAGGTTTATGCTGCTTGCTGGTGGATTTCTTGTGCAGAATTGCAAATTTTGTATTTTCGCGAGTGCGAGATTGTTGCTGCCCGCCGCGATACGTGATCACGGCGTACTCGCATTGACAAACTCTCGCTGTGCAAGGTGGCAAGCCGCGATGACGTAATCGCGCTTGGCAATCTCCCGCGGGATCCCGCAGCAAGATCCAAAATGGCGCAGCACTCGCAAAATATCGAGAAAAACAACTCGGCAAACGCTGAATGACGGTAAGTGAACGCCACGTGCCGCAAAATTGTATCACCAAGAAAAAAAAATCCGCTGCGTGCGAATTTGCGGATTTTCGGTAAATTCGCGAGCGTTCGTGGATTGCCAATTTACCGAAAATCCGCAAAATCCGCGAGCGGAACGGATTTTCAGCCCATGCTTAATAATCATTGAGTTTTACAACAGATTGATAACTATTTCAACACAGGATATTTTGGATTTAACCTTAAATTAACATGGAAGAAGAAGCGGAGAGAAGGGCGGCTGCCCTGACTCTCTTTAGTAGAAAACCCAACAATCCCAATAACATTAACAGAACAAAGAGTCAAGATCCGCTAAAACAAAGCCTAGATGAAAAGATCAAAAGACTGGAAAAACTAAAACGTATGGAAATATCGAAATGGTAGGAGGCGATTTCGCTCCAAAACTATGTTGACCAAGCTATGGCTCCCCGAGGACTTAGGATATTTATAACTCCTACATATGAAGCACCAAACCCTATAATGTTGAAAGAGCGGTCAGATCATTCCGCAGCCAGTTCACGCAAAATGATGGAAATTCTAATTAAATTCGCATAGTCGGATTGGGAAGTTCTTTTGAAACAGATCCAGGAAATTGTGGCTGAACTAACACTAGCAATGGATAAAGATGCGCTGAAAAATATGCTAGACAGCATGAAAGAACGTTTAAACAAATATGAGGAAGACATAAAAGTCAGAAAACAAAGGAAAATGAACAGAGATTATGCTCACTATGAATGTGGAAGGATTTTCACTTTCAGCAGGAAATATGATCATCTGTATAGAAATCAATCACAACAGTCCAATCCCAACACCGCCAACAGCAATCAAAATGAAATCACCATCTTGAGTGAGACTGAGTCTGATATCACAGAAGGAAGTGTATCAGGTGATGAAACCATCCCTAGGAAACAAGTGAATTTTTTAGACGAGTTCAGGGTGATGCAGCAAGATCGACAGAATACGAGAGATCATGCGTCACCAACACCAAGGGGAAGAGGACGCGGACAAGGCAAGACAAGGGGAAACGCCGCAACCGCAAAAAACGTCTCAAAGAACGTTGGGAATACCGACAAAACAAAGGGCGCCATGGGAAAACGAACAACGCGCTCAAACAAAACATACTAATGGATACCACAACGGTAAATAAAACAATTGTGAATTTATCCCCAAAAAAATTGACTGACTATGAAAAAAGAACTTTATGTTTGGGGTTGTCCTTCTGTCCCTCTTCTCATTTTAATTACACTGATACAAGGATTGATACTTTCAAGTTTGTGCGTAAACTCAAGTTAAGAAAATGGCACAAACTCAAAAGACTGGGGCAGCATGCCAGAACTGTGTCGAATGTTGATATTGATGCCAATAATTTGCATTTCGATATTGGTGATGTAGATGCTCTAGTAACTATAGCAGGGTTGGATACTCCTGAGGTCTCTGTGGACACACACATGAGCACCACACAACTCTTAGATGACATGCAATTAGAACAGAATGCACCAGCGATAACAGATTTCAGAGTGAAATCCACTTTCATGCCCATGCTTCCTCATGACAGTGTGGACACCTTCCATGATTGTGTGATCAAGGGGCTCACTGAACTTAGACACAAATGTGGAAAAAACAATGACAGGAACAATACAACCTATCCTCGAATCAACGTAAATTCCTCAAAAGCCTCCATGATGATATTTCCTTAGGTATCCGCCCTGCGGATAAAGGGGGCAATATTGTGATTCTAGAAAGGGATGACTATATCAGTGAAGCCATGCGGCAACTAAGTGATAAAAATGTTTATATACCTGTGACCACTCAGATCTACAACCAAAGTATCACCTCTATTTGGGATAAACTTGTGAATTTAAAAGATAAGGGCTTACTCACGCGGGAGGAGTAGTGTTATCTCAAAAGAGACTACCCTAAACTCCCAATCTTATATCTTTTACCTAAGATCCACAAGCATGAGACTAAACCTCCTGGACGCCCCATCGTGTCCTCCATAGGGAGTGTCGGTGAACATATCTCTAAGTATGTTGACTTTTTTCTTAGGGAATATGTTTGCCAGTTACCTAGTTACATCAGGGATACAAAAGATGTCCTAGGTCAAATTGAGAACCTCAACTGGAGCCTCAATTATCTAGTTATAGTCTTGGATGTACATTCCCTGTACACTATTATTGATCACCAACAGGGCATTGAAGCTTGCGAACATTTTTTGTCCAATCGAGCACTGAGATACAGGGAACACACAAAAATGGTTATGGAGATGATACTTTTCCTTCAATGGCGCCCTCTACAGGCAGATCAAAAGTACTGCGATGGGGTCGTGCTTTGCACCGAGCTTGGCGAATCTCTTTATTGGGTTCTGGGAGCAGGAGATTTTTGCAAGCACGACCCTGTCGGTGGATCTGTCTAAGATCGGCATGTGGCTTCGCTACATTGATGATTTGTTCATTGTGTGGAGTGGCACCAGGGAGGAAGCGGAATCCTTTATTGAGAAATTGAACAATAACAGCTACAACATCAATCTCACTAGTAACATCAGTGGTGCCATGACGGAATATCTTGATGTTAAATTGGAGATTACCAACAACACCATACGTACTTCACTTTTTCGGAAGGCCACTGCTGGCAACAGTATCCTACATGCTCTCAGCAGCCACCCTGAATCATTGAAATGGAGCATCCCATATGGTGAGCTGCTGAGAGCAAAGAGGAACTGTAATTCGAGTGTTACATTCGAGGCAGAGTCTGTCAACATTGTAGACAGATTCCGAAAAAGGAAGTACCCACAGTGGGTGTTAAACAAAGCACTGAAACGAGTAGCAGATGTTGACAGAAGTGACACCCTAAGTGAAAAATCCGACATTGTTTCATCACAAAACATGGATGTCACACGGATGATTCTCACTTTCAATTCTGATTCCCAAAAAGTTAAAAGGATTATCACAAAAAACTGGGATATACTGAAAACTGATGGCATACTAGGGAATTCGATACCAGAGAGACCTAATATTACGTACAGACGTAGCAGAAACATACGGGACATTGTGGTCAAGAATGATGTGACTAGCCTCCCACCCAGTACACAAAATGGCTTAATAGGCTTTTACCCATGTGGCCACTGTAAGGCCTGTAAAAACAGCACGTATAAAAATACGGTGACCTATAATGGTGTTACCAAAAAACGTACACAATTTCTGACTTGTGGGATGACTTTCGTCATTTATGTCATTATGTGTACATATGGTTTGTGGTACATTGGCAGTACAACCTGCGCTGCTAAGAAACGTATCCTGGAACATCTACGGGCCATAACGAACCGTGATCCAAAATACCCTGTGGCTAGACACTTTGAACAGCAACATTTTTCTATCATCTCAGAGTGCAGCTAAATGATCTTGGAACATGTTCCAATAAAACCAAGAGGGGGTGATAGAGTTTTTGCTCTCAGAAAGAAAGAATCAAGGTACATAATTGACTTTCAGAGTAAGACCCCGGGTGGCCTTAACATGGATGAAGAATTAGCAGTACATCTGAAAGAATGATGATATCTACTTGAGTTTCTGTATAACATCGTTATTGGATTTTGGTGTTCTCTATGTCCTAATGTTTCTTATGCATTAACAAAAGATGTAAACTGACTACTTGGAACGTTAGAAGATAATGAACTTTCTGTGATTTTTTTATTTTAGCTTTTTCTTACTTTATCTCTTTCTTCTTCTCTTTGTAGGAGGAAAGGAAGGGGCCCTTTCATGAACATTCACCTTCACGGGTGTACCTAACCTTTGTACTCCTTAGTTGAGACCACGTATGTTATGCACTTCTGTACTTTTGTGAACATTCTAGACTGGTTGACGAGCAACTTTCCCTTTGTGCAACGTTTTCTTTATGTTTGGCACTTGCCAGCATTTCTTTGAACTCGGACATGAGTCGTTGCTATGGAGCCTAAGAGTATCTACTATTTGATGTATATGATCAAATTGTATTCATCACTCTCACCAGATATGGGCACTTGCCAGTGATACTTTGTGATATTGATATTTATATTCTTCTTCTTGGTGAGAACATTCTGATTACGTTTTGATTGTTAAAACAAAGTCAGTCTTCATGAGTACTTGACTAACTTAAGATGGCCACCATGTACTTTAATTCTATGGTTTGTTGGTCCCTCTTTTTATGTTCACAATTAACTTTATCACTGTGTTTGGTCTTTGCATTTTCTACACGTGATCAAGCCGCAAGGCGAAACGCGTTGTGTGGAATAAACCTGTGTTCCAGCATTCGTGGTTTGTGACTCATTTTCCTGAGAGCGTACGAATGAACTTGCTAAAAAAGGATTTTGATATATATATATACATATATATATATATATATATATATTCACAGAAAAAACCATAGGTTATAGTGGATATATAGTTAGGAATTTGCATTTACAAAACCTTGAAAATTCAATGAAAAAAACATTGGTTTTAGGCCATATATAGTTAGGGATTTGCATTTACAAAACCTTATTTTACTCGCATAAAACCATTGAAATTCCATATATAGTTATAAGCGCTAACTATATATCAGCAACCCCCAATCCACTGCTGATGATGTCACATATTACATCATTCATGACATGGTTAGTGACATCACTGATGACATCACTGATGACATCTCAAATGACATCACTGATGACATCACTGATGACAACATCCAGTGACTGTATGTTTCTGTAAAGTTAAAATATGTCTTACATATTGAAGAATGAGTGGATGTATAAGTGTCTGGATGAAGGATTTAGTAGGTGCATGACTGACTGTATGAGTGAGTGATTAAATGTGTCTCACTGAGTGCATGGGTTAGTGACTAAACTGTTTTAATTTGTGCATCATTATATCTGTTGTTCTACAAACTGCTGCATATGTTGATCAGTAGCTATATGAGTAACTGTATGGGTTATTCATTGGTTGTCCAAGTATTTGTATGGGAAACTGAGTGTGTGTGTATGGGTGGCTGGGAGGTGTGTGACTGTACATAGATGTGTGAGTAGTTGATTCACTATATGTATGGATTCAAAAGTGTATGTGGAAACAGCTGTATGGGCGGTTGACTGTGCATGAGTGTATTAGTGAGTGAATGGATATCTCAGTGCTACATGTCAAATTAAGTACATATGTAAAACACAGTACATGTGAGAGTTGACATCTATAAATAACTGTGCATAAGAGCCAGTGAATGTGTGAGTGGCTGTATGGATCATTGTGAACATGTATCAGAGATTGTATAAGAGAGTAAAGTAAATATGTGTTAGTATATGTTTGAATAAGTAAGGTGTGTATAACTGTATAGTTGAGAAAATGGAGGTGTGATTGATTTTTGGCATAACTGACTAGGTGTGTGAGTAACTCCATGGATGAGTGACAGTCTGTGACTGTCTGTTTACACTGATTGTATCTAAGGTTATATTAGAGTCTGAAGAGGTTCATGGTATTATCACATGAATGATATCATCAGTGATGTTATCAGTCATGTCAAATGAGATGTTTTCAGTGATGTCATCAGTGATGTCATTTGAGATGTCATCAGTGATGTCATCAGTGATGTCACTAACCATGTCATGAATGATGTAATATGTGACATCATCAGCAGTGGATTGCGGGTGCGCGATATATAGTTAGCGCTTATAACTATATATGGAATTTCAATGGTTTTATGCGAGTAAAATAAGGTTTTGTAAATGCAAATCCCTAACTATATATGGCCTAAAACCAATGGTTTTTTCATTGAATTTTCAAGGTTTTGTAAATGCAAATTCCTAACTATATATCCACTATAACCTATGGTTTTTTCTGTGAATTTCATTGGTTTTTTAATAGCAAATATGAAAAGCTTTAAAATGTCAAGTACGTGATAGATAAAAACATTTTCGTATTTATGCACGCTGATGTGCTTTGAACGCTGCCCCCCCCTCCCCTCTTTTCTCTTAGTAGTACTCTCTCTTTGCAGATAGTGAACGGTAGTTAACGCAGGCCTTTGCCCCCGTTGTAATCCGTCGTGCCTGCTTGTCTCTCCATTTGATTGATTGTTATCCAAGCATTTACTGTTTTAGAATTGGTTCTCTTTGGATCATTCTCTATTTCCAAACAAGCACAAAGTCGCAATACTCTGTTTAGTCTTTGCAGATAGTGAAAAATCGTGTAAAAAAATAAAAGTAATCGAGCAAAATCAGTAGGCCACTAATTGGATCTCTTTTTGACCTCGCTAAAATAGAAATATTAGGAACAACCCTTCATGAGAAATACGAAAATAGTGAGATGAACTGAGCTCCACACCATGAGGGCTGCAAGACAGCTCGACTCCGTCACCCACCCCGCCCAAAATAACGACAAACCCTATGCAAATATTAAAAATATAGACAACACACCAGCAAAGAAACAGGGTAAAACATTTTATTATATAACTATTTACATAACTATTTTATACTTTTTATTGCCCGATCCGGCTAGCTCAATCGATCGAGCATGAAACTCATGCACTCTGATAGCAAGCGTTGCTACTGATGCTATGCAGACCAAAACTGGTTTTCAGTTTGTACATTTTTCTAGATTTTTCAATCCAAGGTTGGTTGACTTTGTAGAACGATGGCTTCAGATTTTCAACATACGGTGTGGTGGCGCGGACTGGGAGGGGGCGCTTCGCTCCTGCCCCCTCCCCAAGTAAGTTTTTCATACGTGAAAGTACGTTAATGGTTTTGGTCCCTGAGTTGCTTCAATGTCACTGCCATTCTCAAATGGCATAAGTTCTGGATGTTGGGTGCCATAGTTAAGAGTTCTGAGCAGTGCTTGTAACACTGTCTGAAGCTTATTTCCACCTACTGCAGCTTCACTATTCTCAAAGTAAGTGAGTGTCGTTTGTGGACCTGACTGCATTAGAAAACAATGTGATATGTTACCTTCCTAAACAGCTTGACGGAGGCCCCTGAGGGGCGGTGTGATGGCCATGGACTCGGAGAAGACGCTTGGCTCCGACACCCTCCCCAAGTCTTATAGCACTGGTGTAGCCTGAGATCGCCCCCGACATAAGCGGCCGGCTCCCGGGGTCCGGCGGAACTTTTTGCCTTTTGATGACTCTTCAATTCTGGACCTTGTCCCACAATCCGTTTGACCTGAAGACACGCTGTAGTGGGGCGCCCCTTTACCGTTTCAGTTGCCATTCCGCCCGCTTTTGCTACACTGTGCCTCTTCCGCCATTCTGCTGTTTACCGCCCGCTCTTGCGACTACAGCGTCTCGCTCATCATGTAGTTGAGTTGCTCCCGCTCTTGCGGTGCAGCGATAGGCGGCTGCCACAGGACTCTCAAAATGGCGGCCGGCTCTTCGGTTTTGGGCCTGGTCCACTAAAATGGCCCTGGGACACCTTTGAACTCGGACGCTTCCCTGATAGGGCTTGGGTCCCATTCTCGAAAGCGTCCCCTCAGCCGTGAAGATTCTACAAAAGTCTTGGGGGCCTCCGACTCCCGCAGGCTTCTGGTGGGGAGCGGCTGCCATGATTGCTCGTGGAATGGCCACGACGGAGCTACGAGATGGTAGTGCTCTCATGCTGATGCCAGCTTTAGTCTGAAACATCCAGAAACACTGTAGACTACCAATTCGATCAGTTCCGGTAGCGCCCCAACATGACCCGGAAGAGAAGAACTTGCCCTCCCCTCTTTGACTGATGGTTCTTGTTGCCTGTCCCCTCTGTTGTCATTTAACAGAACTTTTTGGACTGCTGAAAGGGGTTGTGTTCCGAACGCTGGTTGGTGGAGACATTTTGACTATATTCTTGACCTACGTTGTCGCGTAATGCGTTATATGACACGCCGCGTTAGCGCACCCGGAAGTGATCCGAGGCGCGGCGCGCAGCGCGTAACGTAAGCATAACAGGTCATGTGACTTGTTAATAAAACTTTTCATTGGTTCATTTTGCTTTTGTTATTTTAATGATGAAAAGCTTGGTCATATGACCTAAAAATTACGCTTTTTATTGTTTTCGAACATTATTTTTTTTAAAACATATATGTTATAATATTCCAGGCTAATGTACTTTCCCGGAAAATTTACAACTGTCCTGCAAGTAAAATATATTCCTTTTTCGAGAAAAAGGGCGTTTCTTCGTTCCATGACGGAGCCGTTGAGTAAAAGAGACTCGGCCTGCTGTCTTAGTCGCCGATACGCCTGATTATCAGATTCTTATCGATCACTTTATGTTGCAGAAATGAAAAACACAACTGCCCTTGACCATTTATCTTTACTGCGTTCCTACATATTATACCTTTTATCCGTCATGTAATTGGACTGCTTTATTTCACTTGCCTTTTACTGATTCGAAAACAGTGACTAAAAGTAAAAACTTTACCAATGTAAATACTACTACCGTGTTTTGTTTTAAAAACCTTTATTGTGAAAATGTCAGTATACAAATACGGGCCTATAACCACGTGGGCCGGCCACGGAGCAAGCTGAAATCGTATATGATGAGGAGACATTTACACTGTAGAGGAACGTAACGGGCGGGCCATTAGGTTGCAAGAACTAAGGTGTCTAACAGTTGCGGAATCGGTGGACGTACATTTTGTAATTAAAATACGACAGGGCCACTTACAATAACATTTTCTAGATATACATTTGCGGGCAAGGAGTTACGAGTCCCATTTATACCGGCGCCATTTTGGGCGAGGCCGGGCAGGTCCAAGATATAGTCAAAATGTCTCCACCAACCATCGGCCAGACCAGAACCCCTTTCGGCCCTTTATGCTACAAGATGGTGTCTTCCATTCAGAAAATATTGTTGGCAGCATTTTGAAAGGAAACAGAAACAGCCGTTCTCCTAGTGAGTTTCACATTGTTACATTTAGGAAGAATGTTGAAGAGTAGTATGTGGAAAATCTGAAGCCATTTTTCTACAAACTGAAAACCAATTTTTGTCTGTATAGCATCAACAGCAACGCTTGAGTCAGCTTTGTGTCAAGCCGCCATTTTCATTCAATCAATAGCGTCCCCCTGCACACATTCAGGGACCTGGTCGTGTCTTCAGATGAAACGGATTGTAGGAAAAGAAGCAGAAAGGAAAAGGAAAAAAGTTCCGCCGGACCTCGGGAGCCGGCCGCCTATGTCATATGCGACCTTTGGCCCCACCAGGGCAATAGTGAAGCTGCAGCAGGTGCAAATAAGCTTCAGACAGTCTTACAAGCACTGCTCAGAAATCTCAACTGAGGCACTCAACATCCAGGACTTGCCATTCGGATCTTGGCGCCTTGTGCTGGTTCCGACCTATTCACACATCGGTCCACTACTGACATCACCTCATAAGCCAACGGGGCACCCCACGCCGACTTTCGGCGCAGCATTGTAGGATGGCCACACCAGTGCGGCAACTTGCTGGACACAACCTCGGTGCCATCCGGATCTCGGTGCGTTCGACTCACTGTACCGCAAGAGTGACCGCAACTCAGCTGGACACGCCGTCTTTCGGCGCAGTATTGTAGGATGGCCACACCAGTGCGGCAATTTGCTGGACACCACCTCGGTGCCATCCGGATCTCGGCGCGTTCGAGTCACTGTACCGCAAGAGTGACCGCAACTCAGCTGGACACGCCGTCTTTCGGCGCAGCATTGTAGGATGGCCACACCAGTGCGGCAATTTGCTGGACACCACCTCGGTGCCATCCGGATCTCGGCGCGTTCGAGTCACTGTACCGCAAGAGTGACCGCAACTCAGCTGGACATGCCGTCTTTCGGCGCAGCATTGTAGGATAGCCACACCAGTGCAGCAACTTGCTGGACACTAACTTGGTGCCATCCGGATCTCGGCGCGTTGTGCTGCCTTCGGCCTATTCGCACATCGGTCCGCTACTGACGCCGCCTCACGTGCCAACGAATTTTCTACGCTTTTTGTAGCCCTATGCCGCATAACAGGTCATGTGACTTGTTTATAAAACTTTTCATTGGATCATTTTACTTTTGGTTTCCTAAAGATGGAAGGCTTGGTCATATGACCTAAAAATAACACTTTTCATTGGTTTAGAACATTTTTTTTTCCCAAACGATGAAAGCCCCACCTTGTTTCTGGATCATTCAGACTGAAGCTGGCATCAGCATGAGAGCACCACCATCTCGTGGCTCCGTCGTGGTCATTCCGCGAGCAATCATGGCAGCCGCTCCCCACCGGAAACCTGCGGGAGTCGGGGGCCCCCAAGACTTTTGTAGAATCTTCACGGCTGAGGGGACGCTTTTCGAGAATGGATCCCAAGCCCTAGCAGGCAAGCGTCCGAGTTCCAAGGTGTCCCAGGGCCATTTCAGTGGACCAGGCCCAAAACCGAAGAGCCGTCCGCCATTTTAAGAGTCATGTGGCAGGCGCCTATCGCTGCACTGCAAGAGTGGGAGCAACTCAACAACATGGTGAGCGAGACGCTGTAGCCGCAAGAGCGGGCGCAACTCAGCTGGATGGCCGCCACCTGGGGAGGCCCGTTCACGCCGCCTCCACCACCCCCCACCCCCCCCCCCCCCCCCCGGGCCGCCGCAAGCAAATTTTCGGAGCAGCATTGTAGGATACCAAAACCAGTGCGGCAGTTTACTGGACATCACCTGGGTGCCATCAACATCTCAGCGCGTTCTGCTGCCTTGGGACTATTCGCACAACAGACCGCTACTGACGAAGCCTCCCCCCGCCCCACCCGGGACGCCCCACGCCAATTTTCGGAGCAGCATTGTAGGATCCCAAAATCAGTGCGGCACCCAGGCGACATCACCTGGGTGCCGTCCAGAACTCTGCACGTTGTGCTGCCTTGGGACTATTCGCACAAAAGACAGCTTCTGTCCATTGTTGCTTTTTTGGGTGAAAAATGTTTAAATGTTTTTACAGTTTTTGTTCCTTTCATTATAGTTAAATGTTAATAAAGTTTTAAAATCTAACTTTCTTGGAGTGCTATATATGTTTAAAAAATCGGGTGAATGGGGCCTTGAATCGGGTTATTGTCATGTGTGGGCTTTGCAAGTGTACTGCTACAAGATCGGACATTTCAAACTCAAATGCACGTTCTTTTTCTTACCTTTCCGAAGCATGGAGCGCAATAGCAGGCAGAGAAAGGGTGATGCACGTGTTGAACACTGCCTGGCCTGGCAAGTTGCTGGCAGTGCCCCCCCCGCCCGCTCCTGAAAGAGGGCACACACACACCGCCGCCCCGAGTACTTCACAAATCTTTAAAAGACCATGCGCTTGTTCATGAGGCTTAAATGGTTTATCATTTTTGTGAAATAACAAGGGCCCCCTGATAAGGATGAAAGTCCTGGGTCAGGGAAAACATACAATATGAAGGTAAACACCCAGGCTAACTTTCTGACAAACACTTGCTATGTACTAAACTGCATCATTCCTAAACATAGGAGAACTTAAACCATAACACAAACAATCATAATGATATCAAAAATAGTATGTTTTAATAAAAACAGAGATAGATTTTTACAATGTAAATATACAATTATAATGAGTTATTAATAAAAAATGATATATCTTTTATATTAAAAAACATAAATTAAAAAGACATTAGTAGGACAGCAATACATGTCCTATCTCTAGTTGCTGTGGCTGTAGTATGTGAGTCAACGCGTTTCGACACGTCGTGGTGTCTTCCTCAGGACAATTATAGTTTCAGCCAATTTGTCTATAAAGAACAAAATGATATTAGTTCTTATTTTAGTTTTTTATTTTTTGATGAAGGTATGATCACAGGTTTTCCCCTATCCCGCGGGGAATAAATAGGAACTTGCTTTAAAAGACAAAATAGAATAGGTTAACATGCTTTACATTTCATTTTCTTTTAACAGTTCCGTGTCTACGCTGTTATTAGATGCAGGGAACTGTAATCTCTTAAAGGCACCACGTGGTTTGGCTTGATTATTAACCAGTTACTACCTTGTGGTGTGTCGCCCAGTATAGTTGGAAGAGTGTTTTTACACGAGGTGAGAAAAATACCATTATAAGCCAATTTATTTCTTTCCAAGTAGGACTTCTGTGTCTCATCATAACGTTTAGTTTATTTGATTTTATCCAGAACCTAGAGGCATTTGTTTACCTGAAGAAAACCGCCGAATAGTGTGAATACGGGCTAAGTGAGATGGGAGCAGTGAATCCTTAACATTAAGGTATGCAACACGAAATAAAGAGAGAATGGAGATAGTTAGATGGCGCACGCTATTGCGCCAAGGAAAATAATAGAAAGATTATTAAGACATACAAAAATATTTTTTCTTCAGGTTTCACATGCCGATTTTAGGAAAAGAAAATAACGGTGCCTCACTTACTCTGTTTTTAAATTGAAGAAACATACGAACCATCTAAAGAGAGGTCCTTGTCAGGAAAAGACATGAGAAACATAATATTCTGGGATAATAGGAATAGGTAGACACTGATTTAAATGTAAATAGAAGTGCAATACCAGTAATGAGAATTAATATAGGATAGGATACCAGCTGCAGGCATGGTCAAGGCTAATACTTGAATCTCTCTGGAAGTGATGACTGAACCTTATTATCTCTTTTTCCTTTATTTATCTTGCTGCTTAAACCTCTCTCTGGGTTTTTCTCGCTTGCTTTTTGATAGAAGGAGACAAAATAGATGTTATTTAATGGTATTTTGGACAGGATTTCTAAAGAATATCAACAGCAAAACAAATGTATATCGCAGAAAAAATAGATTATACCAAAATTGTATCTGTCTAGGCCTGTTCTCTTTAGGATACCTCCAGTAATAATGTATCCCATGCACACTATGCTATGTAATAATAAGTAATACTTGAGATAACATATTGAACTGCACTAGATATCTCTCATGCTAACCGAAATGATATGAACAATTGTTCTGAGGTTCGCTATCATCATTTATAAATGATAAAAATGAAACTGTAAACTATGACACTGTGTTTAAGAAAAAATAAGAACTAATATCATTTTGTTCTTTATAGACAAATTGGCTGAAACTATAATTGTCCTGAGGAAGACACCACGACGTGTCGAAACGCGTTGACTCACATACTACAGCCACAGCAACTAGAGAAAGGACATGTATTGCTGTCCTACTAATGTCTTTTTAATTTATGTTTTTTAATATAAAAGATATATCATTTTTTATTATTAACTCATTATAATTGTATATTTACATTGTAAAAATCTATCTCTGTTTTTATTAAAACATACTATTTTTGATCTCATTATGATTGTTTGTGTTATGGTTTAAGTTCTCCTATGTTTAGGAATGATGCAGTTTAGTACATAGCAAGTGTTTGTCAGAAAGTTAGCCTGGGTGTTTACCTTCATATTAAATGGTTTATCACCCCTTCTAGAACCCCTGCATCGACCCTCTGACGTTTCCTGGAAGAATTAGCACGTAACACAATACCAAGCCCTGTCAGCTGAAACCCCCGAGAAATCATGGGGCATATTATCAAGGGGGTTTATTTCCGCTTTTTGGGCTTTAAAAGCCCAAAAAAAAAGAGATAAAATTATCTCCCTATTACCAAGCTGTCGCTAACACCAGTTAGTGACAGCTAAAAGGTGATAGCGACCATCTTGGGCCCCGCTTTGCATATCAGTGATATTTATCACTAATGACATGCAAAGTGGGCGTGCCAAGATTTTAGCGACTGGAAACAGTCCCTAACCATCGCTATCTCCTATTACGAACTTTTGGAGATATTCGCGCTAAGCGCGAATATCTCCAAAACCTAACACCTGCCCTGAGCAGTTTTAGCCATGTTATCCAATGGGAAGTGGATAACATGGCTAAGAGCATTTGCTGGATAATGCATGAATATCGCTGACTTTTCAACGATATTCATGCATTGCGCCATTTTTTATCGCATTTGCGATAAACCTTGCTAATAGCAAGGTTTATGTGCGATAAAATTCGCCGATGTGCGGCGATAATTTTTGTCTCTAAACAAGTTAGAGACAAAAATTATCGCTAGTTGTTGGTAATATGCCCCCGGGTTTTTGCTTGCAGGAATCGGGAGGCGGGAGACTAGCACCGAAATCAGTAGTCTCACGCCTGAATCGGGAGGGTTGGCATGTCTGGATACTCTACAGCTGGGGCCATAAACTACATCCGCAGGGCTAGGTGATAGCCTTGGTCCGGCCTGGACAATCGGACACAGAGGAAGAGGAGTGTCAGAGAGTGCGGTAGTGAATAGGGTGAAAGGGAGGTGTCGGGCGGGCACAGGGTGTGATTCTCAGAGAAGATGGCGCAGACAATGTTTATCAATAAGGATTCATTTATAACAAAATATTTACTCGCAGTGACAAAATGGTGGTCAACACTTCCTGATTTCCATCGAATCGAACGTTAACAAATGTCACGCAGCAAAGAAAAAAAAAAAAAAAAAAAAGCTCACGCACAGAGCAGTTTTTAGCCATGTTATCCAATGGAAGGTGGATAACATGGCTAAGAGCATTTGCTGGATAATGCATGAATATCGCTGACTTTTCAGCGATATTCATGCATTGTGGCCGGTGTGCGGCGATAATTTTTGTCTCTAAACAATTAAAACGAAGCACAAAATGTCGAATTCCCGTTTCGCTACCAGTTTGCGGCCCAGTTCGCGGCCCGTGAAGCGCTTCTACCGTGAAAAATCATTTTTTTTTATTTTCCCCACGGGACCCTTTAATAACCCCAACAACAATCCTAGGGGGTCAAGAGGGGTATACCTTGCCCCCTTTCAATAAATTCCCCCTTCGTTTTTCACCTCTTCTTCTCTCTCGATCCTACCGAGAGATAAGATGGCGGCCGCTCCGGACTGTTTAGAATGTTGACAGACACCGGAGAGCCAATCAGCTTTCTGTTATCCAATGGAAGGTGGATAACATGGCTAAGAGCATTTGCTGGATAATGCATGAATATCGCTGACTTTTCAGCGATATTCATGCATTGTGGCCGATGTGCGGCGATAATTTTTGTCTCTAAACAATTAAAATGAAGCACAAAATGGCGAATTCCCGTTTCGCTACCAGTTTGCGGCCCAGTTCGCGGCCCGTGAAGCGCTTCTACCGTGAAAAATCATTTTTTTTTTATTTTCCCCACGGGACCCTTTAATAACCCCAACAACAATCCTAGGGGGTCAAGAGGGGTATACCTTGCCCCCTTTCATTAAATTCCCCCTTCGTTTTTCACCTCTTCTTCTCTCTCGATCCTACCGAGAGATAAGATGGCGGCCGCTCCGGACTGTTTAGAATGTTGACAGACACCGGAGAGCCAATCAGCTTTCTGCGCGCAAAGTTCCGTTTCGCGAAAAGTAAGCGGATCGGATCGCTGCCCGGAGCGCTGTTACAGATATATATCTTGTTTTGAACGTTAATTTCTCAAAAACTACTGGAGCACATATATTGAGACCTAGCAAAGGCACATCGGGCTAACAGTCCCTACAATTTTGCCAAGTTTCGTGCAAATCCATTCAGCCGTTCGAGCTAAAAGTGAGGCCAACCGCCCTATGGAACTTAACATGGGGAAAACGCGTTTTGGGACCCCCCTTTTTTCTCGGCCCACCCTTGACGAAACCCCCCCAAATTTTCAGGGGCTGCTCAGAAACAAAATGTGCCATTTTCCTGAAAATTTCAGCCGATTCCGTCCACAAACGCCAAAGTTATTAGACATAGAATTTTCAAAAATCCCATAGGGAAAAAATCCTAACTATATATACCTACTGGCGATAGCCAGTAGGTAATATATATATATATATATATATATATATATATATATATATACAAACCCTGATGCCTCAGATCTATAGAGACGTCACTCCACAAGGTAGCAGGTTTCAAACCTTTTATTTTCACGAAGCTGTGCATTACAACTGTTCCAATTAAAGTTCCGACGCGTTTCGCAGCTCACGCTGCTTCTTCCTGGGATGGCAAACAAGAATGACTGGAAACTGCAGCCATTATTAATCCAAAGCGCATGCACTCTCTGGTGAGTTGCATGCTGGTGGTTGCAGTGTACTGTTTACTCCTTCAATGGAGTCCGTCATTTTTGCTTCAATATTTCTGCCTTGATTCTTTTTCACAGCCCTCCAGTGGGCTACAGGCGTAATGTTCAGCTTCAATTTAACAGCTTCCTAGCGCCGCATGTAGGCTGTCAGATGGCGGCCCAGCAGTCCCGCTTCCATATTTCACGGCGGGTGGTTCATCTCCCGCGGATGAGGCGTACCGCGTTAAACATCAAACCCTGATGCCTCAGATCTATAGAGACGTCACTCCACAAGGTAGCAGGTTTCAAACCTTTTATTTTCACGAAGCTGCGCATTACAACTGTTCCAATTAAAGTTCCGACGCGTTTCGCAGCTCACGCTGCTTCTTCCTGGGATGGCAAACAAGAATGACTGGAAACTGCAGCCATTATTAATCCAAAGCGCATGCACTCTCTGGTGAGTTGCATGCTGGTGGTTGCAGTGTACTGTTTACTCCTTCAATGGAGTCCGTCATTTTTGCTTCAATATTTCTACCTTGATTCTTTTTCACAGCCCTCCAGTGCTACCTTGTGGAGTGACGTCTCTATAGATGTGAGGCATCAGGGTTTGATATATATATATATATATATATATATATATATATATATATATATATATATATATATATATATATATATATATATATATATATATATATATATATATATATATATATATATATATATATATATATATATATATATAATATATATAATAACTTTAAACTCATTATCTGGAGTGCAATTAAAAAATACATAGTTTTTATATTACCATATGAATGGATTTATAGTCACAATGCATTACAGTTGACAAACACTATAAATCATTGCAACCATAACAGTCTGATAGACGTAATGGTATACTGTGTTCGCAAATTGATCATCAGGGCAAAACATTATAGCTAATTTTTTTATTTAATGGATTGGTTTATCTGGGGTGACCATGAGGGACCTACACCATTGACCCTTTGCTCGATTCTGACTGTTGATTTATTTCCAGTAATGCATATTTCTGGGTCCGCCCATTGGTGTCACATCTGACACCACACAAAATGGAAATAGTCAACTACCAGTTAGAAAATCGCAAAAACTATATTAATTTGTATTTTTACAACTTTGACGAACTGTTACCCGAAAACTGAGAGAAGTGTGGCCTTAACACAGTAAATATTTTCTTGATGTTTTTTGGGAACTGAACATACACACCACATGTTCCCATTTTTCTCTGAATATCCTTGTTCTCTCCAGGGGAATACACCACCCCGGGAAACTATAGAATCTCCAACAGGTTGTAAAATTGAAACAAATTTACAAAGCTGTAGCTTGGGAGACCATCAGGCCAAGCGAGGGGCGTGGCTAGGGAGAACATGGCGGCCAGCTAGAGGGACTGGTCGGGAGTGCCGGTCAGAGGCGGCGTGCAGGATCGTAGAAGCGAGCAAATTGAGCAAACGGCGGCGAGAAAATCATGGAGAAGCGGCGACTGTAAGGCTTGCTAATCCGTTTATAAAATGTGGAATTCCTTCGTGAACCCGTGAAAAGTCGGTAATAAGAAACACAGCGATATAGCGGTACAGCGGAGAACTACCGCTTGATTGGAAACCTGATAGGCTCTGCCGGCATACAGACAGATAGAGAAGTAGATGAGGCGGTTTAAAGCGGCGACGGCTTATGGATAACACCGCCACATTCATCGTAAGCTGCACTGCACTAGTGGCAGTGAAGGCAGCTGAGAAAGGGGAAACAAGGAGCTTGTCAGAGGTGTCCTCACTGGGAAGTTTTGAACGCTGGAGCCGTGCTGCTTTAGAAAGAGGTAGAGGTAGGTGGGCTGCGGCGAGGTTCCAGTTTTCTGCAGGTGGGGCCGTGGGTAGAGGGCTAGCACAGGAGGGAAACTTTCAAGTGGCTGTTTTCTCCCCTCTTAAAAGTAGGGTTCAACCAGGCTCTGAAATTTGTGTGCAGGACCAAGAGGGACGAGAACTATTAGCTGGGGGGAGTCTTGTGAAATTAAATAACTGTAAGGATCAGGCTACCCGTTTAAAAGAGAAAGGAAAAAGCCCGCAAAAATTTAACTCAGGATACGCGCTGAGGAGTACAGGGAAGGCAGTAGAGGGGGGTGGAGTCCTCATAACCCATATCAGAAACAGCAGAAAAGTAAGGCTTTAAGCAAACCAAATATAAATTCTAAAAAAACAACAAAGCAAACAACAAAGCAAACAAGCAGGATAGGAAATCTAGGGAAGAAAATCTCTACCAACCCATCTTTAAATTCTTTCTTTAAACCTGTTCCTAAGACTTTGGTCCTTACTAGAGGGTGTAAGAAAGGAGAGTCAACAACTGAGTTGAACAATAGCTGGGCAGACTGAGAGGAACACTTGAGTCCGAACAGATACAAAAATTTGGAAGTGGAGGGGGAGGAGGAGCTAAAGGCAGAAGGGGGAGAGATGGAGGCTAAGGAGGACAGTTTGCCAGTAACCCCAACAGAAAGCGGCACGTTCAAAAAACTGACAGAGAAAACTCCAGGAGGCGGAGAGGTAGAGAATGCGGATAAGGCGGGAGGGGCTGAAGAGGAAAGAGACTATTTAGGAGATGGGGTTATCCATTCAGATACCGTGGTGATAGACCTTCTAAGAAAATTAGATTCAGATGTACACAGGGGGTTTGAGGAATCTAAAGTTAAGCAAGATGGTATTAGGCAGGCAGTGGGATTACTGGAGGCTAAGTTTGATGAGCTAAACATAAGGACAGGAACACTTGAGCAGGAGGTTAAGGAGATACAGGCGGATGTGGAAGATAACTGTAAGGCGTTAGAAGAGGCTAAATCTAGAGAGAGAGCATACGAGGACCGGTTAGAAAAGTTGGAGAATATGCAGCAAAGGAACAACCTGAAAGTGTTGAAGCTGCCTGAGGGAAATGAGGGAGAAGATCTAAAGGGTTTTGTGGTCCGTTTATTAAAATCTGAATTACAGATAGAAGAGTCGGAAGAGGAAATCGCTGCTGATATACAGAGGATACATAGGGACCCCTTCAGATTGAATTCAAATCGGTCTAAACCTAGAAGGATCTTGATTAACTTCCTTACATATAGTTTAAAAGAAAAGATTCTTGCCCTGGCATTGAAGAAAGGTTCCCTAACGGTGGGGGGAGCTAAAATTGAAATCAGATCAGATTTGTCGGTAGTCACCGCAAACAGACAGTGGGAGCTGGGGAAGCGAATCGAGCCTTTAAGGAAGTTGGGAGCGACGGTGCAGCTTAAATTCCCAGCTTTCTTAAAAGTCATGTGGAATAATAAAATGTACTCTTTTAGATTTGTTAAAGATGTGGATAGCTTTCTAGAGTACTGTCAGGGTGGCGGGATATAGCCAATTGATCAAAGATGAAATCACGGGTAACGTAACTTGCATGTAATCTATATAATTAGTATAATTTTTTTTTAAAAAAAATATAAAAATAAATAAATTAAAAAAAATAGTTATTTTCAAAAAAGTTCTGGGTAGCACGCAAGCTGGAGACCGGCACTCACTGGGCCTAGGCTTTGGGCCTTAGGAATCTGGTAGGGTTCTCCCGGGAGGCGGGAGGGGTACAAAGGGGAGGGGGGGACAGTCAGGGCACAGGTGTGGGTTGGGTGGGTTGGGCAGAGGGGACGGGTGAAAAACAAAAATGTTCTCGTATGCCATTGACCTACTTGAAGTTAAGAAGCTCGAAAGGAACACATGATGATGGAGGCTAAGAGTACGAGGGGAAAAACACAGATGGTGAAATGGTTGTCATGGAATGTCAATGGTTTAAGGGTAAAAGCGAGAAGGGACAGGATTTTGAAGTATTTGAGAGATACTTCAGCGAATGTAATGATTCTTCAAGAGACTCATTTAACAGAGGATGAGTGTAAGTAATATCTGGGTAGACTTCGTTGGATTAGACAATTTTACAGTTCCCACAAACAAGGGTTACTAGAGGAATACTGGTGATAATAAGAAATGGGCTGGATTGCCAGGTAGAGAGTAGTATAGCGGACAAGAAAGGCAGATGGCTGATTGTGACCCTAAAGTTAGCGGGATCATTATACAATATTATTGGATATTATGGCCCCAATCAGGATGATAATACTTTGTTGTTAGAATTAACATCAGAGATGACAGGGCTATCAGGTTACGCTGTTCTTGCAGGAGACTTTAATACAGTACTAGATGCCAAGCTTGATAGATCAGCGAATAGTAGAGCATTGGGAAATTGCAAAATGGCGTCTAGTGTAAAAAATGTAATAGAACAGTTTGGATTATGTGATATCTGGAGGAAACGGGCCGAGACTGGGCTTGGATTTACATACTACAATAAAAAATATAGTCACAGATCTAGAATAGATTTTTTTCTATTAGATGCAAGAATAACGGATAAAGTGAAAGAGGTTGTACATGTAGGGGTTCACTTGTCTGATCACTCTGCGGTCTTTCTGGAATTAGAAGTTGGGGGACGTGATTTGGATTCGGTTTGGAGATTAGACCGTACAGTTTTGTACGATCAGGAAGCAATGCACCTCCTTCAACAAGAGCTTGAGGTTTTTATTGAACAAAATATAGGTTCAACTAGACTAGATATTGTATGGGAGGCTACTAAGGCGTTTCTCCGGGGGCGACTGGGAACGCTGGGGGCCAACAGAAGGAGATTATATTACCAGGAAGTACTGGGATTGGAACAGGAAATTCGAAAGCATGAAAACATAATTGTAAATTCAGGGCGAACTCCTAAAGAGGAACTTATTAAAGAGTTGGAAGAAATAAAGGAACAACTTACTACCGTGATTAATAAAAGGGTTAAGGAGAGATGGGAGGCCTCCAGACAGGATCACTTTGAATACGGGGAAAAGGCAGGTAAACTGCTAGCCTGGAAGGTTAGGAAAGATCGGGTCAGAAATATGATAAAAGAAATCAAGGTTGGTGCAGAAGAAAAAGTAGCCTCAAATACAAATGAGATAGTGGCAGCCTTTCACAACTATTTTGAGGAAGTATATAGTGAGGACCTACATCCGGATAGGCAGAGGATAGAGGAGTGGGTTAGAGTTCTAAAGCCCTCTACGGAAGAACACCGAAGCGCCTTGAACAGAGAGATTAGGCAGGAAGAGGTAGAAGAAGCTATCAGGCAGGCAAAAAAAGGTAAAGCTCCTGGCCCTGACGGACTTCCTGTAGAAGTATATAAGAGTTTAATGCTGTGGCTGGCACCATTGCTAACTAAAGTGTTCAACCAGGTGTTTTCCGAAAGAATGGAGATTCCTGCATCATGGGACCAGGCAACTATAATAGTAATACCTAAACCTGGGAAGTCTCCAAAATTTATGGATTCATACAGACCCATTTCTCTGCTAAACTGTGACTATAAATTGTTTGCTAAGATTCTGGCTGATAGGTTAGGTAAAGTGATTCCGTATTTCATTCACGAGGACCAAAAAGGGTTTGTAAAAGGTAGACACTTAAATGAATTAACGTTTTCTTTGATAGGCAGTATAGATGTTGCTATTGATCAGAAACTCCCTCTGGCAGTGGTGGCTTTGGACACTGCTAAGGCTTTTGATCGCGTAAATTGGGAGTTTTTTAAAGTTTTAATAGCACATCTTCAGCTAGGAGGGAACTTTTCGCAAACTGTGTCACGAATATATCAAACACCGAATTCCAAGGTATTGGTTAGTGGAGTCCTTACAAAATCTATCAGAATCATGCGGGGAACTAGGCAGGGATGCCCTCTTTCTCCGCTTTTATTCGATCTCTATATCGAACCATTGGCCTGTAAAATAAGAGAGACAGAGAACATCCCTGCTTTTACGTTTCAAGGTTGGTCAAGAAAGATAGGCCTATATGCGGATGACATTGTAATTCTAACATCAAACTTGACAAAATCACTGGTTGAAATAGAAAATATTACAAAGAGGTATGGAGAAGTTTCAGGATATCGATTAAACTCTGACAAAACGGAAATTATGGCTTGGAATATGGAGCCTGGAATCTCAAAGAAACAGATTAGATATTTAGGAATACAAGTCCCTCAGGATATAAAACAGTTAGCAATGGTAAATCTAGCCAAAGTAAGGAAAGATATTTCAGCTATTTTGAGACATTGGAGTTCGATACAATTAACAATGATTGGACAGGTAAATTTAATCAAAATGATGGTGCTTCCTAAGTTGACCTTTTTATTTGACTCTATTCCTCTTATGTTTGAAAAAGAGGGATTAGTTAAGTTACAGAGTGAAATTGGTTCATTTATCTGGGGCTCTAAAGGGTCAAGGATATCTTGGAAAAAAAATTGGAGAAGATATGTCAAAGGTGGCCTGGCCGCCTCAGACTTTCAAATTTACTCTTGGGCTTTCTTGCTTAAAAATTGTAGAATGCTCCTCGGAGTTCCCAACAATACAGCGACGGGTGATCTCTTTTCTGCCATGCTGAAAGTAGAAAAGTCCCACTTGCGGGGTTTTTTGTATAAATTTGCAGACCAAAAATACTTAAAAAAGGTAAGACTGAAGGTTTTAAGAGATTTATCTACAGTGTGGTACCGTATCAGACGTGTGATAAAAATCCCATATTTCAGTGTGGCTGCACCAATTTGGGACGCTTTGGGGGCCCCAAGCTGGACCGAGGATGCTCTGGCAAGGGTATTAAAAACAGAAGGTCCACAGGTATGGGGCGAACTGTTCTGTGAAGGAGATTTGCTACCATGGGCGGTCTGCGAGGAACGTTGGGGTCGTAACTTTGCAAAATTCAAATATCTTCAGATCCAAAGCTGGGCGGTAGGAAAAGAAAGGTTAATTGGACACTATAACGAGTTTGAAGAGAAGCTGGCTGTAAACACACGGATGAAGAAAGAAGTGGCGACATGGTATTGGGCAATAGTTGAAATGGAGGATGGCCCTTTTCTACTGCCAGAGGCCCTGTGGGGAGAGTGCTTGCCGAGGATCGCCAAAGAAGAACAATAGCAAGTAGATATGTTGATTCTTTATAAAGTGGTTAAACCTGCAAATTTAAGGAGGAATCACTTGTTCACTCTCCACAGGGCATATTGGACCCCAAAGAGGCTCGCTAAGTTTAAGGATGGGGGCACAGTGCTATGTCCTAAATGTAAAAGCCCAAATGAAGACGATATTCACATGTTTGCGACATGCCCGGAGATCCAAGAATATTGGGTAGCTGTAAGTATAAAGCTATTAAAAATGATGGAGCTAGATATTAAGGTAAGCCCTGAACAGATCATCTCGGGTAGATTGGACATACAAGGTAAGGGCCTTGATGATAAATCTAAGTTGTTTTTTTGTGCTATTTTGATTGCTCAGAGAGAAATCTGCAAATTATGGGTATCGCCAGACTCTCCGACAGATTTATTGAGGGTCAGAGCTATGAGAGGCATAGCTAAGTTGGATATGGCCGGCCAATATAAAAGGAAACCCCAGTTTTGGACATTATTTCTAAATCACTTTGGGTAAGGGTAAGGGAAGCTTTAATAATAACAACAATATATGTTAGATACGATGGGAGAATAAGTACTGGTCCAATGATTAAGTCACTTTTGAAGCTCTTGGAGGTTAATATAGTCTATATGCTTTGCTGCATTGGGCAGGGCAAGATGGAAGTACCTCTCGTTTGCCTAAAGCTCCAAGCCTGCAGCTTAAGCAGTAGGTAATAACCTCTCATAGTTGAGTTGAAAACCATATAAGGGCGGAACAGGAAAAGAAGAGGTGGGAAGTGGCGTATGAGGTCTAAAAAAAAAAAAAAAAAAAAAAATTGAAACAAATTTGGCCTGGCTTTAATTTCTGGAACAAATGTTATGAAGGCTTATGCTCTAACTGCCTGAAACATCAAAGAGGGCTCAGCACTGGACTGGAAGGAGGTGTGGCGAGCATAAGCCTCAGTTCTTGCGGGGTTAGGACAAGACGTAGTGCCTGGACATGGCTTTATTCTTACCTTACAAGCTAATGGTAATATTTATAGAGGGGACTGGCACAAAACACCCTGTCAGAACTACACCAACTTACAGTGTCACACAAAGAGAGTAGATAATAATTAGGCCATTGTATGTCTCATCTCTTCCTCCAATCAAGCTCCAAAATGTCACTACTCATAAAATATGCAGTTAACCTATCTTATGTGCATGTATATCCTAAAATTATCTTATTTTTATTGACCTCGAAAGCTCTATATATTGACCCCTGAGAAGGGAAAGAATGCAAAGCACGTTTTGATGCATATGATTTTCACAATATCTTTTATTACGGAAGAAGAAGACAATAGGTGCCCCCAGCACCCATTTGTCCTGTCAATAAATCTAGAATTAGTTGCACACTTCGGTCCTGATTATATGTTGCACGCACTTGGTTAATGTTAAAATTGTATGCATGAATAAAGCTCCATGCATCTTCTGTTACATGGAACACCTTCCAAGATCCATTATTGCAGACTGTAGAATTATGAACGTCCATATGCAGGGGATACTATACTCTACTTCTGACAAACAATATAAAGAGACTCAAACCCAGCCTCCACCTAAACTAAACCTCATGAAGTCTTAATTCCTCCTGTTTTCCAACAGCACAAAACAACCCCAGTCTCAATCATGTGTCCATATGTAAGTACCAGGCTTTACCCCCACCCCAGCTAACAGACATTTCTCTGAGAAGACAATTTCAAAACAACCGTACAAGCCCTAGTGCTCTTCCATGGTATGTAGAGGCAACACCTTGATCAGTAGTGTCTTCATTACCACCTTAACATTTCTGAATGGTATTTTAGCAGACAAACATTGACTGCCATAGCCTGCCAGACTGATATGCTTAATCACTTACAAAGCCCTCATCAATACCTCAGATTCCTTGGCAAACCAACCAGTCACTTCTGATGGACAGTGTCAGACCAGAAGCTTGAATATCACCATACTAAAGGAAAAGTTATTCAAAAAAGAAGAAACCAGAAAGTAGGTCTTGTCCATACATTCACCTATGATTTCAAACAGCATCCCCATCAACATTAGATCAGCATTGACTATGTACAATTTACAATAAAGATGAATACACCTTCATCCAAAGAACACTGTATCTGATCAATGGTCTGCCCTGGACCATTTCCCAATGATTGTATGATTTCCAGGGGATAAGTCCCCTGCGCTGTTTCTCTCAGCTACTTTTATCCCCTACAAAATATAGGTGTGCCACATTTGTATAATTTGCTTTTGGATGATTATGCAAAATGACAGCAGAATAAGCTACATTATTTCAAATAACAAGAAACAAATTGCACATAAGTATGTGAATTGCAAATCTTAAATTTTTCAATATGTTTTAGAGCAAAATGTATGCTTGTGTCAATTCTTTGCACAAGGACACATTCAAACAAACACAGTGGACAACCGCCAAGCATGAGAAACCTGTTTCCTCAGTCTACAAAGTCGCACCTTACACAGATTGCTTTTGATGGTTTGGTCCAGTCCTCCAGAGGTCTGAAAGTCGAAATATTTTCCAAGTGCCATCTTTTCAGAGCTGCTAGGAGACATCCAGTTACATAAAGCGAAGTGTCCCAGGACCTTTGAGAGAGAAATTAAGGTCAAGGCTCACTCCAGCAGAGGCCAATAGCAAAGTCCAGTGGCTAATGGTCAGGTAGAAACATCAAGAAAAAGACCTCTGGCAACTTGTAGTGTCCCTGTAGCAGCACAGGAGGTCATTCAAAGGACCCTTAGAGTCTACTTCTTTGTCCTGGGTATACGTGGTAGCAGGGCCAACCCTTCAGGATTCCTGGCAAGCCTCCAAAAGCAGGTTCACTACATTGTCTGTGTTGCCTCAGGCCCACAAAGTGTCCTGGATTGCCTGTATTGGATTGCCACACCTAAGGTCGGCACCGGCTTGGGGGTGTGGGTATTTCCTGACTCTTTCCTAATCAATGGAGTGAAGGTTCCTTGGTGAATCCCTACCCACATTTGTAGGAGTTGCAGTTTTCCCAATGGCACCTTTCTCACAAAATCAAAAATGTGGAAACCCTCTTCCCTTGTGGAGAGCCTGTATGCCTACCCGGAAGTGTAGCCACAGTAATGAGCAGTCCACTCCTCTGTGCTCACTCAAAACTGGTTCTGAGAGTAGTTTTCCTCCCACCAGCTTTGGTACCAGCCATGAATGGGGGTACAATCACAGACACACTGGGACATGCCGATGTGAACAGCCCTGTTCTTTGTTGAAGAGTTAATGGTTGCATTACAGAAAAAATGTAAAATGAGACGTCAATTATAGAGATGATTGTGTGCTGAACGCGAAGGTTATGCATAAATTACCCGTGACAAGGCACGCCAGACAGCGAACGAAACACTGCACAATGCCTTCCCCTGTAACCCTATGCCCCAACGATACACCGACTTCTTGCAGCCGGCCCACAGGGTTGTAGGCTTTGCTATATGTACTGCACTTTTTGAGCAATAATAAACGTCTTCAAAAAAAAAAAAAATGAATGGGGGTACAATTTTGGTATTCCCCAGGTCTCACTTTACATTTACTGTTGAGAGACTCCTTTAAAGTTTAGGACATTCTTGGGCCCATTCCCGCTCTAACTGGTCTTCCCACCAGAGGAAGAAAAACACAAGACAATAACCTATGGCCTGTGAGAAGTTTTCACACCTTACACACCACATTATGGTCAGGCATGTTCGGGACAGCTACTGGAGACCTAATGTTCAACAGCCTTCAGGACTTTCAGGAAAGAAAAAAGAAAAAAATGCTCCAAAAAGGTTACTTTCCTTCAATAGTTCTTACAATTTCAACTACACTATTGAACTGGGCTTTTAGTAAATATTAAAAAGGGTGGCTCAATATTTAATTAACTGGCCACAGACTTGTGTTACTGAATTAATATTTAAAACTGTATTTTAGTTGTCGCATAGAATAGCCAGGGCATTCCACAGTGAAAATAGCTTTTAGGGATTTGTTCCTGCAGGGACATAGGGCCAGATGTATCAAAGGGTTTTACCCCTGTTGTATCTATGGGAAAATGTGTTCATACATATGGCCCATAGTGACATTACATTTCTACATATCCCATTTTTCAATATTAAGCACCCTATGTTATGGGCGGCAAGGCCTAGTTAGGGCTGACATATTGATATTTAAATGGAACTTTCCCCCCCTGTCAAAATAGTCATTTTGACAGCTGGGCTGCAGGTTTTTAAACTGCAGCAGTCAGGCGACATTGGTAGGCCTGAAACCATGTTTTCTTTGTCACATTAGTGGACAGCACGAGATGTCCTGCAGTCCAAAAGTGACTTGTAATGTTCCTACCTCATTTACTATGTCCTTATAGGAGAGTTAAATATGGCAATAAATGATTAGCCAATTTCTACATTTTTAAGGGGCAGAGCATATACACTGGGCCCTGAATAGAGTCTAAAAAATATCAAAATAATTCTGCAAAAAGTGAGGTTGACAACTCACAAAGGGACATTTTCTCAGTGTTGCATTAAATTGTGAAATCAAAGTACTTTATTAGTTATTTGTACCATTTTAGATGAAATAGTAGTCTGTTGTTATGCGCATGGTTATTATGAAATAAATAACTGTGTGCAATATTTTAGACAGACTTTACATTTATTTCCTGAAATTGAAAACCACTATTTGTGGATACCTTTGCATGGTCAATTTCACTTATTTGGAAAAAGAATATGCATATTTTGCATAATGGGCCTATTGTGTGCCCTGTAGCAATATACGGAATTAATCTCCATTCGTTCCTTTCAATGTGAACAGGATACAATTTTCTTTTTGACTCCAACAAAGATAATTTGAACAGACTTCACAGACCGACACATATAAGAGGTTTGTCTGCCATTTTAAAACCTCTGCTCTACTTTGTTCCAATTAGCCTCAGCATGGTGCAATTTTGGAAAAGTGCTGTAATGCCAATTGTGATTACATTCTTTCATTCGTAAATTGAAATCAAAACCCGATCACAAAGCACATCTATCACTGTACAAAGCATCATCTAGCAAATGTACTGACATTTGTTCAACCATTTGACCTCTGAAAGGCCCATTATTCTTTAAAATTAGTCAGAGGATATGATTTAACCATGTATGCAAAATTGCAACTTTTTCCCCTGCCATTGCCTTCCACCTTTTTCTGAACCATTGTACTCCAGGACATCATAAATCAATATGCATTTCGACTTGAGTTTGTTCTAAAGTAGGAAGATACAACTCAATCCAAATTGCACTTGATCGCAATAATTCCATGCTCAATTGTCCAGAAATATCTTTGGTAGTAATCATGGTATAGCTGTACATTTTAAGCATTCCTTCCACTGCACAAATTCCTGATGGTAAATGTTGTTAGTGCCTTGAAAACGTATTCTTTGTATGTGAAATTTCTAGAGTGGAATACTTTGCACCTTGTTCAAATATGTGTAGTGTCAACCAGACAACTTCAAGAAGTTTGTAGAAGTTGTAAAAGAAATTTGCATACCCCTTGTTTTAGTAGCAAAAAAAGGGCCAAATGTACTACATCAATTTGCTATTGTAAACTCTGCCACTCACAAAATCACAGGACGTATGGCTTCAAAATGGCTCTCTGGCATATTTTCTACCCAGTTTGCGATTCAGTAAAGGGCTACCAAATTCCGAATGGGTTTAGAAATTAATACAAAAGCACATTTTGGAAGGGGTATGTTAATGGCATGTGTCAATGGTTTGAAACCATGATTCCAGTCTCAACTCATTGAAAGGTTACAAACATCTCAAAGGAGACGGTAACCCATTAGCAAAGAGGGTGACCTTGTCCTCTATATGAATGTTGGAAACTATTTGGTAGTAGGCAGTGGGCTTGGCAATCACTGTCAAGTTTTAAAGAAACTTTTTAAAAAGTCTATTTTTTAATACAGCCCCACTTTCTTTAAATACAATTGAATGCATTATAACAACATTATATTTGATTGAAACCTAGCAGGCCACTATCTCTCTTATGGCCTCCAATTGAAGAAGTCACAGTTTGTGACCTATCTCATGCATATTAGTGAAGTAGGTCAAATTGTGACGCAATATGAATCCCTATTTTGTGGGTGTTGGATTGTGTATTATTAGTAGTGGTAAATATGCATCTACCTCTGGCACTTAATCCACTAACATAGTCTAGGGATCAGAATAGTTCTCAGAAAATTATTCTTATGCTCAACCCTTGGTAGCTTGGCTGCAAGCAGGCATGCTTAACTTCAGAGGTGGTATGTAATGCATTTAAAAACAACATTCCATAAATAATTAAAAAACCTCACACAACAAAAATACAACACCAATTTATGAAAATAGGAAATATTTTTAACTTTAAAATTACACCTAAATGAAAAAAAACAATGTAGGGAACTGAAGATATACCTTTTTAAAGGTTCAGCACTATATAGCACATAGACACCTACAGTGCCTATTGTGACATCTGGTAGCTCTAGACCGGGACAAAGTCAACGTTTTATTGCAAAGTTGCTACAAAGTTCTCCAGACTTCTGGAACTTCTTCCTGAAGTTTCTCTGGGGGGCCCAAAGTGTCAAAAACACAATCCAAGGGTCTGGAATCTCCAAGATGGTCCTTGAAATGTTGGGACTTCTGTTCCCACAGTGCACTTGGGAAAAAAACATACAAATCCACTAGATGAAGTTGAGACTGGGAAGTCTAGGTGGTGATGGTGTAGGTGAGCTCTGATAACCTGTGGCTTGCAGGAAGTCAACTCCTTACTCCTCTTGAAGCAGGTTAGGTCCACAGGGCTGTAGTTCCAGATTGTGCAGCTGGGGCAGTCAGCCAGAGTGCAAGGCCTGGTTGTTGCAAATTATCTTCCATCATGCACCCTTCTTTTTCTCTTAGTTTCAAGCAGCAGATTTGAGAGCCTCTGCCCTTCTCAGATACGTATGCAGTGTTCTCTTGAGTCAAGCAGGAGGGCACTCCTGTCCAAAGAGGTACAGGGCAACACCACAGAGCATGACCACTTCCTCCAAAGTGTGGCACAATGGTCTCCCAGAAAAGACTATTCTTCCAAAATTCAATATGTCTCAAATCTCAGCAGAGGAGCAAGAACTAGGTAAACCAACCAGCAGTATGGTTCATTTCCATAGCTCTTACCCCCCTGGCATCTGCTAATTCATTCCTTATGTCTGCCAACTGGCTGGGTTCAGAGGGGATGGGGATAGATGGACCTAGCCTTCTCTGTCTGTCCTCTTCATCAGTGAAGCTGATGCTTACAACACTTCCCCCTGCTCTGGCAGTCCCCAGGAGCAGAACCCAACACCTATCAGATAGCCTCTCTCCCTGGGTACCACTTATCGCTTCATCAAAGCAGCCTGGCTAATTCTCTTAACTCTGGCCAATAGCATATTGTTGGATTTATCAATGACATTCACCTAAATCCTTGAATGATAATTGTTGGCAATGCCGAGGGATAGGTATGAGTTCATAAACTATTGTATTGTTAACTTATGTGGCTGGGGATCCACAATGGGGAAAATTAAAGGTCTAATTTCTCCAACACCAGGGCCTTTATAATGGTCTTGACTCCCACCCTGGGACACCTAGGGGAGACGTCAGAGGTCCGGAATATGGAAACATATTGTAGATTCGGAATCCACAGTGCTCCTAGCGCAAACATCGATTTTGTGAAGCACTTTTTTACAATGGGGAAAGTGAATTTGTGCAATTTCTCTGTCCCGAGGGCATTTCAAACCTCTTCAATAAGGGTCCTCCTCATATTTACATGACCCCCGAACCCGGGACACCTAGTCAAGACCCTAGTGATATTTAATATCCCAAATTATTGTAGTTATCACTTTTTAAATGCCCCTACCTTCAAAGTCTTGATTGGCAACAATTTACATTTAAAAGCAGCGCTGCAACACAGGCTTCTTTTAAAATGACCTCAGGCTCTCAGCAATGCACGCATACAAGTGAAGAAAGGGCTGCCGGTCTCTAAACTGCCATGCCCTATTATATACTTGGGACATAAAGGTGGCTTTAATTCCCCTGTACTATTATGAACAAGAGACTTATAGGGTAAGTCATGCCAATTGTAAATGCACCCTAATCTATAGTGTACCCTCATGTAAGTGTTTTCACTGTGTGTTCAACATAGCACTGGTGAAAGGGCACTCTCAGAGTCAGAAAACCAGCATCCAAGGGTCTCAAATGGGGCAAAAGGTGGGGGGACACTCCAAACAGGTACTGATTTCCAGCAGCAGGCTGACCTATTAGTACATAGGTAGGTTCACAAAATTTAATTTCATTCACAAAAGGTTGTTACGGAATTTGTAACTGTTTTTTGCAAACAAAGACGAGTACATTTTGCCCAAAGTGTATCCTATGCTTCTAAAAGTAATTTTTAATGTTCTCTCATCCTCCCTGATATCATAAGTATTTTCATGGTCGTTTGCTAAACTCGAACATCCAGTCATTTCCTTTCGTTGTAATTAATGAAGACAATAGTTAATGTGCGTTACAAAGAAGAATTGTTTGGCATACTTTACCTCTCTATAAGACCTAGGTTATATTATCTCGGCAATGACACCATTCGTGTTCCGACCCTCTGCGCTTGAAAGTCCAGTGATTTCTGTAGAAAGTACATTATAAGAACTAGAATTCACTGTTGAAATGTAAGTCTCGGTTTTCTCATCACGTATCCCCCTCCTAACAACAAATGCCTGCTTTTTTTCGGATAATTCTGCTGATCAGGATACGTGACTGGTGGCATTCAGTTTGTTCGAAAAGATCAAAACTGAATCATGAGTTTTGTGCTATACGATCCAAGAAACATACCATTATGTAATATTATTATGGTATACGCATGATTCATTTTCCTACTGTGTTTCGTCAAAGCTATAAACACTGTTACCTAGGGAGGCACAAAAGAGACTCACTGTTCTCCCTTGTTACTGATGTTTGCATACGAAATATGTTACCATGTCTGTATTTATTAAAAAAAAATGAAAAGTAGCTATCTTTCGCTTGTTTTTCTTTACTACATGCTATATATTGATTGGTAGGGTTGGTTATAAATAAACAGCGATAAGAATTCCTAATAAAATTTACACAACTACATATGTGCTCCTAATGGAATGATTTTGCTTCAGATGAACGTTTATTTTCATTATATTTTATTGCATGTGGCTATTTTGCACACACAAGTTCACGTGTCGGTTTATCAGCAAAATAAACGTAGAGCTATTCTCGCCGAAAAAATACACATAAATACCAGCATGGCGAATAATAAGTAATTATGCATAGAAATGTAAAAAAGAGAAATTCAAGAACTCCAATTATAAAGCCGAAACAAATATTCACCAAAGACTCATTCATATTTCCATGGTGTGTACATCTCACGTTCAATCTTAACTCTTTTAGTATGTAGCTAGAAATCAAATGTGATATTTTTTTACGTAATTCCAGGCAATAGCAGTGAAGCACGATTTTCTTAGAAATGTTATTCACCGATCTTGTTCAGCTAAGGGAGTCACTAAGGTTTTTTTCCAGCCAGAAAAACCAGAGGAAATTTCCGATTGTTGACTTTTTATCTTTTCTTTATTCAAGCTTAGCTTGCAATACGTCTGTAGGTTATCACCAGGGCTTTATTGGACCTGCTTATCTATGCAGCTCTGCGAGTGACTGAACAAATTTGCTAGGCACCTCAAGGTTAAGGTAAGTGATTTTTACACTTGCTTCAAGTCTGCTGTACGCCGTATATTTAAGATAAGTGGTATTTGTCAGTACCCTGTTAGAAGGCCGAGTTGTAAGTAATGGTCCATCGCAGGTCTGTTCTATCGTTAAATGGAAAAGTATTTCCGTGTGTAATGGCATTTAGTGATAAGTAGCTGACCTAATAGAAGATGAACTTTGTCATCTATGCTACAAACGTTCTAATTCGTTGTCAATTGGCTGAATGTAATAACAAGCACAAACTATTAGGGAATAGAGGTTGTACAACATTCCTCCAACTAAAAGCACCTTTTCATGAAGTTTTCTAAGAGATTTCACATTAATGATAAAGTAAACAGGTGGGGTGGCTTTATATCTTGATATACAAAAAATCCTTTCGGAAACAAGATGTTGTCTAGGGCCTCTGGGTGAACAACCAACGTCCAATTCCTAACTCATGGTAAAAAAATATATCTTTATATATAAATATATATATATTTCCCCCCAAATACTAGGCACTGGTGGTGCGAAGTAATGTGTAATAAAGAAGCGTACACCAGGTGAAGAGTGCCCCAGGGCTCATCACTCAGCCCCACGCTCTTCAACATCTACATGGCGCCCCTCGGTGCCATCGTCAGACAACATGGGCTCAACATCGTTTCCTACGCAGATGACACCCAGCTCATCCTCTCACTCACAAAGAATCCAGCTAACACCAGACTCTGCTTCCAGGAGGAAAGGCAGAACGTGGCAACCTGGATGAAGGACAGCTACCTCAAGCTTAACTCGGAGAAGACTGAGGTCCTCATCATCTGACCCTGCAACTCAACCTGGGACAACTCCTGGTGGCGCTCCACCCTTGGGAACCCACCCACTCCCACAAACCACGCATGCAACCTCTGCATCATCCTCGACTATTCCCTCTTCATGAACCGCCAGGTCAACGGCGTCGCTTCCACCAGCTTCAAATGCCTGCGCATCCTCCGCAAGACCTTCAAATTGATCCTCCCAACTGCAGAAAGACCGTCACCCACGTGCTCATAACCAGCAGACTGGACTGCGGCAATGCCCTATGCGCTGGAATCAACAGATCTCTCCTTCACAGATGCCAGGCCATCCAGAATGCCACCGCCACACTCGTCCTTGGGACTCCACGCCTGTCAGAACCCCAACACTGGGCTCCATCCTTTGCGGCTCTGATTTGATTCAAACTGGTCAAGATTTCCCTGTTAGTGACACATGGACTGAGAGAGTAGGCGCAGGAGAAATAAGATGGCCGCCGCAGTAGCCGCAGTCGACTTCAGGTAGGTGCTCTAGTCTTTGTGTCACAGCTGCAAAGGTTTTTAGGAGCAGCGCGAGCGCATCAGTAAATGCGCACTTCACTAGAGTCTTCAGCCGGTATGGTCGTACCGGAGTTGCGCTCTTGTTTATAAGCCATATTTTCGTCACAGTAGTGAAGCATTTATTTCCTTCTTCATCCTGAGAGCTGAGAGACATTTCAAGTGAAGCGACTCGGCATGCTGAACCAAGCGCGAGTCGCGGAGCCGAGTTTTCACAGGAGACACGTCGAGCAGAGAGAGAGCTGACGCATTCAAGCAAGGAGACAGAAGGAGAGAGTAGTAAGAAGGGATACCTTCCATCAAATCAATCCTGGTCGCAAAAGTGACAGGTCTGGTCGCAAACGGCTGGTCGCAATTTTGACAGCTTTTGACTGTCTGGTCTTAAACTTCTGGCCTTAAATTTGACAGCTCTGGCAGCAAAATGGGCATGCCATGGTTTGATCAGCCCTGGCCTTAAACAGTCTGGTCTTAAACTTCTGGCCTTAAATTTGAGAGGTCTGCTGCAAAACATGAGGTAATTTTGTATATGTTTAAAAGTGCATAGAAAAACTGTATGGTTGTAGGCTGGAAATGTCAGTGCATTTTTAAAACTGGGGGTTTGCAGCCAGCTGCTGGTTGAACAGCTGTGGGGCAGTCCTGAGTCTCCCCAGCCCAGGGCATGGGAGGAAGGCTATGGCATGTAGGTGTCAAAGTGGTAAAGGTGTCCTCACAAACCTTCCTCTGGCAGTTCTCCAAAAATATGATAATACAAGCCCCTTATAAAATATAAACCCCAGCCAACCCTGAGCTTTGAGATGCGAAAAAGACAGGTGGCAGCCAAAGCTTCCCATGAGAACCTGAAACAGGGTGCCAGCTGTTAGGATGTAATAAACACATCACAAAGCCCCTGGTCCCAAATTTGACAGGTTAGTTTCAAACTTGACGTGGCTGGCAGGAAATTTGACAGGTTAGTCCCAAACTTGACATGCCTAGCGAGTTTTGCGATGGCCCCCATTGTCTAACCCCACGCGTCCCTGGATAGGCCATGAGTTTGAGTAACAGCTGTCAAAGTAATAAACTGATGTACTGGTTATACTGTACAAGGATAGAAAAAAGGTTCCCACCCAAAGGCCACCAGGACATTGTTCTAAACCCCCCTAAAGTCATAAAGGGTGTGGGGGCTTCTAATTAGCATGCTTGGACAGGTATAAAAAGGCCCCTCAAGGAACACTGCCAAACACCTATTCAAAATACCTTTGAGGAGCGACTGGCGTGGATTATTCTGCTGTACCTGGAGGACTCCTGCATCAACAACCAAGTCAAAAACCTTTGGGGATTTCTGCACCAAGAACCCTTCAAAACCTTGGGGAGTGACTGGCCTGGATTGCTTTGCTGCACCTTGTGGATTTCTACACCATCAAGCCCTTCAAAACCCTTGGGGGATCTACTTGAATGTTTTGGAGGCACAGAGCCAGCCCTTGGAACTTAAGGCAAGAATGGACCTGAGCAACTTCTCCCAGATTGACACAGCCTGCCAACATGCAAAGAAGGTAAATAATGGATGGCGCAATGTTGTATTAGGGTGTACATGTAGTTGTTTTTAAAAAAAGTTGTAAACTGTTACTCTTTAAGTCTTTGTGTTGTGTTTAATGTGAATAATGGTGACAATGAAGTTTTTTACAAGACGTGAATTGGAATGTAAATGTGTTTAAAGTGAATAAAGGCTTTGTTGATGCATTGAGTTTAAAGCTATGTGTGTGTGTGTGTAGGTATTTAATGTTAATGGGGTGGTGCCGTAGGGTAGAGTTTGCAGGCTTTGTATTTAAGGGGCATAATGTTACAGGCCTTAGGAGGGTATATGTAGAGGGGAAACGTATATTTTACAGCTCATAGAAACATTTTTACCAGGATGTTGTACATTTAATACTAATAAATGTTAGAGGCTACTACTGCTTTAGGGGTCCCAGAGGTTCTTTAAATAATATACATGGCATATAAATCAAAAATAAATAAAATGCATTATTGTACTCACCAAACAGCTGTTTTTGGGCTTTTCGAGGGTCAGAAGTACGGGTCTGTATCCGTGCAGGAAGTCTGTAAGGGTTGATGGTGGTAGGGTTCCAAGGTCTTCAGGGCTCCTGGGACCCGTGTGCTGCTTTTTTTCAAAATGACCCCGATCCTGCTTCTCCAGGGCGCTGCTCAGGGTGCCTGGCTCTGGTGTCCGAGACCTCTGTGGCCATAGTGCAGCGTTTTTAAATAAAATAATAACCCCGAGCCCGCTTGCTGCTGGCGCTGCTCGAGGGTTTGGGGAGAGGACTCCATGATCGGGCTCTAGGCTCCGTTTTATTTAAAATAAGCCCCCGAGCCCGCTTCTCCATGGCGCTGCTCTGGGGTGTTGTGGGGAGGGATCTGAGGGTCTTTCTGGCCTCCGTGGTCTTAGGGCAGTGTTTTTTTAAAATAAGCCCCAGAGCCCGGTTGTGTCTGGCGCTGCTCGGGGGGTGCTGTGGTTGTTGTTGTCCCAGGGGCTCCGTGCCCCAGAGTTCACCGTGTTGCCGCTTTTTAAAAAAGAAATACCCCGAGCCCGCTTCTCCAAGGCGCTGCTCGGGGGTTGAGGTGGTGTCCGAGGGTCCATGGGTCCCGTGGGGCGCTATTTCCCGATTGCGGTGTTTTCTTTTTTTCTTTTAAAATAACCCCCCGAGCCCGCTTCAGCAAGGCGCTGCTCGGGGTGAGGACTCCGGTGTCCTTAGGGCTGTGAGGGTCCTGGGGGGCATTTTCCCATGGCCCCACGTGGATCCAGCAGCGGCAGCATGGCGGATGGACGCTTCACCGGGACTGCAGGGGCAAGGTCTGCTCCTTCAGTGATGTCACCAGTGCATCACTGAAGGGGCGGTCCAAGCCCTTGCAGGCCCTGTGTGTGTGTTTTTTTTTTTTTTAATTTATTGAGAGATAGCGCGAACACGAGGGTGTCACAGCGCTTTACATAAGAACCAGTTGCAAAAGATAAGGATTTAGGATTACATGCGTTACATAAAAGATACAAAGTACAAGATACAAGTAGAAAAAAAATGTAAATGTAGCGCGAACACAAGATTGTCAGAGCGCTTACATAAGAACCAGTTGCAAACATATAAGCACTAAGGATTTCAGGAGTTACATAAAAGATACAAAGTACAAGATACAAGTAGAAAAAAAAATGTAAATGTAGCGCGAACACGAGATTGTCAGAGCGCTTACATAAGAACCAGTTGCAAACATATAAGCACTAAGGATTTCAGGCGATACATAAAAGATACAAGCAGAAAAAATGTAAATGTAGCGCGACCCTCACTCTTAGGTGTCAGAGCCCTTTACATAAGCCCCAGTTGCAGAACATAAGGACTATGAATTACATGCGTTACATACAAGATACAAACAGAAAAAATTACAAATGTACAATGTGGCGAAATTTACATTTGAGCAAAGTACAACAGCATACGTTAAGTTACATGAGGACAAAAGTGACAAGTGCTCAGGTTACAAGAGAAAACAAAGTACAATTAGAGGTATAATCCTGCAATATAGGGTAGACACTCAAGCACAAGAATAAGCGTTATGTAGGCAATTATGGCACTCGTGCAACTATCAAAAGCACGCAAAATGTAAGAGGGCGCAACCAAGGTATTACAAGAGAAAAGTGGCATGTACATGTTACAAAAGAGTACCATGAACCTAGGGGCAGTGGTTGTAGGTCAGAAGGACCATGTGTACCTAAAGTGGTTTACCCATAAGCAAAGGATATGGCGCAGATTGTTTTTTAACACATGTTTTAGCGCAGCACATGCAACGCTTTTTAAAAAATGTCTGTTGTTGTGCCCCTCTTATCAGGTTTTAAAATGTATACCTGAATTGTTTGAAGTTGTGATACTTTTGTTTATGAAAGGTGTTTTAAATCCTGTTCTTTTATTTAATGTTTAATACAGGTGCAAGACCCCGCAAATGCAACCGTCACCAATGTGCCCCCTGCGCTGGACACCGCTGTAATAACTAGCAACGCCGGTCACTTGTCAGCCCCGCAGCCAGGTATATATATTTAGAGTTGTGTAGTTCTACGTAGTTTTATACACCAGCAACGCACAAGTTCTCTTTTTTTCTAATGTGGGTCTCATGTATGTATGCTTTTACAGCTTATGACCCCGACCTACAGCAAGTTTTTGAAGATCTTATGGTGTACATCGAGGCTCAAGGCGATATGAACAATGTGCAAAACACTACAGTTCCTACAGGTAATTAAAAAGGCCGCTGTTATTTAAACTGTCTAAGGCGTTAGGGAGTTGGCGGGGTAGGTAAGAGTCCTGACCCTGAGGGTGTATAGAGGTAATCCTCAGAAAGATGACTAATGTTGGGTATTATTTTTTCTTTACAGGTGCCCCTACGTTATGCCAGGACGGTGTTGAGGTCCAAGAGGCGGCGCAATGTTCAAAAGAAATCCCTTTGAAGAGGAAAGCTTCAAATTCTAAAGTGGGACCCTTGTCAAAGAAAGGAGCTGCAAAAAGACCTCTTTCAGGTGTGTTTTTTACAAAAGGTTGTGAGAAGTACTAGAGGTGTTACAGACTCTCAAGCGGAAGGGTACAGATGGTTGTAGCAATGCCTATATAAAAAAGGTGGCTGTGTAGAACTTAGGATGGTGGTGCTTGTACGTGCTGTTTTTATGCTTTCTCTAATATATATATATTTTTCTGTTTATATTTTAGAAGTGGCTCAGAAACATGCTGCTGAAGAGAGGTCGGCGCAGCCCTTAAGGGACATAACAACATCCGTCCAGAACAACAGAAGCGGCGCAAAAGGCGTGAGTAGGCGTGTACGCCAGGAGATACTCTCTACGTACTACACACCAGTCAACATGATGAACAATCCTCTACAGCAATCCATTCTGCACAGGGGTGGGGTCAGCACTGGCGGAGTGTTTACAAACACAGATAAAACAGGGCAGGGTTTGTGTAAAACAGCTCCAAAGGGCCTGAGCCCTTCCAGGGTGTCAAAAGGGACAGGTGTCTCAAACACTGCCTCACTTAAGAAGAAATATAGGGACTCAGAGAACCTTCCCAAACCTTTAAAACGTGTGAAGTCCACCAAGGCATTCACAGAGACCCAAACAGAGCCCTTAAACCTAAAGATGACAGCGCCGGTGATCCCAGAGGTCCAAGCAACGCCCTTAAGCACTGAGAAGAAAAGCCCTAGCAACCCTGAGCCCCAAGATAACCCCTTAGATTTATCTATAAAAAAGGATGCTAAGCCCTTGAATGAGGCCTATACAACCTTGAGCCCCAAGGAGGTGGTAGTTGTACCGGTGGGTGTAGAAGAGGCGGCTCCGCCACAACACCCTAAAACAACGCGCCTCTCAAGAAAATATCTGAAGCTGAAACCGGGGATCCCAAAGCTACAGATAGCAGAGGCCCTCAGCAACCCTAATGCAACGCAGGATCCACCAAGCGTCCTGAAACCCCAGACAGTGCCAAATAAAATAACTGTTCATGTAGAGGTGCACGCCCCTGAGCAGACCCCAAAGCCTGTTGTAAGTGTACAGGCACAGCCTAGGGTCTCAACAGGTGATAATACGCCATCCCTAGAAGGTCCTTCTAGCATGAATAGCCACTCTCTTGAGGTGTTGAGGGGGCTGGTAGACAACATAGGTAGAACCCCAGAAGCGGTGTACCAGGGGTCTTTGAGCACAGGGGCTTTACAGACCACAGGTAACCAGTCACCACACCCTAACACAGACATTTCAGCTAGGCCTCAGGATTACAACGACAGCTCCTCACAATCCTCATACCCTTTGTCCCCGAGTACCCCTCCTGGAGAATACAACCCTACCTGCCCCACGGCCATCTACATGTACAGACCCATGTCCAGCCCCGATGCCAACCCTGTGTACAGTCCCGCGGCCAATCCAGCTGCCAATCCCATGTACAGTCCTGTGTCCAGTTCCATGGCCAGCCCAGCTGCCAACCCCGTGTACAGTCCCATGTCCAGTCCCGTGGCCAGCCCCACTGCCAACCCCGTGTACAGTCCCGTGTCCAGTCCCGGGGCCAGCCCCGCTGCCAACCCTGTGTACAGTGCCGTGTCCAACCCCGCGGCCAGCACCGTTGCCAGCCCTGTGTACAGGTCCGTGTCCATCCCCTGGGACATGCCCGTGTACAGACCCGTGTCCAGCCCCGCCCTCGATGGTGGCAGTATAGATGGTCCTGAGGGGTTGCAACCATTTATAAGACATCACAAGGTGTGCCCCCCTAAGCAGGAACAAGATGGGTCTGTAAACACAGAAGAGGTATTGAAGACACATGTAAAAGAGATACAGATGGCGGTTAGAAAACTAAAACGTTAGGCGCTCGCCGCAAACATAAAATGGGGGTGGGGATTACCAAGACCGTGTACACGAGGGAGGCCCATCAGAAGATCGTGCAAAGGGTTGGGGTGTGTAAAAAAGTGATCATCCAGGCATGTCAGGTGGCAGTGGCAGACATACACGGTATACGGGCGTGACTATGTCAGTACCAGCCCCTAAAGACCGCCACAGCCATTGGTGCTCATAAGAGGCCCCCAAAATATAGCCGTCAGGTCCAGAGGTTAGTGACAAAGTCTGTACGCTTCTTAAAACTGCTCAAGCAACGACCATCTGGTGACCCACAAACCCTCAAACATGGCCCCCCTGTTTCCATAGACCCCTTCAAACAAGACACCCCTGTTTCCCTAGACCCCTTCAAGCACGGTACCACAGCTTTAAGATCAAAGTCTGAAACATATAAACCAGCCCTTCACAGCCGACAATACATAGGGGCAGGGTCTAACATACCTAGGGTCAGCCATTTGAAGGGGGTAGGGGGGCTGGCTTTAAAACTCCAAACACCGCAACATTCAGAAGGACCTTGGGGTGGAACTGTAGCGGAGGCCTCCATGAACAAGACATCCAACGATAGTGACCTACCTGTTCAGATAGGCTGGGGCTTGGTATCTAGAAAAGCCTGGGCCCCCGTAAAAAAAAACAAAAGTGGCTTAATAGTACAAAGCAACGCCGGTTTTTAATAAATGAGCTGAAGAAGGCTAGAATATGCGCTACCCGCAGGTTTACAAGGACCCCTGAGACAGGTCCCACCCTGACCTCCCAAAATGACACAGCAGAGAACACCTCCACAAATCACACTCCTACTGATGATGGCCCATAGCCCTTGTTTTTAGAGAGTGTTAGAAGTTACACTCGCAATGTAGAGAGGTTTAGGGCCGTAGAACACTATGAGGAGTTTAGATTTGTTAACCTACACCAAATACTATCAACCACTCATGGTGTTCTGGCTATACATCAGGCTGTGCAGGAGCTCATAGAAAGGTTGTTACACAATGTGGGGCCTAATGACTTTTTCCAACTCCACTTCCAGGGGCAGGGTTTTGACACACCGTTGTTCACCAGGCGGAAGACCCGAGATGTTTTTGACGCTGTGCAATTTTTAGAAAACCTCCAAAGGCTTTTACAGAGTAAGGCGGAACTAGTCGCCTATGGCACTTTTAGAGTCATAGCCCTCATTGTACGGGGGCGTGAGGGGGGTGTTTCCAGACCCTTAAAGAGCGTACTATACAGTAAAATAATTGGTAAGAAACAGAGGTTGCTGCTCAACTTTAGCAACGCCTCTGCCAATACATGTCTGGCAGCCAGCATCGTGGGTCTGCTGATGGCTCGCAAGACCCCTGACGCTGTCATCATGTCTAGAGCTGCTGAAGCCCATGAGGTTCTTGAAATACCTCCTGACCGAATGGTCGGCTTTGGCGATATAGGTCTTTTTGAGAACTATTTCGCTGTGACGGTGAAAGCTCTCTATCACAGCGGTTCCTGGAAGTACTTTACAACCGGGGAACCTGTGAGAAACAAGACCGTATATGTCCTCCACATGGAAAATCATTTTTACGGCATCTTGAGCCTTAAAGGTTTTCTGGGGGCCAAGTATGTGTGCGCCCACTGCGACCATATATACAACAATAAAACATACCACCAGTGTGAAATGTGTTGTAAGATGTGTCAGATCGACGGCTGTATAGAAGACGCTACCCTGAAGGTGAGGTGCGGCACGTGTAGGCTGTTTTGTCGCTTGCAAAACTGCTTGAGCATACACGAGAAATCTTTCAACTGTGTCCCTAAAAAGGACAGCAGCGAGTGTGGGCGGTATGTTGCTGCGGATCACAAGTGCAAAGGTATGATATGTCCCCGTTGCCATGTGTCTTACAAGGCCGGCACCAACAATCAGTGTTATATGGTTAAAGGTCCACCTCAGACCAAGACCGAAGACTATATAGTGTTTGATATAGAGTGCACCCAAGAGACGGGGGTACACCAGCCTAACTACATTTACGCACACCATCTAACTTCCGACGACAGTTGGGAGTTTGAGGGCCGAACGTGCGTTGGTGATTTCCTAAGCACTTTCATTCAACCCAAATTCCAAGTATATACCATGCTCGCCCACAACTCGAAAGCCTATGACTCCTTCTTTATTCTACGAGACATGATTAGTGAAAAGATACAGGTGGAACTCATAACCCAGGGGTCTAAACTGATGCTGATGACGATATGCCCTTTAAAAATACGCTTCATAGACACCCTGAATTTCCTACCCATGAAATTGAGCAAGCTGCCAAAGGCCTTTGGGTGTAAAGGCTATTTTCCACACTTTTTTAATGCCTGGGCTAACCAGAATTATGTGGGACCCATGCCGCCTCCTGACAGCTATGGGGTTGAATACATGATGCCTGATGAGAAAGTGAGCTTTCTACAGTGGTACTCTGAAAACCGTGAAAAGGAGTTTCACTTTCAAACAGAGTTGAAAGCTTATTGTCAGGCTGATGTAATGATCCTCCGGCAAGCTTTTAACCTCTCCAGAGATGTTGTGGTGTCTATGACTAAAAAAGTCAAGGCCTTGAATCCTTAGACATTGCCTAAGAAAGTCAAGGCCTTGACATCCAAAACCCCTGAAATGCAGCAAGCGGTCGAATACATAGACCCATTTCAAAACGTCACTCTGGCATCCATGTGTATGTCCATCTACAAACACATGTTTGTAGATGGACATCTATAACGGTAAACAGAAACGTTATTCAACCCCCTCTATCCAGTGGCTCATGTACGTCTCTGAGAAGGAAGACATCCAGATTCAGCATGCCTTACAGGGTGGTGAATACCGCCTGGGCCCCTATTATCTGGACGGGTACTCTGTAATTAAGGGTGTGCCGACAGCCTTTGAATTCAACGGCTGTTTATAACACGGCTGCCCCAAGTGTTACAAGCCCCACGAGTATAACAAAATGCTGGGTGCCAAATTTGAACACTTATACAGGCGTACTCTGACAAAGGCCCAATATGTTGAAAACCAGGGCTTTGCTATGAGAGTTCTTTGGGAGCACGAGTGGTTAGACATGTTAAAACCTACACAGACCTCTGCTCTTTTCTTAAGACTCATGATTTACCCACACCTTTGGAGCCCCGCGATGCCTTATTTGGGGGGCGTACAAATGCCATACAACTGTACAAGGTCGCTGGTGAGGGTGAGAAAATACACTACTATGATTTCACCAGTCTGTACCCTTTTGTGAACAAGATGAAGTTGTACCCATTAGGTCATCCCACCATCATCTATAGAGATTTTAAGCCCCTATCCGAATACTTTGGGCTTATCAAATGTGAAATCTATCCTCCTAAGCAGCTTTACTTCCCAGTGTTACCATGCAGAGTCGATGGCAAGCTGATGTTCCCCCTATGTCGAACATGTGCGATGCTTAAAGAGATTGCTGGCTGCAGACACACCGATGAACAAAGGATGCTCACAGGGACCTGGTATAGCATCGAGGTACAAGCTGCCTTAGAGAAAGGGTACAGGCGCGGTAGAGTACACGAAGTGTGGCATTTCAAGAGCACTACAACACAACTCTTTGCCCCCTACATTAATTTGTTTCTCAGAGACAAACAGGAGGCCTCAGGGTATCCTGAATGGTGTACTAGTCAGGCTGCAAAACAGAAATACATCGATGACTACTACGCTCACTAGGGTATCCGTTTACGACCCCAGCTGATAGAGGTCAATCCTGCACGCCGACAGTTAGCCAAACTCTGTCTCAACTCCTTACGGGGAAAATTTGCACAGCGCACAAACCTTTCAAATACCACCTTAATATCAGATCCTGATGAACTGTTCAAGTACCTGTTTGTCCCATGCTACGAGGTGTCCAGCTGCGAGTTTATCAGCGATGATACCGCGGCTTTGTGTTAGAAATACGCCCAAGAGTACCCCACATCGAGTAACAACATAAACATTTTCATAGCCTGCTTCACGACAGCCCACGCTCGTCTAGAGCTTTACGGGGTTATGGATAAGCTCCAGGATCGCTGTTGTATCACGATACAGATTCTGTGATTTTTCTGAGCAAGCCGGGGGATGAAGACCCTCCTCTAGGAGATTATCTGGGTAATCTAACCAGTGAGCTAGATAAGGATGAGTATATAAAAGAATATACTGCCTCAGGGCCTAAAACATACAGTTACCGTACCAACAAGAACAAGGTGTGTATGAAGGTCAAAGGGATAACATTAAATGTCAGCAATACCCTAAAAATCAATTTTGATAGCTTGAAGAATCTGGTGCATGAATACGCTACAGCAGGCGATTCTGAGAATGCTAAAACCATAGTCGTGAACCCGCCCTGCATAGTCGGATCCAAAAATAAGTGGGAAATCACAACCCAGCCTCTACATAAAACATTGCGAGTTGTTTTTGATAAAAGGGTCCTGACCACCGACTATAAAACACTGCCTTATGGTTATTAGGTCCATTAGAGAGACATCCGCCACAGCATGGACACCAGGTTACAGCATCCGTTTTCCTGCGTGCTAGCAGGACCCTCAAACTGCGGTAAAAGCTATTTTATAAAAAAGCTCTTAGAAAATGCCGACTCTGCTTTATCACAAATCCCTAACAACATTGTGTGGCTTTATTCATGCTGGCAGCCTCTTTATACAGACTTGGGCCATCAGTTCCCCCATATCAAATTTATAGAGGGTATACCGGATAACCTCAACGATGATGAGCTACTACCACCAACCCTTGTAAATATGATAATTGTTGATGATCTGATGCGTGAAGGTGGTGATCATGCAGAGTTAGAGAGAGCTTTTACTCAATATTCACATCATCGCAATCTAAGCATCTGCTACATTGTGCAGAACTTGTTTTACAAAGGCAAGACCAGTAGGTCTATAGCTCTCAACGCTTCATACCTTGTTTTATTTAAAACCCCCCGTGACAAACAGCAAATAGCTGTCATAGCTAAACAGATGTACCCCGGAAACACACACTTCTTTATGGATGTCTTTAACGACGCTACAGCAAAACCCCACGGGTACCTGTTGGTAGACTTGAAAAATAAAACTCTAGAAGACTATAGACTAAGGGCTGATATTTTTCCCCCAGAGCTAGCTGTAGTTTACACCCCAAAGCCCAAGACCAGGCCCTTTAAAAAGCAGCGGTGATGTCTTTTAGAACCATTTACAGGCCAGCCCTTATAATGCTCAGTGGTGACCATGTCTACACACCTACGCCGCAATTTAGCTCTCCTGAAAATGCTTGTTACAGCAAGCCCCCAACATCGAAAGGCCATCCTGGGAACAGCTTCTGACGATTTAGTGGCTGCCATTTCAGAAATAGCCCTAAACACCCTAAAAGGCAACGTCCCTATATCAAAGCGGCAGTTATAGGTTCTGAAGAAGAAGAAGGAGCTTATCAAGAAGCTCAGTAATAAAAGGGCCTCACTCATAACAAAGAAGAAACTGGTGAAACAGTCTGGAGGTTTTATAGGTAACTTGCTGGGGATAGCTATACCTGTAATTACAAGCCTCCTCGAGGGTCAGTGATGGATGATGCCACAAAAATGTATCTGGTTCCTAGGCAGCAAATGGAACAAATGGGGTCTTCCTTGGACAACGCCTGGGATATCCGGAGAAATGAGACTTTACGCTTGGATACTGAAATTAAAGACATTTTGAGCAGGACTGATCTAAACCCCTACGACAAGGCTAACCTTTACAACAGCACTCTCAAAAAATTCTTAAATTACTACACACAGTGGAATACCGAGAAGAACTAGCTGACTCTATATACCCCAGACTCTGAACAACCAGCTGCTCAGACCCCCGACCCTCAGCCCCTACAACCGCCTCCCGATGGTGCGACAGCCTCAGATACCTTTGTTGGAGACCTCCTAAAAAATATAGGTCAAAGGCACAGAGGGGCTGCCCAGATGCTGATGAGTAAACTAGCCGCTTCTAAAGACCTAGCCTCTTGGAATGAGTGAGGCGAGTTTCTCTACAAGGGCCAACCTGTTGCAGGGTCGCATATGTACGATCTAGTCAAAGGTCTCACACACCCCAAAATCCTGACGCCTCAAAATGCACCGAGAGGCTGGGAGCAGTTTCTGCAGGCCGCTGCTGAACTCAATATACCCTCCACGATCGTTGGTAATAATGAACACCGCAGACTGCTAGACAATTTGAAGAGTCCCCTACTGCCATCGCCTACAGGTTCTGAAGTCCGAAGGCTATCCCCTAAATGGGCTACTCATGCACCGTCGTTGCCAGCTCGAAAAAAAAGACAGCGCCTAAAACACCCTTCGTGTGGCTTTTTGATTAATTGTGTGTGATTTTTATTCCTATGTTTCTTCAATAAAGTTTTGTCAACTAAATATTTGTAATAAACACCTTGTTATAACTTTATAAACCGTCTCAGTCGTCTTTAAAAAAAAAAGCATTTTATGGTGCATGTATATTGAAATAACAAGTCTGAATGCATGTTTTTAAAATATAATGTCTTTTATGTTATACGTTCAACATTAAGCATACAACTGTTATTAACCCTTACAGTTTTGACAAGGTACATATTCTGTTTTCACAGGTCTGACCGACACCCGGGTGTTTTCTTTTACATATTTCGCAACTATAATATCATTGTTAACAAGATCCCTCGAATATAGATTTAAGAAATTTCTAAACGAAAGACCCTGTGACATTTTACTGATAAAATAAATACAGTGTTTACCGCATGTGATGGCCATGGAATCCTGCACCCTTAGTTTGTTATACTCCACCACAGCTGCCGCTTTTTTCAGAAACTTGAATATAGGATTTGTATAGAGTCTGTGCTCAGGGAACTCTGCGGTACTGTCAAACACTGTAACCTTGTCAACATCTATAAACATTGCTGCCCAATGTGTCCCAGCCTGGTCATGCGGGTCAGTGTTAAAGACTAGAGTGCATGGTCTTTCTGCCCCTATTTCGCCTGGTAGCCCATCGCTAGGGAAAACACCCAAAAAGTATTTCCTAGCATATTTATGTCTGCTTAAGAAGTCACGTATCTGCACCGTATCCATTTCAGAAGTGTTTTTTTAAAGATAGTCAAACAAAATCTGTCTTGTGTGGTTGATCTGAATGATGCTATCGAATACAGAGAATACGACCATGTTCACATTAGCCGCCAGTGGATCTGCGAATCGTATTTCAGCTTTCAGATTCCCATTTTTGACCAGGTTGTAGTGATCGCCATCTTCCATGCCCGGTGTCAGGTCGAATGCGAACTGCGTGTATCCACGGCCATAGCCTTCTCTTGACATGCTACACCGCAGTCCCTTGGTATGTTACTCTTACATCGCAACTTTTACATCGTAATGCTGTTACAATGCAGCTTTTACAACGCTGGTTCCATTACATCGGATGCCATTACAAAGCAGGACATTACATAGCAGATGCTATTACAACGCATACCATTACATCGTAAGTATTGGTAAGTATATATATATATTTTTATTTTATTTAATATTATTAAATTAATTTAATTAATATTAATTATAAATAAATATATTTATTTATGTTTTTTAATATTATAAATTAAATATATTAATTTAAGTATTTTTTAAAATAAGTATGAGTATAAGAGTATATGTTTTGAGGTACTGAGGTATATGTTTTGGGGTGTTTGGGTATTTTTAGGTTTTAGGGCTGGGTTTAGGTTTTGGGGTACAGGGGTATTTTTAGGTTTTAGGGCTGGGTTTGGGTTTTGGGGTACAGGGGTATTTTTAGGTTTTAGGGCTGGGTTTGGGTTTTGGGGTGCAGGGGCATTTTTAGGTTTTAGGGCTGGGTTTGGGTTTTGGGGTACAGGGGTATTTTTAGGTTTTAGGGCTGGGTTTGGGTTTTGGGGTACAGGGGTATTTTTAAGTTTCAGGGCTGGGTTTGGGTTTTGGGGTACAGGGGTATTTTTAGGTTTTAGGGCTGGGTTTGGGTTTTGGGGTACAGGGGTATTTTTAGGTTTTAGGGCTGGGTTTGGGTTTTGGGGTACAGGGGTATTTTTAGGTTTTAGGGCTGGGTTTGGGCTTTGGGGTACAGGGGTATTTTTAGGTTTCAGGGCTGGGTTTAGGTTTTGGGGTATAGGGGTATTTTTAGGTTTTAGGGCTGGGTTTGGGTTTTGGGGTACAGGGGTAGTTTTAGGTTTTAGGGATGGGTTTGGGTTTTGGGGTACAGGGGTATTTTTAGGTTTTAGGGCTGGGTTTGGGTTTTGGGGTACAGGGGTATTTTTAGGTTTTAGGGCTGGGTTAGGGTTTTGGGGTACAGGGGTATTTTTAGGTTTTAGGGCTGGGTTTGGGTTTTGGGGTACAGGGGTATTTTTAGGTTTTAGGGCTGGGTTTGGGTTTTGGGGTACATGGGTATTTTTAGGTTTTAGGGCTGAGTTTGGGTTTTGGGGTACAGGGGTATTTTTAGGTTTCAGGGCTGGGTTTGGGTTTTGGAGTACAGGGGTATTTTTAGGTTTTTTTTTAAGTACGACTTTAATTAAATTAAATTAATTAAATTAATTAAATTTAATTAAATTTATTTAATTATATTAATTACAATTTTAAGATTAATTCAATTATATTAATAAAATTAAATTAATTATATTAAAATAATTACTTTTATAAAATGTATTAAATTAAATTAATAACATTATATTAAATTAATTAAATTACATTAATTCCAATTTTTTATTAAATTAAACGTATTTAAATAAATTACATTAATTACAATTTTAAAATTAATTTCATCATATTAGTTAAATTAAATTAATTAAATTAACTTATTTACATTTTTTTAAAAAAGATATACTTACCTATACTTACGATGTAATGGTATGCGTTGTAATAGCATCTGCTATGTAATGTCCTGCGTTGTAATGGCATCCGATGTAATGGAACCTGCGTTGTAAAAGTTGCGATGTTACAGCCTGCGTTGTAAAATAACGCGTTGTAACATCATAGATCCCAGTCCCTTTGATGCTTTCCTGTTATCGAAACCAGTCCTTGATATTCCCTGATGTAATGACCGGCTGCAAAACTGGGGGTGCAGGGTTTTGCAGGAATCACATTGCCCTCGTGGACCGACGCCGCGTAGTTGATGTTGTAGTGTTTAAAATTGAAGGGGTGCCACTAAAAGCTGTGTTGTCCACAAACCCTATGATGATGAGCTTTGGTAGTATTCCCAGAAATAAATTCTGCTGTTGTGTTAAGCGGGTACCTGCAGGGATGCTGAATACCTTCAGAGCTACTCTTTCCACAGCGTATTTGGCGTTGGATATTTGCAAAGCTTCGGCGTGCGCTAACCCGACGCTCGGGGACACTTTCACTCTATTTACAAACAGGCTCACAGACAGTATGTTCAGCTTGTACTGTTCTGCATCCCCGTTGATGAGGCAGAATGAGTCCTTGTTATGATTGAGCTTGATCTTAAGATCAATTCCGTTGATGAACAGTTTATCTTGGAAGAAGAGGTCCGAATGTATGCGGCCCAGGAGGTCAAAGGTACGGCTGGCTGCAGCATGCCCCGCTCTTTTTATAAAGCCCTTATTATCACCATCCAGAGCTGTGATTTCAAACTGTCCGTGTGTATCCCTGTGAAAGAGACCAGCTGAAAGTTGTGCGTCAAGGACGTTGCTACTGTAATTTAGAATGCTCTCAATGTAGGCTCTGTAGGCGTACATGTTATCATTCTGGGTGATGAGTCGGTCGCCCAGGGTGATGTCCACTTGATTAAACATTGTAGCTAGAGGGTAAGCGATTGGTGCCACTTTAGCATCGTCGTCAATGTCGGACCCATCCGCTTTTATGATTTTACACATAAGATGCAGCAGAGTGTTGTTGAGATCCAGATACATATCCGTGGCCCCTGACACATAAAACTCTATAGGTGCCAGCGGTGTCAATGCTGCTTAAGGTGACACCTTATGAAGAAACTGTTTTCGATGCTTGTCTGCGTGGGTTTTAGACTAAACAAGTCCAACTCTGACTTGGCACACTCCAGATCCACAATGTACGAAGGCCATGGCTGTGTTTACAAGGCTTTAAAAATGATTTACTTTAGAGCCGGTTCGCTTCTTCGCAGCTCTCTTCCATCTTGGAGCTCTTCTTTTCAGAGGGCGTTTTGAAGATGTCCTCCTTTTTTTATAGGGGGCAGGTGGCCCCCGCCATCTGGAAACACGTTGTTTCCTTTTGACACTCGCACGTGGCTTATACATCAAACCAGCTCCTTCTTGAGGTTGCTTGTTTATGCGCTCTGCAACCGCAGATGTAACAGACCCCACCACCTCCTGGGCAATGTTCGTGGCAGCCGCCTTAACATGAGGCTTTGCAATTTCATAGCCTCTTCTCAGGAAAGGCATAGCTCTTCTAAACAGACTCCTAAAGAATACTCCTAATCCAGCCCCGTACATAACAGGTGAACCTTAAAAGTACGGTGGTCCTCCATAACCGGCTTGACTTCTGTAATAGTCTCTGTACATAGACGGATCTCCGTAGGTTTTCATAACCACCATGATGCTGCTTAATACCCTCTGTCGTGTCTAGGCCTTAAATGAAGCTTGACAATAACTTTCCCGTATTTATAGGCCACCGGCTCAGACTGATCATCGTAGATCATAATTGAAATAGTGTCAAAATGTTTTTTAGAAACTGCGACATAGTCAGGTTTGTTAAATTGTATGTTTACCATGGTATTATTATCACCCTGTACATGCACCCACATTAACAACGGCGAGTAACTATCACCTATCCTCTGAGACTCTACAATATCGCTGTACACGTAGAGCATGTAGAACCCCCCATTAATATCGGGGCACATGTGATCTTGTTCCACGGGGTTTTTCACAAGTTGTACAGTCCCTAAAATCCTTCTTAATTTACCTGAGCAGTTAAACAGGGTGTTTCGATTTATGGATTTAAGAAACACTTTCCTTCTCACATTATCTAGCACCAGATAAATATTCGGATGTAGTTCTATACTGGCTATGGATTTGTTGATGGCTTTGATTATGCTTGAAACGTGTGGGTAGTGGCCGTGTGGGAAGGATGTGTGTATGCCCGTGGGGTCCTGTTCCCTCTTGATGTGAAACTTGGTTTCCGCCGCTGTAAATGTATTCCATGTTCTAGGGTATTGTATTTCTGTTAGGGCAACCTCCCAGTCCCCCTTCAGGTCCACAGCCTTAGCCAATTTGACAGTGTAATTAGAAATCTGATTGTTGGGGAACATGTCCTTAGAAGCGTTGGATGGTAAGGTTATATAAAAGGGTGTAGTCTCCATCGTCGCAGCGGCTTTTAGCTCACACACCCTTCAGGGAGCTGGCCAATACCCAACTGTTAAATTTCTCAGGCCAGCCGCGCCATTTGACATATGCCTGGCTCTTAGGACCTGTACCTTTCCTTTTCAGAACCTTTTCAACCCTATACACCCTGCTCGGATAATCGGGCACCTTTTGTAACTCTTCTTGTAAAAGGACCCCGACACCGTTTCCCCATCGTAGTCCTTTAACCTGTAAATATACAGCCCTTCCTTAAGCTCCACACTTTCCACTATAAATAGTTCATCACTAAAGGACTGTTGTTAACCCTTCGCGAAGACTCCTTTCAGTTTTGAAATCCTTACGTGATCACCATTTTTAAAAACAGACTTCTTCACCTTTGTCCCGAAGTTAGGACCATACACATTTCTCCAGGCAGTTAATGAATTATCAGGTGTTACCTCTTCGGGGGCCATTTTGATGGTCCTATGATAACTGACATTATATACAGCTAAAAAAGCCTGTAGAACATCGACGTATCTGTATGTATTGTTGGCCGTAAAATACCGCCACATCTTAGACTTTAAAGTTCTGTTAAACCGTTCTACAACCGCTGTTTTTACCTCTGTGTGTGTTACAAAATGGTGAACATTGTGGTGCTTTAATAATTTCTGAAATGACTTGTTTAAGAATTGTTTTCCTGCGTCTATTTGTAGTTTTTGAGGAATACGCCCCTTAGCGAAGATGGCTTTAAAAGCGGCTGTGACGCTCGCTCCACTTTTATCACGCAGCGGCTCTGCATACGCGTACTTGGACAACACATCTATGACTGTTAATATATAACAGGAACCGTTGTTATGTTTTGCTATAGCTTGAAGGCTGATTATGTCCGCTTGCCACTGATAATCTATACTCGCATTAACGATTGTAGGACGCCTCTTAAAGCGTCTTCTGGCTGGCTTATGTAGTGAATACGCCTCCTCTCCTGATAACCATGTCTTCACAGCTTCTCTGCTTACCGACTCCTTTTCAGCCACAGCCCTTCTATATAGAGCTGTGCCGCTTCCAAAGCTGCCAACCCCTCTTGTATCATAATAAAGTTTTCTTAACAGGCCCTCCGACATGTTAGCAGTCATTACAGTACAGGAAATGAAAGACGCTTGTTTTGTGTAAGAACATTTTATTAAGAAATAATGAGTATTACCAAATCACAGATATGGGGGTTTCATATCTTTTCACAGTATGCGTAGTAAGTACGGTTTAACACATATACGTTTTTTTGGGTGTAACATTCTACTACATTACTTTAAAAAATAAACACGCAATAAGGTCACAATACATCAGGACTTATCTATTATAAAATAGCCTTTGTGGTGCCATGGATACCACTTTTCTGTTTTTTAGATACAGATTACACATGCACCTTTCTATGAGTCTTTGTGCCATCTTTTTGTCACAGCACACACCTGTGCCTGGCATGCTTCTTAGTTTTGCGTAGGGGTCGTTGGCATAGCGTATCTCCTTGACTGTCGCCGTCATGATCTTCAGCATGCTTGGATGAACAAAACTATTTTCAGTGCTCAGGCCATGCACAACCCTTAGCAGCTTATACATCTTGTACGGGTCTAGCATACTACATATGTACCGGATTACACGGTCTCTGTATGATCTGGATAGACACTCGTGCGCCTCCTGTTGCGGGTCCCTAATACGATGGCCGAAACACAGGCTGTAATAGTCCCTTTTGACGCATGTGTGTACAACCCCAGCTGCGAAACCTTTAACACGTGATATGTCATCAGTGGTGAACCCAACTCTGGTGAACCCTGGCGTTGGTTTTTCAGAGTCGTCGTTCTTAGAACACTCTTCACACTCCGTAGACATAGGTGCCCCCGGATTTGTGGAACTCCCAGTCTGGTTTGCACAGCATATACAAGACAGATTCAAGCTGCGACCTTTTGCAGTCTGCCCCTGGGCCTCAGTTCTTTTCAGTGTTTCATCCTAGGTTCAAAAGATAAATATTGACAACCCGTTAGCTGTAGAAAGACAACAAACTTTCATGTATAGGGTCTACGCCGAACATTTTTTTTTTTACTTAACCACACATTTTCACCACCCTCTGCAGCGCCTCTGAAATCTTGAGAGTCAGTAATATCCATTGGGGACCCTTCATCTTCCATGCTTGTACCAGGCTGTTGCACAACTACTTCCTGAGGACTCGTCATGTGAACATCCATGGTTTCATAGATGGGTGTGTTAGGAGCTGGTATCTTTTGATTTTCTTTGTGCATTATGAAGTAAGTGATTGCCGAAGGGGTTGCTCTCTAGAGGGGCCAAAAAGTAAGATTAACGTTTGTTAGTTGAAGAAATAAAATACATTCTTATGCAAAATGGTTGCTCCTAACATTTTAACTCACCTCCACATTTTCACACCCCGTGGCGGCTGCTCTGACATCTTGAGAGTCGCTAATATCCATTGGGGACCCTTCAGCAGCCACGGTTCTGACATCTTGAGAGTCGCTAATATCCATCGGTGATCCCTCATCTTCCACATTTGTATCAGGCTTTTGAACCGGGGTCTTCTCAGGAACAACACCCTCGTGAAAACCCAAGTCTTCATAGACGGGTGTATTAGGAGGAACTATGGATTCTTCCTCATCCTCCAACTCCAAGAGCATGCTTTGCTCAGACGCCAAGCCGTCACTCGAGCACTCGCTAGAGCTGCTGTCATGCTTAAGCGGGGACACCTGGCGCTGCCAATCCTTGAGACCTGGGGCGTCAAACCTCTTAGCAAACCCACAGCCAAAAGGTTCTTCTGGTTGAGCATTCTCGTCCATTACCGAAGGTCTGGTTCTGTGAAAGCTACTGACGGGGATCTGTGTGCCACCAAACCAATGCTTTCTCTCAAATGGTTTGTAGCTCTTCCTTCCTGCCATGGTGACCCTTCACTTTGTCCAGCGGCTGCTTGCTACACCAGGCTCCTGACCCCTGCTTATATGTATTCAAAGAAATCAACACCCCTAAAAGAGGCGTATACCTCTACACCATAACAGGGACCCATGGCCATAGGGCTGCTCTGTCACGCCTCTGCCTCCAAAAACAACCCGCCCCCTGTGACTCATACGCCCCCTTCCAGGACACATGCCTGCCCTTGTCAGCACTCGGTCCACCTTTCACTTGTTTGAGGCCAGCAGTTTAAGGCCAGGACTGTTTAAGACCAGGCCTGAGCACTCCCTGACATGACCATTTTGGCTGCCAGGAACTCCCTGGCATGTCCATTTTTGCTGCCAGAGCTGTCAAATTTAAGGCCAGAAGTTTAAGACCAGACTGTTTAAGGCCAGGGCTGATGAAATGATGGCATGTCCATTTGCTGCCATAGCTGTCAAATTTCAGGCCGGAAGTTTAAGACCAGACTGTTTAAGGCCAAGGCTGATCAAACCATGGCATGTCCATTTTGCTGCCAGAGCTGTCAAATTTAAGGCCAGAAGTTTAAGACCAGACATGTCAAAAGCTGTCAAAATTGCGACCAGCCGTTTGCGACCAGACCTGTCACTTTTGCGACCAGGATTGATTTGATGGAAGGTATCCCTTCTTACTACTGGAGAGAACTCAAGCTAAGTGCACATAGATAAGTAATTATAACAGCGTATAGATAAATATTAAAAGAGCTAACTTACCTGACATTCATGAAAACGTTAGACCACAGAATAACCTATAAATGAAGAGAGAGATAAGGAGGTAAAGTGTTTACAGAGAATTCAAGCCATGCGAATTAAAGTTGTTACTATTTCAATATGTAAATACTCACCAGGAGCTGTTAACACTGTTGCATATTCATTAACCCTGAAAAATACATTACAAATTAGAGAAGGTTAAGACGCAAAAGGAAGAACAGCACAAAAGACTACAAGAGAATATCAGAATCCATTTAAAGAATACTCACCTAGTTAGTGAAGTAAGTGCACTCACCAAATAAATAAATACATAGAAGCAGCCGAGCCAGTAGACAGAAGAAATGAATACATTTATTTTCTGTTAAAATAGTGACAACTAACTAGAGGAGAATAGAACTACAACAATAAGACAGAGGAGAAGCTAAGGTCGAGAGAGCAAGACCACTGACTCATTGTCAGGGAAATTGCTCTCCCACCCTCGCAGCTCCACCATTAAGTGAGGTGCCCCTGCCCCTGCACTCTTGAGTGTTGGTGATCGAGGCCCTCCTCCACCCGCAGGTTTCCCTGCGCCTCATCCCTGGTGGTCCAGTGGACCTCTGTCTCCTTTCTTTCTTTCTGCTCCTTCACTCGTTTTTCTCCCCTTTCTATCGTTCACCTTTCTGCACCTCTGCTCTTTTGCACCTTATTTCTGCCCATTTTCCCTTTCTCTCCCTCTGCTCCATCACTCGTTTTCAATCGTTTTTCTCCTTTTTCTATCTTTCACCTTTCTGCACCTCTGCTCTTTTGTGCCTTATTTCTGCCCATTTTCCCTTTCTCTCCCTCTGCTCCTTCACTCGTTTTCCCTCGTTTTTCTACCCTTTCTATCTTTCATCTTTCTGCTCTTTTCTGCATCTCTGCTCTTTTCTGCCTTATTTCTGCTTATTTTCCCTTTTTTCTTTATCCCTTCTTTCCTCCCTTTACCTTTCCCCGCCGATGCTGCCCCCGCGGCCCCTCCCCCCCAGCGCGACTGGCCCAATCCAGCTCCGCTCCCCGCTCCCGCCTCCCAGCTGTCCAGCCCTCCCCGACACCTACTTAATGGCGGCCACTGCGCAGCCGCACAGCGTCCGCGGGCTGCGGGCGCGCCGCTGGTGCACCGAAGGCTCGTCAAAGGCAAGCACGTCTGCGCTCGTCTGCGACCCGTCCGCGACCAGCACCAGGAACCCTGGACCTCCGCCCGCCAACCCTACGACCCAGCAGCACTCCACGCACTCAACCCAGGCTGCAACAACAACTGCAAGCTAGCATCACCAGCCGACACCCATGGACCCTTTAGCTGTCAACGCTGACGGCACACCTGCAGCACCGCCAAGAACACGGATCCAGCACAACCCGTCCACAAGAACACAACCGAACCGAAGACCCTGCAATGCATCCTCCTCAACGTCCGATCCCTCCACAAACACGCCACAGAAATCTGGGACCTCCTCGACAGCACCACCCCAGATGTAGCATTCTTCACCGAAACCTGGACAAACACCACCTCGGGACCGGACATCGCCATCGCCATCCCCCAAGGATACAAGATCTCCAGGAAGGACCGCCCCATCCACCCAGGAGGAGGAATCGCCATCGTCCACAAATCCAGCCTCCGCCTGAGCACACTCCCTGACAAGTCCACAAAACTGATGGAACACCTTCACTTCAAGAAACTGGCCAGCCCCACCGCCGCCCTCCGAGGAACCCTCATCTACCGAACCCCTGGACCACGCGGACCCTTCGCCAACTCCATCACGGACATTATCTCCCCGCAGGCCATCGCATCCACCAACTACACCCTGCTGGGAGACCTCAACTTCCACCTCGACAATCAACTGGACCCCAACACCACATGCCTCCTGGACAACCTCCACAACATTGGACTCCGCCAGATCGTGACCGAGCCCACGCACTCAGCAGGACACACCCTCGATCCCCTCTTCACTACAGGAAACTCCATCACCTTCAGCCACACCACCGAACTCCCATGGACCGACCATCGTTGCGTCCACTTGACCTTCAGAACACCCACCATCCACAGACACCAGCACCTGCTTCCACAAAGAAACTGGACCAAAATCACCGATGACCAGCTAACCTCCTCACTCAACAACTCCACCCCAACCATCGCGGAAAACGATGACCCCAACACCGCAGCCCGAACCCTGCATAGATGGATCTCGGACAGCACCAACACCATAGCCCCCCTCAAGAAAAACAACAATACCCGTGCCAAGAAAGCCAGATGGTTTACCACCGAACTTCGAGAGTCCAGGCGCACATGCCGCCACCTCGAAAAGACCTGGAGAAACACCAAATCCACAGAAGCCCACAACAACTTCAGAGCCGCCACCAACGCCCACCATCAACTCATCAGAGAAACGAGGAAAAAAGCGATTGAAGACAGAATCTCCACCCACGCACACAACAGCAAGGAACTCTTCAGCATCATCAAGGAGTTCGCCCAAACCACCAGCGAGTCTACCGGCATCCCTCCCTCACAAGACCTCTGCGACAAACTCAGCATCTTTTTCCACCACAAAATAAAGAGCATCTACGACAACTTCGACGAAGACAACCAACACACTGAACCCTCACCAACCACCCCGACACCCGGAAACCAGCGATTGATGACTGGACAGCCCTCACCACCGAAGACATACTTAAGACAATGAAGTCAATCCACTCAGGGGCCTCCACGGACCCCTGCCCACCACATCTTCAACAGAGCCGCCAACACCATCGCACCCATGCTCTGCCACACCATCAACAGCTCCCTGGCGACCGCCTCATTCCCCGACAACTGGAAACACGCCAAGGTCAACCCCCTCCTGAAGAAACCCTCAGCGGACCCCACCGACCTCAAAAACTACAGACCCATCTCCCTGCTCCCGTTCCCAGCGAAAGTCATTGAGAAAGCCATCAACAGCCAACTCGCCATATTCATTGAAGAACACAACATCCTCGACTCCTACCAATCCGGCTTCAGGAAAAACCACAGTACGGAAACCGCCCTCCTCGCAGCAACAGACGACATCCGCACCTTACTGGACAAAGGAGAAACAGTAGCCCTTATCCTCCTCGACCTATCAGCGGCGTTCGACACAGTGTCCCACTGCACCCTAATACGCAGGAATCCAGGACAAGGCCCTCGACTGGATCTGCTCCTTCCTCTCCGGCAGGACGCAGTGCGTCAGACTCCCCCCTTTCCTCTCGGACCACACACCTACCACCTGCGGAGTCCCCAGGGCTCCTCCCTCAGCCCGACGCTCTTCAACGTCTACATGGCTCCACTTGCCCCCATCGTCAGAACCTACGGACTCAACATCGTGTCATACGCAGACGACACCCAGCTCATCCTCTCCCTATCCAACGAGACCAACACCGCCAGACGCAACTTTCGAGAAAGCATGGAAGCCGTCGCCAAATGGATGAAAAACAGCTGCCTACAACTAAACACCATCAAAACAGAAGTAATCATCATGGGCCCAAACCCCGACGCCTGGAGCGACACCTGGTGGCCCACCGCCCTTTGAAACGCGCCAACCCCCACAGACCACGCACGCAACCTGGGAATCATCCTGGACTCCGAGCTCAAAATGGACCGCCAGATCAACTCTGTCTCATCTTCCTGCTTCCACACCCTCCGCCTCCTTCGTAAGACCTTCAAATGGATCCCCCTCGAACACCGAAAGACAGTCACTCACGCCCTGGTCACCAGCAGACTCAACTACGGCAATGCACTCTGCGCCAGAATAAACAAAAACCTCATCCACAAGCTACAGAACATCCAGAACCCCGCCGCAAGACTGGTCCTCAACCTGCCAAAACACTGCCACATCTCCCAGCAACTGCGCACACTCCACTGGCTCCCCGTTGAGGCGAGAATCACCTTTAAGATGCTCACCCACGCACACAAGGCCCTTCACGGCACCGGACCAGCATACCTGAACAGCCGACTCAAATTCCACGCACCCCAAAGGACCCTACGATCAGCCCAGCTTTCCTACGACGTGGTCCCTCGCACCAGAAAGACCAGATCAGGAGGCCGCTCCTTCTCCTTCCTCGCGGCCAAAGCATGGAACGCCCTACCGCTCCATCTCAGACAGACAACATCGCTCCCCATCTTCGCAAGTAACCTCAAAACCTGGCTCTTCGACAGACCCACTCCTTGATGGAATGGAACCTGCACCCCCCTCCCCCCCACCCCTAGCGCCTTGAGACCCTTACGGGTGAGTAGTCGCGCTTTAACAAACTCCTGATTGATTGATTGATAAGGTCCAGGAGCACAAGGGTGGGTGAGATAAAACTGTAAAATCAGTCTAGATTAGTATAAGGAAGGATAGGATTGTAATGGTGTTTTATCTTTTAGGATCCATTGAAAGCAGTCAGCGACAGCAAGTAGCAGACTGAAGAAGCCGACTCTGGACCAGTCTCTTCTCTGTTAATTATTTTATCCAATTCCCCCGTCCCCCGAGGTAATGACAGGAGGTTCTGAGTATAGACCTTCTAGCATTGCTTGGAGGGATCTGGGTACAAGCATCTCTGTTCCTGTGCAAGAACTGGTAAGCCATAATAACTGTTAAGCTTGGAGTTCTGACAACGCCACAAACACATGACTCAACACCTACAAGATCTTCACTGGCTCCCTGTCGATAAGAGGGTCACCTTCAAGCTCCTAACCTATGCCTACACATCCTTCAATGACATGGGACCCAAATACCTCAACAAGAGACTATCTTTCCACGTACCCAAGAGGAACCTTCCCTCCTCCGACCTCGCCCTAGCAGAGGTCCCCCGGATCAGCAAGAACAGAACAGGCAGGAGAGCTTTCTCCCACATCGCAGCCATGACCTGAACGAGCTCCCCGTGAACATCAGTCGCTCTCCAACCCTGCACACTTTCAGGAAGGACCTCAAGAACTGACTCTTCGACTGACCCGGAACTCTCCCCCTCAGCGCCTTGATACCCTCACGGGTCACGAGTGCGCTTTATAAACCCCTGATTGTTTGATTGATTGATATTCAACTTCAAGTTCTTCATTGACATACATTACCCACAGAGAGCGGTTAGACTTTGGGATTCCACAGTAGAACCCTGCAGAGCTTTCTATGGAATGGGTCAAGCACAATAGAAAGAGGGGAAGGCGGAAAGGTCCAAAGAAATAGAAAGGCAGGGAAAATAAAGATGGGAAAATTACAACACAATGCTACCACTCACGTCATTAAAATTGCCACATTTCCTCCTGCATAAGAGAGAAAGCCTGCACGCAAGGGCAAAAGATAAGTAGTTCATTATCACTGCACTTGGCAGCATCGGAAACAGAAAGTGTTTTGGCTGTGAAACACCCTTTGTCGAGCTAAAGAGGCACTATTTTTTAAAGATATATAAGGTTACTTGAGGTCTTGGCGGACCGGTGCAAATTAAAAGTTCAGGTCTAACGCAATGAAGAGAAGGCTAGCTATAGGACCCAGAAAGGTCTCGCTGAAGAAAGATCTTGGATGGAGCTTTTGTCAACGTTGAGAGTGTTCTGAGTGATTGCCAAGCCGCGTAAAGGGGTTCCGCATCATCGTCGAATCTGTTGTAGTGAATGCAATGCTTTGCCATTATGCCTTCCAGAGCATAGTTGTCGAGCCGTACAGTCTGTGCATCTGTTGTCTTCAAGCAGCCTCTGCATTGAAGGGCCATGCATCGGAAAATTCTCACTCAGTCATTGGTTTTTGCAGAAATCAGCTGTAGAACCCACTTCAGACTCCTAGGACTTGGGATGGCACCTCAGACAAGATTAGGACTCATAGGGGGATATTCCCAAGAATGTGCAATAATCATTGCCAAAATCGGTTAACGAAATCTTTCATATCGCCGTCGATCGCGGAAAAAAACAGTTTTAACGTCCTATTCACAACACGGCGGTACCATGCGATAGTCTCCTGATAACACGTCAGATGTCCGCGATAAAATCTCCAGGACAGAGAGAAAAATCTAAACCCAAACGTGAACAAATTTGCCATGGGCCAAACTGCTATAAAAAATGCAGCAATACGCATTGCCACGCCGGCAAGTCCCACAAGTCAGACTGGAAGAATCACTATAAAAGCGTCAATAAAAAACACAAACAAAACACATACAACTGCGAATCACCATGGAGGTAGCCGGAGCAAGTACAGAGGACAACCAGTGTCCCACAAACACCACAGAGGACCAGCCTGAGACCATCATTCGGGGAGATGGTGGCAGGAGTTGGGGGACCGGACACTGCACAACATGACCTGAGCCAACAGCAACAGGGTGAGTAATGACCAGGAACTGGGGGGACGGAGGGAGATGGGCACAATGGCACACATGAAAAAGTAAGTATAGCACATCTGTGTACAAACCATGCCCAAGAGTCACAACTCCGACCAGGAGCCCAATTTATGCAAGTCTGCAACATCTCAGCACAGAAGTGAAAGGCACACCAGCTGAAATGGATAAGGGGCAGCCAAAACAGAGCTGAGAGGGCAACTAACCCACAATGCACCAGACACAGCTGAGATGCAGAGCACCCCAACATTGACAACAATGTGGTACAAGCAGCAACACTTTCAAAACAGAACAGGGGACACAACTGCTACCGCTTGTGTTTAGAACATGGCCATTCTAATTTGGCATAGCAGGAAACTGAGAGACGACAATGTACAACTACAACACCACATCCCTGATGTCGTAGAAATGCCAAGTTTCCTGCTTCAAATAGGCGTCGCCTCATAAAAAGTCCCAATGTACATTGACATGCAGTCTGACAGTAAACTTGTACAATGTGTTAACATACATGCGATCATAATGTCAAGCTGCATTTCCCCTTCACATTGCAGAGGGAGAATCAACATCTCCTGCAGAGCATACCCAACAACTCAGCACTGATGATGAAGAGGACCTCCCCAACATCTAAACCGACGCACTCCAACAGCTCAGGGACAGCTCCGGCACCCAACCTCCAGGTGCTGGGCAGCCCAGATGCATCCATGAGACCCCACACCCGCACAGATGAAACAGCAGGAAGCACCTACCACTACGGCTGTCTCCCCGGAACCCCACGACCAACACATGGCCTTCCAACGCCATGTATTAGGGTGCCAGGAGATGTTGGACTAGCTGCAGGTTGAAGCCCATGTTAGATGTCCTTCACATCTAATATGGGCTTCAATTGGAATTCCATAGAGCATATTATCATGCCCATTATCGCCGTTTTAGCTGCACTTTTCTGGCATTAAAACTGCGATAATTTTATCGCCTGTCTTGATAGATAAATGTCAGTGTGTACTCCTCCTACCTGATTCTAAAAGCTTGGGCTGAGAGGCTTTACCAAAGATTTTCTCCAAAGGAACCATAGGCAACCACAAAGCACCACCGAACCGGAGCCGTCAACATTGCATTGCTTTTTTTTCTATTTCTGCATGCTTGTTGAAAATGGCCCTTTTTACCCTTTTACCCTCAACTTTTTGCTTTTGTCCCTCCTTGTTTTCCACCGATCTTTGTGCTAGCCTTAGGACGTTGAGTGTTTTGAAACTGCCATTTAGTGCTGAATCGATGTGCTTGTCATATACATACCGGTGATTAGTGTGTACATAATTGGCTGATTTGAGTTAGCTGTAAGTCACTAGTCCAGTAGTTAGACATACCTAGGCATGTAACTCAAATTCTACTCCATGGACCTGCAGCCCTGGTTGTGCCACCCACAGAGGTAGCTCTTCAAACGTACCACAGGCTTGCCATGGCAGGGCCTGTGTGTGCAGGTTACTGTTACTCAGCTTTGCATTTAAAAGATACTTGCCAAAGTTCTGCATGTCTCTCGCCACATCTGAGTACTTCATGGGGACAGGGTGTGGTGTAGGGAAGAGTTAGGGCATGTGTATGTGCGCGCTGCATGCCCTAGTAGCAAATAACACTGAATGGTATGTTCAGTACTGTGAGGCCTGCTTCTCACATTGATTAACATAGGGCATCTGTGGGTAGGCTGTTGAGTTGTATTTCCTAAGCGCAGAAGAGTAGTTGTATGATATTTAGTATCAATGAATTAGTAACAGCAAATCCTCTCTGGTAGTGAGAGTGGATGTGGAATAAGTATTCTGGAAATGTCATTTTGGGAAAGTGGGCATTTCTATCCCTGTGGCTCTATGTGTGCCTGTCAGCCTGTCTCAAATCTACATCTGGGTTCTGGGTGGACAGCTACATCTGTGCTTCCTGAGAGACAGCTGTTAGACCTGGTGTCTTTTGGTGTGGTCTCCCCTAACCTTTTTGGCTTCCAAATTCCTGCTTGGATCTTGTTTTGCTGGCATAGGACTTTGAACGCTGTTGACACTGTCATTCAGTGCCAAAAAGATGTGCTTGTCATATACATACTGGTGATTAGTATATACATGATTGACTGAATTGAGTTAGCTATAAGTATCTTTTTCAAGGGGTACGACATATACTTTGGCCACATAACTCAAATGCTGCTCTGAAGGGCTGCAGCACTGGTTGTGCCACCCATTGAGGTAGCTATTCAAACGTGCCACAGGATTGCCATGTCAGGTCTGTGTGTGCAGGTTACTTTTACTCAGCTTTGCATTTAAAAAGCTGTTTTCCAAGGTTCTGCATGTCTTGCTATATCAGAGTACTTCCTGGGGACAGTGTGCGGGTCGGAAAGATGTAGGGCATGTGCACGGATGTGATATATGCACTCTAGTGAATGGCACCGGATGGTGGATTCAGTATATTAGGGCCAGCTTCTCACATTGGATTGGCAAGAGCGATTTGTAGAAGGCTATTTAGCTGTATTTTGTAAATGCAGAAGAGTGGCAGTATAGAGTTTGATATTGATGAGTTAGTAATGGCAAATTCTCTCTGTTGGTGCGAGTGGATTCGACATTACTACTGTAGAAACACCAGTTTGGGAAAGTGGAAATTCCTGTGCTTGTGGCTCTGTGTACCTATTATCCTGATCCAATCTGCATTTGGGTGCATTGGGGGAACAGCTACCTCTGTACATTCCTGATAAGACAGCCACAAACCAAGGGCTCAATGGAAACTGCAGACCCCTGACTCTGAGGGGGCTTTTCTGGGATGGATAGATTGAGGTGGAATTGACACCTGCATTCCGAGGGGCAGAGTCTTGGCCACACTAAAGATATTGATCAAGCCTTTCAGTGTTGATGGCAGACAGATATGACATAATGTAGAGAGGGCCTTTTGCAATTAAATCTTCCAAGGCCATTGTGGGAATAACTACTGGGGCTCTGTCCTCAGGAGTTAGAGATGCTTTTGGGATTGTAACCACACTGTGCTGGTTTGATGCTGGGACATAAACAAGAGGCACTATTGGGGCAGGAGGACTGCAACTGGACTATCCACAGAGTTGTGGTGGCCTGGGGCTTGTCGTGCTCTAGGAAGGGTACTATCAGTCGATTGATTTTGCCTGGATGTTGCAGGCCTGCAGCTAATTGCCAACCCTAAGCGCTCTACATGGGTCATTTGGCTGGCATCTTGTCCACAAGATCCCTGGGACAGAAAGGATCTCCCCATTTCCACAAGATCGTAGGGATCACGCAGCGTGCAGTAGACATGGGTGGAATTGATTGTCGGTTGGGACATAGACCATCGTGAAATATCCAATAATCACCCAGGGGAGCCATAACATGATGGGTTCAAGGAGTGTAGGGGAATTTTGCCAAGTCTGAGGGAACCAAGCTTGCAACTGGAAACCTGTGCTAGCTTATACTCCATAGCGTGTGGTGTCAGAGAGGGGCTGGGGGAAGTTAGCTGAGTCCACATGGCCCGAGCTGGAAGCCTAGACCTCCATATCGGGAGGATGACAGTGCCTAACATCGAAGCCTTATGTCTGAGGTCACTGGCTCCATCTCCCATGACCCATGCCACAAGGCACTCTGTTGTTGGTAACATCAAGACTGGATCTGAGAGGTCTTTTTGTGCCTTGTGTGCACCTACAGCTGGCTGCCTGTAGCAACTGTGGCCAGAGGAGAACATTTCTCCAATTGTGAAGCACACCAGCTTTCAGTGTCGCAGTGTATTTCCTATGAAGGGGATAGTGATCCCATCCTCATGAAGGTGTCACTGGGTGCCTGAAGGCCTAGTCTGGATTGACAAAACCCAGTAACTGTTTCCTTCCACTTTAAGTGGTCCCAATAATCTAATCAAGGTTTCACCAGCAGGGGCAATGTGTATCATTGGCTGGTGGTGTTTGAGTGACTGAGGGGCTGGATCACGAGGCATAGGTGAAGCCTGTGATTTCTTGACCATGGCAATTGTATGGGGTATGCAACATTGGGAATGTCGGTTTTTATCAATACCTCAGAATAGTGCATTGTAGGACTTGGCCCTTTTTGGCTAAAGTCCCTAAACTTGTTGCTTCCCCCCTAGAACATTTTCTGACATAGTGTTGCCAACTTAGATGCTTTGGACACTAGGCCACTACTAAACAGTGTCAAAGTGTAAGTGTTCCCTGTATAAAGTAATGGTAATTGGCTGTCCATGAGTGGTATGTTTGTCTTACTAAGTGAAGTCCCTAGTAAAGTTCACTATGTGTGCCAGGGATGGTAATGCAACTCCTACTATTTTTGCCACTCACACAAGTTTCCTTAAAAAGGGATCTCAGGTCTGACATTGCAGAGCCTGCGCACAGTTTGTTAAACTGCCATGTTGTTCTGTCAAGTGCATTCACCTGCCAGACCTTACTCTTCCCTTTCTGTGTACAATGGTAGGTCTAGGGGACCCCCTGGACAGGGTGCAGTGCATGTGAAAGGTAGGACATGTACTAAGGTGTGTGTCATGTCCTGACAGTGAAATATTCTACATTTTTGTTTTTCACTGTTGAAAGGCCATCTTGCCCATAGGCTAGGATGGGAAGGCTGTGTAGTATGTTTTCCAGCATATCTTCCCACGTGGTTAAGATGGCTAGGTGAAGTTTAGTATGCCTGCACTCCCAATGTAATAACACATCTTTTTATGCAGGTGATTTTTGCAATGTGTGTTCAGAAGCCACACTTTTAGAAGTGGCTGAGTTTTGTGCTCCAGCATTTCTCAGTGCATCTGCCTGCCTGTGGATTGACTGTCTAGATTTGAAAGCCATAGGATCTTTGGAATGTTTGACCCAAGGGAGGAGGTGGAACAGCAAAAGGCTGACCTGCATCTGGAGTGTAGGGGGATGAGAAGCCCTTAGAGGTGAAGAGGCCTGGGTTGCTGCTATAAAACAATTGGCTCATCTCCTGCCGAGTGATTGAGAATCCAGACCCCAACTAATCAAAGGAAGAAAGGTGTCACTTGCAGCGAGGCACCAAGAACTGGGTTGAACAGGGGTAAGTTCCCCCTGAAGCACAAAGACTTCAAAGCCATTAAGTGGTATAACTATAATAGCTGAAGCCATGGACTTTGGAGAATAGCTTGGTCAAGTGTGAATAGGACACACAAAGCCCTACACGATCAAGGCCCGAGCTACCTCAACAACTGCATCAACTTCTACGCTCCCAAACGCCATCTACGATCAGCCAGTCACGCCTTCGCCGCCGTCCCCCGCATCCGAAGAACGACAACAGGAGGAAGGTCCTTCTCCTACCTGGCCGCCAAGACCTGGAACTCCCTCCTGTCCGACCTGAGCCTGACCCAAGACCACCTCTCCTTCAGGAAGAAGCTCAAGACCTGGCTGTTCGAGCAGTAGCAGCACCCCTCCCTCCCAAGCGCCTTGAGACCCTCCGGGTAAGTAGTGCGCTCTATAAATGTCTTGATTGATTGATTGATTGATTGACAGGAGTTACTTCGTGGTCAAGAGGACCTTTGCCAAGGAAGCAACAACTGAAGAGACTAAAGGATAAGACTGACCCTTGCTGTGTGATCTGGGGATCGTTATCATATACGGGGTGACCCAATGAAAGTCCTAGGACCTGGGTATCAAGTGTTACACATAAAGTGGTCCTAGACGTTAATTCTGAATACAATTATTGGTATTGTTTAGCAAAACATAATTCAATTTTCATTCCACAAGAGAATTAATCCTGCAATACAAGAACTTTTTTGAAAAGAAGAAAAAAAGAAAACAATAGCCCAAAAGCAATTAAACGTCCCACAGACCAGACAATAGGTTTCGGAATGTCTTAAAAGTATTGAAAAGGACTCCACTATTTATTTTTCATAAAAAGTCCTCATCATAGTTCAATATACAAGTATACAATTTAAAGAAACAAAAGGGGTTACCATCAAGTAACGTGCACAGGATAGAGTGAAAGTTAAGTGCTCATGTGAGATAGAGGAAGACCGAGAAGGTCTGGAAAAATGCGTTCTGTTTTTTTCGGGTCTAAGGTTAACTAATCCATAGAGAGATTTTAAAGAGCCTGCCCTGAGAGTCTTATTCGCAAAAAATGTTATTCTTTCTTGCTGTATCACGGTGGGGAATTTCATCCTTGTCCTTATTTATGGACAGGGGCAGAAAAAGATGCAGGCTCGAAATGGGGGGAAAAAAGTTGTCGACGTTTCGACCCAAGGATAAGAAGGGCAGTTGATATCCTCAGGAGCATGTGTCTCAAGTGTCAGACTACGCGAGCTGTCATTGGGGCTCTGTCTGCAAACGTCAGCGGTCACGTAAATTTGCTTTGAAAATAAAATCGGATTTCACCCGCCACCATTGACAGCATGGTATTGGAGAGCACAGTTTCGGACGGCTTTCTTACAAAATTGATTTTACATACATGTTACACCATTAAAGGGTGTCCACCCACACTACAGGGGTTGCATGTTTCTTATGTAACTAAGCGCCCCCCACCACCCCACCTGTCCTGATGAAGACCCGCTCATGAGGATATCAACTGCCCTTCTTATCCTTGGGTCGAAACGTCGACAACTTTTTCCCCCCATTTCGAGCCTGCATCTTTTTCTGCCCCTGTCCCCTCTCTCTCCATAAATAAGGACATGGATGAAATTCCCCACCGTGATACAGCAAGAAAGAATAACTTTTTTTGCGACTTTAAAATCTCTCTAAGGATTAGTTAACCTTAGACCCGAGCAAAACAGAACGCATTTTTCCAGACCTTCTCTGTCTTCCTCTATTTCACACGAGCACTTAACTTTCACTCTATCCTGTGCACGTTACTTGATGGTAACCCCTTTTGTTTCTTTAAATTGTATACTTGTATATTGAACTATGATGAGGACTTTTTATGAACAATAAATAGTGGAGTCCTTTTCTCTACTTTTAAGACATTCCGAAACCTATTGTGTGGTCTGCTGGACATTTAATTGCTTTTGGGCTATTGTTTTCTCTTTTTCTTCTTTTCAAAGACGTTCTTGTATTGCAGGATTAATTCGCATGTGGAATGGAAATTGAATTATGTTTTGCTAAAAAATACCAATAATCGTATTCAGAATTAACGTCTAGGACCACTTTATCTGTAAAACGTGTGATCTGGGGCTGGCCTGCAGTTTGCTGTTTCTACCAAGGAAAAGGCTAAAGGGACTTTGCTGTGTGCCATGTTCCCTTGCTTGAATGACTTTGCTGTGTTTTGTGTCCTGAAGTAACTATCCCCAAGGGCCTGAGGTCAGCTGGCTCCTGTTTAGAAACACAGAAACATAACAGTCTCCAGGAGAGTCTCGGCGGCGCTGTAGGAGCGTGCCTGTTGCAGTCTGAGACCCTCATAGGAGCTGTCAGTGATCATGGGTGCCTGGTGTCCAAGTGAGTCTCAGTGACGCTGTGTGCGTGTGCTTTGTGCAGCACTGGGACCTTCAGGAGGATAGGCCTGTGATTGGGGGCACCTGGAATCCAAGCAAAGATCATCAATGCTGTGTGCGTGTGCTTTGTGCAACCTGAACTCCTTTGTGAGGATTGTCCAGTGATCGTGTGCACCAGAATCCAAGAGATCCTCATACACGCTGTGTGCATGTGCGGTGTGCACTGTGAGACCTTCGTGAGGATTTTCATTGTTATCGTGCATTGTTTTCCCTTGCAAAGTGCCTGATTGTAGCGTTACACATTGCATTCTTTTCATTGCAGAGTGTCTGATTGCTACGTTGCTCATTACAGTATTTTTACATGGAAAAAGTACATGATTCTAGCATTACAAACTATATGACATGTGATTAGACGTACAGGAGAATGTTTGGAAGTGCTCATTGTCATCGCCAGGACTTACAAGGGCTGGATGGCCTAACAACAACAGGAGAAATATTACACAATCTTATATGTTGGTTTTATATTGTGTGGTCTTATCATATATCTTTTTACATAAAGTTTATACTGGTTTTATAAAACTCATGTGGAGTCTATTTGTGGTGTCATCATTGGATTATTGTGAGCGTGGTTAGGAATACTTTACATGTTTTCCTTGAAGATAAGCCTGGCTGCTCATGCCAAGCTACCAAGGGGGTGAGCGGGGATATCTAACAAGGTGACTTTCCTTTCACTGACGTTGGAACGCGGGTCCCTACTTGGCCTAAGGTACCTACCTCAGTCAACCAGGGATTCCGGGTCTAACATGCATATATGCTGATGCTGTCCTACTTTTAATGGGAGTGTTTTACAATGGCAAATAACTGTGAAGGACACATCCAATGTGTGTATAATACAAAAACCAGTGTTTTATACATATGGTGTAGAGTCTCCTTTTGTAGCGTACACATTGTGGGGCATGGGTGTGCCACAACTTAGCACTTTGGCCCTGCATATAAGCCTAACTGCTCGGTGCCAAAATGCCCATGGTTAAGCACAGGTTATTAGACAAGTATATTGTACTCATCCTATCTAGGACGGTGGATTGTGTCTGCCTTCGGTGCATCCCAGCCAGCCAGAAACCACTGGATCTAACAATGGCCATAAACTTGGGACACTTAAGGGAAACTGAAGAACTCTGAATCTGAGTGGCTTTCCCTGCTGGCACGGATAAGAGGAGGTGGAATTGCCACCTGCATTCCAAGGGGCAGGGTCCTGGCCCCACTAAAGGCCAGGTTAGGATGGCACACAGGTCTAAATTTAGATTGGAACTGTGCATTTCAAAGGTGGACTTTTGAACTTATCTCATCTTAAAATGCCAATGTGGGTATAAGTACTGGGGCTCTGTCATCAGGAGTTTAAAACACTTTTGGGATCCGAACCATTATACGCTGGTTCGAGGCTGGAACATTGACAAGAAAAACCATTGGATCAGGAGGGACTGCTATAGGATTACCTGCAGACTTAAGGTGGCCTAGGACTTGTTGTGCTCCGGGATGCGGTCAATCACTTGGTGGATTTTTGGCTGGATGTTGCTTGCCTGCAGCCAATCGCCTCCTGTCAAGGCTCTGGGCCCTTTGCAATCTTCAAGGGCTGGTTGACTGGGCTCCGGTCCACAAGATCCCAGGGACAGAAAGGATCTCCCCATTTCCATAAGATCATAAGGACTGCACAGGGTGAGGTGGAAATGGGTGGAATTTATTGTCGGTTTGGACAAGGACTTTCCTGACATATGCAGTAATCACACTGTAGTGTAGTTCCTATATTCCTAATAGGCTCTGCGCATTGGAATAATATATTCTATAGATTTGTCGTAGGACTGAGGTCGACTAGGTCTCTATCGAATATACTAAATTTAATAGTGAGTGCCAGCTAGCTCAGAGGTCACTAGAAACTTTCTCGAATTCACAAGAAGGGATTTGTTTCTTACAACCGCATGAACATGACAACTTTGTTTCCCAAGAATAAGAAATATATCTCTCAGAGTCATAGAAAAAATAGATAAGTACTTCACTCAGTCAATCGTGCATGCTTCGTTTCAACAGAGTTGTAGAGAAATAGAGAAACAGGTGTTTTCAATAAAAAAGCTTTATTGAACAGTCTTTTTTTTTACTCATACAAGAGAAGTGAACTCCTACAATCGTTATGTAGACTGCAAAGTATAATGCGTACAGAGAGAATAGTATTATAAAAATAATACTGTAAAAGCATTGCATGGTTTCTAAGCCATATAAAAATACATACATAAATATACTGTCTAAAATACTCAACTGGTGCTCCTAAAATACACCTACCCCAATGTACCTAACCTAAGTCTAGTACGCGGGAAGAAGTAAGTATTGTGTAGAGTAGGTTTATTTTTGCCAAGAATCTACCAAAGGTTTCTCTAGGTTCTAATCAGCTCCATACATTAGTTTGAATGAAGGAGGTCTGGTATCTCAGTCTCGGGACTCGATTTCCCAACACCCCGCAAGGGGAGCTTGGAAACACTGGAGCTGGATTCTCTGCAGGTGAAGGGCAGCTTCTTGATCAGTGCGTCAGCTGGAGAGTCAGCTTCCTTCGGCACTTGCTGTAGGGAGCTGCGTCGGGCAAGTAGATAGTTGAACTGCTCCGAACCACTGTGTCTTGCTGGAGCAAGTGAGGGTATATTTATACCTTGAAGGTGTTTAGGAATGCCATAGTTTGACGTAAAGTTGGGCGTATGAACGTCTGGCAAAGAACCTCTAGGGAATAGTTGTTCTTTGCAAAGTACATGAGTTCTTGGACAAATCAATATTCAAGCAAGGGGAGGTTCCCTAACTGCTGAAGCCGATTTCCAAGAAATCGTTTTGACGTTTGATACGGGTAGAAGTAGCCATGCCTGTATTTGGGTAGCATGGGCTATGCCTAAATAGGGGATTGATTTCTTTGCCTATATAAGGGCAATGTGAATTGTACCTATATAAGGGCATGAATCAGGAAAACTCACTCGGAGCTCTGCACGCTATACAACAACACTGTGCAGTGGAGTGTGCTAGTAAAGATCAGTGGCACACCTGGGGTGCCATAACTTGAGGAGTTTGTGGACTGCTGTGGAAGACTTCCAAGTCTAAGGACCTGAGATTGCAACTGGAAGTCTGTGCTAGCTCACACTCTGTAGTGTGTGCTCTACGAGGGGTGTTGGCATATCTTTGCATACACAGCAGGACCCCAGCCAGGAGCCTGGACTGTCCCTGACCTCCAAATGATGAGGATGACCGTGCCTGATATTGTGGCTTCAGTGCGAGGTCACTGGCTCCCTCTACCCATGCCACAAGGTACTCTGTTTTTGGTAACATCATGATTGGATCTGTGAGGTCTCATTGTGGCTTGTGTGCACCCACAGCAAGCTGCTTGGAGCAACTATGGCGTGCACCTCCACCTGAGGGGGAAACATTTCTCCAACTTTAAAAGGGCATCAACATCCGGTTTCACAGTCTTTTGCCTATGGGTGGCTAGGGATCCTGCACTCGTGAAGGTGCCACTGAAGCCATATTGGCCTAATCTGGAACGGTGAAACCAAGTAACTGTTTCCTTTTAATTTAAGTGGTCCTGATGACCTAATGGAAGTGTCTCCAGTTGTGTGAAATGTGTATAAGGGGCTGCTGTAGTTTTAGTGGGTGCAGGGCTGAGTCATGAGGCGTAGTAAAAACCTGTGATTTCTTGACAATTACAAGATGTATGGGGTATGTGATATTTGGGAATGTCATGTTTGATGCTAATATGATAGCTGGAACATTGAATACCTTTGAACAAGCCTGCATATTTGTTTTGTCATTTTGATGTGAAAGGGATAGCTTGGAACGTGAATACATCTGAAAAGTATGTACAAAGGTTTATATCCCTTTTGAGGCTGAGGGGATAATGGAGCACATGAATTACTATGAATGGTACATGTATGTTCATTCCATTCTGTTGCTAATGGGAGAGTTCAACAATTGCATATAACTGAAAAACATATATCTAATGTGTATGTCATTTTGATTTCAGTGTGTGTGGAGTTTTTGTGTAGTTTTTTTAGGGTAGTGGTGTGCCGATATTTTACACTTTCACCTTGAGTATAACCCAAAATTCTCTGTGCCAAGCAACCAAAGGTTAAGCACAGGTTATCAGACAAGTGTATTGTACGAATCTTATTTAGGAGATGGATTCTGTCTGGCTTCTGTGCATCACAGCCAACCAGAAACCGCTGGGTTTAACAATGGTCTATGTCGCTAACATGGGCTGTTAAAAAACAGAGATAACATTTTTTTAAAAAAAACTTAGGTAACTGCCAATGTGCATATGTACTACTATCACACAATGCAGCTTCTTCAGGTGAGGATAAACATTTACTGCATGTAGCTACTTTGCACATATCTTCCTTCACATCTAATATGGGCTATATTATCAAGCCCATTATCACCGTTTTAGCAGCAGTTTTCTGCTGCTAAAGCGGCGATAATTTTATCTCCTGTCTTGATAATATGCCCCTATTTTCTTTAAACCACTTACAAAATGTATTCTTCAAACTTCTTCATTTATGGTAGTCATTTTGGCTTGTCAGCCACAAAAATCGTGACACTTTTCTATTAGTGTCTTTTTTTCTTTAACCAAGTTTAGCTTGTAAAACGTCTGTAGGTTATCAGGGATTTTATTTGACCTGTTTTTCTATGCTGCTCTGCAAGTGACTGAACAAATTTGCTAGGCACTTCAAGGTTAAGATAAGTGGTATTTTTCACTGGCTTCAAGAGTGCTGAACGCCTTATAGTTCAGATAAGTGGTATTTGTCAGTAGCCTGTTAGAAGGCCGAGTTCTAAGTAATGGTCCATCGCAGGTCTGTTCTGTCGTTAAATGGAAAAGCGTTGCAGTGGGTTGTGGAATTTGGTGATAAGTAGCTGGCTTAATAGAAGATGCACGTTGAAACCTTTGCTACAAAAGTTCTAATTTGATGTGGCTGAATGGGATACCAAACACCCAATATTAGGAAAGTGAGGTTTGAAAAAATTCCTGTAACAAAAGATGCCATTTTCTCCAGTATTCTAAGACACTTCACACTACTCCTAAAGTGAACAGATGTGGTGACCTTATAAATTGATATATAAAATATTTTAAGAATCAATATGTGGTCTAGGGTCTCCGTGTGAAAATATATCTTTACCCCTGCTTGGAAGCCATCCGATGATTCCTTTTTATTTATGTTGTGTTACTTATTAGTAAGGCAGTGTACTTTCTTCCGGAGCCCTTTGCTCATGACAGTAGGACTGTCGAGTTTATGTTCTTTTACATGGTGGCATGCCCTTGACCTGGTGTTCATGAATTTTTTGATCTCAGAATAAATGTTATTGTATTTTGTCTTCTTTTGCACAAATAAAAACATAATAGGTGGACACAATTTTCACTAACTCATAACATCGATTTTCATTTTGCTTATATAATCCTTACAAACACTTTCCCCAGAACATCATTCCATTGTTAGTTTTGTACTTACATATATTTAAAAGATATCAAAATTTCATTGACCGGATCTGGCCAGGGCAGTTCTTTTGTTCTGGCTTGATAGACAACAACAAGCGATATACAGCAAAAGTATTTGGGCCGTCAGCTGTTTTGTGTTGGTCAGCACTCTTTAGTATTGGATTGTTAGCTGTGTTCTTTACATTTTGGTTCAGACCTAAATATTTCATGATTGATTACATTGCATGGATGATAAAGAAAATTATTTTCCCAGCATTCCAGCAGCTGATGAGCTGCCCCTTGTGCACTACAGATGGGCATGGTGCACAATCACACATATCCCCTCATTTACGGAAATATGGTTTAGGGCAGGGCTGGTGGTCACCTTTTAGCGCTGCCCTACATCAAAGTGAAAGGGCAGGAATGCACTGTATTTATCCAATTTGGTGCAATCTTGTCCTTTGCTCCTTTGCAAGCGCATGGTGCACGGGGTGCCTGTGTTGTCCCCAGGATTGCTTTTGTGCAGGAAGGGTTCCTACACAGAACCAAGCCTAAGAGTTGATTTCCTTTTCAATGTGTGCTACAGAACCAGGAAAAATCAAGGAGAAATAAAATGATTAGGCCTCATGTGGGGGTCATAATGTTTTGGCACTACCCCAGGTTTACATGCTCTGGGAAATCTGTGGACGTGTCAAAATCCATGTGTGTTGCATGGTAAAATCCACCGCAACACCCATGGAATGCCTCCCCAGTGCAGTATAAGGCAATCCACCCTGGCGCAGACCGTCGTAGGGTCACGAGTGGCATGTACGGAGACGAAACTCTTTGACGAAAGTGTGACTACAGGAGAACGTTCCTACTCTGACCCCATGCTGAAATCGGCAACAGTGAAATTCTGGAAAATGCCCCAAGTGTGTTGACAAATAGGCAAGTATTGCCAACAATATTCATCCCAAAAACTAGTATATACCTATTGATAGGGATAGGGTATAGGAAAATAGAGGGATCTACATACTGAAGAAGTCCTGAGACTTTTATGGGCAGTGTGTAGAGACTGAAACATGTTGATACTGGCAGTGAAGGAAATGGATACATAAACTCTTCAATGTACACTCCTTTATTTTTGTAACCCTGTCAATGGTGGCCCAAGAATAGAATTAGGCACGGGCACGCCACGTAGACAGTTTTAAATGCTTTCTCTTTTCTCTGCATGTGGGATTGCCTTCCAAGAGAATCCAAACAAAAAAATATGAGCTCCACCCTGAGCGTTGGTCTGCGCCAGGGTGTGTCAGCGGCCCAATGATGAAGCATGCCTATCTAGTGGGTGAGGGGAGTATTTACAACCTTTTGGGTTTTCCTCCCTAAGTGAATACTCACAAGACCAGAATTGTATCTCTGCATGTCCAAATGGGATGCTCAGAGCTTTAAGTTTGTTTCGTAGTCCTTCTACACATATTTTGGACAGATATTCAGGTACCATTTCCTTACCTTTATCATGTAATAGAGGACAGATTAGTAAATATTGATCTTTATGTGTTTCTAGTACTTTATGTTGACAAAGTTCCTGAATGTACGCCTGATCAGCACAAGATGAAGCACAGCCTCAGACATGAATAATGTGTACTTGGTCAAGGCACCAATTAGGCAAAGCTACAGTTTGTAGGATTATCCCTGGCATACTCAAAACCTAAAACTAAGCAGGCTTTATCAAGTTGTGGGTATCACGTACCATTCATATTAAGATAACAGGTTCCTCTTGCATTCAATTTATAACAGTACAAATATGTTTCTTGGTCTGAAATGCAGTGACTGTTGCGATGAAATTCTTTTAAAGGATTTTCACAACCATGTAGGACATAGATTACAGAGATTAATAAAATAACTATTTTGTTCAGAACAATTCTCCTTCTGAATTTCTATCTTGCTGAAATACAGCTTTGCCTTCCAGGATATAACTGTTCTACCTATCTCTGTGCATTTTTGTTTGGTGGTGTCCTGTTTATTCTTCTGTACCAATTGTATGAACATCTTTCTGAGCTGATGAAGGGCTCTATGCATCTTTTATTTTGGCGAATGGATATTGGTATTTCAACTTTTGTAATACACAAGTACTGATTTCCCTACTGTGAGTAGGGTAACCACGGGGACAGGGAATTTCACGTGAAGAAGTTACGAGTAAAACCTTTCTGCATTTCCAAGAGGCCAAGAAAGATTATGCTACTTGGCTTTCTGCCACTCCCTTCCCAGCTGATGGTAAAAGTTTTCTACTACTGTAGTGCATACTTGTTAAACAATTTGCCAAACATGGAAAGCCTCAGAATGACATTCATATTACAGTTTTATTGTTCCATGTGTTGGAAATTTAGCTTGTTTTATAGTTGTTGCTCTGTACTGTTTATGGAACTCGAATGCTTTGATATGATTCAAACTCAGGTCAGCTGACATTAAGGGTCCGTGACTTTCGGTTATCAAAGATGTGGCCTTGTCATGCAGGCCATTTTGGCAAGTATATCTCTGAATTTGTGGCATGAGAGTCCTTGCAGTCAGTAGGCTCGTGGATGCTTTAGCTCAAGATATGAGATGAATGCATTTACTGGTTTTTCGGTTTTTGATAAAGTTAGGTTTGTGTGCTCTCTAATGCAATATCAGTCCCTTTTAGGAGTAAACAGATTTAGTGCTGCAGGTCCAGGAGATAGGGACCTCATCTCTACCGAGCAGACGGCATTGGTGCTGTTTCTGTTGTAAACAATATGTCGATTACTATGCATTAACATTACATTAGATTAGATTAGAATACTTGAAGACCACCCTCAGAGGCACCCTGATCTACCGTCCCCCGGGACCACGCTCCCAATTCAGCGAGGACATAGCCGACTTCATCAGCCCGCATGCCCTCCCCTCCGCTGACTACATCCTCCTGGGGGACCTCAACTTCCACCTGGAGAACAACAACGACCGCAACACCACCACCCTGCTCGACAACCTCGCCAACCTCGGACTCAAGCAACTGGTGACCACCCCCACCCACCTCGCCGGACACACACTTGACGCCGTCTTCTCATCCAGCAAAGACATCGCCTTCAGCCACGCCACAGGACTCCACTGGACGGACCACAGCTGCGTCCACTTCACCTTCAGAAGAACGACGACCCACCACCACCAGCAACAGGTCGCCCGCAGAAGCTGGAGCAAGATCACAGCCGACCAGCTCGCCGCTTCCCTGAGCCAGCACCCTCCTGCCAGCTCAGCGAACCCCAGCCAGGCCGCCGAAAACCTCACGAAGTGGATCAGCAACTGCGCGGACGAACTCGCCCCACTGAGGACCCCGCCCAGCAGACCTGGCAGCAAGAAGGCCCCGTGGTTCACCGACGAACTCAAGAGCTCCAAGAAGAACTGCCGAGCCCTCGAGAAAGCCTGGAGAAGGGAGCCAACACCGGACAACATGACCACCCTCAAGCTTGCCACCCGGAAGCATCACCAACTGATCCGCGACACCAAGAAAACTGCATTCAAGGACCGGTTGGATAACAACGCACACAACAGCAAGGAACTCTTCAACATCGTGAAAGAGCTCTCCAACCCCAACGCCGGAAACAACGACATCACCCCATCGCAAGAACTCTGCAACTCCCTCGCCTCCTACTTCCACAACAAGATCGCGGACATACACAATAGCTTCAACACCCAACCGACGAACGCCACGTCCAACTCGACCGAACCACCGCCCCCCACCACTACCCTCCGCGCCTGGACTCCGATCTGCACCGAAGAAACCGTCCGCATGATGAACTCCATCCACTCCGGATCTCCGACCGACCCCTGCCCTCACCACGTCTTCAACAAGGCCGACGCCGTCATCGCACCCCACCTGCGGGACATCATCAACACCTCCTTCACCACCGCCACCTTCCCTGAGAGCTGGAAGCATGCCGAACTCAGCGCTCTACTCAAGAAACCAACAGCGGACCCCACCAAACTCAAGAATTACCGCCCCATCTCGCTGCTCCCGTTCCCAGCCAAAGTCATCGAGAAGACCGTCAACAAGCAGCTGGCCGCCTTCCTCGAGACTAACGGATCCCTCGACCCCTCACAGTCTGGCTTCCGAGCCAACCACAGCACCGAGACCGCCCTCATCGCTGCCACCGATGACATCCGAACCCTGATGGACAACGGAGAAACAGCGGCCCTCATCCTACTAGACCTCTCCGCGGCCTTCGACACCGTCTGCCACCGCACCCTAGTGCAGCGCCTCAGCAACGTCGGAATCCAGGAGAAGGCGCTGGAATGGATCATCTCCTTCCTCAATGGAAGAACACAGAGAGTCCGTCTACCACCGTACAAGTCAGAGGCCACCAAAGTCATCTGCGGCGTCCCTCAAGGATCCTCAACGTCTACATGAGCCCCCTCGCGGCCATCGCACGCCAACACAACCTCAACATAATCTCCTACGCCGACGACACCCAGCTGATCCTCTCCCTGACCAACGACCCCGCCGCCGCCAGAGCCAATCTGCACGAAGGGATGAAAGAGGTAGCCGAGTGGATGTCGACCAGCCGCCTGAAGCTGAACTCGGACAAGACGGAAGTCCTCATCCTGGGATCCTCGCCCTCCGCCTGGGACGACTCCTGGTGGCCTCCCGCCCTGGGCACCGCACCCAAACCGACAGACCACGCACGCAACCTGGGCTTCATCCTGGACTCCTCCCTCTCCATGACCAAGCAAGTCAACGCCGTCTCCTCGTCATGCTTCAACACCCTGCGCATGCTACGGAAGATCTTCCGGTGGATCCCCACCCAGACCAGGAAGACTGTCACCCAGGCACTCGTCACCAGCCGTCTGGACTACGCAACGCCCTCTACGCCGGAACCACCGCCAAGCTCCAGAAGAGACTCCAACGGATCCAGGACGCCTCAGCCAGACTCATCCTCGACATCCCACGACACAGCCACATCTCCGGACACCTAAAAGACCTGCACTGGCTCCCGGTCAACAAGAGAATCACCTTCCGTCTCCTTACCCACGCACACAAAGCTCTTCACGACCAAGGCCCGAGCTACCTCAACAACCGCATCAACTTCTACGCTCCCAAACGACACCTCCGATCAGCCAGTCACGCCCTCGCCGCCATCCCCCGCATCCGAAGAACGACAACAGGAGGAAGGTCCTTCTCCTACCTGGCCGCCAAGACCTGGAACTCCCTCCCGACCGACCTGCGCCTGACCCAAGACCACCTCGCCTTCAGGAAGAAGCTCAAGACCTGGCTGTTCGGGTAACAGCAGCACACCCCCCCCCCCCCCCCTAGCGCCTTGAGACCCTCCGGGTAAGTAGAGCGCTCTATAAATGCCTGTGATTGATTGATTGATTGAGAGCGCATGGCTGCCTCGGCAATGAGGTGTCCCAGCGCTGTCGCAATGATATCTTGGGTTTCAGCGATTATTTTCTTTTGTGCTGTAATCTGTTGCTTTAGAATCTTGTCTCACCTCTGATGTTTCCTCCTACCAGTCACAGTTATTGATCAGGGGCCTTATTTATGAAGGTCTTGCGCCGCCGGTGCGTCACTTTTAAAATGGGAAAAAGTGACGTACCAGTGGCGCAAGGCCTTCTTAAATGAGGCCCCAGGTGGTTAGGAGCCCTGATAAGAACTTTGTTGTCTTTTTTAGGTCGAGCATCGGAGCGCCTGCTGTGATCAGTCGTACTGAGTGTAATCCTGCATGCTGCTTGTAATTGGTTCTCTCCTCCGTCGCTTTTATTTCTTGACTCCTTATTCATTAGTGCTCCAATACATCATTTCCGCTGTTACACAAGAGCAGCACTAGTAAGATACAGTTTCCATAAAGACACAATTATTGCGTGTCCTTTGGGAACTACTTGTTTTATTTTATTTGCATCCGCTGCCCCTTCTCTTTTAAAAACACTGGGGCAGATTTACAAGCCCCTTGCGTCACTTTTTCGTCACTTTTCCCATAAAGTGACGCAAAAGTGGGGCAAGAGGCTTGTAATTCTTCCCCACTGTCTCCCTGCTTTACGGACTGCACATGCCTTATTAGATGCCTGTTTATTTACTTCTCTTTATGGGCCGCGCATGCGCCTTGGAAGTGAAAAGATCCCTTTTTTAGGGCTCGCGTTTAGTAGCGCTTCTCAGCGAGACTTAAAGTAATCTGTATGTTGGCTTCAACTTTGTGTAATTTCTCCTGCCCCTTGAGATTGGTTTAAATCTGGCAATGCTGCTCTTTTCTTGCTTTCTGTTGGCTGTGGCTCCTATGGTAACTTCCTTGTAGTCCCGAGGCAGTGGCGCCTAACTACAGTTTTCCTCCACTTCCTGGCACTTAATTGCCTGCAGTGTGCCCTCTGTTGTTTACCCCTCCCTGACTGACGTTTGAGACCCTGCCGACAAATGTAAGCTCCGGTTGTGGTTGGAGGCGTGGCCCCCCTCTTCTCCCTCCTCGCCTTCTTTACACTGCTGCAGATCTGTGCTCGGCAAAGCAAAAAACGTTTCCATTGGCATATTTTATCTGCTGCCCGCACCCCGAACCAAAGGGTTCCAGGGATGTGAGCGACTGACAGGCGCAAGGCGCAGTATGGACGGGCATTTTCATTAGCTTTGCACATTACTTCTAGCGTCATGAACTTTGTGGTTGGTGGCTGGCTGCCTCTTGCGCTTTCTTCCCCATAACCTCCCAGCTCAGGCACGCAATGCCCATTGAGCCCTCTCCCTTCCCCCTCCTGTGTGTCAGCCCGGTATGTTGCAGCTTCCAAGGGCACAGACACAGCTGCACCCAAGTACTTCATGGGTCTTTAAAAGACCACCTGCGTGTTAACAAGGCTTTGTTGTTTTTTCACGCCTCCTTAGAGCCCCAGCATCTCCACTGACTATCGCTGGAAGAAGCCACCTCGAAATTTTTAGTAGCCACCCCCCCAAAATGTGGCTCTAGTTGCGCCTCTGTCCCAGCCCCCCCAGTCATTGCCTCTACTGCAGGGGAGACCAGGCCCGAACAACCAATGGACACTCTGCAGCACATGGCCCTCGGCAGTACTTCGTATGTAATCTAATGCCGATCGTCACTTATGGCTCCAAACGTCAGCCTGGCTGCCAGCATCATGAAGTTTGTGGTGGGCGGCTGCTGCTTGCCCTTTCTTCCCCAAAGCCCCCCAGCCCAGGGGTATAACACCCATTGCCCCCGCCCCGTTGTGTGTGGCAGGCCGGGATGAGACAGCTTCCTGGGCACAAACTGAGCCACACCCGAGAACTACAATTCCCAGAATGCATTCTGTTAACATCCGTCGTCTGGTTATCATTGGGTCGAGTCGTGTTTCTGGCCCAGAGCTGCAGGAGTTGGAGGTGAGTCGGCCTGTGTGCCATGGCCCCTGCCCCCATCTTTGTTTCCCCCTGTGCAGACTATCCCGGCCACATGTGCAGTGGCAGAGCACGGCTGTGAGTGAGTGGCACTATGGCTTGGGGTAGGGTGGGATGACGGGGCATGGGCAGCACCCTCTCCTGAGTGTTTCAAGCTCACAAAGCGTGTTGGTGCCCTGGGCACACAGGAGGGGTTCACGGTTTCTGAGCTTTCCTCTATGTGCACTCCTCGTCGCAAGAGCCTTTGGCATTTGGTGTCTCTGTCCGGGGGCATCCCCGGCCGCAGTTCCCCTGGATCCCGGTGGGATCACGTGAGTGTGGCACCAGCAGGGGCGGTGCTTCAGAGCACTTGTTCTCCGCTCTGGCTTTGGGCTAGGGGTGAGGTCGGCGAGAGTATTGGCGGTGAGTCAACAATGCAGGCTAGATTGGGTGTAACGGGGGTGGCCATATCATAGGATGTTTCACTGCAGCCTAGTATTTATTTGGTCGACCGTACTGGATATACTGAAAGCATGAAACGGGGGGGGGGGCGTGTTCTTGTATGGTGATCTACGCCTCGTCAGCATAAGTAAGCACTTTATAAGGGAATTTGGAGGCAAGGTACACTTCCTCCAACCGGCCATGCTTTACAAATAACAGCCTTTCCATTGTGGTCACTGAGTGCTAATGGGGATATTGGGCCACAGTTGTGCGAAGCACTGCTCATAGTCACATCAGGGCCACATGAACCCCCGGCCCACATGCCCAAACCCGCAAATAACACAAAGACACAAGTGTTAGGTTTGGGAAAAATTGCTGCAGGTTTATTACATACAACATATGTAAATGACGGTGGGTTATCTTACGGGCGATCCTAGGGCAGGCCGCATTCTCGCCACCTGCCCGCCTGTTGAGCCAAACAACACAGTGGCGAACCACCCAACTGATGTACAAATACCATAATTATACTGACAGGCCCATTGCTAGGCGTGACTAGGCAAACCCCCGGTTGCACAGGCCCACAACCGTCCGAAGGACTACTGGGGCGCCGACACGAATTCCTGCACCTCCCATGAGCTTACAGGTTAGGCTCTGAGGTTATGCTCTGGCACCCCTATGTGCCCGCTGACGTCCAGCGTTTGCACCTCTCTTCTTCCGGATCGCCCAGTAACTCCGCCTGCAACGAAAAAGGAACACATTAAAAGCTCCCCCCTGAGCCCCTCACGCAGACACTCTGGGTTAGAGGAAGGGCGGGAAAAGAGTGTCCCAACATGGAACTGCGACGTCCGGAGCGGCAAAGAGGCCTCCCCAGCGGGGCAGAGGTCAGAAGTACTCCCGACGGCTCCTCCCAGCCGCCCCGGACGTGCATCACCTACCAGTCTCCACCAACCAGGGGAGACTGCCTCGGGTGAGAAACTACTATGTCATGCGGGGGCGGGACAGCCCTCCGTGACTAGGATCCCGCCCTCCTTATGGCCACTGCGTGGCCTCGGGCAGGCGCATAGTCACATCAGGGCCACATGAACCCCCGCCCCACATGCCCAAACCCGCAAATAACACAAAGACACAAGTGTTAGGTTTGGGAAAAATTGCTGCAGGTTTATTACATACAACATATGTAAATGACAGTGGGTTATCTTACGGGCGATCCTAGGGCAGGCCGCATTCTCGCCACCTGCCCGCCTGTTGAGCCAAACAACACAGTGGCGAACCACCCAACTGTTGTACAAATACCATAAATATACTGACACGCCCATTGCTGGGCGTGACTAGGCAAACCCCCGGTTGCACAGGCCCACAACCGCCCGAAGGACTACTGGGGCGCTGACACGAATTCCTGCACCTCCCATGAGGTTACAGGTTAGGCTCTGAGGTTATGCTCTGGCACCCCTATGTGCCTGCTGACGTCCAGCGTTTGCACCTCTCTTCTTCCGGATCGCCCAGTAACTCCGCCACAGCCCAGTGCGGTGGTTCCTGCTGCCGCACGGGCCCCCCCACCACTGCTACTGCTCTTTTACCTGCAACCTTCACCTAGAATTGCTTCCCTCAGATAGAGGAGGAACAGGGCAATGCCCATAGGTGTGGGATGAGCTGAGAAAGCAATACACCTGCCTATACTGAGAAACTATTTCTTAGAACACAACCGTTATTAAAGCATACATGAAAAAATAGCATGAACACTTGCTTTTAGAATTGCAACTTTTACTTTAATTCTTTTCTGAAGACTGTTATTATTTTTAGTCTTTTGTCTTTTTAGTGCATGAGAATACAAACAACATGAATAATATTATACATTTATATACAAACAAAAAACACACATTGGTATGTACATAGTTCCGACAAACTCACACTCAACACATTCTTGGCCATCCAATCATACAAAAACCACATTCATACTGGTCCCAGTGTCATGAAAACAATTGTGTAACAAAGAAAGAGTAACGTGGGTTACCGTCACGCAAAAGCGATCGCGTGGCCATTTACTGGATGTCGGCGCTCGCTGGCGCCTTGGTGTAAAGCTTACCGTAATTGATGCTATGTATCTAGGAATCCACAGTACTCGCTCCTCACCCTGCAGTCAAGGTAAGCGCATAGACCCACTGCAATAACCAGCCTAGGCACACCAGGTTTTGGTTAGTGATGATTTTTTCCTCTTTCTTTCTAGTTAGACTGTGGTCCTGAAGAGAACCCCCAGAATTATAGGGTTCGAAACGCGTCGACCTGACCCGGTCCCTTGTCATTTGTTCTACATGGAATGTACCAATTGATTGAAATATCGCTTTTTTTCTAAAAATTTTGAAAAAGTTTGATTTATGTGTAAAAACTAACAAACGGGATTGTTTTTCATTTTACACAATTGTTTTCATGACACTGGGACCAGTATGAATGTGGTTTTTGTATGATTGGATGGCCAAGAATGTGTTGAGTGTGAGTTTGTCGGAACTATGTACATACCAATGTGTGTTTTTTGTTTGTATATAAATGTATAATATTATTCATGTTGTTTGTATTCTCATGCACTAAAAAGACAAAAGACTAAAAATAATAACAGTCTTCAGAAAAGAATTAAAGTAAAAGTTGCAATTCTAAAAGCAAGTGTTCATGCTATTTTTTCATGTATGCTTTAATAACGGTTGTGTTCTAAGAAATAGTTTCTCAGTATAGGCAGGTGTATTGCTTTCTCAGTTTATTGTTGACTCAGCCTTGCTGAGTTTTGAGTCAAGACCCTTTTTTGTTATTTAAACATAGGTGTGGGATGGCACCATCCGCAACCATAAACCAGGGGACCCTATCCACCTTGAAGAGACCAAGGCCCCTGTCATGACCTTACAAGCCAGAAGGCAAGAAAGGCCCCTTCTGCCACTAATCTGCAGGTCCCCCCGGGTCCTTTCACCAAATCAGAGAAACTAAAGGGTATAGGAGGGGCCCCTACTACTGAAAGTCCTTTGTATCATGAGATAGGCTGTCCAGCACATGCCGCTGGGACGCCAACATATCCCTTCCCACTGAGCGGCAGAAAAAATTCACCAAGGTGAATTCACAGCTGCAGCTGAACGCCGTCTTCTACACAATCTAGTAGAAAATGTGCTTACTGAAACGCTGTCTTCTGCAATCTAGCAGAAAGTGTGCTTACATGACACTTGAGCAGCTAACCTCAATAAAGGACCAGGGGATTGGAGGGCACAAGACATACTATAAAGCTTGGGGGAGTCCCAGGTAAGCAAAATACAGAGTCCCCAGGAAATTACAGCCGGCCTCCCCTGCCCTCTTGAGTTTTTGGCTGGAAGCGGCTTCCGCCATGATACCGTTAAGTTAGCTAGTCTGTAAGCCGACTTACGCCACCTCCCAGGGACAGCTGCGCCAGCAACGGAGAGACCCCTAAGCTCCTGACCTGCGCAGGGACATGCCTTAAGAAATACAACCCCCTTAGACACCAATAGGCATAACCACCCGGGAACAATCCCTCTACCTCAGAAGTGAAGACTAACCCAGGCAAGAGACCAGGTGACTGGGAGGGCCCGCCTGCAGAGAATCCCTCCCAGTATGCAGGCACTGTCACAAAAAGTCCAATCACACTGCAAGATTACGAGGTCAGAAGTACTCCCGACGGCTCCTCCCAGCCGCCCCGGACGTGCATCACCTACCAGTCTCCACCAACCAGGGGAGACTGCCTCAGGTGAGAAACTACTACCTCATGCGGGGGCGGGACAGCCCTCCGTGACTAGGAGCCCGCCCTCCTCATGGCCACTGCGTGGCCTCGGGCAGGCGCATGGTGCATTGACTCCCAGACTTGATTATTAAATAATAATTCCTGAAGTGCCACACGTTTGACAGGCGGGACGCTGCGCATTTGCCTCAGGCCCATGACTGCGGGTGGGGGCATGGTGGCCTCCTTTGTGGTTGCTAGTGACTTGAGGGAGTTGGTGTGACACTCCGGGCGATCAAGGTGGAGACAGGGGAGTGTTGTGGCCAGCGCTGCCAGCTCAGTGCTGCGGGGTGGCCCGGGCTCCTGCTGGTTGCGCTGTCGTGTCCCTGGTCGGAGCACGGCTATATGGTATTTAGAGGGGATTGTTTGCGCATAAGGAAGGGGGACTCGGTTATCGCTTACTTGCAGGGGCCGGTGTTCTGGTGCTTTCCACCCCCCATCTGTGGGTGCTCCACCCCTCGGGACGGCTCTGTATTCAGCCTTCTTTGAGCAGTGGTGAGGGCTGAATGCAATGAGCGAGTGTTTCCAGAAGCAACGGGTGAGATCCATTGCAGTGATTGCGGAATGTGGTTGCTCTTTCTGGTACATGGGGCTTTGAAGACCCTGTGTAAGTTTTTTAATGTGGTGCGTGGTTGTTTATATTTACGGCTGAAACTCCATGTGGGAGCTTGCCCAGCTGACAGGGGATTGGCCCACGTGTCTCCTTATCGCTAACACTGGGTGACCCGCACAGAGGACAGGTTTGTTTTCCGAGTGGCGGGGGGTTTGGCCTCAGGCAAGGTGCTTTACGCCCTTGGGCACGAGGGGGACTGCCTGGCCTGCCATGAAGCAGCCGAGGTTGCCCCTCCCCCACTTTAGTCATTCATATGGGAATTAAATTGTTCAGGGGCCCATATGGGACTGGTATTTGGGTGCTGGCCAGGGAGGCTGTGTGTGTTCTCTGGCATTGCCATAACAATGCTGAGGTGGGGGAGGGCGCACTGAGGCTATCATTGGTTCTCTCTGGAGTGGCATTAGGCTGGCTCACGGCCCCAGAAGGGGAAGCAGCCTGTGTTGTAGAGGGCGTCTTACGTTATACACAGATTCCTGTACATAGAATTAAAACGCTCTCCTATAGTGACGTTCAGTGCCATTTTGAGATGGTTGTAATGCCATGTTAGCATATTTTTCTGTGCTGTTCATGATTTAATGTCTAATCATTTATGCTATGCTTAGGGCATGGGTTTAAAATGCCAAGTTTGCATATTTATTTTACTGTGCTGAACTGCTGCCTGCATGCATTGGTAATGCCATGATAGCATACGTTTGAGTGTAATTCTTGTATTCAGAATGTAGGGGATGTGAGGTTGAACCTTCTGTAACTTTCTGTTACTTCCTGTTGGTGTTATAGTTTGCCCTAATGTTACTTACCTTTACTAGAGCTGGGGCATGGCCAGTGCATCTCAATCTATTCTTACAGTCCCTGGTGACGAGGCAGCGATTCTGCAACTCAAACCGCACCTTTTGCTTTGCACCCAAACCATTCTTGCTTTTATTTGTACTGGGTTACACCCAGACACTTCTTACTGTTACTGGTGATGGGGTATTCTTGCACCCAAATGTTGTTTAGTATTGGTATTTGTTTCTTGCCTAAATCTGCGGCACTGGTTTGTGTACAGAGATTTAGATGTCCTTAACAAGATTTCCAAAGGAATTCATGCCTTTATGGGCCTGTAGCACCCCCTCGGAAAAGCATCTGGGCGCCTGGCCTTCTTTTCACAGGTCTCTTTCTGTGCTTCCCGTGGTTTCTCAAGATGCTGATCTGGTATGAAAAAGAAATAAAAAGAACAAGCATTTAAAATGCAATAGGTCTCGCCTTTCTTTAAGTTAAAGCCATTTGCTTTGCTACACAATACCATTCGCAAAGCAAATGGCTTTAACTTATTCAAAGGCGAGACCTATTGCATTTCCAATGCTTGTTCCTTCCACTGACTTGTCTGTGAGGCTGCTTGCTCAAGCCCGGGTCACTTCCGCTGTGCCTGGCTCCCCAGGTCAGAAAGCTGTGTTTTTCACCTACTGTCACTCTTTTCCCTTCCTATTCCTCTGCTGCACGCCTTTACAATGTTACATTATCATTATGTGCACTTCACTAATACATTAAGAATGCCATGCAGTCATTTTTTTAATGATATGATGGGCACAATAAAATGCAAGACTCCTGAACTATGTTACCCTTAGGTAATGCCTGATTCCAATTATTTTGAAAGCTGCTCAAAGCTCAAAACCATGTAGTCTTCCATATCTTACTAAACACATATAGCATGGCTTGACAAGCTCTAAACTCACGTCAAATTTGTAAACAAAGGCCTTTTTTGTATGGGCAGCACAGGAGAGGTAGCCCCCCTTTTGACCGATTTATTTGGATTTAAAAAAAGCCACACCAACTTCCTTTCAGCCCTTATTACAAGTGACCTGATAATTGCCATGGGGCCAGTTAGCCAAGTTAGGCAAGTTATCTACCCCATTAGAATTTCATATTTAGTTGGAACACCTCATGTCCACTGCATGTTGTCCAGCTTATTTCACCCATATATTTCACCTTCGGGAAGCAGGCACATTTGTGTTTCTGGTTGTTTAGATTGGTGAGTGGGGGAATGTGAGAATGAGTAAACGGATTGATGGATTTGTGATTACATTGATGGATCAATGAATTAGTGGCTGAGAGCATGGGTAATTAATGAATTCATGAATGAGTGGTGTGCTGTGACAAGACTGTCCACTCTCACAAATGAGAGAGCATTTTTTATGCCCTGCAGCTGCACCAGCAAATAGTAGACAGAAATAAAACGGTAAATCTTTAAGGTGAAGGGCGAGATTTCACTTGATTTTGAATCAGAATCCAACCATGCAGTTTGTTACTGGCGTCCTGATGGGAAGCCAACTTTAAATCCCACTTCATCTCCACACCTGAAGACGTCTTGGAGGATCGGATGTGCTTTTCAAAGTACATTTCTCTTGTATACATAAAAAAAGGTTTACCATCTTATGGCTAGCTCCTATCACTTGCAATTGCCAGTTTTTCGTATATTCTGTGGGAAACATTTGCAAGTAGTGCCTTTGGACGGCTGATCACAGCGTGGCATGTGTTAACACTGCCTCCACTGAAACAGACTTTAAAAAATGCTGTAAATATTGTTGTGAACTTTTTCTCTGTGGCTGTGTGCATCTTTCTCATCATGTGTCTCTGTATTTTCTTCATGTTGCTGATGCTGGTCTCAAGTATTTAATTTTGTGGTATGGATACTAATAGTGTGAGCTCTGTGTGTGTGTGTGCGTCTGTGTTTGTGTGTAAGCTCTACACATGTGCTGTGTGTTAACACTGTGTATAAGAGCCATATGTACGACCACAAGAATTAGCGACTCACAATTTGCGCTAAATAGCGACTCTCAAATTGCGAGTCGCTACATTCAAACTAAAGCCTTCACCAAATATCGACTCGCAAATGACTCACAACACAAAATTGCAACAATGCAAATTGCAACACGCTAAAAGCTCGCAGATAGCGTACGCGGTTGAAAGCATGCATATTGAATGCACAATTAGCGCATGTGGCTGAAAGCATGCATTTTTTGCACATGCAAATAGCGAGTTTGACTAAAAATTGAAAAAACACTTCCTGGTAGAGCAGAAGGACCCCAAACCAGGAAGTGGTGTCCCTGGAGAATCCTGAACAAAATTCAAATCACATGGCAAGGTGCAGCAGCTCAGTACAACACTGATAGCCAAAGAGAGAACAGCCAAGCAAGATGGCCAGCCAGTCAAGTGAGAAAGAAGGAAAAAGATGCTACAAAAACTAAAGTTTTCTGAAAAGGAGGTGGACATTATTCTTGAAGAGTGCTGCAACAACCATTAGCAGCTGTTCAGTAGGAATTCCCATACTGTCCCAGAATCAGACAAAAGGAAAATATGGCGTGACATGCAGCTGCGCATAAATGCCCTTAGTGTGGCTGACCGGTCACTTGAGAACATAAAAAAGAGGTGGTATGACCTGTGCTGCAGGGCCAAAGAGAGGGTGGATACACGGCTGCGCAATGCACAAAGGACAGGAGGTGGCCCATTCAGTCTCCTGGAATCCTCAGCAGCAGAGGCAATGTTGGAAGCCAACATTGAGACCGAGGCAGTAGTGGGATCTGGAAGCCTCAACACATCTCAAACTCCACCACCCCCAGGTAAGTGAGAAATTAATGCCATAATATGTCACACTCAAGCCAGCTCCCCACATGCATGCCTCACACACAGACCCAACTGCACCTACATGCTCTGTCTACACGATAAAAAAGTCACAGTTGGTGCGTCTTGGGAAATGCCACAAATATTGCAGTTAGGTAATTCATGAGTTGTGAACATAGTACCAGCACAGAGAAGTAGTGTGGCTCACTGGTTAGAGGCGGCAGACCTGAGAGCAGAGGACGGCCCGGGACCAGGGTTCGATTCCCGCGCGGCAGGTTTCTGGACCAGGGTCAGCGGACTCGATAATTCTCTCGCCTCGGTGCCCACTCTGATCAGCGATCACACTCGGCAACTCTGGGCATTAGCTTGCCTCATCTTCACTAACGGCCCCACCAGACCGCCGGGGATGCCTGGTCTCACCCTGGAGATACCCATTAAGGGACCATCTCTCAGGGAAGCCAGGAAGGGTTTCGCAGCGGTCGAAGCGCCTTGGGACCCTACGGGTAAGTAGTGCACTATATAAATGCCTATACATACATATACATACATATACACAGAGATAGTGACTCAGAACATTTCCTTTATTTTCCCTTTTGAAACACAGATACACCTCTGGGAGGAGAGTCAAGGGGAGATGTGACAGATACTGAGCAGGAGCAGGGCCAGATGGATGAAGAACGGGATGAGCCAGATTGTTCCAATACATTGGGGAGTGCTCCAGCGCTTTACACTACAGCCTCACAGCAGCAGGCAACATCCCAGAGCACGCTGGGCACAAGAGTCCGGGTACACCATCCAACCCAGCTATCAGGAACATGGCATCAAGCTCTTATGCACACTCCCACCCACACCAGAGCATTTGCTGGCCTTGAGGATTCTATGTTGAAGGTTCAACACCTGCAACAAAAACAGATCAGGATGAGCAGTACGAAGTTGAGCAAGGGATTCGCTAACAAATCGCTGACAATCAGGCACGTAGTGAGGGAAAATTTGATGCCCTGACAGGAGAAATGGTGCAGTTGTGCACAGAGCTGAAAGAGGACAGCGTGCAGCACAGGAGAATGGAGCACAGCAGGGCACACAAAATGCACTCCATTAGCAGGGAAATTGGTCAGCTGTTAACGGCCACAAGTCACCACACTAAGCACACCCTGGACCTGCAGGTCGAAATGGGATAGGAAAGTGGTGACATAGCAAGGGGCCTACAACAAATCACTGCTGCAGTTGAGGGTATATAGGCCAACATGGTAGCTACCGGAGGAGCCACAGACACAGCTGACAGGAAAGTGTCCAGCTGCATGCGTGATTCTATGCTCCCACGTGCCAGATCCCCAAATGCTGGACATGAGGGCTAAAAATAATTATTTTGCTTGGGCGGTCTATTCCCTTTTTGTGTGGTGAAGTAACCACATTACATTTACAGTTACAGTTGTTTATGTTGTCTGAGATGGACAGGTTGTATAATATTCTACATTGAAATGGCCTTCATGTAAAGAGAAATTCAAATACACAGATTAACTGTTTCTGGTGTAGTTTATTGTGCATGTATTGTGGATGGTAATGACGTACCATGACAAGTAATGTCTGGTTATGTGGTCTCTGCGCCATCTCCCTTCTCCTGCTGAGCTTCTCTCGCTTGGCTAGTGGGTTGGTGGGGCAGGCTCCTCGTACCCTGAGTCTGAATCTGGCACCTCCATTGGCAGGCCATGCCTGCATGCAATGTTGTGGAGTATGGCACAGCTTGCCACAATTTTGCTGTCTCAGGCATATACTGCAAGACCCTGCCACTCTTGTGTTGACACCTGCATCGTGATTTTAGTATGCCAAATGTGCGCTCAATGACTGACCTGGTGCGTCTATGTGCCCTGTTGTATCGCCTTTCAGGTGCGTTGGAGGGAGACATTTACGGTGTGAGGATCAAGGTACGCAGGGCATACGCACCTGCGAGGAATTATGAGAAGTTTAGACAACATGCAGACAGACAAATATGTGCAAAATACATCTCACTGTGGGCGTGGGGATTCATTACCTAGTAGATATCCTTCATCAAAGTCACCTCTTTCAATTACTGGTACATGCCACTGTGTCTGAAGATGTATGAGTCATGGATGATTCCGGGAAATTTGGTAACAATATCGGTGATGATGTGGGTTTGGTCACAGCCAACTTGGATGCTGCGTGAATGTGTGCTTTTCCTATTCCAGAATATATATTCTGGGCAGGAGGGTGGATATATGGGGACATGGGTCCCATCTATAAACCCTATGACCTCTGGGAACCTTGCTATTCTATAAAATAGCATTTTGGTATTTTCAAGTTCATCCTTATTTCTTGGCATGTAAATATGTTGATGGATGTGGTGTAGCAGAGCATCTAAGAAATTGTGGAAGAAATGCGAAAGTGCACTCTGTGACACACCTCCAGCCACTGCAATTACATCTTGGTAGCTACCAGTGGCCTGTAGGTGGAGGAAGCAAAACACCTGCACATGTGTTGGGATTACATTGCTGCGCTGGGTTTTGCTTTCCAAATGTGGCTTCAGGGTGTCTATGAATGTCTAGTATGACAGTTGTACTCAGCCTATACTTTTCATATATCTCTTCCTCGGTCTTCTCAAACGATGTTAGCCTGACTCTGAAAATCAACTCCTGTCTCCGCCTCCTCTGCAGAGCAGCAAGTAGCTTCATCCTCCTCGCTATCACATACATGGCAGCTATTTTCGAAAGGTTATGATGCATTCTGGAGCTATTTTTATAGTTTGGGACTGGTTAACACATGTTTCAGGTTAGTGGTAAATTGCATACGGAAATGGGCCATTTGCGCCTAGTCTGAATTTGCGACTGCTCCGCACATAATATTTCCGAATCTCTATTTGCGACTCACAATTTGGTATATGCAAAAAGCGCTCATATTTTCTACTCAGTTTTCAGTGGCAGCACAAGTTTTTGTTTTGTAAGTGCATTTCGTACATTGCATACGGCCATTTTTGCATGCGCAAATCAATTTGTGACTGTTTTTGCGCATTCAAAATGGCGGCACATCTGCCCCTATGTGTGTAAGTGAATACTGCATGGTACGTCGTTATGTTTCTGTGTGTGAGGGGTCTGTTTGTATACTGTAGGTGTGAGTGGCAAATTTCAGTATTTTCGCTTCCCACACGGAACGCAAAAAGTCGAAACTTCCGCGATCCGCGGAAGAACAGAATTCGGAGGGCATGAGTTATTTTTAAACTTCACCAGTAAGCACTTACAGGAGCCCGAGTGTCCACTTTTCATCCTCCCTCCCTCCCTTCCTCCCTCCACCCCTCCCTCCCTCTCTCTCTTTCTTGCCGTCCGTCTTTACCTCGATCTCGATCCTACTGACTTGCTGGCAAACTTCCTCCATTTGTTCCCCAGTGAAATGGATTCAAATACGAATGAAACTTTGTTGCTGGAAAAGCAGTCTGTTTCTTTAATTTTTCTCTTTCACAGTGCAGCCTCTGGATGGCATCTAAACAAAAACATAGTTACCAAAAAGTCTGCGTAACTTCAATGCATCGAGATGTAGGACACAAGGCACTGATTTACAGCAGGCGCTGCAGTGCTGACTCGAGTCACCTGGCTGCCTGACAAGGTGCGGCTGTTCACGACATAATTAGTGAAATACTCAGACGTGGTCTGGATTGCACAGGTAACCAACTCTCTGCAGTGAGAAGTCTACCACAGGGAGGTGCCAGCGGACAATAAACATTATGCATGCGTTGGGATCCATCTTAAAATACCCTGCATACCACAGCAGGCCTGACTGCAGGATACACCTGTCTGGATCTGGAATGCCAGCCCTCCTGGCCACTCCAGTGCGGTCTTTATAAAGTTTATTCTTTGTTTTTTGTGGTATCCGTCCTGGGTGCCTGCAGGGGCAGATCTGCCCAGAGGTGACCTAGCATTTCCGTCTCCATACCTCACTCAGCCAGAGATTTCAGCACATCTGTGTGTGTCATTGTGGGAAATGTTGACTGGCAAAGCCAGGCCTGGTGTCTGGGATATACTCCTTTCCAGACACCAGACACAGCCTTGTGCCCTGTGATGTAATCCAGGAGACAGAAGTGATTGTAGATAGGAGGTTTAATGAAGAAGAACAGCTTGTACATCCACAATCATCAAGAGACAGACTTACACTGGCCAACTCCCACATATGGAATGTAGAAGCATGAAAGAACCATAACAATTCTAATGGAACAGAAGAGACAAGAAAGGAGGAATACTACACAGCTTCTCCCTTTTGAAAAAAAAACAAAAAAACAAAGTACAATAGAATATTAAAAAAAAAAAATTGTGAATATAATCACGCAATTTGATAGGGGAATGTTTAACACGAAAATTTCTCCTCAATGCAGCATCAACAGATTGTTCAATAACATGCCCAGTTAACATTTCCAATTTGTGACTCAACATTCTCAGTTTGTGGCTCACACCTAAAAGTGTCTAACATGGCTGAAAAAGTTACATCATCTTCAGCATTTGAGCTTAATTGCGAAGTAACTTTAGAATCCATAGCTTTACAAAGAGAAATCCTTCTAAAATTCCAGATCTTACCTCCTTCAACTCTTACAGCCTTAGTAAAAACCTCAGTTACCTTGCACGGATCAGACCATTTATTCCACCTATTGCCAAATGTTCTACCAAATTCTACTCGCACAAAATCACCCACTTTAATTTTCCGACTGTGAATGACTGGACCAAAACAGTTTCTCTTCATCCTTTCCTGATATGCCAACACCTTGTCCTTGACTTTAAAAAGATCAAATGAATGCTCGCAAGGAATTTTATTTTTCATCCACCATGGTAACAGTTTTGAGCCTGGTTTCCTACCTCTTAACATCTCAAATGGAGACAAACCCGTATTGGAATTGGGAGAAACACGATAAGACAATAAAGAAGCACGTAGTGCTTCTCTCCAGTTTAGATTGCTTTTAACAGCAAGTTGGATGGACTTTTTAATCACTTTATTAAAGCGTTCTGTTTGACCATTGGCCTCTGGATTATAATTTGATACTTTTTTGGGTACAATGCCACATCTTTGAAGAAATTAAGTAAATTCTTTGCTAATAAACTGTGGACCATTATCGGAAACAATTTCAGCAGGAATGCCTTCTCTACAAAGTACCTCATCCAAGAATTCCACAACTTTAGCTGAACCTATTTTATTCACTACTTTTAATTCTGGCCATTTCGAGAAGTAATCAATCAAAACCAAAATAAAAACATCTTTGTTAGCTGACAAATCAAGTGGGCCAATAATATCCACTCCCAACTTTTTCCAAGGAGACGTAACAAATTCGATAGGTGAAACACCAACAGCTAATGGCTTAACTGACTTGTCACTCAAAGAACAAGGAGAACAAGAACTGACCCATTTATCGACCATACTGTCAATACCTGGCCACCAGTAAAATTCACGAATACGCCTTTTGGTACTAGACATACCCATGTGACCTTCATGAGCCATTGAGATAATTTTCTTCCTCAAATCAAAAGGAGGAACTATTTTATCTCCTCTAGTTACAAAACCCTGGTCAAACATGATTTCATCTTTTATCTAATAAAATGACAAAACATCACCAGACAATTTGCGTTCCTCAGGCCAACCGTGTTGTATGTAAGTTACTACATTTGATAAGCCAGAATCTTTGTACATAGCATCTCTCCATTCAGTTTCTGAAATAGTATCAGACAATTTGTTGTTACTCTCACCATTAACATCCTCAATAGAAAACACAACATCAAAATCACCATTGACACTGGAAACCTGCAAATCATCATGTAAAGGCAATCTAGACATGCAGTCGGCATGTACACTCAAGCGGCCAGGAACGGTAGACAGTCAAAATATCGAGTTGTTAAAGTCGATGTACCATAATATCGAGTCAAAAATATCGATGGTACGAAATGTCGAAAATAAAAATATCGTCGTAGAAAATATCGATTTATGTGTGTGTCAAAAATATCGAAGACATGAATTTCGAAATCAGTAATATCGATGGTGAAAATATCGATTGTCAAAAATATCGATATGTAAAAGTGATGTTTTAAAGTATGTTAAGTAATGATTTATTTAAATGTTGTTTATATATAAGATCATTTTTACATTTAATTTTATTATTTTTAGTTAGAAGTCTAGGAGCGGGATGTAGAGTTTATAGGGGATAAGGGTGGGTAGTGTATTAAAAAAGTATAGTGTAAATATGGAATAATAAATTTCGCATTTGAAGTAAATTTATAAATTTGCGAAATTTTATTCAAAATATTTATAAATGCGAAATTTTATATAAAATTATTGAGTGTTGTTAAATTATTTGTTCTTTGATTTTGGATATATATTATTAAATTGTGTAAATATATCTAAATATTTATTTTTTTACTAAATAATTGTATATTAATGTTAGGAGCGGGATGTAGAGTTTATAGGGGATAAGGGTGGGTAGTGTTTTAAAAAAGTATAGTGAAATTGTAAAATTTTAAATTTCGCATTTCCTTTAGATTTCAAAATTTCGATATTTATAAAAATTGTTTGGGAGTAGTCGAAATTTGATCGGAATTTAGGGAGTACATTAAACATTATGAATAATTTTTGTGTATGTACAAAAAAGAATTATAAATATTAAAATATTACATTAAATATTTATAATATTTTTACTATAAATTTAGGAGCGGGATGTAGAGTTTATAGGGGATAAGGGTGGGTAGTGTTTTAAAAATATATAGGGTAATTATATAAAATACATTTTCGCAATTTCATATAAATTTGTGAAATTTCAAAAATTGAAATTAATATTTCGATATTTGCGAAATGATATCGATTTTATTCGAATATAGTATTTATTTTTTAAGTTTGCTGTTGTCTATGTACTAAAATATATTTGTAATTATACTATTTTCATATATTTTCTAAAAATATTTGTCTAATTATGTTATGAGTGGGATGTATATTTTCAAGGGGATAAGGGTGGGTAGTGTATAAACAAAGTATACTCTAATCATAGAAGTAAAAATTTCGCCTTGTATTTCATTTTAGTTTCGATTCGAAATTTTATATAAATATTATTTAAATACGAAATTATGAACACTATTAGGTTGTTGTTCTAAGTTGAGGTATTTTGTGTATGTAGTAAAAAGAATCAAAAATATATAATGTAGTAGATATTAAATAAATAAATGTATCATATTTTTAGGAGTGGGATGTAGAGTTTATAGTAGATCAGGGTGGGTAGTTTTATCAAAGGTACATTTTGTGCGTTTAGGGTCTGTTTTTTGTGTATGTGCGAAGGGGTATTTTAAGTGTTCAGGGTCAGTTTTTGGTTTGTGGGTAAAGGGGTATTTTTATGTTTTTGGGTCAGTTTTTAGTTTGTGGGTAAAGGGGTATTTTTAGGTTTCAGGGTCAGTTTTTAGTTTGTGGGTAAAGGTGTTTTGTCAGGTTTCAGGGTCAGTTTTTAGTTTGTGGGTAAAGGGGTTTTGTGAGGTTTCAGAGTCAGTTTTCAGTTTGTGGGTAAAGGGGTATTTTTAGGTTTCTGGGTCAGTTTTTAGTTTGTGGGTAAAGGAGTTTTGTGAGGTTTCAGAGTCAGTTTTCAGTTTGTGGGTAAAGGGGTATTTTTAGGTTTCTGGGTCAGTTTTTAGTTTGTTGGTGAAGGGGTTATGTCAGGTTTCAGGGTCAGTTTTTAGTTTGTGGGTAAAGGGGTATTTTTAGGTTTCAGGGTCAGTTTTTAGTTTGTTGGTGAAGGGGTTTTGTCAGGTTTCAGGGTCAGTTTTTAGTTTGTGGGTAAAGGGGTATTTTTAGGTTTCAGGGTCAGTTTTTAGTTTATGGGTAAAGGTGTTTTGTAAGATTTCAGGGTCAGTTTTTAGTTTGTGGGTAAAGGTGTTTTGTGAGGTTTCAGGGTCAGTTTTTAGTTTGTGGGTAAAGGGGTATTTTTAGGTTTCAGGGTCAGTTTTTAGTTTGTGGGTAAAGGTGTTTTGTAAGGTTTCAGGGTCAGTTTTTAGTTTGTGGGTAAAGGAGTTTTGTGAGGTTTCAGAGTCAGTTTTCAGTTTGTGGGTAAAGGGGTATTTTTAGGTTTCTGGGTCAGTTTTTAGTTTGTGGGTAAAGGAGTTTTGTGAGGTTTCAGAGTCAGTTTTCAGTTTGTGGTTAAAGGGGTATTTTTTGGTTTCTGGGTCAGTTTTTAGTTTGTTGGTGAAGGGGTTTTGTCTGGTTTCAGGGTCAGTTTTTAGTTTGTGGGTAAAGGGGTATTTTTAGGTTTCAGGGTCAGTTTTTAGTTTGTTGGTGAAGGGGTTTTGTCAGGTTTCAGGGTCAGTTTTTAGTTTGTGGGTAAAGGGGTATTTTTAGGTTTCAGGGTCAGTTTTTAGTTTGTGGGTAAAGGTGTTTTGTAAGGTTTCAGGGTCAGTTTTTAGTTTGTGGGTAAAGGGGTTTTGTGAGATTTCAGAGTCAGTTTTCAGTTTGTGGGTAAAGGGGTATTTTTAGGTTTCAGGGTCAGTTTTTAGTTTGTGGGTAAAGGGGTTTTGTGAGGTTTCAGGGTCAGTTTTTAGTTTGTGGGTGAAGGGGTATTTTTAGGTTTCAGGGTCAGTTTTTTATTATAGGGGTACTGGGAAAACATAAATTAAGATTCTATTTAAATTAAAATTATTATATTAAATTAAATGTAATGATATTACATTATTAATTTTTTAAAATTTCATTTTTTATAGTAATTAATTATTATTTAATGTCCTGCAGTTACTTAAATTAATTGTTAATTGGAGTTGGAAGAGTAAATTTAATATGTTCTGTGTCCTGCACTTACTCTAATTAAATGGTGATTGCATTTCTAATTGTAAATTAATTACTGTTTTTGAGAAGCAATTACCTAAAGTAAATGGTTATTGGAGTCGGAATATTTAAAAATTTAATTATGTGTATTTCAAATATTGATATTATATGTATATGGGTGTATGAATAATAATTTTTATAACTTCAGTGTATAGTATGTTATTTATTTACATGTGGTATATAGAAATAGATAGAACATTACAGTTATAATACATTTGCAAAAATACATAAAAATGATTTTGTCATAGGTAATACAAAATAATGACACCAGTTTTCTTTCCAGTAAATTTTTTTATTCAACACTTGAAATATACGAACATATATACATTTTATTAAGCTATCTTTGGTATACATAAAAACAAAAATGGAGGACAATGTCCTTTTAATAATCACATTTTACAGTAATTTTCTTGACAAGTACTTTTAATTTGTAGAGAAAAAATGGTTAGTTCACATAATGCAATGTATGATATTATACATACATAATACTATTATTGTTTCTTAATAAAACATCAACATGTGTAATGAAAAACCTAAGTCACAAATTTTTAATACATATAGTGATATACTGATGATGATATTAACATATGAACACTTTTAAAATTATAATATAATATAAATATCCTAATTAGAACATGTACATCATCATCAATGATTCTTTTAACATTACAATATTCTTATGTATGATTATTATTATTAATAAATACGTTTTAATAATAACAATTTTCACATATTAGTCATATTGTAAACAATTAAATCTGATAAACAAAAACAATATTACACATTTAGTTATATAATAATTTTAATAAATATTACATTAAATATTTTTATATTTTTATACTTAATGTAATAAATATTAAAAGTATGTAATATATAATTAATATACAGGCAAAAACATTTTCTATTCACAATATACTATACAATTTTTTTAACATTACACATAATTTCGAGCCATATATATAACAATAATCGACATTTATAGTAGTTCTTTTCACAGTTACATATAATTTGGATTGTTTCTTTTGTAACCACTCTTTGTCTTTTTGCGTTATTTTGGTAAAGGGAAAGTCGCGGTTGGAAGCAGGTTCACTTTTGAGTAGGTACGAATCTACTTTTATATTGTTAAAGTATTGTAAATTATAATTAAAGGTTATATTTTGGTATTTTGGGGTTGAGAATTAAAGCATGACTATTTACATATAATGGAGTGGAATCAATACGTATTTTCGGTCACGAATTTTTGAGCCATTTAAAATAGTTGGAGTTAATGAGTATGTGGTATAATTTAATGAAATTATAAATAAATAGGAATGTTATGTTTATATATTCTGGGATATTCGTTAGTGTTATGTCGGTGGGATTGTTTAGTTGTTTTTTTTTCTCGTGTTTTGAAACAGCTATTTCCGTTTCCGATAATTTTTTTTTAAGGGAAAGGAAGTGTGTTTCAGTTGTTAGAACGGAGATGATTTACATTCTTCCTTTATATTTTGAGTTCTGTGATATATTTATCACACTTTAAGATAACAGTCGTTATTTTAAATGGCATTTAAATAGTCGTTTAATTTGGATGATGGATAGTTTTTGCAGAGTTAAAGAAAACATAATTAATGATTGGTTGAATTAAGTGTTTGATATTTACACATTGTATTGTCGGTAAAGGATTATCTTTATGATGTTCTATTTAAAGGTAAGTTAGAAATTTATGTTATTTTATTTGGATGGAAGCAGTTTTTTAAAACAAATATTGTGATATAATAATATATTTATTTAGTCTTTTTAGAATAGTGTTAAAAATAAATTAGACTAAATAAATATTTTTTTATTATATTAAAATATGTGTTTTTTTAAATTAAGGATATTGTTTGATCTCTATCAATTAATTTAGTTATAGCAATTAGTTCAATGTTTTGGCTATCATTTTTAAATATTCCAGTCCTCTTGTTGTAGGATATAGTTGGACTTGCTGTTGAAGATATAAATACATTTGAGCAGTTTGTCTAGAGAGTTTTGGTTTCAGTTGTATGACTGATTGCTGCATACGTAGTTCCTGAAAGCTTTGCTCTTTTTGTATAGCTGAGACTAGCTTGTGTAATGTGGGTGTTGTACGTCCAGTAGAAGAGAGGAAGGCATTGTGCCAACCTTCAACAGCATTGTTCGTTTTTGTTTCTTGGTTGAGTGTTGGTAGATAGACATTCCACCAGGGAATTGCAAATTTTGGCTGGCGTCTGTGGCCTGACCTATGTAGTCTTCCTACCCAGTTGTCCTCAAAGTAATCTAAAAGTGGGGCGAGTCTTTGCTCATTTTGGGTGTAGAAAGGACTTTCAATTAACAAATTGTAATGTTCGGCCACATCAGTTACTGGTACATATGCCAGAGCAATGAGATGTTTGATCTGGTATGCAAAATTTATATTTGTTGCATACTCAACACTAAGGGCAGATTTTTGTAAATGTCTCCAGAGACATTGATTGAAATGAAAATAACATCCTTGAATGGATGTGTGTGGGTAAGTTTTCAAAATAGAATTAATCATAGCTTGCTCGAAGTCTATGATGATTTTCATTGGGAAGTAGTCAGAACTTTGTTCCTTTATTTTTTGTAAGATTTCTGAGTAAGTAGTGGCTTGTTTGTTTGGTAATAAACAATATATGAAGGGGATACAGGTATTATGATATTGCCCATGAATTGTGTATAACTGGTAGAAAGGTTTTGGGCATATAGAAAAAGTACCATCCATCATCCAAGTAGTACTTTCAGTTAATTTTTTTATATTGTTATTAGTTGCAAACATGATTATTCTTTTGTCCTTGCTATGATTATCATAAAATATAAATGGCTCGTCATTATGAGTAATTACAAGCTCTGGCGGAATTATGACTGGTATATTGGGTCTACTTGCTTTTTTTGTTCTTGCTATTGTTCTTCTAATGGTAGCAATAGATGGTAGCTGACCTCTTGCTTCTTTGGGAACTTTAGGTAGTAATTCTTTCAGAATTACGTTGGTAGGTAATTCTGATCTGGTACTTAATTCCTTGATATTTTCAAGAGTGGATCTCACTTCTATTTCCGAGATGTTTGGTGGGTGATTATGTTCAGTGGTATTTATAACACTAGTTTCCCTTGTTGTAGCACGGCCATAGCATTTATTGGAGTAATATTTTGTGCACTTCCAATTCACTTTAAGGTCTTTTTGTTTCTCTTGAGTATAAATGTAGCCCATATAGCATAACAAAAATTTCCCTTTCTGAGATGTAATAAATCTTGCATCATCAGTCATTCTTTACTTCTGGTATCTAGAAAAGTTAATATACAAATATTAATACAATCTGAAATGTATAAAAGTTTTTAAATAAAGCTAGTATTCTTCTAGTAATTTACTTACCACCAGTAATGTTCTATTTATCGAAAGTAGATGCTTGTTCAGTTAGATGTTGTTCTTGTATTGCCACGGTCTGTTGAGAAATAATTAAGTATGTTATAGGAAAAGTTACAATTTTTTTCTTGGTAACTTTTGTTTTACGTTATAACGTCTCTAAAAATAGTTTTGTTTATTGAATGTAAAAAGAGAAATTTCCAAGATTATACTAACAGATGCATAAAAAGAGTCATTTTTATTTCTAGTACATTCTATAGAGTTTATAAAGACTAGTTATGTTTTATTTATGAACTTACCAAGAGAATTATAGTAGTAGCAGAATGTTTGTTCTTTGATGTGAATTATCTGTTTTCTGTACCTTTGCGTTCTGTTTAGAGAGAAAGTTGATGAAAATTACTAATGCGTTTATATGTTATATAAATAATACACATTTGTTATAAAGCATTGTTACTTAATTGCTAAAAAGAACCAGGGATGATACATGTATTATGAGTAAAAGCACAAAAAAACATATTTAAGAACAGGAAGATTATACTAACAGATGCATAACAAGAGGCATTTTATTTCTAGTACATTCCATAGAGTTTATAAAGACTAGTTATGTTTTATTTATGATCTTACCAAGAGAATTATAGTAGTAGCAGAATGTTTGTTCTTTGATGTGAATTATCTGTTTTCTGTACCTTTGAGTTCTGTTTAGAGAGAAAGTTGATGAAAATTACTAATGCGTTTATATGTTATATAAATAATACACATTTGTTATAAAGCATTGTTACTTAATTGATAAAAAGAAACGAGGATGACACATGTATTATGAGTAAAAGCACATTAAAACATATTTAAGAACAGGAAGAAAATATTTTTTACACAGCATTGTAACTTTTTTTCCTCAAAAAATTCTGGCTGCACAATATGTATTAAGATTTACAGGCTAAGAAACAAAGTATAGAGTTTTAAATTAGGACAATAATTGGCAAAGAACGTTAAGTAAATGTTAAACATATGTAGATACCTTTTTTAAATTTAAAGTGTCCTGTATCTTGAAGTTGAAGTATAACTTGATTTGTTTGTAGAGTCTGTTTAAAGGTAAAGTACATAAAGAAATAACAAATTAGGTTACAAATCTTGGTCTATAATTAATAGACAAAAAAATTAGAATTTATTAACAGAGCTATATGATTACTTACTTGTAGTTTCAGGACGAATTTTCTTGAAGAGAAGAATATAGATGGTGCTCCCAAAATTGGCAGTATGTGGTCACGAAGAATATTTCCTGCAACTTGTAAGGCTGTTTGTGATTGGTTTATATAGTCTATGTGTAATTAAGTTTGCCATCTGATTGGTCAGATATGTAAAGACGAGTTACTATTGGTTAGTTTGAATTTTTTTTAAGTAAAACATTTAAGATATATCTTCTTATATAGTTTATGTTGAGGAATTGAAATGATATATTTATGTAAAATAAAAGTCTTGTAATAAATAAAGTTTATGTAAAATGAGTCCTAAGTATCAAATAAGTATGTTTACAAAGAGTTTATATACAAATTTCGTCAGTTTGCGAAAACACAATATTGTACACTAAATGTTACTTAATAATTTGAAAATACATTAGTGAAGTCATTAGAAATGTGTGTATTACTTAGAGAATAGATTTATTGGTGTTATATATAAAAAATGGAGTATAATTTAGCTATCGATATTTTGATATTGACGAAAATAGTGCTATCGAAATTTTTGTATTCGATATTATTGTAGTGTGGTATATGTAGTATTGAGTGTCGATATTATGGTATTCGAAAATAATGCTAACGATGTTTCTGTAGACGATATTTTTGTGCATCGATATAGTTTGCTCGATATTATTGTAGTTTACATGTTAAGTATAGGGTGTCGATATTAGTGCTATCGATATTAGAGACTCGATGTTATAGTAGGTCGATTTTTTAGAAATCGATAATCTGTCAGTGATTCGCCAGGAACATATTCCACTACACACTGGAATTCTTGCAGCTTTGCAGCTAAACACGCTAAACGCGCCGTCAAAGTCCCACCACCACCAGCTGCCAATATGTTGATTAGAGGCTTGTGGTCGGTTCGTAAACGGAATTTTGTTCCCCAAAGAAATTGTCTGAAATGTTCAACAGCCCAAGTTCAAGCCAACAACTCTTTCTCGATAGTGGAATAATTGTACTTGGCACCACGGGAGTCCTCGAGGCATAGGAAACTACATACCCTTCACCTCTGTTCTTTTGCATTAACACAGTGAGGAAATATAAATTTTTGGTCATGTTATGTTCCCTAGCGCGTACCCCACCGACTCCATGTACCAGCTTAAAGTGCATGTAACTTCCCTCCTGTGCCAGCTATGAAGACGCAAATACATTTGCGTCCAACGTTAACTTGTCCTCTTTCAGATCCACCATGAATGGATTAAATGGTCCGTTCCTAAGTATGCTATGCCACCGTCTTTTTGTAGTGTACTTTACATGTTTTTCTGCTCTGGCAAAGTAGGCCCTGAATTTCTGCCATCGAGCCTCTTTTTCTGGCTTCTCACTATGACAGCCTCAGCCCAGGCTGCTTCTGTACCCGTGAACTCTGACTTACTTCCAGCGCGGCCCCTCGCGCTCAGCTCAGCCTGCTTTCTGCCAAGACTGACTATAACCTTCGAGTTATCTGTTCTGCTCCTCGAAAATGCATTCCTGCCTACCAGCTTCAGTAAACATCCTCCCCAGCTGCAGAGCCAAAGGGCCGACCCGTCTCAGTGCAAGTAATTCATAGCCTCTGTTACCATGCTTCCATGGAAGGCCCCGTGCCCCCACGCTTCTCATGCAGACACTTAGGCGCTTATACACGCATCCACAGTTAGCATAGAATAGCTTCTGCCCCAGAGACCTTTCCGCCCAGATAATATGGTTCCTAAACATCAGATATCAGATATGATAGAAGTACAAGTTGATCTGACATGCCAGACTTCTGTCTCTTTCCGTCAGTGTAAATGTCAAGTCCCCTGCACCCCTCCAATCACACGTCATGCAGCTGCGCGCGCATCCAAGCTTCCGATTTCTGCTGACATTGCCACATTTCTGCTTGGTGCCACCCACCTGCGTCACCTATCAGTGACGTTTCTAGCACACACCTCCAGTTCACGCCTCTTGATTACGTACTAGTACCACGTGTATACTGTTATCTTGTCTTCTCTCAACTGTTACGCCTCCTGCACTGTTACTTATGATGTGAATTAAGTATATAAGCTATGTATTGTCAATAAAATGTAGCGCTCTATCCCTTCTGACACCCCTGTGGTGGTCAGAATCCGATATCCTGGTCATGACCATTCCTTTTTGAGGAATAAAACCCTTAGAAACTCTAACACCACGGACTCTGGTTTTTTCTTTCCGATCTGAGTTATTATTGATTAAGTACTTACCTGCATAGAAATTAAGAGAGTAAATTAATTATTTACGTCAACAGTACCTAAACCCACATTGCTCGCATCCACACATACAATACATTCTTTACCCATTTCAAAATGTCGTAAAAATGGAGCATTAAGAATCTCAGTTTTTAGCAAATCAAAAGCAAATTGTTGTTCAATATTCCATAAAAACTTGGCATCTTTTTTCAACAGTGATCTTAACGAATGTACTTTTAATGAGTAATCTTGTACAAATTTACTGTAAAATTCTGTGAGTCCTAAGAAAGACACAAGTTGTTCTTTACTAGAAGGTGCAGGAGCCTTGAGTATACTTTGGATATGATTAACTTTTGGCTTAATAGCTTGGGAAGAAATTTTGGGGCATATTATCAAAGGGGTTTATCTCCGCTTTTTTGGCTTTAAAAGCCAAGAAAGCGGAGATAAAATTATCTCCCTATTACCTAGCTGTCGCTAACACCAGTTAGCGACAGCTAGTAGGAGATAGCGACCATCTTGGGCCCCACTTTGCATGTCAGTGATATTTATCACTAATGACATGCAAAGTGGGCGTGCCAAGATGTTAGTGACTGAAAACAGTCACTAACATCGCTATCTCCTATTACCAACTTTTGGAGATATTCGTGCTAAGCGCGAATGTCTCCAAAAGCTAACACCTGCCCTGAGCAGTTCTTAGCCATGTTATCCAATGGGAGGTGGATAACATGGCTAAGAGCATTAGCTCGGTAATGCATGAATATCGCTGACTTTTCAGCGATATTCATTCATTTGCGGCGATTTTTATCGCATTTGCGATAAACCTTGGTAATACCAAGGTTTATTTGCGGTAAAAATCGCCGCAGCTCAGCGGTAAATTTTTGTCTCTAACCAAGCAATAGCGATAATTATCGCTATTAATTGGTAATATGCCCCTTTGTGTCCAAGATATTCCACTTTCCTCTGTCTGAACTTGCACTTTGAAAATTTCAAAGTTAAACCTTTGTCTTGAACACATTTTAGTACAGTGTCTAAGTTCCTGTCATGGTCTTCAAAATTTTTACCAAAAATTAAAATATCGTCCTGAAAAGCTATGGCTCCCTCACAACCCTCTAGGACTTCTTTCATGAGTCTTTGAAAGACCGATGCTGCACTGGCCAAACCAAAAGGCATGCGACAAAACTGAAACATACCCTCTGGTGTTATAAAAGTAGCCAAAAACTTAGACTCTTCATGCAATAGTACCTGATGATAAGCACTTGCCAAGTCTACCGTGGAGAATACACAAGCACCTGAGAGAGTGGAAATCAACTCATGTATATTGGGTAACGGGTGCCTATCAACCCAAATCTCTTGGTTTAAACTCCGAAGGTCCACACATAGCCGAAGTTCGCCGTTGCTTTTAATAGATAAAACCACTGGCGAAACCCAAGGAGAAGATTCAACAGGTTCCAATATCTTCCTGGCTACAAGATCAGACAGAATCACTTTTAGTTTATCACGATATGCTAGTGGCACATTCCTAACCTAGTGTCGTACAGGAATAGCTCCTTCCTTAAGAATAATGCAATGTTTTAAATTTTCTAATTTGCTTTATTTGTCGGTGAAAATAGCAGAAAACTTGTTTTTTATTTGACTGGTAAACTCACCAACCTCAGGAGATATAACATGCACAGGTTTTGATGCATTGGGGTCAAGCTTAATACCTAATTCATGCTAGTGGGGCCAACTAAGAATCGATGCACCTTTAGTAGCAACATAAATCTTACCCTTAATACTCCTGCCTTTAAATGTGATGTCAGCCCACATAAAACCAACCAAATCAATTATGACCAGTGTAACCACCGGGTTGTACATCTGGTGGTGATAATTTCAATGATTCCCAAAATTTGTTAAAAATGTCCTTGCCTATAATACTGTACCATGCACAGGCGTCAATGAGCATGGAAATTTCTTCGCCATTAATCAAAATTATATCTTTTGGAAAACCTTTACATTTGGTGTCACCAACACACAACAGGCTATTAATTCCAAGACCATCAACAAGATCTGATTCTTCATCAGTCAGTAAATTCACTTTTTGAGAAGACCTGCACATTTTATTAAAGTGGCCTGGTCGTTTGCATTTAATGCATTTTTGCATTAATGTAACTGCATTACACACATATGAGAAAAAAATAAATAAATAAAAGAGGTAGTCACCGATGTCTATTTTGGAGAAATGAAACGTTCTGATATCGCAAACTAGCTTTAAATTGACCAAATCCACTGATGCACTGCAGTGCGCATCGGCGTCGAAAATCGTGGTAAGTATAATTATTGTAAACCAGCTTTCAAACAGGAAAGTTCACATAGAAATGCAAAATGGCTGAAAACGCGATGACGCGGGACGTTGCGTGATGACACGAACATGGAACAACAGGTCAAAGTTCTCCGCGTCGGACTCACCGATCCGATCCAATCACCGATGTTGGAATGGAGATTCCGAGCGTGCAGGCTACATACGATACCCCACGCGAGGCACAAGGAGATTCAAATCCAAACAGAGCTCAGCAGCAACTGTACTCGACGATCAGGTGAATTCAAATTAGATAATTGAAATAGCAGATTTTCTACACAGGGCAAGAATTACTGGAACTTCCTTCAATATAGAAACGATGTAGATAATAGCAGGCAACTTTCATAGCCATTAAAATCATAAAGTTCCAGTAAGTAAGTTCCAGAAAAGAGATAAATATCGCCCGCTGGTGCAATCAAAGCACGTCCATTAACGAAAACCAGGCGCAGGTGCAATCAATATACACTTAATATAAATAAATACCTTCAAGTGTGCGTGAAAGCTGTCTTCAAAGCTTCCTCCAAATTTTTACTTCTTTTAAAAAAAAAAAAAAATAGTCCAAGAGATGGTGTTCTTAAGACAGATCCCAAAACGTCGCCAAAATTATGATGTAATCCAGGAGACAGAAGTTATTGTAGATTGGAGGTTTAATGGTGAAGAACAGCTTGTACATCCACAATCATCAAGAGACAGACTTACACTGCCCAACTCCCACATATGGAATGTAGAAGCATGAAAGAACCGTAACAATTCTAATGGAACAGAAGAGACAAGAAAGGAGGAATACTACACCCTGGTCATATGAGAGGCGACTGAAGGCACAAAGACCTTACCTGGCAGACTCTACACTGCAATTTTAAACCTGGCAGCAGTGGGGCACGTGCTGGCTTCACAGCAGACACTGTTGGTTGGCAGACGGCCAGTCTTGATAGAAATCAGGAAACTATGCCCACCATGACGGGCCTGCATGGTTTAACCTCCTGACTCAAGTCGAAATTGTGAGCACCATCTCAAAATTAAAAAACGTGCCAGTTACATAGATTGCTTCAAGGAGATGTTGTTTTGATGGGGTTAATGCAACAGTGCAGTGCTGTATAAAAAGGCAGAGTGCTCACAACAGGAGAGATTCATTGAACGTGCGTGAAAGCAGCATATATGTGGTTCACACATTAGGTTTCAAATAAATAAATAAAGCAAGACACAATGACCAGTTGGTTTTATACTCACGCAACCACAGTAGTGCCACTTTACAGGCGATACTTTCGACGATGCAGCAAAATATCAGTGAGCACGCAAACCTTTGCGTGCTTGCGGAGATTTCTTTGAGTTTCGCAGAATTTTGCAAAAGGCAACTTATCATATTCCACCCACCCCTAGTAAACAGTGTGGTATGTAGTTGAGTCTGCGTCAATTGTTGTTAAAGTTGCTTTTTTGTCAGAGTTCAACAGAATGATTTGCCAAAAAGCGAACCATGTGAAATATGATGGGTTTTTTTTGTTGACCAGCACAGTGAAAATTGATCAAGGAAATCCTTCTGCATCCCTTCTGCATCCACTCCGCAGGTAAACTAGACAAGTATTTGCAATGCGAAAAGGTCTCACATTTTTGACAGTTTGAGCTATTGACATTTTAAATGACAATCCTTTTTATTTATGTGATGTTTTTAAAACACATAAATAAAATACTTTGTCATTTACAATGCCAATAGCCTAAATTTGTATTGTCCTGCTGGACACGTTCTAGTGTTGATGAGTGTGATGTAATACACTTCACACCCTCCCATCACAGGCGTCACCAGTCAGGTGACCCTGCTTATAAAAGGGGTTGGGGGCACTTCCCCTGGGCCAGTTCGAGTCACTACAATCATGGGTTGGTGTATCATTTCTACTGCATGTGGGCCTAGCTCCGAAGTCCATACAAGGGTGACAAGGGATATGACCCCAGTGCAAGCTGACTGCATCTGTCAGTTCATTGTGGAGGGGATTTGTAGCCAGTGCCTAAGGCACCCTCACACTGACCAAGGTGCAAGGTGGCAGCGTGAAGCCTCAATGCCATGCGTTCGCCTGCATGCTGCGACCCTTGTAAGCAGGAGTGGACTTGGAGCTGTGCCCCACAACTCACCAGGCATGATGTGAGCCTGCGGGTAGAACAATTGGCAGTAGGCGAAGGGAAGAAATCTGCATGTGTGTCGCAGCTAGCACTGTGTCTGAGGTGCCTGCATGTTGCCAACCAGCACTGTTAAGCCCCCAGCTCACAAAATGCACCCGCATGCGGCCATCTGTTCTGGCATGAGTAAAATGAAGAGGAGATGTGCAAACAGAACCTCAGAGAGGTCTGTAGGCAAGGGCAGATTCCTTCCTCTGTATCTCACTTCTCACTCGCAGCGCACCAGTAAACTGTCGTGCCTGGCGTCCCAGTAAGAAACAAAACAAGCACTGGCATAGCCAATAGGTCTCGCCTTTGGGAACTTATATGTGTTTAGCCAGAGATATTAACTTTACCTATGTCTTTAAGCTGTGCAGTACAGAAGTCTGCATCATGCTGAAAAGGTATAATAAAGAAGTGTCAGAAGCATTTTTGTTACCTTAGATATGATCAAAAAATAATTATGTACAACTGAACTACCATATTAAAAAAGTACTAAAAATAAGGTCTTGAGTTTTCTTTGTCTTTTCAATGCTGCCAACTTGTATCTGCCTGTCCCAATGGTTGCTTGTTGTGTTTTGTTTGTTATGGGGGGCATAAATAACAGGAGGTTGTAGGTCAGTCAGCCAGTTAGTCAGTTAGTAAGAGTTAGAGAGTCAGTCAGTGAGAGAGTGAGAGAGTCAGTCAGTCAGTGAGAGAGTGAGAGTCAGTTAGTCAGTGAGAGTGAGAGAGTCAGTCAGTCAGTGAGAGAGAGAGTGAGAGTCAGTTAGTCAGTGAGAGTGTCAGTCAGTCAGTGAGCAAGAAATTCAGTTAGTCAGTGAGAGTGAGAGTCAGTGAGAGTGAGTATGTTAGTCAGTGAGTGAAAGAGAGTGAGTCAGTGAGATAGTCAGTCAGTGAGAGTGAGTCAGTCTTTTAGCGAGAGAGTAGTCTTTTAGCGAGATTCAGTCAGTCAGTGAGAGAGAGTGAGTCAGTCAGTGAGAGAGTCAGTCAGTGAGAGAGAAAGAGTCAATCAGTGAGAGAGAGTTATTCTGTCACTGAGAGTGAGTCAGTAGTAAATGAGAGAGAGTGGGAGAGTCAGTCAGTGAGAGAGGGAGAGAGTCTGTCAGTGAGACTCTGCCAGTGAGAGTGAGTGTCTGTTAAATTTCTAACTAAGGCATAGCTAACACGGAAGGTGGATTATGGTGACAAGACCACAGGGTCGTATCACCAAAGCTATCTCCGTTGTGGGTGCAATATCGCTGGTTTTCCAGCAATATTGGACCATTTCTCTGGAATATTATTGCCCTCGAGTAACGTGTTGTTGATAACGCGCTAACCAGGTGATAAATTCCACTGACGGCGATAATTATAAAAGCGCTAAGCGCGCTTTGCGATATTTATCACCGTCTGTTGTTGATATACCACTTACTTAGCAGTATTGCCTATGGGAGGTGGATTGACAGGTTAAGTCTGCACTCCTATATTAACAAGCTTTTCATTAGCGCTGTCAAATCATCGCTTGATTTCACCCGCTAATGATGATTATAGCTGTCTATCGCTGGTTTGTACATCGCCTGTGAGGTAAGTGTTGCTACTACGTAGCTAACACGTCAATGTAATCCAGAGATAGACGGAGATAATCAAATTCGCGCTAAGTGTGATTTGCGATATTCAACGTATGCCTTTGTCCCTTATTAAAAGTGACGCATGGACGGCATAAATAAGCTCCTGAGTGTTCGTATGAATTCAGGGGGTTATTTACAAGCCCCTTGCGCCACCCAACATCACTTTTCCCATGTTAAAAACTGAGGCAAAAGTGACGCAAGAGGCTTGTAAATAAGCCCCCCCCAGTCTCTGCACCAAGCTGGTTCTATGAAAAGTGCTGGTATGACACTCTGAGAGAAGTAGTTCTAGATAAAATAAAAATAACAAATTATGACTATCCTGCCTTCCAATATAAGCGACTGTGGAGGGGCGTTTCTGTTGCACATCGAATACCATTGACCATAGGAAGTCTGTGCTCCTCTGGAAGGCAGTAGTGAGCCGTGTTTAAGGCCGCAACGTACCATTCACATATCTCACTTCTATAACGGTGTGCGCAGGGGTCGCCCAGAGGTCCTTAATTTTGCACTCGCTGTTTGGTTGTGTTATCTTGTGTTTGAAAAGAGCTCAGGCCAACCCACATTTAGTGGGGTATGCAATTGTGGGTGTCATGACATATAGTCCGCTGGGTTCTCTGCTTTCCCAGGCTTATGGACAATGGTATAGATATAGTCCTGCAAACGAAGGCCCCATCTTTCTATGTGCGGGGGCATCTTCGCTCGTGGGTTGCCAAAGATGGTGACAAGTGCTTGGTGGTCTGGAATGAGCGTAAAATGTTTCCTGTATACGAACAGGTGGAAGTGCTCGCAGGCCCTTACAACCGCAAGGCTCTCTTTCTCAGGTTGCGAGTAAGCTTTCTCCATGTCAGTGAGACTACGACTGGCATAGGCCACCATATGACGTTGGTCTGCTTCTTTGTCGTATTGTACCAGGATGGCACCTAGTCTAACCGGACTGGCATCCACTGTGATTTCAGTTTTCCGTTTGGTGTCAAAGTAGGCTAGGTTAACGGCAGAGCTCACAGCTTTCTTGCTTTTGTTGAATGCGTGTTCACATGTGGGTGACCATAGGAATAGTTGAACTTGGCGGGTGAGTACCCTGAGCGGGTATCTGATGGTTGCGTAGTCTTTAATGTAACGAGCGCAGTAACTCACCATTCCCAGGAACGAGCAAAGGTCGCTGATGTCCTGTGGTTGTGGGGTGTCCACAAGGGCCGACACCTTCTCAGGATCTGGTTTCATACCATCTTTGGAAAAGATATGTCCATAGAATTTCAATGTGGACTTGTGGAATTCACATTTGGCTGAGTTCAGGGTTAGGTTGGCATTGAGTAATGCGTGGCACCCTCGGTCTAATGCTTTGTCGTGTTCTGTTTGATTTTCTCCGAAGACTAGAATATCGTCACTATAGTTAAAGGCATTTGGGATGCCTTGGATCACTTGTCGAATGGCTTCTTGAAATATCTCCGCAGCAGAGGATATTCCAAAGTTCAGGCGTTTGTAGCGGAACAGGACTTGGTGAGTGGTGAAGGTGGTGATGTAGCGAGACTTCTCATGCAGTTCTAGTTGGTGGTATCCCTTGTTGAGAACCAACTTCGAGAAGACGGTCACTCGATTAAGGCGGGCAATCATATCGCTAATATGAGGTACGGGATGTCGCTCTCTTTCAATGGCTGTATTTGGTGCGCACTTGTCCACACACAGGCGCGCCTTATTGTCTTGTCCTTTCTTGGGCACTACCACTACGGGCGATACCCACGGAGTGGGCCCTGTGGTCCGTTCAATGATGTCCATCTTCAACAGGTCTTGTATTTCGTTGTCCACTGCTTGTTGCAGGTGAAACGGTACCTTCCTGTGGTGTTGTACTATAGGTGACACTTGTTCCTCGATATGTAGCTTGACTTTGAACTGGTTGAGTTTCCCAAGATCCTTGAAGAGGTTCGGGAACTTGCTGACGATGTCTGGGGAATCATCTACCATGTATAGAAGTTCGACAAGCTTGAGGGGTTCTGCCGTTGGCACACTGAGAAGACAATCTGCTGCGTCCGGACCTTCACAAAAACCACAGTTGATGGACAGAATGCAGAACAATGTCATACATTCACCCCAGTACATAGATCTGGGCCTAAATCCATTGTTTTTTTGCACTCCACACCACCCCAGTTCAGACATGGCCATATGCAAATCAGTCTGACCCTGTGCCTCATGGGAACAGTCCATCCCGAACTGCCAAGCCATGCCTTCCCTGGAACGGAAACAAGCTTCCGAGGACCGGTTTCTGGCATTCCAGCCGTCTTCAGCCCAGCTTGCTTGAATCCAGTGGTGTGGAGAGCATGGGACTCACGTCTGAGCATACCCATCCCACTCGGGGTGACAAATGCAAAAACCACAGTTGATGGACAGAATGCAGAACAATGTCATACATTCACCCCAGTACATAGATCTGGGCCTAAATCCATTGTTTTTTTGCACTCCACACCACCCCAGTTCAGACATGGCCATATGCAAATCAGTCTGACCCTGTGCCTCATGGGAACAGTCCATCCCAAACTGCCAAGCCATGCCTTCCCTGGAACAGAAACAAGCTTCCGAGGACCAGTTTCTGGCATTCCAGCCGTCTTCAGCCCGGTATGCTTGAATCCAGTGGTGTGGAGAGCATGGGACTCACGTCTGAGCATACCCATCCCACTCGGGGTGACAAATGCAAAAACCACAGTTGATGGACAGAATGCAGAACAATGTCATACATTCACCCCAGTACATAGATCTGGGCCTAAATCCATTGTTTTTTTGCACTCCACACCACCCCAGTTCAGACATGGCCATATGCAAATCAGTCTGACCCTGTGCCTCATAGGAACAGTCCATCCCGAACTGCTAAGCCATGCCTTCCCTGGAACAGAAACAAGCTTCCGAGGACCGGTTTCTGGCATTCCAGCCATCTTCACCCCGGCTTGCTTGAATCCAGTGGTGTGGAGAGCATGGGACTCACGTCTGAGCATACCCATCCCACTCGGGGTGACACATGCAAAAACCACAGTTGATGGACAGAATGCAAAACAATGTCATACATTCACCCCAGTACAAAGATCTGGGCCTAAATCCATTGTTTTTTTGCACTCCACACCACCCCAGTTCAGACATGGCCATATGCAAATCAGTCTGACCCTGTGCCTCATGGGAACAGTCCATCCCGAACTGCCAAGTCATGCCTTCCCTGGAACGGAAACAAGCTTCAGAGGACCGGTTTCTGGCATTCCAGCCGTCTTCAGCCCGGCTTGCTTGAATCCAATGGTGTGGAGAGCATGGGACTCACGTCTGAGCATACCCATCCCACTCGGGGTGACAAATGCAAAAACCACAATTGATGGACAGAATGCAGAACAATGTCATACATTCACCCCAGTACATGGATCTGGGCCTAAATCCATTGTTTTTTTGCACTCCACACCACCCCAGTTCAGACATGGCCATATGCAAATCAGTCTGACCCTGTGCCTCATGGGAGCAGTCCATCCCGAACTGCCAAGCCATGCCTTCCCTGGAACAGAATCAAGCTTCCGAGGACCAGTTTCTGGCATTCCAGCCGTCTTCAGCCCGGTATGCTTGAATCCAGTGGTGTGGAGAGCATGGGACTCACGTCTGAGCATACCCATCCCACTCGGTGTGACAAATGCAAAAACCACAGTTGATGGACAGAATGCAGAACAATGTCATACATTCACCCCAGTACATAGATCTGGGCCCAAATCCACTGTTTTTTTGCACTCCACACCACCCCAGTTCAGACATGGCCATATGCAAATCAGTCTGACCCTGTGCCTCATAGGAACAGTCCATCCCAAACTGCTAAGCCATGCCTTCCCTGGAACAGAAACAAGCTTCCGAGGACCAGTTTCTGGCATTCCAGCCATCTTCAGCCCGGCTTGCTTGAATCCAGTGGTGTGGAGAGCATGGGACTCACGTCTGAGCATACCCATCCCACTCGGGGTGACACATGCAAAAACCACAGTTGATGGACAGAATGCAAAACAATGTCATACATTCACCCCAGTACAAAGATCTGGGCCTAAATCCATTGTTTTTTTGCACTCCACACCACCCCAGTTCAGACATGGCCATATGCAAATCAGTCTGACCCTGTGCCTCATGAGAACAGTCCCTCCCGAACTGCCAAGCCATGCCTTCCCTGGAATGGAAACAAGCTTCCGAGGACCGGTTTCTGGCATTCCAGCTGTCTTCAGCCCGGCTTGCTTGAATCCAGTGGTGTGGAGAGCATGGGACTCACGTCTGAGCATACCCATCCCACTCGGGGTGACAAATGCAAAAACCACAGTTGATGGACAGAATGCAGAACAATGTCATACATTCACCCCAGTACATAGATCTGGGCCTAAATCCATTGTTTTTTTGCACTCCACACCACCCCAGTTCAGACATGGCCATATGCAAATCAGTCTGACCCTGTGCCTCATGGGAACAGTCCATCCCGAACTGCCAAGTCATGCCTTCCCAGGAACGGAAACAAGCTTCCGAGGACCGGTTTCTGGCATTCCAGCCATCTTCAGCCCGGCTTGCTTGAATCCAATGGTGTGGAGAGCATGGGACTCACGTCTGAGCATACCCATCCCACTCGGGGTGACAAATGCAAAAACCACAATTGATGGACAGAATGCAGAACAATGTCATACATTCACCCCAGTACATAGATCTGGGCCTAAATCCATTGTTTTTTTGCACTCCACACCACCCCAGTTCAGACATGGCCATATGCAAATCAGTCTGACCCTGTGCCTCATGGGAGCAGTCCATCCCGAACTGCCAAGCCATGCCTTCCCTGGAACGGAAACAAGCTTCCGAGGACCGGTTTCTGGCATTCCAGCCGTCTTCAGCCCAGCTTGCTTGAATCCAGTGGTGTGGAGAGCATGGGACTCACGTCTGAGCATACCCATCCCACTCGGGGTGACAAATGCAAAAACCACAGTTGATGGACAGAATGCAGAACAATGCCATACATTCACCCCAGTACATAGATCTGGGCCAAAATCCATTGTTTTTTTGCACTCCACACCACCCCAGTTCAGACATGGCCATATGCAAATCAGTCTGGCCCTGTGCCTCATGGGAACAGTCCATCCCGAACTGCCAAGCCATGCCTTCCCTGGAACAGAAACAAGCTTCCGAGGACCAGTTTCTGGCATTCCAGTCGTCTTCAGCCCGGTATGCTTGAATCCAGTGGTGTGGAGAGCATGGGACTCACGTCTGAGCATACCCATCCCACTCGGGGTGACAAATGCAAAAACCACAGTTGATGGACAGAATGCAGAACAATGTCATACATTCACCCCAGTACATAGATCTGGGCCTAAATCCATTGTTTTTTTGCACTCCACACCATCCCAGTTCAGACATGGCCATATGCAAATCAGTCTGACCCTGTGCCTCATGGGAACAGTCCATCCCGAACTGTCAAGTCATGCCTTCCCAGGAACGGAAACAAGCTTCCGAGGACCGGTTTCTGACATTCCAGCCATCTTCAGCCCGGCTTGCTTGAATCCAATGGTGTGGAGAGCATGGGACTCACGTCTGAGCATACCCATCCCACTCGGGGTGACAAATGCAAAAACCACAATTGATGGACAGAATGCAGAACAATGTCATACATTCACCCCAGTACATAGATCTGGGCCTAAATCCATTGTTTTTTTGCACTCCACACCACCCCAGTTCAGACATGGCCATATGCAAATCAGTCTGACCCTGTGCCTCATGGGAGCAGTCCATCCCGAACTGCCAAGCCATGCCTTCCCTGGAACGGAAACAAGCTTCCGAGGACCGGTTTCTGGCATTCCAGCCGTCTTCAGCCCAGCTTGCTTGAATCCAGTGGTGTGGAGAGCATGGGACTCACGTCTGAGCATACCCATCCCACTCGGGGTGACAAATGCAAAAACCACAGTTGATGGACAGAATGCAGAACAATGTCATACATTCACCCCAGTACATAGATCTGGGCCTAAATCCATTGTTTTTTTGCACTCCACACCACCCCAGTTCAGACATGGCCATATGCAAATCAGTCTGGCCCTGTGCCTCATGGGAACAGTCCATCCCGAACTGCCAAGCCATGCCTTCCCTGGAACAGAAACAAGCTTCCGAGGACCAGTTTCTGGCATTCCAGTCGTCTTCAGCCCGGTATGCTTGAATCCAGTGGTGTGGAGAGCATGGGACTCACGTCTGAGCATACCCATCCCACTCGGGGTGACACATGCAAAAACCACAGTTGATGGACAGAATGCAAAACAATGTCATACATTCACCCCAGTACAAAGATCTGGGCCTAAATCCATTGTTTTTTTGCACTCCACACCACCCCAGTTCAGAAATGGCCATATGCAAATCAGTCTGACCCTGTGCCTCATGGGAACAGTCCCTCCCGAACTGCCAAGCCATGCCTTCCCTGGAATGGAAACAAGCTTCCGAGGACCGGTTTCTGGCATTCCAGCTGTCTTCAGCCCGGCTTGCTTGAATCCAGTGGTGTGGAGAGCATGGGACTCACGTCTGAGCATACCCATCCCACTCGGGGTGACAAATGCAAAAACCACAGTTGATGGACAGAATGCAGAACAATGTCATACATTCACCCCAGTACATAGATCTGGGCCTAAATCCATTGTTTTTTTGCACTCCACACCACCCCAGTTCAGACATGGCCATATGCAAATCAGTCTGACCCTGTGCCTCATGGGAACAGTCCATCCCGAACTGCCAAGCCATGCCTTCCCTGGAACAGAAACAAGCTTCCGAGGACCAGTTTCTGGCATTCCAGCCGTCTTCAGCCCGGTATGCTTGAATCCAGTGGTGTGGAGAGCATGGGACTCACGTCTGAGCATACCCATCCCACTCGGGGTGACAAATGCAAAAACCACAGTTGATGGACAGAATGCAGAACAATGTCATACATTCACCCCAGTACATAGATCTGGGCCTAAATCCATTGTTTTTTTGCACTCCACACCACCCCAGTTCAGACATGGCCATATGCAAATCAGTCTGACCCTGTGCCTCATAGGAACAGTCCATCCCGAACTGCTAAGCCATGCCTTCCCTGGAACAGAAACAAGCTTCCGAGGACCGGTTTCTGGCATTCCAGCCATCTTCACCCCGGCTTGCTTGAATCCAGTGGTGTGGAGAGCATGGGACTCACGTCTGAGCATACCCATCCCACTCGGGGTGACACATGCAAAAACCACAGTTGATGGACAGAATGCAAAACAATGTCATACATTCACCCCAGTACAAAGATCTGGGCCTAAATCCATTGTTTTTTTGCACTCCACACCACCCCAGTTCAGACATGGCCATATGCAAATCAGTCTGACCCTGTGCCTCATGGGAACAGTCCATCCCGAACTGCCAAGTCATGCCTTCCCTGGAACGGAAACAAGCTTCAGAGGACCGGTTTCTGGCATTCCAGCCGTCTTCAGCCCGGCTTGCTTGAATCCAATGGTGTGGAGAGCATGGGACTCACGTCTGAGCATACCCATCCCACTCGGGGTGACAAATGCAAAAACCACAATTGATGGACAGAATGCAGAACAATGTCATACATTCACCCCAGTACATGGATCTGGGCCTAAATCCATTGTTTTTTTGCACTCCACACCACCCCAGTTCAGACATGGCCATATGCAAATCAGTCTGACCCTGTGCCTCATGGGAGCAGTCCATCCCGAACTGCCAAGCCATGCCTTCCCTGGAACAGAATCAAGCTTCCGAGGACCAGTTTCTGGCATTCCAGCCGTCTTCAGCCCGGTATGCTTGAATCCAGTGGTGTGGAGAGCATGGGACTCACGTCTGAGCATACCCATCCCACTCGGTGTGACAAATGCAAAAACCACAGTTGATGGACAGAATGCAGAACAATGTCATACATTCACCCCAGTACATAGATCTGGGCCCAAATCCACTGTTTTTTTGCACTCCACACCACCCCAGTTCAGACATGGCCATATGCAAATCAGTCTGACCCTGTGCCTCATAGGAACAGTCCATCCCGAACTGCTAAGCCATGCCTTCCCTGGAACAGAAACAAGCTTCCGAGGACCAGTTTCTGGCATTCCAGCCATCTTCAGCCCGGCTTGCTTGAATCCAGTGGTGTGGAGAGCATGGGACTCACGTCTGAGCATACCCATCCCACTCGGGGTGACACATGCAAAAACCACAGTTGATGGACAGAATGCAAAACAATGTCATACATTCACCCCAGTACAAAGATCTGGGCCTAAATCCATTGTTTTTTTGCACTCCACACCACCCCAGTTCAGACATGGCCATATGCAAATCAGTCTGACCCTGTGCCTCATGAGAACAGTCCCTCCCGAACTGCCAAGCCATGCCTTCCCTGGAATGGAAACAAGCTTCCGAGGACCGGTTTCTGGCATTCCAGCTGTCTTCAGCCCGGCTTGCTTGAATCCAGTGGTGTGGAGACCATGGGACTCACGTCTGAGCATACCCATCCCACTCGGGGTGACAAATGCAAAAACCACAGTTGATGGACAGAATGCAGAACAATGTCATACATTCACCCCAGTACATAGATCTGGGCCTAAATCCATTGTTTTTTTGCACTCCACACCACCCCAGTTCAGACATGGCCATATGCAAATCAGTCTGACCCTGTGCCTCATGGGAACAGTCCATCCCGAACTGCCAAGTCATGCCTTCCCAGGAACGGAAACAAGCTTCCGAGGACCGGTTTCTGGCATTCCAGCCATCTTAAGCCCGGCTTGCTTGAATCCAATGGTGTGGAGAGCATGGGACTCACGTCTGAGCATACCCATCCCACTCGGGGTGACAAATGCAAAAACCACAATTGATGGACAGAATGCAGAACAATGTCATACATTCACCCCAGTACATAGATCTGGGCCTAAATCCATTGTTTTTTTGCACTCCACACCACCCCAGTTCAGACATGGCCATATGCAAATCAGTCTGACCCTGTGCCTCATGGGAGCAGTCCATCCCGAACTGCCAAGCCATGCCTTCCCTGGAACGGAAACAAGCTTCCGAGGACCGGTTTCTGGCATTCCAGCCGTCTTCAGCCCAGCTTGCTTGAATCCAGTGGTGTGGAGAGCATGGGACTCACGTCTGAGCATACCCATCCCACTCGGGGTGACAAATGCAAAAACCACAGTTGATGGACAGAATGCAGAACAATGTCATACATTCACCCCAGTACATAGATCTGGGCCAAAATCCATTGTTTTTTTGCACTCCACACCACCCCAGTTCAGACATGGCCATATGCAAATCAGTCTGACCATGTGCCTCATGGGAACAGTCCATTCCGAACTGCCAAGTCATGCCTTCCCTGGAACGGAAACAAGCTTCCGAGGACCGGTTTCTGGCATTCCAGCCGTCTTCAGCCCGGCTTGCTTGAATCCAATGGTGTGGAGAGCATGGGACTCACGTCTGAGCATACCCATCCCACTCGGGGTGACAAATGCAAAAACCACAATTGATGGACAGAATGCAGAACAATGTCATACATTCACCCCAGTACATAGATCTGGGCCTAAATCCATTGTTTTTTTGCACTCCACACCACCCCAGTTCAGACATGGCCATATGCAAATCAGTCTGGCCCTGTGCCTCATGGGAACAGTCCATCCCGAACTGCCAAGCCATGCCTTCCCTGGAACAGAAACAAGCTTCCGAGGACCAGTTTCTGGCATTCCAGTCGTCTTCAGCCCGGTATGCTTGAATCCAGTGGTGTGGAGAGCATGGGACTCACGTCTGAGCATACCCATCCCACTCGGGGTGACACATGCAAAAACCACAGTTGATGGACAGAATGCAAAACAATGTCATACATTCACCCCAGTACAAAGATCTGGGCCTAAATCCATTGTTTTTTTGCACTCCACACCACCCCAGTTCAGAAATGGCCATATGCAAATCAGTCTGACCCTGTGCCTCATGGGAACAGTCCCTCCCGAACTGCCAAGCCATGCCTTCCCTGGAATGGAAACAAGCTTCCGAGGACCGGTTTCTGGCATTCCAGCTGTCTTCAGCCCGGCTTGCTTGAATCCAGTGGTGTGGAGAGCATGGGACTCACGTCTGAGCATACCCATCCCACTCGGGGTGACAAATGCAAAAACCACAGTTGATGGACAGAATGCAGAACAATGTCATACATTCACCCCAGTACATAGATCTGGGCCTAAATCCATTGTTTTTTTGCACTCCACACCACCCCAGTTCAGACATGGCCATATGCAAATCAGTCTGACCCTGTGCCTCATGGGAACAGTCTATCCCGAACTGCCAAGCCATGCCTTCCCTGGAAAGGAAACAAGCTTCCGAGGACCGGTTTCTGGCATTCCAGCCGTCTTCAGCCCGGCTTGCTTGAATCCAATGGTGTGGAGAGCATGGGACTCACGTCTGAGCATACCCATCCCACTCGGGGTGACAAATGCAAAAACCACAATTGATGGACAGAATGCAGAACAATGTCATACATTCACCCCAGTACATGGATCTGGGCCTAAATCCATTGTTTTTTTGCACTCCACACCACCCCAGTTCAGACATGGCCATATGCAAATCAGTCTGACCCTGTGCCTCATGGGAGCAGTCCATCCCGAACTGCCAAGCCATGCCTTCCCTGGAACAGAATCAAGCTTCCGAGGACCAGTTTCTGGCATTCCAGCCGTCTTCAGCCCGGTATGCTTGAATCCAGTGGTGTGGAGAGCATGGGACTCACGTCTGAGCATACCCATCCCACTCGGGGTGACAAATGCAAAAACCACAGTTGATGGACAGAATGCAGAACAATGTCATACATTCACCCCAGTACATAGATCTGGGCCCAAATCCACTGTTTTTTTGCACTCCACACCACCCCAGTTCAGACATGGCCATATGCAAATCAGTCTGACCCTGTGCCTCATAGGAACAGTCCATCCCGAACTGCTAAGCCATGCCTTCCCTGGAACAGAAACAAGCTTCCGAGGACCAGTTTCTGGCATTCCAGCCATCTTCAGCCCGGCTTGCTTGAATCCAGTGGTGTGGAGAGCATGGGACTCACGTCTGAGCATACCCATCCCACTCGGGGTGACACATGCAAAAACCACAGTTGATGGACAGAATGCAAAACAATGTCATACATTCACCCCAGTACAAAAATCTGGGCCTAAATCCATTTTTTTTTGCACTCCACACCACCCCATTCAGACATGGCCATATGCAAATCAGTCTGACCCTGTGCCTCATGAGAACAGTCCCTCCCGAACTGCCAAGCCATGTCTTCCCTGGAATGGAAACAAGCTTCCGAGGACCGGTTTCTGGCATTCCAGCTGTCTTCAGCCCGGCTTGCTTGAATCCAGTGGTGTGGAGAGCATGGGACTCACGTCTGAGCATACCCATCCCACTCTGGGTGACAAATGCAAAAACCACAGTTGATGGACAGAATGCAGAACAATGTCATACATTCACCCCAGTACATAGATCTGGGCCTAAATCCATTGTTTTTTTGCACTCCACACCACCCCAGCTCAGACATGGCCATATGCAAATCAGTCTGACCCTGTGCCTCATGGGAACAGTCCATCCCGAACTGCCAAGTCATGCCTTCCCAGGAACGGAAACAAGCTTCCGAGGACCGGTTTCTGGCATTCCAGCCATCTTCAGCCCGGCTTGCTTGAATCCAATGGTGTGGAGAGCATGGGACTCACGTCTGAGCATACCCATCCCACTCGGGGTGACAAATGCAAAAACCACAATTGATGGACAGAATGCAGAACAATGTCATACATTCACCCCAGTACATAGATCTGGGCCTAAATCCATTGTTTTTTTGCACTCCACACCACCCCAGTTCAGACATGGCCATATGCAAATCAGTCTGACCCTGTGCCTCATGGGAGCAGTCCATCCCGAACTGCCAAGCCATGCCTTCCCTGGAACGGAAACAAGCTTCCGAGGACCGGTTTCTGGCATTCCAGCCGTCTTCAGCCCAGCTTGCTTGAATCCAGTGGTGTGGAGAGCATGGGACTCACGTCTGAGCATACCCATCCCACTCGGGGTGACAAATGCAAAAACCACAGTTGATGGACAGAATGCAGAACAATGTCATACATTCACCCCAGTACATAGATCTGGGCCAAAATCCATTGTTTTTTTGCACTCCACACCACCCCAGTTCAGACATGGCCATATGCAAATCAGTCTGACCCTGTGCCTCATGGGAACAGTCCATTCCGAACTGCCAAGTCATGCCTTCCCTGGAACGGAAACAAGCTTCCGAGGACCGGTTTCTGGCATTCCAGCCGTCTTCAGCCCGGCTTGCTTGAATCCAATGGTGTGGAGAGCATGGGACTCACGTCTGAGCATACCCATCCCACTCGGGGTGACAAATGCAAAAACCACAATTGATGGACAGAATGCAGAACAATGTCATACATTCACCCCAGTACATAGATCTGGGCCTAAATCCATTGTTTTTTTGCACTCCACACCACCCCAGTTCAGACATGGCCATATGCAAATCAGTCTGACCCTGTGCCTCATGGGAACAGTCCATCCCGAACTGCCAAGCCATGCCTTCCCTGGAACAGAAACAAGCTTCCGAGGACCAGTTTCTGGCATTCCAGTCGTCTTCAGCCCGGTATGCTTGAATCCAGTGGTGTAGAGAGCATGGGACTCACGTCTGAGCATACCCATCCCACTCGGGGTGACACATGCAAAAACCACAGTTGATGGACAGAATGCAAAACAATGTCATACATTCACCCCAGTACAAAGATCTGGGCCTAAATCCATTGTTTTTTTGCACTCCACACCACCCCAGTTCAGAAATGGCCATATGCAAATCAGTCTGACCCTGTGCCTCATGGGAACAGTCCCTCCCGAACTGCCAAGCCATGCCTTCCCTGGAATGGAAACAAGCTTCCGAGGACCGGTTTCTGGCATTCCAGCTGTCTTCAGCCCGGCTTGCTTGAATCCAGTGGTGTGGAGAGCATGGGACTCACGTCTGAGCATACCCATCCCACTCGGGGTGACAAATGCAAAAACCACAGTTGATGGACAGAATGCAGAACAATGTCATACATTCACCCCAGTACATAGATCTGGGCCTAAATCCATTGTTTTTTTGCACTCCACACCACCCCAGTTCAGACATGGCCATATGCAAATCAGTCTGACCCTGTGCCTCATGGGAACAGTCTATTCCGAACTGCCAAGCCATGCCTTCCCTGGAAAGGAAACAAGCTTCCGAGGACCGGTTTCTGGCATTCCAGCCGTATTCAGCCCGGCTTGCTTGAATCCAGTGTTGTGGAGAGCATGGGTCTCACATCTGAGCATGCCCATCCCATTCGGGGTGACAAATGCAAAAACCACAGTTGATGGACAGAATGCAGAACAATGTCATACATTCACCACAGTACATAGATCTGCGCCTAAATCCATTGTTTTTTTTGCACTCCACACAACCCCAGTTCAGACATGGCCATATGCAAATCAGTCTGACCCTGTGCCTCATGGGAACAGTCCATCCCGAACTGCCAAGCCATGCCTTCCCTGGAACGGAAACAAGCTTCCGAGGACCGGTTTCTGGCATTCCAGCCGTCTTCAGCCCGGCTTGCTTGAATCCAATGGTGTGGAGAGCATGGGACTCACGTCTGAGCATACCCATCCCACTCGGGGTGACAAATGCAAAAACCACAATTGATGGACAGAATGCAGAACAATGTCATACATTCACCCCAGTACATAGATCTGGGCCTAAATCGATTGTATTTTTTGCACTCCACACCACCCCAGTTCAGACATGGCCATATGCAAATCAGTCTGACCCTGTGCCTCATGGGAACAGTCCATCCCGAACTGCCAAGCCATGCCTTCCCTGGAACAGAAACAAGCTTCCGAGGACCAATTTCTGGCATTCCAGCCGTCTTCAGTCCGGTATGCTTGAATCCTGTGGTGTGGAGAGCATGGGACTCACGTCTGAGCATACCCATCCCACTTGGGGTGACAAATGCAAAAACCACAGTTGATGGACAGAATGCAGAACAATGTCATACATTCACCCCAGTACATAGATCTGGCCCTAAATCCATTGTTTTTTTGCACTCCACACCACCCCAGTTCAGACATGGCCAAATGCAAATCAGTCTGACCCTGTGCCTCATAGGAACAGTCCATCCCGAACTGCTAAGCCATGCCTTCCCTGGAACGAAAACAAGCTTCCGAGGACCGGTTTCTGGCATTCCAGCCGTCTTCAGCCCGGCTTGCTTGAATCCAGTGGTGTGGAGAGCATGGGACTCACGTCTGAGCATACCCATCCCACTCGGGGTGACAAATGCAAAAGCCACTGTTTATGGACAGAATGCAAAACAATGTCATACATTCACCCCAGTACAAAGATCTGGGCCTAAATCCATTGTTTTTTTGCACTCCACACCACCCCAGTTCAGACATGGCCATAGGCAAATCAGTCTGACCCTGTGCCTCATGGTAACAGTCCCTCCCAAACTGCCAAGCCATGCCTTCCCTGGAATGGAAACAAGCTTCCGAGGACCGATTTCTGGCATTCCAGCTGTCTTCAGCCCGGCTTGCTTGAATCCAGTGGTGTGGAGAGCATGGGTCTCACGTCTGAGCATACCCATCCCATTCGGGGTGACAAATGCAAAAACCACAGTTGATGGACAGAATGCAGAACAATGTCATACATTCTCCCCAGTACATAGATCTGGGCCTAAATCCATTGTTTTTTTGCACTCCACACCACCCCAGTTCAGACATGGCCATATGCAAATCAGTCTGACCCTGTGCCTCATGGGAACAGTCCATCCCGAACTGCCAAGTCATGCCTTCCCTGGAACGGAAACAAGATTCCGAGGACCGGTGTCTGGCATTCCAGCCGTCTTCAGCCCGGCTTGCTTGAATCCAATGGTGTGGAGAGCATGGGACTCACGTCTGAGCATACCCATCCCACTCGGGGTGACAAATGCAAAAACCACAGTTGATGGACAGAATGCAGAACAATGTCATACATTCACCCCAGTAAATAGATCTGGGCCTAAATCCATTGTTTTTTTGCACTCCACACCACCCCAGTTCAGACATGGCCATATGCAAATCAGTCTGACCCTGTGCCTCATGGGAACAGTCCATCCCGAACTGCCAAGCCATGCCTTCCCTGGAACAGAAACAAGCTTCCGAGGAACAGTTTCTGGCATTCCAGCCGTCTTCAGCCCGGTATGCTTGAATCCAGTGGTGTGGAGAGCATGGGACTCACGTCTGAGCATACCCATCCCACTCGGGGTGACAAATGCAAAAACCACAGTTGATAGACAGAATGCAGAACAATGTCATACATTCACCCCAGTTCATAGATCTGGGCCTAAATCCATTGTTTTTTTGCACTCCACACCACCCCAGTTCAGACATGGCCATATGCAAATCAGTCTGACCCTGTGCCTCATGGGAACAGTCCATCCCGAACTGCCAAGCCATGCCTTCCCTGGAACAGAAACAAGCTTCCGAGGACCAGTTTCTGGCATTCCAGCCGTCTTCAGCCCGGTATGCTTGAATCCAGTGGTGTGGAGAGCATGGGACTCACGTCTGAGCATACCCATCCCACTCGGGGTGACAAATGCAAAAACCACAGTTGATGGACAGAATGCAGAACAATGTCATACATTCACCCCAGTTCATAGATCTGGGCCTAAATCCATTGTTTTTTTGCACTCCACACCATCCCAGTTCAGACATGGCCATATGCAAATCAGTCTGACCCTGTGCCTCATGGGAACAGTCCCTCCCGAACTGCCAAGCCATGCCTTCCCTGGAATGGAAACAAGCTTCCGAGGACCGGTTTCTGGCATTCCAGCTGTCTTCAGCCCAGCTTGCTTGAATCCAGTGGTGTGGAGAGCATGGGACTAACGTCTGAGCATACCCATCCCACTCGGGGTGACAAATGCAAAAACCACAGTTGATGGACAGAATGCAGAACAATGTCATACATTCACCCCAGTGCATAGATCTGGGCCTAAATCCATTGTTTTTTGCACTCCACACCACCCCAGTTCAGACATGACCATATGCAAATCAGTCTGACCCTGTGCCTCATGGGAACAGTCTATCCCGAACTGCCAAGCCATGCCTTCCCTGGAAAGGAAACAAGCTTCCGAGGACCGGTTTCTGGCATTCCAGCCGTATTCAGCCCGACTTGCTTGAATCCAGTGTTGTGGAGAGCATGGGTCTCACGTCTGAGCATACCCATCCCATTCGGGGTGACAAATGCAAAAACCACAGTTGATGGACAGAATGCAGAACAATGTCATACATTCTCCCCAGTACATAGATCTGGGCCTAAATCTTTTTTTTTTGCACTCCACACCACCCCAGTTCAGACATGGCCATATGCAAATCAGTCTGAGCCTGTGCCTCATGGGAACAGTCCATCCCGAACTGCCAAGCCATGCCTTCCCTGGAACGGAAACAAGCTTCCAAGGACCGGTTTCTGGCATTCCAGCCGTCTTCAGCCCGGCTTGCTTGAATCCAGTGGTGTGGAGAGCATGGGACTCATGTCTGAGCATAACCATCCCACTCGGGCGACAAATGCAAAAACCACAGTTGATGGACAGAATGCAGAACAATGTCATACATTCACCCCAGTACATAGATCTGGGCCTAAATCCATTGTTTTTTTGCACTCGACACCACCCCAGTTCAGACATGGCCATATGCAAATCAGTCTGACCCTGTGCCTCATGGGAACAGTCCATCCCGAACTGCCAAACCAGTCCTTCCCTGGAACGGAAACAAGCTTCCGAGGACCGGTTTCTGGCATTCCAGCTGTCTTCAGCCCGGCTTGCTTGAATCCAGTGGTGTGGAGAGCATGGGACTCACGTCTGAGCACACCCATCCCACTCGGGGTGACAAATGCAAAAACCACAGATGATGGACAGAATGCAGAACAATGTCATACATTCACCCTAGTACATAGATCTGGGCCTAAATCCATTGTTTTTTTGCACTCCACACCACCCCATTTCAGACATGGCCATATGCAAATCAGTCTGACCCTGTGCCTCATGGGAACAGTCCATCCCGAACTGCCAAGCCATGCCTTCCCTGGAACGGAAACAAGCTTCCAAGGACCGGTTTCTGGCATTCCAGCCGTCTTCAGCCCGGCTTGCTTGAATCCAGTGGTGTGGAGAGCATGGGACTCATGTCTGAGCATAACCATCCCACTCGGGCGACAAATGCAAAAACCACAGTTGATGGACAGAATGCAGAACAATGTCATTCATTCACCCCCAGTACATAGATCTGGGCCTAAATCCATTGTTTTTTTGCACTCCACACCACCCCAGTTCAGACATGGCCATATGCAAATCAGTCTGACCCTGTGCCTCATGGGAACAGTTCATCCCGAACTGCCAAGCCATGCCTTCCCTGGAACGGAAACAAGCTTCCGAGGACTGGTTTCTGGCATTCCAGCCGTCTTCAGCCCGGCTTGCTTGAATCCAGTGGTGTGGAGAGCATGGGACTCACGTCTGAGCATCCGTACCTTCAACCACATGGACGTCGGCTTGAATCTGTCGATCTTTATAAGCTAGGGTCGTGCTGAACTGTCCCAGGCATGGTAGCGGTTTCCTGGACATCCAGGTATAGACTTGAACAGCTGTTGGTTTCAGTTTCGGTCAGGGTTTCATGCTTCGACATTCCAGAGTGCAGATGTAATTCAGAGACGCTCCTGAGTCTAGTACAAACTTGGCAGGATGATTCCCTATTTGAATGTCCAGTTGGGGATATCTTTTCAGTCTGTCAGGATCTGATACCATGCATATGTATTCATCACTGTCCTGTGAGACAGGCGTGGGAGACGATGATTCCCGGGATATTGACCTCTGGGATCTGTATGAGCTGGCTGATTGGACGCTCGACGAGCTAGATGAGCGGCTTCCTCTTCCTTTTACCGCACTGGCTTGGTGACGAGTGTCTGAATTTGACTTGGTTACCCTTATCTCTGATCTTCGTGTTTGACAGTTTGCTTCAAAGTGGTTTTCTCTACCACAGCGGTGGCACTGTTGTCCGATGGCAGGGCACTGTCCTGAGTGGGGGTAGTCTTGTCCGCACCTATAGCATTTCGAGGCTGGTCTGTTTTGTCCGACTGCCTCGAGGTCCATTGCATGAAGACGTTCCCCGGGAGGTATGCGAGGATTTTCCTGGCTTGGGGTGATCCGACCTGTGCTTTGGGTCAGTGTGAGACTGCATTCGGAATACTTGTTCCCTTTTCTCAGGCTTATTGGCTTCCATCTTCGTAACGTAGTCTTCCGCTTGATCATTTCTGCGGGTTAGTTCCTCTATTTTTTTAAGTGTGTAGTGTTTTTTTAACAACCGGAGGCGTAAATCTTCTGACTGGCACCCTGCAATCATGCGTAGCAGCAGCGCTTCTTCTGTGTTGAATGTGTCGAATTAGCAATATCTGGCAGGTCGTCGAATGAGAGCAATGAAGTCGCACATTGGTTCATCTTTTTCTTGCGATGCAAGGTTGAACGTGTACTGCTCGTAGTCCAAGTTTCGCTTGTGCAGAAACTTCCGATCTAGAGCTCCTTTCACGTCATCATATGAAGTGGCACTGGCGGCAGACAATTCTTTGATGATTTGTGCAATGTCCTTCCCTATTAGGTTTTGCAGCGCTATCAGCTTCTGCTTGGGGTCTTGTACTTGAAACCCTGTCATAAAGTCCCCAAAATCCTCAGCCCAACTCTTCCATTTGGGCCCCATGCTGTTCCCTGAAGTCAGACACAGTACTTGAGAAAACATTCAAGACTGGAGGCTAGTCAATAGCTTTTATTCTTGTTTATGATTTTATCAAGAGAAACTTTTTTCATATTCAAAAAACAAACATATAAAACACGTTTATCAAAAAGTCAAAACAGGGGGGAATCATTCATCATATCAATCATATCACAACCATACAACATACAATCATTCATGGGGAGAAGGGGTGCACTGGATAAGAGAGCTACAAAAATTACCAAAACATACAATATTTACAATGTAATGTCAAACATAAGACAAGAAAAGCCAAAGTCTGCAAAACACTTAAACAATATTTTCCTTTAGTGTGTAATCAATTATACCGTACATTCCTATGTTCAAGTATAAAAAATACTTTGTTAATCATTAGAAAAAGGATAATGTACAAGAGTTAGTGATAAGCAACAATAATCATGACATTCACGCTTATCACTAAAGCAGACAGTGATATGGCTGGGGCCTACGCGTTTCGAATCCCAATGACTTGTGGGGATTCTCTTCAGGGCCTTTAGAGTTCTCACTGGGCTAGGGTGCAAAAGGCCTGGGGGCCTCAACTGTCTAGTATAAGGTGTTCCAGAATCTTCTGTGTTTGGAAATGAAATAGTCTCAGGGTAGGGATTGGTTGACACAATTAGATGGTGGTGAACCTAGTAGAGTGCAGGTAGAGGAAGCCATGTGTGTAGTAGCCGCCCGTATTCACTTACTAGAAACGTCGGAATTCGTTATTTGCAGAAAGATAAGGTTGCACTTATTCATGGAAACCCTATCGGTGGGAGACGTTCAAAGCGGCGCTCATCGAAATGACAAGTCACATGGGTGTGACCGCGGTAGATGGAGCACAAAATTGTTGCAATTCACAGCGCCGGCATATCTATTCCACGCGGTCAGCGGTGCTTTAATTAAAAAATTTAGATCCGAGCGAGCTTTCGAATCGACGGCGTCTAGGGCAGCACTACACACAGGCTACATGTGACTTGTCATTTCGATGAGCGCCGCTTTGAACGTCTCCCACCGATAGGGTTTCCATGAATAAGTGCAACCTTATCTTTCTGCAAATAATGAATTCCGACGTTTCTAGTAAGTGAATACGGGCGGCTACTACACACACGGCTTCCTCTGCCTGCACTCTACTAGGTTCACCACCATCTAATTGTGTCAACCAATCCCTACCCTGAGACTATTTCATTTCCAAACACAGAAGATTCTGGAACACCTTATACTAGACAGTTGAGGCCCCCAGGCCTTTTGCACCCTAGCCCAGTGAGAACTCTAAAGGCCCTGAAGAGAATCCCCACAAGTCATTGGGATTCGAAACGCGTAGGCCCCAGCCATATCACTGTCTGCTTTAGTGATAAGCGTGAATGTCATGATTATTGTTGCTTATCACTAACTCTTGTACATTATCCTTTTTCTAATGATTAACAAAGTATTTTTTATACTTGAACATAGGAATGTACGGTATAATTGATTACACACTAAAGGAAAATATTGTTTAAGTGTTTTGCAGACTTTGGCTTTTCTTGTCTTATGTTTGACATTACATTGTAAATATTGTATGTTTTGGTAATTTTTGTAGCTCTCTTATCCAGTGCACCCCTTCTCCCCATGAATGATTGCATGTTGTATGGTTGTGATATGATTGATATGATGAATGATTCCCCCCTGTTTTGACTTTTTGATAAACGTGTTTTATATGTTTGTTTTTTGAATATGAAAAAAGTTTCTCTTGATAAAATCATAAACAAGAATAAAAGCTATTGATTAGCCTCCAGTCTTGAATGTTTTCTCAAGTACTGTGTCTGAATTCATGTTACTGCTGTATTATCAGTACTGGCAATTCTTTTTTGTTATGTTCTATGAGGGCTCAGCTATACTGATTAGAGCCAATCCTTAGTTGTTTATTGGTTCCCTGAAGTCAGCTCCAATGGTTCTGGCGGACACAGATACGACACTTCCAGTAGCATCGGGTGTGGTTGTTGGGGTTGTACGGCTGATCCCATGGCTGCTGGGCGTGAAGTGTCAAGTTCTACTGACATTCTGGGTTCGGGTACAAGCTTTCCAGGGCAGGCGATGCTTTATTTCCTGAGATTCTGGTGATTTTGAAGGTATTTTGGAGGTTGCCTGACTTCAAAATGGCTGCCGGATAACTGCCAATGTAGTTCTATGTATGGTGCCTGACTTCAAGATGGCCGCCAAAAGGGACATGAGTCTCTGTCTTTACAGTGGCTCCGGTTTCTTATTAGCCTATTTCTTCAAGGGAAGTCAATACTTTAGACTTGGACTCTGGCAGCTCCAGTCTTCCTGGGATGGCGCTCACACAGCGCTCGCCTCTCTTTGCCATTTCGATTGTGTTTCAAGGCTCTTTTTCTGTTTTGGCGCTCTGAGAAGGTTGTTCTCTGGCTGCACGATCACAGCAGGGGGGTAGCAGCAGTGAGTGAACAGGATCCCACTTGTGTCGCCAGTGTAGTGGCCCCGTTAACCCCAGAGAAGACTCGGGCTCCGGAGCTGCTTATCTGTGCTTCCTTTATTCTGTATCCTTACAACTCTACTGCCTTTTTTCCATTCCCTCTTGTCCCCGCCCCTTCCACCTCCGCCTGCCCTATCTCAACATCAGGGTCAGGCAAGGCGATACGACACCACCCCCTGTCCAAAAACAGTCAAGTCCACGGCCAGCCCTGTGAATGGGCTGGTGATGGGGCTGAATGAGTCAGGGGTCCCTGGGAGGGATCCCAAGACCCCGGGAGGTGGTGGAGTCCAGGTAATTCCGTCGGTGATGATGAGGCGCTGAACTTTCTGTTTAGGCGGGAGATGGGCCGACAAGAGCCTCAGAAATGGCGAGCCATTTGTAGGCGACTGCCCCAGACCAGGTGCAGCCCCTGGCACTGCCTCACCCCTTCCCCAATGCCCTACGTGTTTTCAAAGTTAACGACTTAAAGCAAATAAAAAACAAACAAAACAAAAAAACACCACATGGCTTAATACTATCTATGCATCTAAAAACTCCATAAACCCACCTTCACTTAATACACCACATCACTTACCAGATTCAGAAATATCTTTTCAAGACCCTCCCTCTAATTACATCTCACAAAACACATCTGACTGGTTTCACCGCATTAATAAAATACTGTTATGACATTAAATCAATCCTGATAGAAACACGCACTAGTATTTTGGGCGGGTGTCAGGTGATTACAGACACTGAGAGAAGAAGTCTGTTCATCTCTAAAATATGCTCTTTCTCATCACCTATAACGATAACACAAGTTACATGCCCCTCGTGACTCTCATCACACAACCGACACTTCACACTGAAAGATATATACATATGCTTGGCAACCCAGTAGCAACATTGCCTCCTTGTCCCCACATCCCTGCAACACGTCCACTATTGAGAAGCGCAAAGGAGTTGCTCTGTGCAAGGGCAACCTTTAGTGACTGCTGATTTCAGGCTTCACAGCACACCCTTTTGGATGTTGATAAAAATAAATGGGAGCCGATGGTGTATGGCAAAATAATGAAGTCCCCACCGAATATGGAGAAGTGAACCTAAAAATTCACTTTTGGTCGTTACCTTCAGTGCTTAACATGCAATAAAATGAGAACGAGCGTAGGCGGTGGTGGCAAGTGCAGGGAGGTTCCACCAGAGAAAGAGAGGGGGTTGGTGTGTAGAGAAGGAGGGGGGAGATAAATAAATGGATGGAAAGTAAGAGATTGAACGAGGAAAAGAAGAGAGCGAGGTTGGTTTGAGCATTTTTCCCAGGCTCCTTTTGGTTCCCCAGTCCGTCTCTGGTTTATTCAACCTAATGACTCTTTCTATCAACAACATATTTCACTTGTAGTTTTATTCCCAACTTGCATGATCTTTCCATCCTTGCTTTCTGGCATTGCCTCTATTTCCCTTTTTTTTCAAACCCCATCTTGTCTTTTTTTTTCTATGCTTTTTTCTTTCTGGGTAGAAGTGTGACGATGAAAAATAGCTCCTTGTCCCCGAAAATGAGTGCCTCGCCCACCACCTGCATGCGTGGCACAAATTAAGCGCAATCAGTACACAGATATACCAAGGCTCTGGACTGTGCAAGGGCCCCTTCGGTGCTGTGTGGGTACTGCAGGTACCTAAATCTTTTTTGGAAAGTTTCAATGCGAGTCAATTGACAGACTGTCTGCTTATTCCGAATTCCAAAGGAACCTTGCATGCTGGGGTGCAGAAAGCCTGGAGAGTGGGCACAGAATTGGTCACTGCAGGGAAACAACAAGGGAACAGAAGAAACTCTGGGGTTATCATAACAGATGCTCGGGACTGCAACTGGCCAGAGTCAAGAGGGGCGGTTGGCGGGGGATCCAAGGGTCCATGATAATGATAATGGAAGTGAGCATACCGTGGTTGCCACAAAGATTTAAAAGTCACGAGTACGAACTCTGATCACGCCGACTTAGGCTTCTATCCTTCTAATGTCGGTAACATTAGGCAGTTGGCGCAACGGTTCTCCTAGAAATGGCGGACCTGCTGTATGAAGGGCTCAATAAAACTAACAGTGACTAATTTCAGTGTTGCTTTTGCTAATGTACAGAATACTTTACTTTACTTTACTTTGTGGATTTATTGAGCGCATACGAATCATCCCCAAGGGGATCTCTTGGCACTGTACAAAGAGGGAGATAAGTGAGGTTGTATGTCTAAAAGAGCCATGTCTTTAACAGTCTCTTAAAGTTGGTTAGTTCACCACAGGACCTGATGTTCTATGGGAGCATATTCCAATGGCTAGCTGCCAAATAGGAAAAGGCTCTACCGCCATTGCGTGCCCTTTGTATTTTCTGGGTGCACAGAAAGTTGAAATTGCTGGATCTCAATTTCGGGATGGTTGATACCACCTGAGTTTATTCCTAAGGTAGGCCGGGCCTTTCCCCTGTAGTGATCTAAAGACTACACAGAGCATATTAAAGATAGCTCTTTTCCTCACCGGGAGCCAGTGTAACTGATGCAGCAGATGTGCTGATGGTGTCCTTGCCGGCTTGTTGAGGGCAAGGCGGGCCGCCATATTCTGCACTACCTGGAGTCGGGATAAGAGCTCTTCCCTTGCTCCTACCAGTAGCGAGTTTCCATAATCCAGCCGACTCATCAAGAGTGACTGAATGAGAATCTTCCTCGCTGACAAAGGGATCCAGGGAAATACCTTACTAAGCATCCTCATGGTGCCAAAACACGAACCTGAAACTGTCTTGACCTGTTCCTCCATGGATAGTTTGTTATCTATCTTGATGCCCATGTTCTTCGCACAGCTCCTAGGTGCAGGGGCCTCGCCCAACTCGCAGGAGCGATAATTGGTGTGAGATGGGCCGCGCGCTCCCGTGAGTAGATCTCCTGACGTGCACGTGTTGCCATTGAAGGCAATGGAACGCGTGCACGTGCTTGGCTGAGAACCCAAAGCGACAATAAAATGTCTTTTTTTACTTACCTAAAAAGAAAGGGGAGAGCTTTTCCAAGTGGGGCGGAACAGTGTATTGTGAAACGCTACAGACCCTGTATGCCAGAAGTTCGCGAGGGCAGCAGCAATGAGGAGGCTACCGTGGCCTCTGAAGATAAAACAGAGCTGCAGTGGCAAACCCTGTCCGCTAACAAGCTGTGATGCAGCTTAAGTGTCAGGAGAGGCTCCATCCCTGACTTTTCAATTCCTGCGAGGAAGAAGTCACCCACAGGCATGAAGAAACTGCAGCGGTCTGAGAAGAGCGTTTGTGTTATCACCACCTAGCTGTGGCCCAGTACACCGTACTAATGATTCAATGATGTGGCCTCAGCAATAAAGTTAAAGAAAGCATTTATGTGGTTGACAAAGCTACCCAGCCTTAATTATGAACCAGAAGAGCCTGCATCTGCTCTGGATAACGTATGTTTCCACAAGCTGAATGCTCCCGTATACCTTTTGCGCGCCTTTTGCACGCCACTGAGTGATGTCTTCTTATGCAGCACTGAAGTCCCCTATGTCCAGATAGGCCAGCAACATTAGGAAAGCTGCCTAGGCCTACTAATAGCGCACACTGCCACCAAGTGGCCACTAATAGTTACAGCATCAGGTTGCAATAGAACAACTTTCAGGAAATGGCCAGCAGCACTGCGAATGCTGCTGTGAATAAAGAAAAGAAAAGGGAACACAGTCAGGGTCACTCCAACTCTGCCCCAGAAAGATGTTAACTGCATGACCCCCAAAACCACACTGAGCCTCATCCAATAAAGCGCAGGCACAATGATGGCCCAACTGGGCATTCATCCCTTCCATAGCAGATTCAATCATGAACACAAAGTGATACCATGTACCGTTGTTGTAATTAGGCAGCGATTAGATTAAGCATTAGCAGAAGACATGTCGTATTTAGCAACTATTGTGACATTTAGCAGAATCCATTTTGTATTCATGGCAGCCATTATGTTTGCTACATGCTGCCATGTGCCAACCATGTGCTTTGTCTACCTTCCTGTTAGCTGTGCTTGAAATCTGCCTGGTAATGAGTTATATTTAGCATCCCCCACTTTCGCACATGCCCAGTAGGGTCTGCAGCTGTTAGTAATTAGTATCAGACAGGAATGTGTTTACTAGTTCCCAAAAACCGTTAGCTCCTCCCACTTATCGATTGTGCCTTTCTAGATGACCATATATGTACATAAAACTCACTTCTGTGTTTGTACCGCCTTCTTTTGATCCCCTGCGTGGGCATAAAAGGACCATGCTCTTTTATTTCGGGGTGCTACTTCTTGCAATACCGAAGGGTACTGTTTGAACCGTAGCACCACCTCATGAGGTGTAATAAACTTTATCTTTTCTATTCCAGTTTCTGTGCCAACTTCTTTCTATATGGTCTATGGACTTTGTGCAGAGAAGGGCGAACCCCTTGCACTGGTAGGCCTTGCTGAGGCTGGCTATGACAAATTAGCGCCCGACACGTGGGGCTCATCGGCGACTCGGATGCCCGAAGGAGTGGTCGCGAAGAAGGAGTGGGATCTCGCCGTGGACGATCATTGCCCAAGGAGACCCGAGTCTTGGCAAACCAAGGCGTTTTATTTTCTTCTTTCTGATCTGACCATCCAGGTGGCGCCGGTCCTCGTCTGAGATCTCTTCTGTTGACTCGCCGTGCAGTGACTGTTTGGTCGATTTTAGAATTTGGCAGTTGGAATCTGGACGCCCTGTGATTGGTAAGAGCCATTTTTCGGCACTTGCTGTGGGTTTTGATGCCTGTGTTTGGTAAGGTAGTTCTAGGAAGGCTTACTCTGGAAATTTGTTTGGGAAGACTAGTCAGATTTGTGTCCTTTGTATTTGATATATGAGTTGCAATTCATAGAGGTAGGTAATGAGGAGACTTTTCTCCAATTTGATTTTGATTTGAACGGCACATCGTACTAGAAGTACCTTAAGTGCTGCTTTGATTATAATACTGCATATTCTGCACTATTTTTGGCATGCCTGTTTTTAGCGCACTTCGTAGGATGTGTTGCTTTGGTAGTGGTACCAATTTGAGACTTGAAGAATCGCAACCGGCTCCCCCAGATGGGACGTCTAATAGAGATATGTATGTTAAGTATGGTCTTTCTTCTATAATTTACAGCACATTATGGAATAAATACACTCTGCGGATCCTGAGTTACATTGGCCTATGCATGGGTCATTTGATTTGCGAAAGATTGAGTATGTGGAACAATGTATGTTTAAGCGGAAGTCTAGGCAAGATATGTTTGACTGTGTGCGTATGTGGGAGAAAGAAGTACGTGAACGAGCGAAGCGTGAGCAAGCCTTGATTGAGAAAGAGCAGCGGAAGAAAGCATGAGAAAGCATTGGAGTTGAGAAAGAAAGAAGTGAAAGAATTGAAAGAGAGAGAAGAGAAAGAACGCAGATTACAGGTATCTGGCCAATAGGCTGTTCGAGAACCTCTCTATCCTGTCCTTAATAAACCACACATTGATTTTTTGTTACTAGACAACCCTCCACCTCCGTATGCCATTCCGTCTGCCCCGTAGATTAGGACTCCGGGTCAGAGCAACAAAGGATACGAGACACTCGCTCTATGCTGTCCGTTGATCGTGCGTCCGAACTGAGGACAGGCCACTCGTAAAGCACTTTGTGGCACTGCTCTTGCTTTAGAACCTTTAGATAACATGAACGAGTGGCAGGAAAGGGAGCGGTTATATTTGACTTAGATGTTTGCCATGGAAGTTATTGATCTATTTTGGAAACATTCTAAAGAGTTAGAGCCAGATGATGTAGCAGCTGATTGTAAGCAAATGCGTGATGGTCTTTTTATTCTCTGCCAGGTGGCTAATATGATCAGGCGTTTGGTTAAACCACAAACTGAGGCGGTTCGCTTGCGGGAGGAGAAAAAGACTGCAGATGCAGCTGCACGGACATCTCAGACCAGAGGGGCGAAAGCTTCTATCTTCGGAACAGATAAGACTATGATAGTTCATGCAAAACCTATGCGGGAAACCGCACCTTTGTATGTTCCTTCTAAAGGAACGGGTACGAGTGATGATAAATTTTCTGTCTATGCTAGAGGTTATTGTAATCATAATTGGGTGTTTACTCCGTGGAATAGGGCAGATGTAATGGCACTTAAAACAGCATTACCTGACACGCAGAAAAATCCAGCCGCTTTTTATCAGGAAGTTGAGGGAGCCGTTAGCTCTTGTACTATGACTTTGCCTGACATTGATTTATTTTTCGGATTAATATTACCACCGGATATGTGGAGGACTGTTCGTAAAGTTGATGACCGTGTAACTTTTGGAACGGGATGGAAAGATTTAGAACAAATGGATGAGGAAAGCGAACCCGCTCAAAAGCTGTGTCAGTTGATATTAGATCTTCCCGCAGCTATATTAGTTAAGTTAAAAATGATTATTCCCCCTAAAAAGATAGATTGAACTGTTTTAGTGTCGTGTAAGCAAAAGGCAGATGAATCGGTTTCTGATTTTTTTACGCGCTTTGAGGAAGCATTTCATGATTTTAGCGGCCAGTCATTGACAGATGATACGGGCAGACATCTGTTGTTTGATAAATATGTCAAAAACTTGCTACCAGGGATAGCTAGCCATTTAAAAGCTAGTGAAATCTCGTGGACTACCTCTTCTCTGGCATCTGTTTTGACTATGGCTCAATATTATGAACGTCAAGAATTAGAAGCGAAGGGTAGTGAGGACAAGAAGTCTATGGAATTAAACAAAGGTTATGTTGGCTCAAGCTTATGGTCCATCTTCTGCAGGTAATGATAGAGGTGGACGTGGATCTTATGGCTCTTCTTACACTTGTTCAAATTTGTCTATTGATCAATGTGCGTATTGTAAGAAATTTGGGCAGTGGGTGGCCGAGTGTCCCGCATTGCGTCCTCAGCAGTATTCACGTGGTCGGGGACAAATGAGAAATCGCTCAGGATATTCAGGGCAATGGGGAAATACGAACGATTGTGCTAGGTTTGATACTAATGTACGAGTGCAGGATGGGTTTAACACTTTTGATAGACAAAATCAATACCAGATGTCTGATTATGTACAGCCTGACTTCCATGATTCGGCTTATGCATAGGATTGCCTAGGATGGGGTAAGGAATCAGTTGAAGTTCCAGTAGATAAGACAGGTCCCTATGTTATAGCACATGTTTTGGGTTCTACTGATCAGTTTCTGGTTTATACAGGAGCTACTCATAGCGCCTTGTCTAAACAACTGGTTCCACGGGCTCCCTTGTCTGGCTTAACCATTACATCGATAGGTTTCGATGGAACACCTTCCCATAGCCCATTGTCACAACCACTTGCATTCCATGTTGATAAATTTACTGCTCCATGTCCATTTTTGCTTTCTCCAAATACACCAGATAATATTGTGGGTCTTGATATGCTTAAGTATTTCAGGGCCACAATACGATGTTCTCCTGAAGGAGTGCGTGTTATTTTGAACGACAATCATCCTGTGATGGAAAGAGCTTGTCTTGTTAAAGAGGATAGTGCATTGGCTTCACTCCCTAAAACTTTGTGGGCTACTTCAGATACTGATGTGGGTCAAATGGTTATCCCACCGGTACATATGAGTGTCAAGGTAGGAGTTTTGTTGCCACGTTTTCCTCAATATAGAATTTCACAGGGTGAAGAAGCACTCATACGAATTGTACATGACCTCATTTAAGTTGGAGTTGTTGAGGAAGTTCCATTTAATGTTTGTAACAGTCCGATTCTTCCTATTCTGAAAAAAGATACTGACACTAGGATCTATAGATTTATCATAGATCTGAGAGAGGTGAACAAGATTCTAGTACCGCAGTACCCTGTGGCTTCTGACATTACGACACTTCTTACTTTGGTTCCTCCAACTGCAACCATGTTTTCTGTGATAGACTTGAAGAACGCTTTCTTCTTGATCCCTATTCATCCTGATAGCCGATATTTGATTGGTTTCACTTTGAATAATCAATTGTATAGATTTTGTAGAGTTCCTCAAGGATATACTGAGAGTCCCAGTATTTACAGTCAAGATTTTAAAAGACAACTTGATTCTTTTGTTTTGCCTGAAGGTGTGGCTCTCATACAATATGTTGATGATATCTTGTTGGCAGCTGATACCCCTGAATAATGTGAGAAATGCTATTTGTCCTTGCTTTCTTTTCTTGCTTCACATCATCCTAAAATATCACAAAAGAAACTGCAATATTGTAGACCAAAAGGTAACCTATTTAGGTCACCTTTTGTCTAAGGAGGGCCGTGCACTTACATCAGATCGTATTTAGGCAATTTTAGACACACCAGTACCCTCTACACAGAAAGAAGTTCGTGCATTTCTTGGTCTTACTTCCTTTTGTAGGCAATGGATATTAAGGTTTTCATACATTGTTAAACCTTTGCTAGCACTTTTGAGAAAAGATACTCCTATTCCCCTTCCGTGGACAGATTAATGTGAGACTGCTTTTCAACAGTTACGACAAGCCCTTTGTTCAGCACCAGTGTTAGGTACTCCAGATTATACGAAGCCTTTTACACTCTACGTGCATGAGAAAGATGGATGTGCATTGTCAGTTTTAGTGCAGACACATGGCAATAAGCAACGTCCCTGTGCATATTTTTCAGCAGTACTTGATCCTGTTGCTCGAGCATTGCCTGGGTGTTTTCGTTAAGTTGCGGCAACAGCTTTATCAATACGTCAGAGTGAAGGGATAGATTTGTCACATAAGCTGTTGGTACTGGTACCCCATGCGATTGATGCCCTCTAAAATCAAACAAAGACGCAGCATTTGACTCGCGTTCGTCTGACAGGATACAAATTGACATTGCTAGCTCCTCACATTACATTGAAGTGATGTGCAACCCTAAACCCAGCTACTTTGTTGCTGTATCCGGTGACTCAGCCTCAGTCGCAGGAAACACATGATTGTATATTCCTTACTGAAGAACAGACAAAGGGTCGCATTGATTTGCAAGATACGCCCCTTCCAAATGTAGATGCGGAATTGTGGGTTGATGGGTCTTGTTTGAAATTGCCAGATGGTACGACTTCGGCTTCATATGCAATCACTACAATTCACACAGTAGTGGAGACAGCTCGCATACCACAGAAATCGGCTCAGGCAGCTGAACTGATAGATTTGACACAAGCATGTGAGCTTAGCACTGATTTATGTGTGCCCATTTATACAGATAGCCGCTATGCTTTTGGAGTGGCGCATGATTTTGGCCTGCTCTGGAAGGAAAGAGGCTTTCTTACATCCCACGGGATGCAAATAATGCATGGAGAACTAGTACATAACCTTTTGAATGCACTAACACATCAAAAGAAAATAGCTATTGTGAAGTGTAGTGCACACAAGAAAGTGACTGGTAAGGTAGGACAAGGTAATGCCTTTGCAGACCGCGTAGCGCATGTGACTGCGATGCATTGAAGCACTACTTCCATCTATGTAGTGAAGTCACAAGCTGAACGTTGGCATGATGCTAGACAAGAAGTATTAGAGATACAGAAATTTGCTTCTGTGTACGGAATGTGAACAGTGGTCTGAAGAAGGAGAGTTGGAAGATGACGGTTGTTGGTGGAATAAGCAGATGGGTAGGTGGAAATTGCCTACAGCCTTTGTACAACCTATGGTCCAGATGGCACATGGGCTAGCACATGTTGGAGCTTCAGCGATAACGAAATTGCTTACGCAAGTTTGGGAGCATCCATAAATTGCTAGCACAACTAAGAGAGTAGTACAGTCCTGTTTGATCTGTTTACAATACAATCCTGGAAAAGGGACACAAACTCCTGCAGGAGGGTTTGCTACACCAACTGCACCTTTTGAAGTTTTGCAAATGGATTACATTCAGTTTGAGCACTGCAATAACCTAAAGTATGTCTTGGTGGTGGTATGTGCCTTTAGTAAATGAATAGAGGCGTACCCCACAAAGGATAATACTGCCATTACCAAAGCGAAGGTGCTTTTGAAGGAATTTTTCCCTGGGTTTGGTGTTTGCAAACTTTTATGGAATGATAACGGACCTCATTTTGTTGGGGAAGTTATTAAGTGAGTCCTGAATGGATTAGGGATCAAACAGAAGTTCCACGCAGTGTTCCACCCACAATCAGCAGGATTGGTGGAAAGGTATAATGCTACTCTGAAGCTGAAAATAGCGAAAATACAGGCTTCCACATCTTTGACTGGCCAGATGCGCTGCCACTGGCATTATTGTCCATTAGATCAGTGCCACATTCTCGAACAGGCCTTACTCCCTATGAGATTGTGTTTGGAAGGCCAATGAATATTTGGGGAGTCCCGAAGCCGAGTTCTGTATATGATGTACCTTGTGTCCTGATGAATGATTATTTGGCACAGTTAACTGATACCTTGGTTTCTATTCATCAACGCGTTCGAGAAGCACTTCCTGACAGATCAACAGGTTAAGGCCATGAACTCCGACCTGGTGATCAGGTGATGATAAGATCCTTTGAAAGATCGTGCAGCTTGGAACAGAGGTAGCGAGGACCAAAGCAGCTGCTCTTGGCACGAGGACAGCAGTTCGAGTAACGAACCGTACAAATTGGGTGCATAGTACTCACAGCAAGAAAGTACTTCCTACCTTGGTGGAACCTGCTGTGCTGACCGATCATCGAGAGATCCTGACTACGGAGAAAGGGCATGCAATATCACCTGGCAAATCTGCGGAGTTCTTCCCGGACCCCACGATTTCTGGAGCATCGTGATACCATTTGAGACCAAGAAAGAGTCTACAGTGCCTGAGAAAATTGGTTGAGCTGCCCTCGGTTAGTGAAATGGAGAGCCAATGTGGCAAGGAGTGGGGGTCAGCCATGCATTAGTGTAGTGACACCCGTTTTGGCCCATGGTGAAGAAATCAGCAGCTGCCCAGGGGTAAGAGTTCCAACGATTGTTTTTTAGTTTCTGGAAGAATTGATTAACACTGTTGCTAAAATGAATAAGAAAATTATTATTGGTGCTATGGGGTTTGTTGCTGTTTTGGTGATTATGGCAATAATCACCTGGTCTGTTGAGAAGATGGCCCCTGCTCGTGAGCTTTTTGTTGCTAATACTCCAGTGTTAGATGATCATTACTATTTTACTCTTCCCTATCATGAGCAGAAGCATCGTCAATCTTATCTCTATAACACTTTTATTCAGATGTTGCATCATACTCATAATGCCACAAATACTACCAACTGTTGGGTATGTGGAATGATACCTGTGCATCAAAAGAAAGGAGGAACACCTTTTATTCCTCTTCCTTTCTCGCACAATGTTTCTTGTCAAGCCTGTATACGCTTTTGTTTGATTCTAGAAAACGTACAGTGGGCGGACGTCTTTTTCAGCTTAATAAAGTGTGTTACCAAGACAAAGATGGGTATCCCCAAGCTAAAGGAACTAAATGGGAATGGGAAGAATACCGACCGGACAATATTTCCACGCCATATGTCTTCACCAACATAAGAGACTCTGCTGAAAATGAACAATTTGTGATTTCTGTTACAAAGACTAAAGCAGACTTACGTGTACAAAGTATTGGACGGATTCCAGTGGGGATAAGCGATTGTATTGTGATTCTAGATATTGAGGGTGTAAATAACAGTAGTTTTGTAGCTTCACATAGTACTTATTTTGATTGTGGTAATTATGGATATTATCAACTACCAGTTGGGTGGTCAGGTATATGTTATGTATCTTTTCTATTACCTCCTGTGTTCTTGGCGCCTGCATCATATCACCGAGATTTTAAACTGTTCAATGAAATCACTAAAAATAGATACAAGAGGACAATAAGCACTGATGAAGTAGACCAAACAGACACTAGTCTACAACAATATAGCAATTTTAATTTAAGTGTGTTCTTTTTCGTGGGTGCTGCATTAAATAGTAGGAAAGTGAGACGATTGACTAGGGTTGTAGAAGCTGTTACCAATCTAGCAGCTATTGCACTTGGAAATATTTCTGAGGAACTACAAATTGCAAGGATTGTAGTGCTCCAAAATCGTATGGTGCTAGATGTGATGTTAGCTGATTGAGGGGGTGCATGTCGCATTATCAGTAGTAGTTGCTGCATTTTCATTCCTGACAATTCACCTTCAGTATATGATGCAATATTTAAACTGCATAAAATTGCTGCAGAAATTCATACAGAAACTAGTACCTGGACTTTTGCTGGATGGTATTGGGCTCTGGTCTCTGCTTGGGGCTGGAAGCTACAGACTATTCTATGTGTGATAATTGCGATATTTTTCACATACTGTATGTGTATTCATTGTAGTCCAATGTTTTGCTCTATGTGTATTACTGCCTGGAAACCAGCCAAGAAAGATATTACAGAAATGAAAGCACAACACATGTTAGATAAGGAAATAACTGAAATGATGAGCATAAATATACAGGATGAATATTTAGATTATCCCAGGAAAATGGATGTCTTCAGATAATGCTGAAAGGGTCGTCTGTTGTAATTTGGCAGCGATTAGATTAAGCATTAGCAGAAGACATCTCGTATTTAGCAACTATTGTGACATTTAGCGGAATCCATTTTGTATTCATGGCAGCCATTGTGTTTGCTACATGTTGCCATGTGCCGACCATGTGCTTTGTCCTACCTTCCTGTTAGCTGCGCTTGAAATCTGCCCGGCAACGAGTTATATTTTGCATCCCCCACTTTTGCGCATGCCCAGTACGTTCTGCAGCTGTTAGTAATTAGTAACAGACAGGAATGTGTTTACTAGTTCCCGAAAACCGTTAACTCCTCCCACTTATCAATTGTGCCTTTCTATATGACCTTATATGTACATAAAACTCGCTTCTGTGTTTGTACCGCCTTCTTTTGAGCCCCTGCGTGTGTATAAAAGGACCATGCTCTTTTAGTTCGAGGTGCCACTTCTTGCAATACCGAAGGGTACTGTTTGAACCGTAACACCACCTCATGAGGTGTAATAAACGTTATCTTTTCTATTCCAGTTTCTGTGCCAACTTCTTCCTATATGGTCTTAGGACTTTGTGCAGAGAAGGGCGAACCCCTTGCGCTGGTAGGCCTTGCTGAGGCTTGCTATGACACTGTGGCATGAACAGTCTAAGTAGTCTCTACACGCCAAGTTTAAGAAGTCATCAGCTAATTGGCATTGATGACATCACGACTATCAAACGCACCTATCAAAAGACAACCGCAAATGGCCATGACTTCCCTCAGTCGTCCTCACTCCAAGATATCGCTTCAAGCACAATATCATCCCCTGTCGCCCAAACATGAGAAGATAATCATCCTCACTACCCAGGTGCATTACCTGAAACACCTAAGGAGCATTGCACCACCAGATTGGACCATAACGCCTGAGACATCCAGAGACCTATGAGACATTCCTGGTACCGTGGGGGGCTAGCCACCCAGGAACCTTCTGTGTGCCCCCATAAACCTGAGGCCTGCCGAAGAAGAGCATACTTGACCATTGGACTATCCACCCTTGGGGTTGCACGAGGCTTAACCGTGGCCTTATTGGGAGTTTCACAGTGAACCGTCAGTGCCGCCTATAAGAGGCCCCGCACTGCCCACACACTCATGTGACAATCCAGGGGCAAGGGCCCTAAAGGTAATTCCAGTGAAAAGAGGATCCTTACAACAGAGATGCATCTTCAGAAGCTCCTTGACAGGCACCAGGAAGCATGGAAGTCCCGGACGGAAACTGGTCACCGATAGACCATCTGATGAAGTCATGTCAACTTGAGTGATGACGGCGAGATCATATAGACTCAGACCCTTTGCTGCTGCATGAGCGACTTGGTTGTGGTCCTGTTGGCAGTTCCTCACATACGCCTTTGTGCAGCCTTCAAGAAGCCCACGCAATCCACAAGGTCTGAGGTTCCGTGACAATTGTAAGTGGTGTTTTTGACTCGCACGAATATGGTCGAGTCTGGTATCTATGAACCGCAAATGACGAGTTTAGTAAGTGTGCGCAGTTTCGCTGTGCTAACTTAAACCGTTCGTTTGTTATGTGGGCTTTTCATCTGTACCCACGGGTTCCATCTTAGATACGGCATCCATTTTGTCTCTTGCCCTCAAGTAGCCAGCGAACGGACGCTGTCCGCTTCGCGACCCTGGGACTCCCAAGATATTTGCGGAAGACACATGTTCTTTGTAAGTGTCTTTATGGCAGGGGGGTTGCTGCTGTAAGGCAGGTGGCGCCGCTCGAGGCTCATCTTGCCGCACGGGCTTATTGTCTCAAGCCGTGCATCTCATTAGGCACGTCCCTTCGATGCCTGTATCTCGTGTTTCCCGACACCTCCCCTTTTACACCCTTTCCGATCTCCCCACTGTCTCCGTCTTCCTCTGCACCTGTCTTCGTTCCTATTTCGATCTACTTTACTGCTGATTGGAATTTGCTAATGGTGGGAAGATGGGTTTTTACAGTTGGGAACCGCCAAATGTTTCCGCACTTATGTTCCGGACCTTGTGTGTTACAAAGTGACCAAAGCGACCCCTCTGGGAGCTAAATGTGGGAACCGGGTTGTAAACTTTTGTGTTCAATGTTATCCTATGGGTAAAAACTGTATAAAAGGAGCGATCCACAGAACCAATTTGAAGCAGTCTCCCCGAACTACACTCGATGTACTTCCTGTGACTTCTGTGTTCCCTGCAGCAAATAAACCTTGAATCTTTGACGCCGAAGGAAGTGTCCCGTGTCTCTGTGACTTGTACGCCGGAGCAGGTTACCCACGAAGGTTTCAGGTGTTGTGCCCTGGCACCGCTGGGTCCAAAAGAACCCAGTCCTTCAGTTGGCGCCCAACGTGGGGCTGCATCAGTGGTACCGGTCCAAGCCCGACGATCGTGAGGAACTTCGTGTGAAATCTCCGAGGGAAGGTGCACCCCGCTTCATCGATCCTGTTGTCGAAATAAGTGGCCCGAAGACTTTTCCCGCGAAGATTCCCGCCTCCTGACGGCTGCGACGGACTGCTGCCCTGACTGTAGACCTGTTTTGGCGCCTGGCGTAGACCTTGGTATAGCGAGACGATTGACGGGCCTTCCTGAGGACGCCATCGATCTTTGAGTTAAGTATTTGTGGGTCGCTCCCAGAGTTCTTGGTTGTTGACACTTTAGCGAGTGTCTTTGTTGTACACGCTGTGTGAGTGTTTTTGTCGGTGACACTTTGCTAGTGTACTTTGTTGTTGTATTATTTGACGACTGCAGCCGCCAAAAACCGAGGGTTTTGTTCTTTGCTGGGACTTGGTAAATCCCGTAACCCTTGAAGTTTGTGAAACTCGGCTAGTGTGCAAGATGCCTGGTCGCAGTACTTTGTTCAGTTGTTTTAGACCTTGTGGTGCGGATTCCCTGCTGGAGGACTCGTGTCCGATACCTCCGGTTGGAACTCCTACTTATGACTTATATAGCAAACATGGGCTAGGCCCGATTGCTTTTAATGATTATTGGATTCAATATACAAAGAAAGACGGCGATCTTCGTTGGCCACCTCACGGTAGCTTCGAAGCGTCGATCTTAGATAATTTGGAAATAAAATTGTTCGAACGTAAATCTAGGCCGGCCATGTTTGATGCCTTTCGGTTGTGGCGCAAAGAAGCCCGACAGAAAGAAATCAGACAGAATAAACGTAGTCAGCGAGATAATGTTGCTACCATAGTGAAGAAAGCTGAGCAGTTTCAGCGTGATAAGGAGGATAAGGATAAGGAAGTGTTTGAGAGGCTACAGCGTATGTCCATAGATAAATGCTATCCTGCTTTGCCTACGGAGTCGGATAAGAAGGAAGAGGCAGTTGAGGATCCTTTAATGTCCTATCTTATGAAGTCGCCACCTCCGTACGTACAGGGTACCGCAGTTCCTGTGGTCCCTGCCGTACCTGTTCTTCCACCTATTGTTCCTCCACCAGTTCCTCAACCTGCACCCGCTCTTCCGACTGTTCCTGCTCCTTTGTCTGTTTCTATTCCTACTGCTCCTCCGCTTCCACATACTCCTGCTCCCGCTACTGCTCCTGTGTTGTTAACCCCTGTTGTTGCTACTGTTTCTACTCCTTCTCTTGTTAGTCCTGTGTCTTACTCTTCTCCCTCTACTCGTAATCGTAATTCTCCCCTTGCGACAAACTTCTTTCAGTCGCTCGGACCTGTTTTTGGGTCTGCTGGTTCTGATGGTCCTCAGAGACGTAGTCAGCTTCCTGGAAACAGAGAACGTGTTGCGCTATACAACATGGCGATGGGTTGGATGGTCAACCCCCTTAGAAATCCACCCCGTGTTGTCCTCGAAACGTTTAATCAATTCAACATACCAACTCAGAGATATGTGTTTGACGAAATGTGCAAGTTCCTACATGATCAGATAGTGGCCGATGCGCCTGACGAGGTGCTGACCGCCCTGTCTGAACTTCGACTTCAGTTCGCAACTGGACTGATAGTAGATACTAACGTCCGACGTGCTATTGAGCGGTTGCTATCTTTTCGTCCCGCTCCTATTCCTCACGCATTGTTCGTTGAGGACATTGAAAGACAAGACGAGTCTGGCCAATATCCTATGCGTGAAGTTCCGCCGGTTTGGATACCAGCTGATGCTAATGCTAATCCTCCGATAGTGGCACATTTTGAGAGAGTGTGGATACACCTCCCATGGAAACGATCGGAAGTGCTTCAGGTGAAACAATCTTTGCCCGATCCTCGTAAAAATCCTACTGGGTATTATAAGGAATTATCGCAGCTCGTAGACGCTACGGTAATGAATCTTGCCGATATCGACATGTTGTTTGGCAATGTCGTACCGCAACCGGTATGGGCTAAGATTCGTCACCAAGATCACGCGCATGAATTAGGTGGTGATTGGGCTGCCATTACAGCGGCAGACGCTGGACAAGTGGCTGCTGCTAAACCCGATCCATTGATTACTGCTCTCCCCCAGCGAATCATTGCATTAATGAAAACGCTTATGCCAGCTATGAGGGTCAATTGGGACAAGTTGTCAGCCTGTAAGCAGAAGAAAGATGAGAGTGTATCAGACTTCTTTACGAGGTTTGAGGAAGCATTCATTGATCATAGTGGACAGGATATGGGTACTGAGGGTGGACAACGGTTGTTTGTGGATAAATTTGTGTCGAACTTGTTGCCCGATCTCAGCAATAAATTAAGGAATTCAGAAAGTGCATGGGCCGTTTCTACCTCAGCTCAGATATTGGCTACGGCACAATATTACGAGAATAGAGAGAAAGAGGAGAATGACCGTGCTGATAAAAAGACGAAAGAGCTAAAAACTAAAGTGTTGTTGCAACAAGCGTATCCGCCGCGTTCTAATCAGAATGCGCCTCAACAGAATAGATCGCAGTCGCAATCGAATCGATCGCAGCCGCGTAATGATTCCTCTTTCCAAAGATCTTCGTTAGGGTACAATCAATGTGCTTATTGTAGACAGGAGGGACATATTAAATTTGATTGTCCTGCTTTAAATGGACGTAATAGCGGTAATTCATCTAAAGGAGGCCGTGGTGGTTCACAGCACGCATCACGTGGTAGAGGTCGTGGTGCTCAGAACGATCGTTCTGACCATTCATCAAATTCTAATAACTGTTTCGATCAACGTGGATCATCGCAAGGACGATCTGCGCAGTACAATGTAGACGATTATTACATCGATCAGGGAACTGACGATAGTAATTACTAGGACAGCCAAAGACAAGGAGAGGGAGTGGTATCAGTTCCGGTCGATCAGAGAGGGCCTTACGTCGCAGTTGCTACATCGGGCGTCGTTGAGCCTTTTCTGTTGGACACTGGTGCAGCGAAAAGTTCTATCATGCATTCGAAACTCCCTGGCGCACCTTTGTCTGGCTTAACAAATGTTTCCGTTGGATTCTCTGGCGCCCCCGTTAGCAATCCAGTTTCATGCCCTTTGCCCCTTCGAATTGGGCCTCGTGAGCTCGAAGCTCCGTTGATTTTGACTACTGGTTGTGGTGAGAATCTTTTGGGTCTGGATTTGCTTAAACGTTTGTATGCGACTTTGTATTGTTCTCCTGCGGGTGTAAAGCTTACGTTAGGAGAGAGAGTAGTCTCTCCCATGTATTTGTCTCTCGATAAGCTTCCACCGGAATTGAATTCTCTTCCTGCGTCTTTGTGGGCGGCGGGTCCAAATGATGTGGGCCTACTTGATATCTCCCCTTATGTTGTTCAGTTGAAATCTAATGTGCGATTGCCACGTATTCCCCAATACCGTATCTCCCTTGATGGTGAACGAGCTTTGTTAGCGATCATCTATGACTTGATCGAGAAAGATGTCATCGAAGAAACTCGGGGAAACGTGTGCAATAGCCCTGTACTGCCCATTCTTAAACGTACTGATCCTACCAAACCGCCTGTTTATCGTTTTGTTATCGATTTACGGGAGGTAAATAAAATTGTGGTTCCTCAATTCCCTGTTGTGCCTGATATCACGGCGCTACTGACTCTGATTCCAGCTACTGCTTCATGGTTTTCGGTGATTGATTTGAAAAATGCATTTTTCAGCATCCCGATTGCCGAAGAGAGCAGGGACCTTTTCGGTTTCTCTCTTGGTGGACGTAGCTTCCGGTTCAAACGCGCTCCTCAGGGCTACTGTGAAAGTCCATCGATTTACAGTCAAGCCTTGAAGGGTCAACTGGATGCGTTTAGGTTGCCGGTTGGTGCGGCTTTAATCCAATACGTCGACGACTTATTGGTGGCTGCCGATACTCAGGACATTTGCAAAATTGCTACGGTATCGTTGCTGCAACATCTCTGTGAGTTGAATCACAAGGTGTCACCTTCTAAACTCCAATATTGTTGTCAAGAAGTAACCTATCTAGGTCACTTATTGTCAAAGGAGGGAAGGAGATTGACCCCAGAGAGAATTGCAGCGATTGCGCGAATGGCTGTGCCACAAACCCAAAGAGATGTGCGTGCCTTTCTAGGTATCACGTCGTACTGCAGGCAATGGATTCCTAATTTTTCATTGCTAGCGAAACCATTGGTGGCTCTTACGTGCAAGGATGTTTCAACTCCTTTACCATGGACGGAAGAATGTCAGAAAAGTTTTTCTGAATTACGTGATTCATTGTGTTCAGCTCCTGTGTTAGGTACCCCTGATTACAGCAAGCCGTTTACGCTATATGTTCACGAGAGGGAAGGTTGTGCTTTGAGCGTCCTAACGCAACCTTTTGGTGGTAAGCAACGTCCATGTGCATATTTTTCCTCGACCTTAGACCCAGTAGCTAGAGCATTGCCGAGTTGTTTGAGAGCAACTGCGGCAGCTGCGGTCTCCATCCGACAATCAGCAGGATTGGTCATGGATAATATGCTTACGGTGATGGTTCCGCATGCAGTCGATACTCTTTTGAATCGAACGAAAACTCAGCACTTGACGAGTGCGAGGTTGTCTGGGTACGAATTGACGCTCTTGGCAAGCCACATTCAGATAAAACGTTGTAATGTCCTAAATCCGGCAACTTTGTTACCAATTAGTGCAGAGTCAGATGAAGTAGCAGAACATGACTGTTACTTGCGGACAGAAGAGGAAACAAAAGGTCGAGTGGACCTTAAAAACACCCCATTGGAAGACCCGGATGGCACTCTGTATGTGGATGGGTCATGTTTTAAGTTGCCGAATGGCGATGTGACTACTGCTTATGCTGTTGTAACGTTGAATACTGTTGTTGAGACTGCGAGATTGAATCAGAATTCTGCCCAAGCTGCAGAGCTGATTGCTCTCACTAGAGCATGTGTGTTAGCAAAAGGGAAACGTGTGAATGTGTACACCGATAGCCAGTACGCTTTCGGTGTAGCGCATAGTTTTGGACGATTGTGGCGAGAGCGTGGTTTCTTGACGTCGCATGGCACGAAAATACAGTATGGCCAGCTTGTGAACGATCTTTTGGATGCATTGACTTTACCTGCACAAGTTGCAATTGTTAAGTGTAGTGCGCATCGTAAAGTGACGGATGATGTTGGTCGTGGTAATGCGTTTGCAGATGAGATTGCTAAGGAGACTGCCCGGAACCTTAGCACTCGAATGTATGTGACGAGTTCGGTTAGGTGGCCTACAGAATCAAGTATGTGTGAAGATACCATAGAGAGCGTGAAAGCAATTCAGAATGAGGCCACTGATACTGAAAAGACGAAGTGGAAAGAAAGTACGGGAAAGTTGGATGTGAATGGTTGCTGGATTGATTTGTCAGATCAGAAAAGATGGATGTTGCCTGATGCGTATGTGCTGGCCGTTGTGACAATGGCACATGGGTTAGCACATATTAGCGCGAAAGGTATTTGCAAGTTGTTGGCTGCTGTGTGGAAGAATGATGGAATTACGAAATGTGCTGAACGTCTGGTGAAGAATTGTATGGTGTGCATAATGTACAATCCTGGCAAAGGAACCCCAACTCCCCCTGGCAGTTTTGCTCCTCCTTCGTATCCCTTTGAGGTGATCCAATTGGACTTCATCCATATGGAGCGATGCAATAACCTGAAATACGTTCTGGTTGTGGTTTGCGCATTCTCCCGATGGATCGAGGCCTATCCCCTCAAAGATAATACTGCTTTGTCTACTGCGAAAATCCTACTGAAGGAATACTTTCCTCGGTATGGAATGCCTAGAGTCGTGTGGTCAGATAACGGAAGTGAGTTTGTTGGAAGTGTGATGAAGAGTGTGTGTAAGGGCCTTGGAATTAATCAAAAATTCCATAGCGCCAATCATCCCCAGTCAGCTGGATTAGTTGAGGGGTACAACGGCACCCTTAAGCTAAAGCTAGCGAAGATTCAGGCTACGACTGGACTTTCGTGGCCTGACGCTTTGCCTCTAGCACTACTGTCAACTAGGGCGACTGTACACTCCCGAATAGGGCTTAGTCCCTATGAAATAGTGTTCGGCCGTCCTGCGAATGTGTGGGGGGTTCCTAGGCCAGGAATATTCTCTGATCTTGAGTATCCGATGTTGATTGACTACTTACATGACTTGACTGCTAAACTGAGGTTAATTCACCAACAGGTTTACGACGCCTTGCCGACGCAGACGGAGGGTCCAGGCCACCAGCTCCAGCCCGGGGACTGGGTGGTTACTCGTAACTTCTCACGCAAGAACAATCTGGACCCCCGATTCATCGGACCTTACCAGGTGCTCCTGGCCACGAGGACTGCCGTTCGTCTTGAGGGGCGGAAAAATTGGGTACATGCTACCCATTGTAAGCGAGTCCCTATTCCTTTGCCGGCAGACCCGTGGGTGAGGAAAGGCATTGCGTCAACAGAAACAGAAACATTCCCGGCGTTTGTGCCTTTCAGCGACGCACAGCTTGTTGGAGAACCCTCAGCGCAGCAGAAAGCCACTGTTGAACACTTGTCAGCAAAAGACTCAAGACCAGATCAACCAACTGATCAGCAGGACGCTGTCTCTTCAACGGATCCTTTGTTCGACGAGCAGACACGTCCCGGGAAACATCGATATTCTTTGCGATCTCACACTAAGGACAAATAAAATATTTTTGCTTTGCTGAATTTGACAACTGCAATATCCTCGTTTCCCATGATCAACTTTGAACATTCGTATCATTGAAATTTTTTTGTACATATATCAAGCTTCCTTCCTTGTATCTTTTTACTTCCACAGCTGAGAAACATTGTGCTTATATATATACATATTGTGTATTGAAGGCCGTAGGGCCGCGCGCGTACTTCCTTCTGGACAGTAGGTCTTGACGCTAGGTTAAAGGCCGTCGGTTCCTAGGAACTCCTGGGGATTGACTATTGCTGCACAGAACGAAGTGCGTCAAGAAACGTTGCGGACGGTCGTAGGGAATGGCATTTTCGAAGCTGAATGATTTGGAAGGAGCTCAGGCATACAGATTCAAGCTGCAGCAACTCAGTCGTACCAAATGTTTCATATTTCAGTTGTTTGTATTGTTTTTGACTGCTTCTGCATTATTGGCGGGTGGGGTGTATTACACTATGTCTTACTTCTTACCTGCTACCCCTACTCCTACTCCTCACCCTAATCTTACCACTACTGCTTCTCCCCATTCCTTTCACATGTTACCGGAACACGAGCAGGCTAGACGTGTAGAATTCCGCAACAATTCCTTTATTCAGCTCCTCCATCAGCATCAGTTAGTGGTTAACACTACTAATTGTTGGGTGTGTGGGTTGATGCCACATACTGCGGGTAAGGGAATTCCATATCTGGTGTTACCGTATAGTTCCCAAGGGTCAGCTCGAGCATTCCAAACAATGTTTCGAAGCACACTGGGTTTCCACCCCATTCAAGAACAACGTTCCCCCAACTCTGGTCCTACCTCGTATCAGAGGCTGCTATCAATGGCAATAGAGGATATGGAAGATGAGATCCATGATCCTTTTCTTATCCCTAAAGAGGAGGTACAAGCCTATAGGGTCCTAAGTAGAGGGGAATATAGTATGTTCACTAATGAAAAGCAGCTTAAAAGCTCGCCTCCAATATGGGTCGTACCCCACACTGGTAATCTTTGTCTTGTGGGTCGTGGTTCGCAAGCCCCACTTGGAGCAAGTGCTTGCACTGAAAGTTACGTTCTGCCAATGTTCTCGTCCCCTGTGTTTCTGGCTGCCAAGGGTACATACTTCATCTGTTATGATCGTGCATACACATGGTTGCCCGCAGACTTCATGGGCTCATGTTTTATTGCAAATCTGTTGCCTCCGACGTTCACTGTAGATGCCGATTATCATAAGACTAGAGTTGTACGAGGCGTAATTAGCGAAGAGGATACTGCCGGTCAAGAGGCAGGAGACTTTTTCAAGGGTTTCCTCCCGTTTTGGGGACCTATGGTTAATAGTAGGAACCTGAGACAGTTGACTCGAGTGGTAGAATCGACAGCTAATATTACTGCCAGTGCCCTTGGTAATATCACCACAGAACTTCAGGCGGAGAGACTTATGACGTTACAAAACCGTATGGTTTTAGATGTCGTCTTAGCAGATCGCGGTGGGGTATGTAAGGTGATCCATTCGAGCTGCTGCATTTTCATTCCAGATAATGCTCCTACTGTCTATCAAGCCATCTCGAAGTTGCATAAGATCTCCGAATCCATACACGTGGATGTAGGGGATTGGACGCTACTTGGATGGTTTTGGGGCCTGATATCGACTTGGGGTTGGAAGATTCTGATGATCATCGGAGTTGTGGTAGTGTTCCTGTTCACGTGTTGCCTTTGCGTGCAGTGTGGTCCTGCCTTATGTGGCCTCTGTGCTACAACGTGTATGAGACAACCATCTGTTACCAAGGGGACTCGATTGGACAGAGCTATGCTACAACAACATCTTGATGGTCTGATGAATATCGAATATGATTCCGACTAGTGCTTGCCTACATGAGGGCAAAAGGAGCGTCTGAGGTTCCGTGACAATTGTAAGTGGTGTTTTTGACTCGCACGAATATGGTCGAGTCTGGTATCTATGAACCGCAAATGACGAGTTTAGTAAGTGTGCGCAGTTTCGCTGTGCTAACTTAAACCGTTCGTTTGTTATGTGGGCTTTTCATCTGTACCCACGGGTTCCATCTTAGATACGGCATCCATTTTGTCTCTTGCCCTCAAGTAGCCAGCGAACGGACGCTGTCCGCTTCGCGACCCTGGGACTCCCAAGATATTTGCGGAAGACACATGTTCTTTGTAAGTGTCTTTATGGCAGGGGGGTTGCTGCTGTAAGGCAGGTGGCGCCGCTCGAGGCTCATCTTGCCGCACGGGCTTATTGTCTCAAGCCGTGCATCTCATTAGGCACGTCCCTTCGATGCCTGTATCTCGTGTTTCCCGACACCTCCCCTTTTACACCCTTTCCGATCTCCCCACTGTCTCCGTCTTCCTCTGCACCTGTCTTCGTTCCTATTTCGATCTACTTTACTGCTGATTGGAATTTGCTAATGGTGGGAAGATGGGTTTTTACAGTTGGGAACCGCCAAATGTTTCCGCACTTATGTTCCGGACCTTGTGTGTTACAAAGTGACCAAAGCGACCCCTCTGGGAGCTAAATGTGGGAACCGGGTTGTAAACTTTTGTGTTCAATGTTATCCTATGGGTAAAAACTGTATAAAAGGAGCGATCCACAGAACCAATTTGAAGCAGTCTCCCCGAACTACACTCGATGTACTTCCTGTGACTTCTGTGTTCCCTGCAGCAAATAAACCTTGAATCTTTGACGCCGAAGGAAGTGTCCCGTGTCTCTGTGACTTGTACGCCAGAGCAGGTTACCCACGAAGGTTTCAGGTGTTGTGCCCTGGCACCGCTGGGTCCAAAAGAACCCAGTCCTTCAGGTCCCACGGCAGCCCGGCAGGAAGGCATTCCAGGAGACTCCTGTGAGAGGGAAGTCCAGGCATGGGAGGCATGTATGAAGCTGCTCTACCAGCGGGCACTGGGAAGCAAAATCGCCTTCATGGAAAGCCCTCATCCACCAAGGTCATCCTCAGTGTTTGCAGGTTTGTAATCCACCGGCAAAAACAACAATTGATGGACAGAATGCAGAACAATGTCATATATTTACCCCAGTACAGAGATCTGGGCCTAAATCCATCGTTTTTTTGCTCTCCACACCACCCCAGTTCAGACATGGCCATATGCAAATCAGCCTTGACCCTGTTCCTCATGGAAACAGTCCAGTCCGAACTGCCAAGCCATGTCTTTCCTGGACCGGAATCAAGCATCCAAGGACCGGTTTCTGGCTATCAGCCGTCTTCAGCCAGGATAGCTTGACTCCAGTGATGTGGAGAGCATGGGACTCACGTCTGAGCATACCCATCCCACTCGGGGTGACAAATGCACAAACAACAATTGATGGACAGAATGCAGAACAATGTCATACATTCATCCCAGTACAGAGATTTGGGCCTAAATCCATCGCTTTTTTGCTCTCCACACCACCCCAGTTCAGACATGGACATATGCAAATCAGCCTTGACCCTGTGCCTCATGAGAACAGTCCAGCCCGAACTGCCAAGCCATGTCTTTCCTGGACCGGAATCAGGCATCCAAGGACCGGTTTCTGGCTATCAGCTGTCTTAGCCAGGATAGCTTGACTCCAGTGATATGGAGAGCAGGGGACTCACGTCTGAGCATACCCATCCCACTCGGGGTGACAAATGCAAAAACAACAATAGATGGACAGAATGCAGAACAATGTCATACATTCACACCAGTACAGAGATCTGGACCTAAATAAATCGTTTTTTTGCTCTCCACACCACCCCAGTTCAGACATGGCCATATGCAAATCAGCCTTGACCCTGTGCCTCGTGGGAACAGTCCAGCCCGAACTACCAACCAATGTCTTTCCTGGACTGGAATCAAGCATCCTAGAACAGGTTTCTGGCTATCAGCCGTCTTCAGCCAGGATAGCTTGACCCAAGTGATGTGGAGAGCATGGAACTCATGTCTGAGCATACCCATCCCACTCGGGGTGACAAATACAAAAACAACAATTGATGGACAGAATGCAGAACAATGTCGTACATTCACCCCAGTACAGAGATCTGGGCCTAAATCCATCGTTTTTTTGCTCTCCACACCACCCCAGTCAACCACCGGAGCATGAGTGCCTTCAAGAAGATCTCCAAAACTGACTCCACCACCGCTCCAGATGCACCGCTACCTAAACTGTCTAAATAGACACGAACACAGCAAGACCAGGCCGGTCTGAACTGCATTGCCAAGGTGGACTGAAACCTTACAGTGCAATCCAGATACCCAACACTGACCGGCAGATGGCCTGCAGAGACTCAATGGTGCTGTGTATTGTTGTTTGTTTTTTCAAAAGGTTAGTCTTTTGTTTGTTTCTTTTCAAATAAAGTTTCAGAGGAATGCAGTGTCCTGTTGGACACGTTTCTAGTGTTGAGGAGTGTGATGTAAAACACTTCACACACACCCATCACAGGCGTCACCGGTCAGGTGACCCTGCTAACAAAAGAGGCCGGGCACACGTGCCCTGGGCCTGTTCCAGTCAGTACAGTCATGGGTCTATGGCATCATTTCCACTGTACGAGGGCCTAGAGCCCATGACCCTACAAAACCCTCGCAAATGCGAGACCTATTGCATTGCAAATGCTTGATTGAATTTGCTCCCAAATCCTACTATATTCAAAGATTTGGCATGATTACTTTAATATGGCGTGGTGCTATCATTGATAGCTGTGCATGCTCACTGCGGTGGGCGCATGCATTTCAGAGCATTTGCACATTTCTGCACCTGTGTACACATTGGTGCTGGGAGCTGGAAGTTGTTCATTGGACCTTATCTCATTCTTTCCTGCTTGACATTGATTTTCCTGATTCAGAGATGTGCATATGCATGATCTAGTACTCTGTGTTGCTGTGTTCAGTTTAGGCCAGGACAACTCTGTTGCTCACTCTTCTGTCGCATCTTGAACTTAGTGTATTCACAGAGACGATGAACTGCTGTACTTCAATTATAGTGATGATTTGACTTCACATTCCCTCCATATGAGTTCGGTGCGTGGAAAGTCGCTTGGTGCTAGCGTTTATTTTGTCACGGCTGACGTGACAATCAGGTAAGTGTCATTACGTCCAAATGGTCCTGCTGTTGATTGCTGTTCAATGACTGTCTTGTCATTGTGAATGGTTATTCCTGCGAAAGGCAGATTTTGCCTTCTAGGTTCTCATGGTCAATAGATATTTCTTTCCCCACGGTCGTTACCTGTGTTATACAATGCTACCCAGATTATAGAGTTGTCATGTGTCAATCAACTCAGGCCAGTAGACCCTCAAAATGATATTCTGCCTACATTGTTGCCATGCTCTTACTCTCTTTTGTTAATTGGGCTGGGGTCTCCTAGGTCGTTTTTGTTCCTATGGCGTTCGTTTTCTGCTTGTCTTATGGTGACATGTTCTTGGTCTACATTAAATATGGGTTTCTGCCAACTATCTTGCTATTTTATGGAATACAACACTTTGCATTGAATTCACGCTGTGGATTTTATTTAGACTAGAAGATCAAGTTTTGAACGCGTATAAAAAATGTAGGTCTTGCAACCGCCTACAGCTGCTTGTGGTTGGTTCGCAGTTGTCATTGTATTCTGTTTTCAGAATACAGAAAACGAGTTCACAATTTCCTTGGCTGGAGGTGAAATCAATGCAAGCCCCAGATAGGCAGAGCTGCCTTTTGTCTCTTCGAAAGTTTAGTACAATGCAGCCAGTGATGAGAAGAATAAACGCTACCACACAAACAGAGGCAGGATGGAAGACCGTACAGTGAAAAAGACAAGCCTTGAAATATACCAGGAGTGCTGGAAAGGTTCAAGAGGATACAAAACACTCTTCGATAGAAAAGTTCACTTTGTTATTGTCGCCCAGCATTCAAAAGCAAAATGAAAGCCCCCACTGTGTTATGTGAGTGGTGGAAATGTGGCTCTTTGTATAAGGCGCCCGCTTTTTCTGCCCCCTCAAGTTCCTTGATTGTCTGATTGAACCGATCTACCCCTTAAGTGCTGTATGGACGGTAACATACTCAGATTTGCATTTCTGCCTTTGTAAGAGACTGTAACCACATGAGTAGAATTTAAATGCAGAGCCAGGGTGAACGAACGGACAGGCTCCTGCTATCGCAATCTTTGTCTTCATATTTCGTCATGCCTAACAATTTAATTTGTTGGATGTATTGTCAATGTACTGCATGTACAGGCCGTGTCGCGAATGAAATGTGTTGTTTTTACCAGTCCTTGTTAAGTTATTACTCTGACTGCCCCATTGTCAGCATCACGAAGCTGTTGCTTTCCTCTCAATACTGAGAACAGCACTTCTCCGAGTCTTCTTCCATCACCGTTCTGGTGGCTTGATTCTTCGTTTATATTTAAATCTTCATACGACAAACACAAGGAAGTACCAACATTTCTAAGTTCAAGGAAATGTGTTAAATATACTTAGGGCCTCATTTAGGGCATTTTGGCGTAGGGCACCACAGCAAGGCACCCTGCTGTGTTGCCCTACGCCAAAGTGAAAGGGCAGAAATGCGAGGGGCCCCATTAATGAAGAATTGGCGCAGGGTAGCAATGTGAAAGGGCAGGAATGCACCATATTTATGACATACTGTTCATTCCTGTCCTTGCCCCCTTATCTGGCGCACAATTTGCTGCCTAGTGCCAGTGTAGGCACCCTTGCACTATAGTGCAAGAGTGCTGCCTTTGCAGGCAGGATTGTTTTTTTGTACTCCAAAGAGGCATTTTCCTCTTTCTATGTGTGCCTGGGTGTCAGTATTGGTTTTCACTGTTTACCTTTTTGTGGTTTATCCGTGTGAACTGCCACCAGTATCCATGTTTTTCTATGTGCAGGGGTGTTAATGTGTGGTGATCTGGAAATGGATGCTTGTGACTGCATTGTTCTATCTCTGAAGGAGATTCTGACCCAGTGGGCTTCGGAAAGCATAAAAAAGGAGGGGAGGTTAGAAATGTCTCAGGATGGAGGTATAGGTCTGGGGTAATTCCCTTTTGGAAATAATAATGGTGAGTGCGAGTGTGTGGCGCTAGTGTGATAGTGATTTGAAAATAGTTCAGTGGTACCCAATAAAAGAAGGTTTTTATTCCTGGGTCCACTGGATAGAGTAAAAACAGAAGCCAAACTACTACTTTCCACTGATGAGGAAATACAGTTTGGTTTGAGTTGTTCATGCAGTGAGTGGGGTCGACATGTTTCACGCCCTATTGGTAAAGAAGGGCTACTCAGTGTTTCATCAGGATCAGGTATAATGTGATAAAAGAAGTTGTCCTTTAAATTCGAAAAAATATCCTTTAGAGTTAGGAAAGCGCAATCCAAGATGTAGCCGGGGACTGTCAGGGATATCCATGTCTCTGTCATGAGGATAGTCTCCAGAATGTGTGACGTGGCATCCTGTGGGAACTTAGTGTACATGGCTTACACGTGTAAAGTCACCAGGAGATCAATATTATCCTGCTCTGTGAAGTTCTGAATAAGGTTCAACAGTTAAGCAATGTCTTTTATGTAGATAGGAATCTTCATCCCTATGGGTCTTAGAAAGTGAACACAAAATGTACTCAGTAATCCCGAACCCTTTTATGTTGCCTGTAACTCATGCCTGCTTTTTACCTCAGAGGCCCTATCCTACACTTTGAGAGGCTAAGTGAGATACCACACCTTAGTGTTTCCTCATACACTCTTGGACAAATATGCGGTGGAACGAGTATGTTTGATCTTGCTAAAAGAAAATATGTATATCTTTGGGCACTGGATCATCAATCACTCACTTAACACATTTTCCCTGGATGAGTGACACAAATTTGTGATACCATTTCCCTTACACATGTAGCAAGTCCTCATTCCTAACGTGCTACCATTATCTAGCCTGATATACTCCTTGTGGCTGATCTATACTCACAAAGCAAAGGGATCCCTTTTTAAAGAGGTAAACAAAGAAGCGAGGGGATATACAGGCAGAATTCTATGGCCCACCCAACATCAGGATCATGTGGTATAAGTACTTAGTACATAAAATACAATAACGGGCAAACTACTATAATGATCACAACCGTTAGTAACAAAAAAGGAAAACAACTAAACAGTTTACTAGTTGCTGTAATGTGTTACAAAGATACTCAAAATTCAAGAAGATACTCAAATATATATTATTTTATTAAAAACCCATTGCTACTAAAAACAAGTTGTTTTGAAATTCTCGGGCTGCAAATTCATACAATACGAATTCGTATGATAACCAGCATATCTCCAACTAATCATTTCATTAATATTTTGGTATCTTTGTTTTTATCCACTTCAATCATTCAAAAGACAAATAACAAATACAATTAAAAATTACAATGTTAAAAACACAGAAAAACCGTTGAGGCTGTGTTTTGGCAAAAATGTGATAGTTCTTGTCCTTCTTCAGGACCAAAGTTTTTTCAGTTTTTTCCTAATGACAATAGAAACATTTATTATCAAAACTGCAAATTGTAAAACCATTATAATTTGCAACACATTCCCTAATTCAGCAACACTAGGCTTAATTATACCTTACAAAACATTTCAGTAACCTACTTATCAACATTATGGACTATATAAACTAACTCGCAAAGACACTTTTTTGTGCGTATATCACATGATCCAAGGGGTTTTATGATCGCTTGTTTTCCCATTAAAACCTACAAAATAAAACCTAAATTTAGAGAACTTTACCAAATCAGATTCTATTGAGACCCTAGAAGAGTCGTCTCTTGCTTACATTGGCATAAAACCCAGAGTAAGAGAACAATATTCTACTCTCGTAATACAGTTATGGTAGGGTTCTATCAAAAGATTAAAAGCTATTTAGTTTTTTTTGGTAATGACATACCCACTTTAAAAAGCTTAAATAACCTTGAAACAACCCACCTATGCGGTTGTCTGTAGATTTTAAAATACACACAATTTATGCTGTTATTGAATTGGGCACAACACACGATTTGATTAAATTAATTCAAATGAGTTTGGTAGAGCGTAAAGAACATCTGCAAAAGAAATGCACAACTCGAAGTATTTGCCCAAACATAATAAATCTACTGTGTTCTTTTTGCTTACCTGGTCCCGTCACGCTGCTACGCTGCTGCCTTGCCGGTCTTCTCCAAACGCTCCGCACCACAGAAGCCAACAGGGATTTTCCCGGGGGAGAGCAAGGGACTACAGCTCCCAGGATTCCTGCTGCAGCGAGGACGCCGCCGACGCTAGACCCACGCGCCATGAGGCGCTTAAAGCAGCGATTGGTGCTGAGGCCCCCTGTGTTCTTTTTGGTTACCTGGTCTTGTCACGCTGCTACGCTGCTGCTTTGCCGGTCTTCCCCAAACGCTCCGCACCACAGGAGCCAATGGTGATTTTCCCGGGAGAGAGCAAGGGACTACAGCTCCCAGGATTCCTGCTGCGGCGAGGACGCCGCCGACGCTAGACCCACGCGCCAGGAGGCGCTTAAAGCAGCACTTGGCGCTGAGGCTCCCTGTGTTCTTTTTGCTTACCTGGTCCCGTCACGCTGCTACGCTGCTGCCTTGCAGGTCTTCCCCAAATGCTCCGCACCACAGGAGCCAACTGTGATTTTCCCGGGGGACTACAGCTCACTGGATTCCTGCTGCCGCGAGGACGCTGCCGACGCTAGACCCACGCGCCAGGAGGCGCTTAAAGCAGCGCTTGGTGCTGCGGCCCCCTGTGTTCTTTTTGCTTACCTGGTCCTGTCACGCTGCTACGCTGCTGCCTTGCCGGTCTTCTCCAAATGCTCCGCACCACAGGAGCCAACGGTGATTTTCCCGGGGGAGAGCAAGGGACTACAGCTCTCAAGATTCCTGCTACAGCAAGGACGCCGCCGACGCTAGACCCACGCGCCAGGAGGCGCTTAAAGCAGCGATTGGTTCTGAGGCCCCCTGTGTTCTTTTTGCTTACCTGGTCTTGTCACGCTGCTACGCTGCTGCCTTGCCGGTCTTCCCCAAACTCTCAGCACCACAGGAGCCAACGGTGACTTTCCCAAGGGAGAGCAAGGGACTGCAGCTCCCAGGATTCCTGCTGCGGCGAGGACGCCGGCGACGCTAGACCCACGCGCCAGGAGGCGCTTAAAGCAGCACTTGGTGCTGAGGCTCCCTGTGTTCTTTTTGCTTACCTGGTCCCGTCACGCTGCTACGCTGCTGCCTTGCGGGTCTTCCCCAAATTCTCTGCACCACAGGAGCCAATAGTGATTTTCCCGGGGGACTACAGCTCCCAGGATTCCTGCTGCAGTGAGGACGCTGCCGACGCTAGACCCACGCGCCAGGAGGCGCTTAAAGCAGCACTTAGTGCTGCGGCCCCCTGTGTTCTTTTTGCCTACCTTGTCCCGTAACGCTGCTACGCTGCGCCTTGCCGGTCTTCTCCAAACGCTCCACACCGCAGGAGCCAACAGTGATTTTTCCCGGGGGAGAGCAAGAGACTACAGCCTCCAGGATTCCTGCTGAGGCAAGGATGCCGCCGACGCTAGACCCACGTGCCAGGAGGTGCTAAAAGCAGCGCTTGGTGCTGAGGCTCCCTGTGTTCTTTTTGCTTACCTGGTACCGTCACGCTGCTACGCTGCTGCCTTGCCGGTCTTTCCCAAACGCTCCGCACCACAGGAGCCAACGGTGATTTTCCCGGGGGAGAGCACAGGACTACAGCTCCCAGGATTCCAGCTGCGGCGAGGACGCCACCAACGCTAGACCCACGCGCCAGGAGGTGCTTAAAGCAGCGCTTGGTGCTGAAGCCCCGTGTTTTTTTTGCTTACCTGGTCTCGTCACGCTGCTACACTGCTGCCTTGCTGGTCTTCCCCAAATGCTCCACACCACAGGAGCCAACAGTGATTTTCCCAGGGGAGAGCAAGGGACTACAGCTCCCAGGATTCCTGCTTCGGCGAGGACGCAGCCGACGCTAGACCCACACGCCAGGAGGCGCTTAAAACAGCGCTTGGTGCAGAGGCCCACTGTGTTCTTTTTGCTTACCTTGTCCCATCATGCTGCTACCCTGCTGCCTTGCTGGTCTTCCCCAAACGCTCCGCACCACAGGAGCCAACAGTGATTTTCCCGGGGGAGAGCAAGGGACTACAGCTCCCAGGATTCCTGCTGAGGCGAGGACGCCGCGGACGCTAGACCCACGCGCCATGAGGCGCTTAAAGCAGAACTTGGTCCATCGTCCTGTGGGACGCGCATGGGTGCGCCCTGGGAGAAGCCCAAGACAAGGGCAGGGCCCTCTGCGGCTGTCAGAGGCCAGAAAAGGCCAGCCCGGGCTACCCCTTAACACCTGCAGTCTTTGCCTGGACTCTGAAAATTTATACAAGGTACCTTTTAAAAAAGGAGTATACCAATTTTATCTGGACAAGGTAGTGTTGGAGTATACGTAATTGACCATAGGGCTATTTTTCTATTTTCTCTTTACAAATCTCTTTTTGTGTGGGAATATCGTGTACAGTGAGATTTGCCCCTTTAAATTCACAACAATGACTGATATGGGTAAAAACAATAAGTCTTGTTCTTCTCGTCCGATGACTAGGCACTAGGCTGCCACGATTCAACCCCTTCCGAGTCTAACAGCCATCGATAAGATGCTTCAGAAAACGATCGGGGTAGTGGCAACAGATATAGTAAACACGGAGAGGCGATTATCAATCACCCCTGCTGGCCCTCCGCTACAGTAAGTGGGGTATTTCTCTGCAGCTACAGTTAATCCTCCTGACAGTAGTTTCTTCCTCGCATCTTCTTTTGCTGAGTTGCCTTGTGCACAGGCTACTATTGGTGTTATTGATAGTCCGCCTGTTGCTAAATCCCACCCCACAAGCTGTAGGGAAAAAAGTACTTAAACCCCGCCCTAGAAGTAAGAAAAGTAAACTCCAAAAAAAAACAATTAAAAGAACCATGCCCCTTCATGATCTTATACCGGTTGTTGCTGGTCCTTCTTCACCCTCTGCAGGAACACCTGTCTGGGTTACTCATTTAGTTGCTGACTTCCAGGCTCATATTGAACAGATCATTGGCTCACTCATCAAACCATTGGCATCTAGGTTGGATAGACTAGTTTCCACAATTAATAACACAGGTTTAGGGAAAGTTCAGCCTGCGAGCCCATTGGGAAAACATGCTAACAGAGTGAAGTCTAGTACTGCCAAGCCTACCCCCTGCTCTGAAACCACCCGAGTTGATAATGGTATTGCTGGGAATCCTGTCATCGGGCTGACTCCTGACATCACTAATTCAATTTCGGAAGCCAGGGGCCCGCCTGACTGTATTAATATCGCAGCTGTAGCCTCCCAGGCAATTTTAACCCAATTCCCGGTACTGCTTTGCCTCTGATTAGGGTTGGGAAAGTATCTGGCGGAACCAACATAGCGCCGAAGGAGGGGGCCTAAAGTGGGGACAAGCAATTTAGACCAAGAATCCCTAGCTAGTAGAAACACCTTAGCAAGGGGTTCTTCAATAAAGCTGCCCTCCATTGATCTACCTCCTGAGTCCTTGCCATATGTAGAGGTGCTTGCTGGGGTTCCTCCCCTAGCACAGGGTAAAAGTGAGTATCACAGTGATCTTAAAAATAAATGCATACAATGGCTTAACACCAACAGGCCTTCTCCCCCCAATTCCTCACGTGAAATATTGTGTGTTAGAAGAGTAAATTGGATTGGGTCTGGACCTAAAACTATTGCAGGAAATTGCGTGGTTATTAATTTTAGCGAATACATGTGCTGTAGAACACATTTGTAATGGGTTGCCAATCTGGTCGAATACGCAAATTCTTCCCCTACATTTATCATATTTCTATCCTACCCCTCAGATGAGAACCGGCCAGAGCAGAAGTCCCCAGTATCAAGGGGCCCAAAATAAACCCTCATATAGAACCCAACAGGGGATAACAACTTGGGAGGGTTCCTATCCGCATATCCCCCTACTCTCTCTATTTCCCCAAAGAAACAGGTTTAGTTCCTTAGAGGAGGTGGATTGACGCCCTGTAGGGCAGAACTCTACACCACCAACGGATAGTAGTATAGGTAAGCTAGTAGACAAATTGGAGGGTAATGATGTCAGCACTGGCCCAGAAAATTCGATAGTAGACCAACACTTGATTACTGAGGATATGACGGAATTTGGGGAAAATACACAATATGTGGAGCTTTGTGCCCCTAATGAGGCATTGCTTAGTGGTGAGACAAGGGAAAGGATACCTGAGCCTATAATTTTAATTTCTGACACTGGGTCTAATATAGGCACAGATAAAGCATGACCCAGCCATGGAATAGCTGTGGGATGCATAGAAATTCTGTCTTGGAATGTGGCCGGGTTAAAAAATAAATTGGCTCTTCCTGAGTGGGGTTCATTTATGGCAATGCACGACATCTGCCTGATGCAGGAAACTTGGGCATTGGAGGAGAGTATAATGCCTGGTTTTGCTACCTTTGACATCCTGGCAATATCTGGGGGTAGGGTGAGACCATCGGGCGGGCTTACAATATGGGTGGGCACGCATTTTTGGCGCCCAGGCTGCACAAATACTAACTAATTCCCCAGACGTTCAGTGTGTACTCCTAACCCCTCAAAACATGCTGCAGATGGCCATATTAAATATTTATTCAAGGCCAGTTAAGAGTGGGCAGGAATCTGACGCAATTGATGCATTAAAAAAGTTCATGCAGTCACTTGACTCCTCAATCGTCTTAGTGCTTGGAGGAGATTTTAATTGTCAGTTTGAGCCCCTTGTGAGCCCAGAACTGGAGGAACAGGATGATGAAAACCAGTTCTGGCACATTCCTTACCCACAGATCCCTTCTGTCAGGGCATGGACTCCATTGGTTCTGCAAATAAAATCACTCTCCCTTACAACGTCTTTGCGGGCGCGTAATGGGAGGTTGGAGCTTGACAGACCGGGGTCAGTTACGTTTAACAGACGAGACCAAACTTCCATCATTGACTATATAATGATGGAGGTTAGACATTGGGACAGGCTGCTGGAATTTAGGGTTCACCCGAGACAAGATAGTGACCATAACGGCTCTTGTTTTAACACTGAAACCTGGGAGTTTTGGGCTGACAAATCCGGAGCCTGAATTAACCAGTGAAATCCTGCCTCTCATAATAGCTAATATTAGGCAAAGGGTAAAATGGCCACATCTTCAGGATTCCCCCACTAAACTTACCGAAATATATAAGATAGCCATACTGATGATTTCTGATATGGGGGACGCTGGCTCCCAGGGTAGAGCTGTGAACATCCACAAGCAGCTTGTTGCCGAGCTAGCGGATGTGTTTTGTCCCGTGGGTTGGAAAAACCCACTGCGGGCCAGGACACATCCCTGGTACGACGCCTCCTGCATGAAGGCAAAAAAAGACCTGCTATCTGTAGTTAAAATCAAAGATAGAGAAGGTATTAAGAAATTGCGACTGTTCTACAAAAAGGCAATTATTAGGGGAAAGAAGGATTGGGAGGAGAAGACGTGGGAGGAGCTTGGATCCGCACTTAAACGTAAGGATTCTAAGTCATTTTGGGCTATTGTTGGCATAGGTATGAGTGGGGGCGGCCTGGCACTTGCCCCAAATACAGCATCCTCAGTGTGGGAAGCACACTTTGGAGCACTATACGCTAGTGTCGAGTCAGAGACTGTAACCAGCACAAGTCGCAAACTTTTCCAGGAGCAAGGATTGCTGGGGTCGACAGACATGGTTCTGGGGGAAGATGTGGTACCTCCTCAGTTGGCCGCCCCGGGCTCCCACCATGAGTATCGATTGGTGGGGACTGCGGGCGACCAGTGGCGGCAGGATTCCCTGGATGATGGGGATGTGTGCCATCTTGAATGGCAAGAGGTTATCACACTGAAGGAGGTTGAGTCAGCAATAGGAAGGCTACTTCCCAATAAGGCCCCTGGCCTGGACTAATTGCCTGGGGATCTATTTAGCTCCCAACCTAAAATATGGGCACCATATTTGGTTGTCCTATTGAGGTAATTGGAATTTTTATGGTCAATTGTGTCCCCTAACGTAGACCCCAACGGCTCCATGTACTTACTTCAAGTACATGTAATTTCCCTCCACAACTGAATCTGAAGACGCAAATACATTTGCGTCCAACGTTAACATGTCCTCTATCAGATCCACCATGAATGGATCGATAATTCAGTTCCTAAGTATGCCGTGCCACCGTCTTTATGTGGTGCACTTTCACGTTTTCCTGGCTCTGCCGAGCTAGGCCCTGATTTCTGTCTTCAAGCCACTTCTGCCTCTGCCTCTGAAAGATGCAGCATGGAGACGCATCCCTGACCTCTGCCTTGCTTCCTGCCAACCGAGCGGTGCCCGGCTCGGCCTGATCTGCCTGCCAAAAACAGTATTTTGCCTTCGAGTTATCAGCATAGCCAGCTCAGCTCCTCGAAAACACATTCCTGTCTAGTGAAATACGAAAACATATCCTCGACTGCAGAGCAAGGGCCAAGCCTTTCCGTCCTCCCTCATGAAATTCATTGCTCCCGTTACCATGGTAGGCCCCCGGCTTCGAGCATCCGCACGTAGACACGCAGACACCTATACACGCACTAAACATTCAGTATAGAGTAGCCTCTGCCCAAGAGACCTTTTACTCTAGATTAAACATCCTCCAAATACTAGATATCAGATATGTTTAGGGACAGGTTGATCTGACATGCCAGACTACTGTATCTTCTACTAGTGTTAAAAGTCAGACTCTTAGCTTCCTCCCGTTACACGTCATATTAGCTGCGCGCGCATCCAGGCCATAGGTTTCAGCTGACTCTGCACGAATTCTCTAAGCATCCACCCATTCATGACACTTTTCTGTGACGTTTCTAGTTCACGCCTCTGTGCACACCCATGTTCACGCCTTTTTGCTACGCACATGTGTTCTTATCATATACATTTCACTTGTCACGCCTACTGTATTCAATACTATTGTGTCATTTTACTATATATGTCATGTACTGTGAATAAATCGTTGACATCTTTTCCTGCCATCATTGCATACCCGAACCCTTGTATTGATGGACAAGATCTCCATTGACTCGAGTCATTTAGTCATTTATGATTAAAGCCCTTAAGACTCAGACGCCCCGGACTCTGCCTCTCATTTGATTGAGCTATTCTTATGTAAGTTATATGGCAAAAAGAGTATACGGTAAAATATTTACCACATAATTTGGCGCCCGAATAGAGACCCCTCCCCCACCCCACGCGCCGGCGATGCGTCGCAGGCTCTGCCCCCGACTACAGCTGTGACGGACCCCATGCGCATCTGCAGGATTTCCTGTATCTCCCTCAGGCCTACGGAGGCGACGGAGACTGCGGCCGACATCCAGACGAGGCAGTGAGGAGTGCGGAGGATCCCGACCAGAGCCCAGCCGAGAGAGCAGTGTCCGAGGTATCAAGAGGCCCATCAGTAGTGTCGAGGTGCATGCGTAGTGCGCGGCAGAAGCAGTGACGTCAGTCCAGTCCAGTTGAGTTTCCGAGGCCTTCCGTTCCATGCTTCCCGGTGAGTACCGTTGCTGGGGACGCATCTAGACGGGTGCAATAATTTGTGTCCGGTCAAGACGGGTTTGGGTACGCAGACCTGGTCTGCACTGTTTTAGCAGTGTATCTGTACTGTTTAGCAGTGCATGTAGTATTGAATTATATAGTTATTGTTGTTCGTTTCATAATGTTTCAATGTGTTTTAAATGTCGTGGTATGAGTGATTGTTCGCATTTTTCTTACTGTGTTTATTGTGTATAGTGTCTAGATCGAGGTAGCGATGCCTTTATTCTCTAAACTGAGGCAGATAGGAACTAGGAAAGGGATACTTGATGAAGCTGTTCCCATCCCACCCAGGGACACTCCCGGATATTTTATGTACCACAAGCACGGCTTAGACGCCATATTATTTCTCGACTTGTGGGTGGAATACACTAAAGACTTAGCAGAGAATCAGAGATGGCCCGTTACAGGGACATGGGATGCCGAGTGCATCATGAGAGTAGAAGAAGCGTTGTGGAAAAAGAAAGCCAGATAGTCACAGAAAGATGCCATTGAATTATGGCGTAAAGAATCACATAGACGGACAGAGAAAGCACTCAGAAAGGCAGAGAAAAGTAGAGAGGATTCTGACAAAGCCAAAGAACTACTAGAAGAAGGAGAACAAGTTAGAATGGAACAACACGACAGACAGAGTAATGCTATTTTGACAGGACTGTATCCAGTCCTGGCCGAGGGCCTGCCCAAGGCGACCCCGGAAACACCGAAAAATCTGCCCCCTCCATTGGTTCCGACTAAATTACGTCACAAGACCGCAGCAGATATTTTTCTTTCATCCTATTTAGACGACGTAGCTCCCGCCTATACTAATTTACCTGCCCATGTACCACCTGCTGACGTTAATCTACCCCATGATCATCAGCCCCCGGGTCCGCAACAGCAGACCCCTCCTGCACCACCTCCTGCACCCGTACCTGTTGTTCCCCCTGGTATTCAACAACTACATCCACTTAATCCTTTTGGGACTGGCACGGTCCAGGTTCCAACTACGTTACAGCAGATACCGACCCTACAGCCAGGTTATGCCCAAGCCTCCGCCTCTGGAGGTGCTACAGGAGGTTATCGCACCCCGCCCCAGATACATCGAGTGACAATGAGAGACTTCGCGATGTCGCGGACACCTAAAGGTGCCCCAGCCGAAAAGCTCAGAGAACAGCTTACAGATTGCAGATATGACACAGTGCCTGGTAAAACAGGACCCATGTTGTTAGCGTCTCTACGTTTAAGACGTGTTACAGATTATTTAATGTTATTACCAGAAATGCCAGACCATCTAGACAATTTGTATCATTTTATTAGAACAGGAGAAAGACCGGAGTGTGTTGGTGAAGCCATGTCACGTCAGAAAGTTGAGAACAAAGGTTTAATTATGCGATTTTTGGTTAATTATTTGATAAGGGAACAAGATCAGACAGGCTTTCCACAAGATGGGATGGCTAGACTGACCAGGTGGAGCCAGAATATTTCGGAGGGTAAACATGATAAAGAGAGATGTGTACATGCTATGGTTAGAAAGATCCGTAAAGAAATAATAGCAATACATGCCCCTCGAGAATCTGAAAGACATTCTGGGTCCGAGGAGGATAAGGACTCCTCAGAGGAGGAAGAACCAGAGGATTCAGCAGAAACATCGCAACAGTCAAATAGAGACATGGTGGCATATGTAGGTAGAGAGAAACTCCCTAGACAGTATCCTCTTGAGAGGCCCTTCGATAGACCTATTCGTTTAGAAAATAAGAAACGTTACCTTTGCCCGATATCAGAGCGATGTACCCTTGAACATGTATTCCAAATTACTGACAAAGTACTGAAAGAGTAGGTTATCACGAACTCAATACCCTACGTGATCAGGAACTAGCCCGGTCCGCAGTACAGTGGGCCGGGGATGACAGCATATATAAAGATGATTCAGTAGTGCAAACATTTTTAAGTCTTATTCCAGAAGAACAGCGACTAGCTGGTATATACATGACCCAACACCTCATTATACAGTATGAGAACCAAGCATCTGATCCAGGTCCGTTATATAGTTTATTGCAAGACTTACTCCTGAGGAGATGGAGAGGTCTAGGTACTGATCTAATTGAAACGATTTTAGAACAACGCCACAAATATAGAACCTTCTTGACTCCACATCTTGTTTCCGTTCCGCCCCCAGTCAGGCAACCATATCACTTTGACAAACAGAATCCTTTACGAGAAGTACATCCAGTCAGGAATACTGATGATACCCTTACACGTGTGTATGTATACACGCCTATAACTAAAATGGAATTATTGGAAATGAAGAAAATAGTGCCCAGTCATGATAAAGACCCTGCAGGTTTCCACCGTGAAATAAAAGACATGTTACTCATGGGAGATTACACCTATCCCGACATTATGAAAATATTGAAAGTGTTATTGCCTGCCGGTATTTACGAGAAACTCAAAGAAAAAGAATGGGAGGTGGGAGACAAAAAGATTGATTGGGCTGCATTAGAAGCCGAAGAGACTGGTCGAACCCCAGGTGTAGGTCTTGGGGAGAAAACTAAAGCATTACCAGGATTGTTAGTACAGGTTTTGCCAAGATTGTTAGCAACTAAAAAGGAGGACTGGGATGCAATCTCAGCCTGCAAACAGAAACCCGACGAAGACACTAGTGATTTTTATTCCCGATTTGAGAAATGTTTTATTATTAATAGTGGCCTGAAAACAAGTAGCGAGTCATACCCACACCTTTTTGTATCCAAACTAGTTGAGAATTCTCTGCCCCAGGTTAAGAACCGTGTACTGAAAGTCGAGAGCACATGGCAAGCTAATACGCCTTCCCAAATGTTACAAATGTTACAGTATCACCAGAACAGGATTAGAGAAGAACATGATCACGAACAGAGACGTATGAAAGACACGAAAATGAAAGTACTAGTTGCCCAGTCAGTTCCAGCCGATGGTCATAAAAGGGGTACGACACAATCCAATAATTCAAATTCAGCAGCTCCTGTTAAAGGGATATGCAACTATTGTAAACAGCCAGGTCACTATGTAAACGTTTGTGCAGTTTTGAAACACAACATATCTACTGGTAAAACTAAAGAGAGACTGCGTCCTCCTAGACAGGACCAGGTCCAACAACACGTTCCACAGAATGTCCAGCCTATGCAGGTTCCACAACAGACCGTAGCAATGCCACAGCCGCAGCCCATTGCCGCAACACAACATGTCACACAGCAGATGTACCAGTATGCACAATCCGATTACCCCGATTACCAGCAATACACATGAAACAGCCTAGAGAGGGAGGTTGGCTTGCCCCTTATCGAGGTTCCTGTAGACCAAGAAGGCCCTTATGTACACAGTCAGGTATTAGGGAAGGATAGAAAGTTCTTAATTGACACAGGGGCAAGCAGGACAACAATCAGTCACGACGAGGTTCCAGGGGCATCCCTCTCAGGCTCACAGAATGTTTCCCTTGGATTTTCAGGAAAGCCTATTGTTAATGAAGTATCGAAACCAGTTCCTCTTGCAGTTGGTCCATTGTCCCGCACTACAGATTTACTGCTCACGAAATCATGCCCAGAAAACTTACTTGGTATAAAGACCCTGAAGGCTCTAGGAGCTGTAATTTGCTGTTCTCCGGAAGGAGTAAGGTTGTTCCTTCGTGATTTCAAAGGCCATTATGTATTGAGAGATTTCGACCCCAGGTTACAGAATGTTCCTGCACATTTATGGGCAAAAGGCCCCACTGATGTAGGTTGTATGCACATTACTCCATATCGTGTTACACTCAAGCCAGGAGTAGTACTACCACGCATTCGACAATACAAGTTACCACCAGATGCTGTAGTGGCTTTACTGAAAATCATTGATGAGCTCATTGCACAAGGAGTGGTTGTAGAAACCGACTCCAATGTTTGTAATTCCCCTATCATTCCAATTCTTAAACAAACTGATCCAAATGCACCTCCAGTTTATCGATTAGTTATCGATTTACGAGAATTGAATAAATGCATTGTGCCACAATATCCCGTGGTCCCAGACATTTCATCCCTATTGCCAGCTATTGATTCCGAAGCGACGTTCTTTACTGTAATTGACCTCAAGAACGCCTTCTTTAGTGTTCCTATTGACCCGGAAAGCCAATATCTTTTCGGATTCTGTTTAAATGGCCGAAGCTTCAAATTTGCACGCGCACCTCAAGGATTCACAGAAAGCCCCAGCATCTACAGCCAAGCATTAAAACGACAACTTGACAGTATTCACATGCCTGCCAACACTGCCCTACTCCAGTACGTCGATGATCTATTGATCACCGCCCGTAGTGAACCCGAATGTGAACAAGCATCACTGACCGTTTTACTATTCTTGGCGGACAAGGGACACAAGGTGTCTCCTTCGAAGCTACAATTCTGTGCTCAGCAAGTGGTGTACCTTGGGCACTTGCTGACCAAGTGGGGTAGGCAGCTGACACCCAAACGGATTCAGTTAATTGCACATCTTCCGCAACCCAAGACACAGAAAGAAGTATGAGCTTTTATTGGACTCACTTCTTATTGCAGACAATGGATTCCACAATATGCATTTCTAGCTAAACCGCTCATACAGTTGACAACACAGGAGGCAGCGTCTTCGTCTGTCCTCCCATGGACTCAGGAACATACACAAGCTTTTGACGAATTAAAGAAAGCCTTATGTCAAGCACTAGTTTTAGCAACACCTTGTTACACCAAACCTTTTACACTTCTTGTCACTGAACGCGATGGCACAGCGTTGTCGGTTCTCACTCAGTGACAAGCAGACAAACACAGACCGTGTGCTTATTTTTCGAGCACATTGGATCCAGTAGCCCAGGCCTTGCCTGCGTGCTTAAAGTCAGTTGCAGCTACAGCTCTAGCAATCAGACAAAGCGACTCCATTGTATTAGGACATCAACTGACAGTACAAGTTCCACATTCTGTAGAGGTTCTTATAAACAGAACACAGACTCAACACTTGACTGTAGCACGACTGACCGGTTATGAATTGACGTTATTCCAGCCACACATAGAAATCAGACGCTGTAATACACTGAATCCGGCTACACTTTTATCATCGAGCACTACAGATCCCACTCCACATGACTGCGTAGAGGTAGTTGACACAGTTACGAAACCCAGACAAGACTTGACAGATGTCGCATTACCCGATCCAGACCTGACACTTTATGTGGATGGTTCATGTTTAAGAACAAGTACAGGAGAGTTAGTGGCCGCGTATGCAGTGACCACTGAAACTGATGTCATAGAAACACATCGTATTGACACCCTGTCGGCCCAAGCAGCAGAGCTTATTGCTCTGACCCAAGCCTGTATACGAGCCAAGAACCAGAAAGTAAATATATACACAGATTCACGTTATGCATTCGGAGTCGTACACGACTTCGGTGTACTCTGGCAAGAAAGAGGTTTCTTGACCTCTCACGGAGCCAAGATACAACATGGCCCCCTCATTCAAGCTCTGTTAGAAGCAATACATTTGCCTACAGCGATAGCTATCATGAAGTGCAAGGCACATACGAAAGTCACAGACAAGATTTCTCACGGTAACGACTTTGCAGATCGAATAGCGAAACATACAGCACTGACTCATACTCAAACGACGGACATGACCAAGACAGACGCGACTTCACAGACACATTGCATGACAGTCAGGGACCCCACACAAGATGTCATTGACATACAGACACATGCCACTCCAGATGAAATAAAGAAATGGGCTGAACAAGGAGGGGTCCAGACAGACCAAGGATGGATGACGAGAGGAAAGACCACATGGTTCCTCCCCGACTCTATGGTCCAAGTTATCATTAACACAGCACATAGTCCAGCACATTTAGGAGAAAACGCCATGTTAGACAGTGTACAGAATCTTTGGTTCAACAAGCATTTACGAGCAGCAGCGAAACAGAAAGTGCGTACCTGCATGATCTGTTGTCAGTTCAATCCAGGAAAAGGGATTCCCGTAGAGCAAGGTGGATTCCATCCTCCCGACTATCCTTTTGAAGTCCTCCAGATGGATTATATCCAGATGGACAGATGCCGAGGATTTAAGTATGTCCTCGTAGTTGTTTGTGCCCTATCCCGATGGACAGAAGCATATCCCGTCCCAGATTACACTGCCCCGACCACTGCCCGGCAGTTGGTTTGTGAGTTTTTCCCTCGATACGGTTTGCCCCGTGTCGTGTATTCAGATAACGGTCAGCCATTCTCATCTGAACTTATGAAGCAGGTCTCTCTCTATTGGGATACCAGTGGAAGTTTCACTGTGTCCGGCATCCTGAGGCAGCAGGTCTCGTGGAGTGGCACAATCAGACTCTGAAAACTCGCCTTGCAAAAGTGTGTAAAGAGAAGGGAGTAGATTGGATAGTAGCATTGCCAGTTGCACTTTTCTATATGAGAATGGTAGCTCACTCTAGGACAGGGCTATCCCCGTATGAGGTGGTCTTCGGTAGACCTCCTAATATGTGGGGGACACCTCTGCCGCGAAAGATTACAGATGTTGATAGTACTATGCTGACAGATTACCTTGCTTCCTTGATGTCTGCACTACAATCATGTCGTTCACAGGTCGCGGCAGCCTTCCCAGACAACACCGAGGTGAAGCTACACAAGATCGTCCCTGGTGACCTCGTATACATCCGCAACTTCGATCGGAAGAGTCCGCTGGAGCCCCGCTGGAAGGAGCCGAAGCTTGTTTTGTTAACTACAAGGACTGCCGTCAAGTTGGAGGGCCGTAAGGGCTGGCTCCACTCAAGTCACGTGAAAAGACATTATGGACTTCCGCCAAACTCTAAATCCCAGAACTCCCATGTCCCAGTGACTGATACCAAACTCCCCTTTCGAGAGAAAACTCCCCAAGAGGAGTACAGGCTAAAGTTGAGGTCTAGTAAGTCAGACAGTTTAATTGTTTAAGTCCCCTCCAGGGTGAAGCGGTTAGGCAGTTCTGACAATGTACAAGTTAGACCCAAATAGAGAGAGAGATAGTCAGGAGATCAAGAAACAAAAATATTGTAAAAGTCTCCGGAGCAGATGCGTCTGCACATTACTTATTATGTTTTTTCTGAGTCTTACGATTATTGCTTTAAGTTGGATGCTTTATATGTATTTTCCTCTTGCACACTTTTCTAATAATACTGCAGAACACACGTTTAGTACTCTACCCCCACACGAATTGTCATATCGACTTGCGCTGCGCAACAATACATTCATTCGTATGTTACACCATTCTCACCAGATCAACAATGCCACTAATTGTTGGATATGTGGCCGACTCCCTCCCTACCAGAACTATAAGGGAGCTCTGCCCCTCTTTCCTTACCATTTTACACATAATGGCTCCTGTGGTGCCTGGTTTAGTTTAATATCTTCTATAGACACTGACTCTAAGGTTTCCCAAGGCAATTGGATATGGGGAAATCTGAACACAGTCATGAACAAAGCATGTTTCCCGAACGAAGAAGGTCTTCCACAAATGACAGGGACAGATCTAGAAAACGAAGTATATGGATTAGGCGATTTTACACTTAACCTCATGATTCTAAATGTTCAGTCAGAAACCAGTCCAGACTTGCCATCTATATCAGTTCTACCAGCGAAAGGTGTATTATGTGTCAGAAAGAATGGTTCAGTACATCTAGGTCACAGTGACTGTATTACTGTGGTTGAATTCAGTGATCAAGGCAAGTCTACATTCAAAGCTTCCCGACATTCCTATTTTATTTGTGGTCAGACAGCTTATGTCCGTTTACCTCCAGACTGGGATGGTACCTGTTTCATTGCATTCTTATTGCCACCAGTATTTCTAGCCCCATCTGACTATCACAGGAATTCCCGCCTTAATGTTGTTAGACACAAAAGAGACCTACCAATAGTTGATCAGACTGAAACTACATGGGAACAATATACAGATTTCAATAAAGGATTCTTTCCCTATCTAGGAACTGTCTCCAATAGTAAACTGATACGCAAATTAACCAGAATATTAGAAGCAGTAGTGAATGAGACTACTTCAGCTTTGGGCAACTTAACAGAGGAGCAGTCTGCTATGAGACTTGTTGTTCTTCAGAACCGCCTTGTCCTTGACGTCATCCTGGCCGATAGGGGCGGGGCTTGTAGAGTCATCGGATCCAGTTGCTGCGTATTTATTCCAAATAATGCGCCATCAGTCTATAAAGCCATTACCCGACTCCACGAGATTGCTCACCTGATACACCAGAATCCAGGCTCATGGACTTGGTCCGGTTGTCTCTGGAGTGTAGTAACAGCCTGGGGATGGAAGCTACTGTCATTCCTAGGAATCATATTGGCCATAGTATTCAGTTGTTGCCTTTGTTTACAATGTGGGCCAGCGATTTGCGGCTTTTGCGCTACAGCTTGTGTTCCCCATTCAAGTGCACGTTCCCATTCCAGAATGATGTTATATGAACAGATTGATGGTCTCATGAAAATCGACATATCATGAAGGGTCCATAGGGGACAAGGAGGGAATGAGGTAATTGGAATTTTTATGGTCAATTTTGTCCCCTAACGTAGACCCCAACGGCTCCATGTACACACTTCAAGTACATGTAATTTCCCTCCACAACTGAATCTGAAGACGCAAATACATTTGCGTCTAACGTTAACATGTCCTCTATCAGATCCACCATGAATGGATCGATAATTCAGTTCCTAAGTATGCCGTGCCACCGTCTTTATGTGGTGCACTTTCACGTTTTCCTGGCTCTGCCGAGCTAGGCCCTGATTTCTGTCTTCAAGCCACTTCTGCCTCTGCCTCTGAAAGCTGCAGCATGGAGACGCATCCCTGACCTCTGCCTTACTTCCTGCCAACCGAGCGGTGCCCGGCTCGGCCTGATCTCTCTGCCAAAAACAGTATTTTGCCTTCGAGTTATCAGCATAGCCAGCTCAGCTCCTCGAAAACACATTCCTGTCTAGTGAAATACGAAAACATATCCTCGACTGCAGAGCAAGGGCCAAGCCTTTCCGTCCTCCCTCATGAAATTCATTGCTCCCGTTACCATGGTAGGCCCCCGGCTTCGAGCATCCGCACGTAGACACGCAGACACCTATACACGCACTAAACATTCAGTATAGAGTAGCCTCTGCCCAAGAGACCTTTTACTCTAGATTAAACATCCTCCAAATACTAGATATCAGATATGTTTAGGGACAGGTCGATCTGACATGCCAGACTACTGTCTCTTCTACTAGTGTTAAAAGTCAGACTCTTAGCTTCCTCCCGTTACACGTCATATTAGCTGCGCGCGCATCCAGGCCATAGGTTTCAGCTGACTCTGCACGAATTCTCTAAGCATCCACCCATTCATGACACTTTTCTGTGACGTTTCTAGTTCACGCCTCTGTGCACACCCATGTTCACGCCTTTTTGCTACGCACATGTGTTCTTATCATATACATTTCACTTGTCACGCCTACTGTATTCAATACTATTGTGTCATTTTACTATATATGTCATGTACTGTGAATAAATCGTTGACATCTTTTCCTGCCATCATTGCATACCCGAACCCTTGTATTGATGGACAAGATCTCCATTGACTCGAGTCATTTAGTCATTTATGATTAAAGCCCTTAAGACTCAGACGCCCCGGACACTGCCTCTCATTTGATTGAGCTATTCTTATGTAAGTTATATGGCAAAAAGAGTATACGGTAAAATATTTACCACACTATTTAACGAGATCCTAATGGGGATTGAGCTGCCAGGGACTTGGCTTGGAGCTGAGATCATCCCCATTTATAAAAAAGGTTGTCCGCTAACCCCATAAAACTACAGGCCCATTAGTCTTATATATACAACACAAAAACTAATGGGCAGGATAATTTTGGACAGGATCCTGGGGTGGATGGAGGAAAATGAAATATTGACTACACTCCAGGCTGGATTTAGGCCAGGTATTTCTACTCTGGATCAAATATTCTGTTTGTAAGTCCTATTTTGGAAAACGGCAAGAGTGGAGGGTGGCAGCCTCTACCTTGTCTTTGTGCCGCTTTCTATCTTGTTCCCAGGGATAAGCTGTGGAAAGTTTTGGCAGAGTTGGGTCTCCTGCCCTATCTATTGACTATACTAATTAGATTACACACTGGCAATTATGCTCAAGTTAGGTGCGGGAGGCATGGAGATCTCTCAAAATGTTTTCCTGTTCTGAAGGGAGTACATCAGGGCTGCGTCCTGGCCCCACCGCTATTCTGTCTTTAAATCACTGGTCTTGTAGACCATTTAATTTGTGTAACTGGCAATGATGCTCCTAGGTTAGCGACTGGGAGAGTGCCCGCTCTGATGTTTGCGGATGACACTCTGCTGTTATCCAGAACATCATCGGGCATTCAGCGCATTGTGGATGGCTTTGTAGAGTTTTGTGCTTCGCCGGGATTGGAAATAAACTTGCATAAGACTAAGTTTATGATATTTAATCTCACGAAGCAGACACGCCCGAACCTTATTCTCAATGACATTCCCCTGGAAAGGGTCAAGACCTTTGTCTATCTTGGTATCACCCTGACGGAGAACTTTGACTGGGGCTACCAAATTTCTAAATCAGCTCTCAAGCTATCCCAAGTAACTGGGGGTATCCGAAAAGTCCATAGAATATCAGACCTCAAACCGGCAGCTCCGGCTCGTGAAATATATCGTCTTCAAGCCAGAATGGCCACAGTATATGGTGCTGAACTTTGGGGCCATAAAAATACATCTAACCTCTTGAGGGTGGAGCAAAACCTCATGAGGAATTTGGTAGGTTTACCACCAAGCACACCACTTATTCCTCTGCGATTTGATCTAGGGCTAGAGTCAATAGAGGAGCTCGTAGCTGCACGGCCTATGCTCTATTGGAAGAGGTTGTGGTCAGTTCCAGAACTGGCCTCTTGTAGAGCGGAATTCCTGGAGGTTTGGGCTCTCCTAAAAAGTAAAAATATCCCATGGTTGCTCCATAATAGGGCTCTTAGCACAAGGATAGGTCTGCCACAGCTTTGGGAGACCCTTGAGCTGTGTTGCCCGGGGGTATCCAAATCTGAACTACAAAACCTGATGAGGCAACAGAATTTACTAGCCCTACACAAATCAGCAACCCTGGGCAGGCTGTCTGCAGGGTTCCTCTTAGTAAAAATGGAATCTCGATTTGAGGAATGCTTAGATGTAATACAACCACCTCTTGCGAGGAAGTTGTACCTGCAGCTAAGGCATGGCAGTCTTCCACTCAGGGCATTTACCTGTAAATGGACAAAATCAGATAAGGAAGCCTGTCCGGCATGTAATTATAAACGTGAAGATGTCTCCCATGTCATGTTTTTTTGTCCTGCCTATGTAACTATAAGGAGATGTTGGCTGATACCGTTATGCAGGAACCATGGACTACAACACTTTGTTCAGGCTTGACACCCACCCCCCTATTGTTTTCACTGTATCTCGCTTCCTATTTGGTATGTGGCGTAGAAGGAAAAGTTTTGTATAAAATATGTGATCAATTATGAATTGTATATTTCTACTTCTTGATAACTCTCAAGTTTAATCCATTTTTATCTCTAATATCGACTTGTTCGCTATTTATTATTTTAAAGTCTTGTGCTTTGTATGTATTTTATCTGCACTTTTATGGTCTTTCGACCGAAATAAGTTTATCAAATGAATACATCTACTCATCTCTTCATGAAGGGAGATTCACCAATAATAAGGAAGGCAAAAACACAGATTATTTGTTGAAGAGTTGCCTGAAATCCAATAACCATACGTGCTTCACTATTGGCCTTCCCCATTATAAAAAATGGAAGCTTCTTAAATCTGAATACTCAAGTGAATTTGTAGAAACAGAAGGTAAATCCACTTCTTACCTGGCAATCCAATCAGTATTGCCAAAATACCACTATGCTTTTGTGTATTGCACAAAGGCCAATCATGCAGTAAGGTAACCCCTCCAGATTAAATACAACCCATTCACCCACATCACCAAAATGAACTGTATCAAAATCAAAAGAAGGACCAATGAGACAACATTGGGGAAACAAACCTTTACTTGCGTTTGGGAATTCAGGGCTGTTGTATGTGTTCTGTCGTTTGGGTACCCTCACTAAACTTCACCATTAAGGGTGCCTGCAGAATCCAAGGCCGCACTCAAGTGTGGATCCCCCAGAGTGGATTAGCTGGCCACACACTATGGGGAAGTAAGCCTGGGGAGGGGGCTGGGGGATACCCAGGTCCCCCTGTTGAAAATCACTGGGGATGGGTTCCAATTACTAATTCAAAAGTTTCCCATTCTGGGACATCCGGCCTGGGATCAAGGTTTCCTTCATGTCATGAAGCCACAATAGCACCCACAAAAACTAGAAGTCTATGGAGGCCCCCTTTCAGTTCAAAAAGGAAGCTGTCCTCAACTGACGGGAGGCAGGATTCCTGTACTCCTGGGTAATTGAACGCCATCGAACTCTGGGACCTCCTATACTCAACCACCCTGGACGTTGCCTTCCTGACAGAGACCTGGCTGAACGCCACCTCAGCACCCGACATCGCAATAGCCATCCCTGAGGGCTACAAGATCTCCCGCAGAGATCACACCAACGGAGTGGGAGGGGGAATCACCATCATACACAAGGACACTCTCAGAGTCTCGACCAACACCGATGACACCCTCACCACCGCTGAGCACATGCACTTCCAGATCCACACCGACCCCAACACCACCCTCAGAGGAACACTCGTCTACAGACCACCCGGACCATGACCACAGTTCAGCGACACTATCGCCGACCTCATCAACACCCACGCTGCCGGACACACACTGGAACCGAACGTCTCCGCAAGTCCCCACGTCTTCTTCATCCACACCACCAAACTCCACTGGACCGACCACAGATGCGTCCACTTCACCTTCAGGAAACCCACCACACAGCACCGCGCCCAACAGTTGCCACGCTGCCGCTGGGGCAAGGTCACCAAGGACCAGCTGACCACCACCCTCGACCTCAGTCCACCTGACGACCCCACAGACCCCGACGTCGCCGCCATCAACCTCAACAAGCGGTTCAACGACTGCGCCAACACCCTCGCCGCACTCAAGACCTCCACAACCAATCACACCAACAAGAAGGCCGCATGGTTCACCGAAGACCTCCGGACCTCCAAACACACCTGTCGGAAGCTGGAGAAGAGATGGCTTTGCGACCGACCTCCAGACAACCACACAGCACACAAAAACTCCCCCCGAAGACACCACCAACTCATGAGGACCACCAAGAGGACCGCCTTCAAGAACCGCCTAGACAACAATGCACACAACTCCAAAGAGCTCTTCAGCCTTGTGAAAGAACTCTCCAACCCCAGCTCCAACACCAACGACATCCCACCTTCGCAAGACCTGCGTGATTCACTGGCCATCTTCTTTCACTGCAAGATCACCGACATACACGACAGCTTCAACTCCGACACCCCCACATCCACCGCTGACACCACCCCGCGCCCTCCACCCACACCAGTCGCCTGACCGCCTGGTCCAACATCAGCGATGAAGACACCATCAAGACCATGAACTCCATCCACTCCGGATCCTCATCGGAACCATGCCCCCATCATGTCTTCAACAAAGCCGGCTCAGCCATCACACCATGGAACAGCATCAACATCTCCTTCGAGACAGCTATCTTCCCGGAGAGCTGGAAACACCCTGAGATCAACGCCCTGCTGAAGAAACCCAAGGCTGACCCCAAGGACCTCAAGAACTTCCGGCCCATCTCCCTGCTCCCGTTCCCGGCAAAAGTCACAGAGAAGATTGTCAACAGACAGCTGACCCGCTACCTCGAAGACAACAGCATCCTGGACCCATCCCAGTCCTGCTTCTGCAGCAACCACTGCACCAAGACCACCCTCATCGCCGCCACCCACGACATCAGGATCCTGATGGACAAAAGAGAAGCAGCTGCCCTCATCCTTCTGGACCTCTCAGCAGCCTTCGACACGGTCTGCCACCACATCCTAACAGCACGCCTCCGCGACGCCGGAATCCAAGAGAAGGCCCTGGTATGTACCATATACTTCCTCTCCGGCAGAACCCAGAGCTTCGGCCTCCCACCCTTCCGCTCCAAGACCACCGAGATCATCTGCGGCGTCCCACAAGGATCCTCCCTCAGCCCGACGCTGTTCAATATCTACATGGCACCGCTCACCCACGTCGCACGACGACATACCTCAACGTCATCTCTTACGCCGACGACACCCAGCTGATCATATCACCGAAGACCCCGACACAGCCAAAGACAATCTCCACAGAGGAATGAAGGCCATCGCTGAATGGATGAAGGAGAGCAAACTGAAGCTGAACTCAGACAAGACGGAGGTTCTCATCCTCAGCTCCACCCCCTCAGCCTGGGACGACTCCTGGTGGCCCACCTCGCTTGAAACTCCCCCAGAACCCACCGAACACGTACGCAACCTGGGGATCATCCTCGACTCTGCCCTCTTCATGACCAAGTAAGTCAACGCCGTCTCCGCGTCCTGCTTCAACACCCTCCGAATGCTCCACAGAATCTTCAAATGGATCTCCTCCGACACAAGAAAGACCGTCATCCATGCACTCGTAACCAGCAGACTGGACTACGGGAACTCCCTGGATGCAGGAACAACAACTATGCTCCGGAGACGGCTACAACGCATCCAGAACGCCGCGGCACGACTGATCCTCGACCTCCCACGATGCAGCCACATCACACCCCTCCTGAGAGACCTGCACCCATCGACAAGAGGATCACCTTCAAGCTCCTCATCCATGCATGCAAGGCCCTCCACAACACCGGACCGGTATACCTTAACGACCGACTCAGCTTCTACACCCGCACCCGCAGCCTCCGCTCCGCCAACCTCGCCCTCACCACAGTTTCTCGCATCCGGAAAACCACCACCGGCGGCCGATCCTTCTCCCACCTTGCTGCCATGACCTGGAACACTCTCCCCACCAACCTACGACAGACCCAGGACCTTCCGACCTTTAGAAGACTTCTCAAGACCTGGCTCTTCGATCAGTAGCAGCCCCCCCCAGCACCTTGAGACCCTCACAGGTATGTAGCGCGCTTTACAAATGTTATGTTATGTTATGTAAGAGCCCATAACCTCCACAGAACACGTGCAAGCACCACCCGCATGGTGTTGAGCTAGTCTGGAGGTTCACCAGGCTAGCTTGACATCCCAGAATAGCAAGGCACTCCTGGTCCAGTCATCTACCCTAGGTAAAGTAAATCGAGAGTTCTTGGCCTTGGCACTGGGCTCCCCACATTCTTATGAACCCAGTGGTTTGTTTTTTCTCTCATTCAGATTTTTCAAATTTCCAAAGTCTGGTCGCCAAGTCATACCCCTCCAAAATACTGACAGGAGCATGCCCACTAGGTACAAGTCCTTAACCACAAGCCTGGAACTGCAGGTCCAAATGCACGAAAAAGATGTGGTCCGAGGGAGAGGGGGGTGCCTAGGAGAGGAGAGTGTGTATAGTTCATCACAGTTCAAGGCGAGAGTAGAATGCAGAATGCACTTACCCAGTATCCGGCCCCAGCTATTAACCAATGCACCAGGGGCCTTATTTATGAAGGCCTTGCGTCAGTTTTGCGCCGCCGGTGCATCACTTTTTGTGACGCACCAGCGGTGTAAAAAATGCGCCTCGTTGCGCCATATTTAAAAAGTGACGCATCTAGGTAGATGCGTCACTTTTTAAACCCCTGCGCCACATTATACCTGCGTCAGGTATAATGTATGCGGAGGGGGCGTTCCCCCGCAAAAAGCCTCGTATTAGTGACGCAGTGAAATCTATGAGATTTCACTGCGTCACTTTTAGGACGCTGTTGCGTCAAAATCTTGCGCCTGCCTCACAGCAGGCGTAAGACTGACGCAAGCCCTTTCACATGGGGCTTTCCCCATGTGAAAGGACGCATTGCTGGAGTTGCGTCACTTTTGTGACACACTCCAGCAATGCGTCACTTTTGCGCTTACAGATACGTCAGAAATACTGACGTATCTGTAACTCCTTGCGACATGATGCGTCATACATTAAATATGACGCATCAGGAATGTCGTAAGGAGTGCACAGCGAAAAGTGACGCATCGCTGTTTTCACGCAGCGATGCGTCACTTTTCATAAATGAGGCCCCAGGCCTTTAATATTCCATTCAGAGAAAGCAGTAAGCCCAAACCTCACACACCACAAGATATCATGATCAGGGGTTCATGGAAGACAAAGAACTTTCCGACTCCCTCCGCCTCATGATAAGTGAAAAAAGCGGATCACATGAGATTATGCAAAACCCCAAAAACCATCAAAAGGAGCCCAAAGGTATCCCAAAAAGACGTCTTTGGAGAAAGGGTGGAGTCGAGATATCTGGCATTACAGGTTAGGGTATGTTGCACTCCGCATCCCGAGAACGCAGAAGAATACAATAAATAAATCACTATTTGTAGTGCGCACACTGTCACCCCTAGGGGATCTGGGTGCTGAAGGGCCTTGTCTCAGTCAAAAAGCCAGGTCCTGATTTTCTTTCTGAACTCTGCCAGGGAGTGGGCTTTATGGAGGTGGAGGGGTAGGGCATTCCAGGACTAGGTGGCGATGTGGAAGAAGGAGTGGCCCCTGTTTGGCTGCGATGGATACAGGGGATGTGTGTGAGGGTGAGTGCAGTGGACCACATGTATCTTGGGGGCAGATGGAAATTCAGTCGATGTTTGATGTAGGCCGATCCTTGGTTGTTGGAGAGTTTTAGGTGTGTGTGAGAATCTTGAACTGGTATCTCTTCTGGATGGGGAGCAGGTGGAGGTTACTGAGTTGCGGGGTGATGTTGGACCATTTTTGAAGTTCCAGGATGAATTTGGCTGTGGTGTTCTGTATGGTCTGGAGTCTTTTGAGGAGTTGGGTGGAGATTCCAGTGTAGAGAGCAGTGCCGTAGTCTAGGCTGCTGGTAACGAGGGCCTGCGTGACAGTCTTTCTTTTGTTAAGGGGGATCTATCTGAATATTCTGCAAAGCATGCAGAGTGTGTGGAAGCACGAGGAGTCAACTACGTTGACGTGTCATTTTACTGCTGGTTGGCTGTCAAGGTTGATGCTGAGGTTGTGTGCGTGTTCTGTCAGTGTGGTGTTGGTCTGCATTCTGATGGCTAACAGCTATGGTCCCATGTGGAGGTGTTCTTCCGGAAGATCAGTACTTCTGTTTTGTCAGAGTTGAGCTTGAAGCAGCAGTCTCTAATCCATTTTTATACTTCTGTGATGGTGCTGTGGAAGTCGTTTTTATTGGTAGGGTCTTCGGTGAATGAGAGCCTGAGTTGAGTTCTGTAAGCATAGGAGAATATGTTGAGGACATGAGATCTGATGACATCTGCAAGGGGGGCCATGTAGATGTTAAAGAGGGTGGGGCTACTGTAGGATGATTCTTGTGGTATGCCACAGGTGATGTCCTTGGGTGCATAGGAGAAGGGAGACAGTCGGATGCTCTGTGTTTATCCTGGGAGGAAGGATGTGATCCATTTGAAGGCGGTCTGCTGCGTGCCGGTGGTGTGTAGTCTATCAATGAGGTTGTGATTGGAGATGGTGTATAAAGCAGTGGAGAGGTCGAGGAGGTTCAGAGCCACAGTTTCTCTGCATTTGATTAGACATCTGATGTCATCTGGAGTGGTGATCAGTGTAGTCTCGTTGCTGTGGTTGCCACAAAATCCAGATTGTAGGAAGGTACATCCTGACTATGGTTGCCCCCAACTTTTTGCCCTGTGTTTTAGCTGGTTTTGGACATAGTCGACCTGGGACCCTGCCAATCAGGACCCCAGGCCTACTGCTCTCTCTTTAAAATGGATTCCATGTACCCTAGGTACATTTCCAATTGGTACTGGGCCACCTTATCAGACCCTGTAACTCAGGGCATAGGTGTACCCAGGGCCGCCAGGGGCTGCAGCATGTATTATGCCACCCCTGGCTGGCCTCCTAAATTTGACACAACTGGCTGCATGACAGCTGGGGCGAAGTCGTGTAATCACCCTTTGCTTTAGATATAGTAGCCCTATATCTAACCCTCCAATGGACACCCGAGTTCCTATCAGTCACTCCTATGGCAGGCCTTGACAATCCTGAAGGCAGAGTGCATGGGCTCGTGTGAACTAAGCTCTGGCCCGAGCCGAGCCCGGTTGCAGCTTGCGGAATCAAGACCCAATGGCTGTTCCATGATAACGCGTACCATATCGGTAACTTCGGTGTCGCGTTATCAAGACATGTCGAGTAAGGTGTCATACGAATCGGGATGCTGCCCTCTCACCAACTCTGGCGACGAGGTTAGCATTCCGCCCTTCTAGAGGGACACGACATGTACGTAACTGTGAACCCCGGTTAAAGTTAACGAAAGCCTCAGCTCCACAAAATGGATGCTGCCACCACAGACACGAGTCTGACCTCCTGCTGCTGGGAGTCCTTCCAGCGAGGAGCGCTTGGACAAAGGGTTTCCTGTCGAGGGCGGTGTTCGCACCGTCCCAGACAGGGTTTGTGTATTCTGGGTAGGTAGGGCTTTTGCGAGAAGGTGACTGCGGAGTGGCACCCCGGTGCTCACTACGCATCTGCCGGTTAGAACCAGTTCCAGGGGCGACAGCCCTGGCCTGGGGAAAGTCCGGCAGGGGAGAGGGGTGTAACTACCCCCCTTCCTGGTCCCACCCTTAGGGCAGGACCTAGTCATGTACCCACCCCTTTCTTTAGGATAAAGGCCGGAGCGGGGACCCTTCCAAATTAGATCATCTTTGAATCAAGAATACTTTCTACGAAAGACTCTTCTCAAGATTTCTCCCTTGTGGCTAAGGAGTAGTCACCCTGCATCAGCGGGCACCATCTAAGAACTCTGCGGTTTGCTGTAAGTCCTTCCTCAAGGAATCCGACGGCCCAGCTCGACGAGAAACCGGCTTCCCTGGCACCTCTGACCTCTACCCACGTCATCAGCTCAGCTGTGATCTGTGGGTGCGACGAGACCTCGAGGGACCGGCCATCATCAGAACCTGCACGCTCTTAAAAACCAGCACGACCATCGAGGTAACTCTCTGGTGAGTGCTCTGGGGTCCGAGAAGCCCCGACCCTGAGCCGCTCCAGCACCGAAGTGCAGTCTCCCAGCATCTCCACGATCTGCGTGGGGCCCTTCTGCTCGCTGCTCAGCACGTTGTCTGGTCACTTGCCGCTGGCTTGTGTCCTTCTGTGACGACATCCGAAAATCAACACTGCCGGTCTGGTTGCTCCAGACTGGCCCTTGCTTCTATCTTTTCGAGAAGCACCCCGGACCCTCCTGGTCCACTCAAGACGCCGACAGCGACATCCGTCGCGGGACAGCTCGCACCTCCACCGTGGTCGCCGACAACGCCTCCTGGTCTGTGAGACTGCAGAGCCTAGCGTTGCCCACTCACCTGGTCGAGGTGACGGCCAACTGGTGCCTTCCTGGTACCCTCTGACTACTGGCTAGTAGTACGAACTTGGTCCCCTCTGCTTTCAGGTTTCATCAATCTCCGATCCAGGCTTGGATCTCTACGAACTATTCATCACTGGTCGCCGGCCAGCAACTCCTTTTCTTCCGGCTCCTGGCTCGTCAGCGAAGACCCCGACGCCTGTAAGACTTGCAGCCGCAGCCCTCGTGGCTAGGTAACTCGGCATTTCGGTGCCTGCATAGCCTCCTTACTCTAGGGTCCCGAGTCCCTCGCTTCCGACTTGCCTTAACCTTTCCGTGTCCCCGGACACTTGTTTTAAACTGTGCACTTGAAGTATTTGCTAAAGAGATTTGGTTTGTGCTTAGTACCCTGTCTTCATAAAGAGTACAGGGCTGTTGTGATTCTTAATAAATATACTGTTTATTTTCATAACACTTGTGTGGTGTCCTTTCACTGGGTGTTCAAGGGGTACATGTGTGGTAAACAGCTGGCTTAACGCGCCCTCTCGAGTCTTTAGCCTTAGACTGCTCGTATCCACGCTACTAGGATAGCTGGTCTATAGGTTGACTTACAACCAAACACCATAAGGGTCGTTGGAACGATACATAGCGGTCGCTAGAATAGCGAACGTTGCATATCGGGCCAACTTCTCACATTGGTGAGCAGCGGTTGGGATTTGAGCTTGCTGTTGTTTTACCACACGTATCCTAAGAATATCTTGTTGAAAGATCACACAAGTACTGTTAGTACATATAACTAAAGCTTAGAATACTCTGAGTTCTACTGAACCAGCTGTTGTAGCTCCTCAAGGCTTAGCACACCTTGGCTACAACTCTTAGCAAGGGAAAAGTAGGTAAACACATAGTGTAGGTAGGTGCATCACTTACACCACACTAGAAACAGTATGTCGGACAAAGGAGGAAACTCTGAGTCTCCCCTTGTGTCAGTTGACCCTCCACAGGTCATCACGTCAAGATATACTGCGCTTAACTTCCATGAGTTACGACAAGTATGTACCTCTAGGAAGATTAAGCAAGGGGCTAACCCCACCACCTCCTTTCTGATTGGTCTCCTAGAGACTTATGATGCCAGAAAGGCTGAGAAGCTTCTTAGCCCTTCTAATCCAGAAGGAGGCATGCCTCCCCTCGAGGGAACCCGGGACGATCCTGACCTCATTCACCTCGCAACTGAGAACGAAGATGGCGAGGAGGATGAGGATGAGGATCTCTCTGGGGACGAGGCAGATAAGGGACAGGTAGAAGTCGTCAGACTGACACGGTCCAACTTAAGCAAACATGATAGTGGTACTGGGGAAACCCCGGCGCTACTGTCGGGTCCGCTTAACATGGGGAATGGACGAGCCAGATCTCTGTCAAGAGGCTCTGGCAGATCCCTTCATACCAACGGCTCTCACAACTCTTCTCAAAGAGGGATGACGTCCCCTCAGAGGAGAGTGTACGAAGCTAAGGAAAGGGCAGCTAATCTGAGGATCGAAAGGGAAGAACTTGCCCTGGCCAAGGAAAAGCTTGCTTTTGCTAGAGAGCAACAGTTAAGTGGGGCAGTCCCCACTGGTGGCAGCAATGTACCTAGTAATAGGGAAAAGAGTTTCGATACGAAACACCTTGGTAAGATAGTGCCCCCCTTTAAACAAGGGGATGACATCCACAAATGGATTACTGCTTTGGAGAGGGCCTGCACTGTGCAGGGTGTTCCCCAGAGTCAGTGGGCAGCTATCTTGTGGCTCTCCTTTGAAGGAAAAGGAAGAGACAAGCTCCTCACCACAAGGGTGGAGGATGCTAACAATTACCAAATCTTGAAAAATACACTCGTTGAAGGGTTCGGCCTAACCACTGAGCAGTACAGGGTGCTGTTCAGGGATACCCAGAAAACGCAGTCTCAAGATTGGTCTGATTTTGTCGATTGTGCCACTAAGGCTTTTGAAGGCTGGCTACTGGGTAGTAAGGTTACTGATTTTAAAGGATTGTATAATCTAATTATAAGGGAGCAAATCTTAAATAATTGTCAGAACCAGTTATTACACCAGCACCTGATAGACTCTGATCTGACCTCTCCACAGGAATTGGGTAAGAGGGCAGACAAATGGGTCAGAACCAGGGTTAGGCCTAAAAACCAGGGTGGTGACCAGAAAAAGGAATCGACCAAGCCTCAAGAGAAGGGTGGGGATAAATCCACAGAGAAGACTTCCCAAGGGCCCCAAAACTCCAATAAGGGTGGTGGGTCCCAGAACACTCCTTCAGAACAGAAGAAACCTTATTGCCATACCTGTAAACAGGTGGGCCATTACAAAAGTGATGCCAAGTGCCCTAAAAATAGCAATAAGGAAAACATACCCCCAAGTAACACTCCCAGACCTCCTGTTACCACTAGTGGTAATCCCCCAGGTGGTGGGAGTGCCCCCAAGAATGTGGTGGGCATTACTTTGGGCAATCAGGAGGACTATGGCTTAGCCAGGTTCCCTGACCACACTCTTGTCTGTGAGACTGGCATGGGGTTTGCCAACTTCACTACTGGACCCCACATTTTGGGCAAGTATAGACAAGAAGTTTTAGTGAATGGTCAGAAAGTTGAGGCATTCAGAGACACAGGGGCCAGCCTCACCATGGTGAGTGACCATCTGGTCCCCTCTGCTCAACTGACCCCTGGTTTTACTTATCAGGTGACAGACATTCATGGAGTGAAGAGAAGGCATCCCATGGCAGTAGTCAAGCTCAGTTGGGGTAATGTCACAGGGCCCATGAGAGTGGCAGTGACAGATAACCTACCTGTAGATTGCTTACTGGGGAATGACCTGGAACTCTCAGCATGGGCTGAGGTGGAGCAAGAAACTCACTCCAGAATGATAGGCCTATCCAGACAGGTTAGTGGGGCAGTAATAGCTACAGCCCCAGTCCAAGCACCATTCCTCCCTGAAAAGGTTGGAAGGGCAGTGGTAGCCACTGCCCAGGCTCAGACAGACTTTCCAGAACAGGATAGGAGGGCTGTGACAGTCACAGCCCAAACACAAACTGAGTGCCCTCCTGAAAAGGTTGGCAAGGTTGAAATGGTCTCAGCCTCTACTCAGACAGATAGTGAGGTTGTGAAGCCTGAAACAATGGATCACTCCACTCAAACAGAGAGCATTGAGGAGGAAGAAGAGTCTTCCCCCTCCCAGACACTAGGTGAGAGCCAGCCTCCTCAGGGAACTGACTCTACCCCTGTTGAAGGAACTGCCCCAGAGGTAGTCAGGCCTAGCCTGGCAGAGCCCCTGATGACAGTGGACCCTTCCCAGGTGGGACCCAGTCTGGAGCAGGTAACCTGCACCTCTCTACCCTGTCTCAGTCAGCCCAGGGCTGAAGAGATTAGGGAGGCCAGTGGTGGACCCCAAAGGGCCCCCTGTCCAAAAGAACCCCTTAATCAGCAGATTAGGATCACTGAAGCTGGTAAACCTAGCCAAGTGAAAATAGAACAGACTCCTGAGGGATCCCCCTTAAAAGGAGTTAGGGAACTCCCACAGCTGGACACTGTTGGGCACAGCCAAACATGGGGCCTAAAAACCCCAGACCTGACCTGTCCCTCCAGTAAGCCAAACAGAGGGACTCAGCCTCCAGCTTTAGGTAGCCAGAGGCTGACCCTGAGAGCTCAGTGCATCTCAGCTAAAGAGAGAAAGGCACGCATGATGAATGGTGATTGGAGGAAGATGAGCCCAAAGGTAGAGGAGCCTCACTTCAGTACTCCATCCCAGCATCAGCCTTCTTCTTTCCCAAGACACACCAGAAACAGAGATTCCCTATGGTGGAGACCCTCAGATACCCTTAGGGTGAGGGGTTGCCTAGTGGACCATGACACAGGGGGAAACCAAGCCAGAGCTGGTCCTTCCTTATATGTCCACTTAGGTAATAGAGGCTTACCTGGACAAGGATAGCCTTATCTCCTTTCGTTTGGGGGGGGGTTGTGTAGGAAGGTACATCCTGACTATGGTTGCCCCCAACTTTTTGCCCTGTGTTTTAGCTGGTTTTGGACATAGTCGACCTGGGACCCTGCCAATCAGGACCCCAGGCCTACTGCTCTCTCTTTAAAATGGATTCCATGTACCCTAGGTACATTTCCAATTGGTACTGGGCCACCTTATCAGACCCTGTAACTCAGGGCATAGGTGTACCCAGGGCCGCCAGGGGCTGCAGCATGTATTATGCCACCCCTGGCTGGCCTCCTAAATTTGACACAACTGGCTGCATGACAGCTGGGGCGAAGTCGTGTAATCACCCTTTGCTTTAGATATAGTAGCCCTATATCTAACCCTCCAATGGACACCCGAGTTCCTATCAGTCACTCCTATGGCAGGCCTTGACAATCCTGAAGGCAGAGTGCATGGGCTCGTGTGAACTAAGCTCTGGTCCGAGCCGAGTCCGGTTGCAGCTTGCGGAATCAAGACCCAATGGCTGTTCCATGATAACGCGTACCATATCGGTAACTTCGGTGTCGCGTTATCAAGACATGTCGAGTAAGGTGTCATACGAATCGGGATGCTGCCCTCTCACCAACTCTGGCGACGAGGTTAGCATTCCGCCCTTCTAGAGGGACACGACATGTACGTAACTGTGAACCCCGGTTAAAGTTAACGAAAGCCTCAGCTCCACAAAATGGATGCTGCCACCACAGACACGAGTCTGACCTCCTGCTGCTGGGAGTCCTTCCAGCGAGGAGCGCTTGGACAAAGGGTTTCCTGTCGAGGGCGGTGTTCGCACCGTCCCAGACAGGGTTTGTGTATTCTGGGTAGGTAGGGCTTTTGCGAGAAGGTGACTGCGGAGTGGCACCCCGGTGCTCACTACGCATCTGCCGGTTAGAACCAGTTCCAGGGGCGACAGCCCTGGCCTGGGGAAAGTCCGGCAGGGGAGAGGGGTGTAACTACCCCCCTTCCTGGTCCCACCCTTAGGGCAGGACCTAGTCATGTACCCACCCCTTTCTTTAGGATAAAGGCCGGAGCGGGGACCCTTCCAAATTAGATCATCTTTGAATCAAGAATACTTTCTACGAAAGGACTTCAAGACTCTTCTCAAGATTTCTCCCTTGTGGCTAAGGAGTAGTCACCCTGCATCAGCGGGCACCATCTAAGAACTCTGCGGTTTGCTGTAAGTCTTCCTCAAGGAATCCGACGGCCCAGCTCGACGAGAAACCGGCTTCCCTGGCACCTCTGACCTCTACCCACGTCATCAGCTCAGCTGTGATCTGTGGGTGCGACGAGACCTCGAGGGACCGGCCATCATCAGAACCTGCACGCTCTTAAAAACCAGCACGACCATCGAGGTAACTCTCTGGTGAGTGCTCTGGGGTCCGAGAAGCCCCGACCCTGAGCCGCTCCAGCACCGAAGTGCAGTCTCCCAGCATCTCCACGATCTGCGTGGGGCCCTTCTGCTCGCTGCTCAGCACGTTGTCTGGTCACTTGCCGCTGGCTTGTGTCCTTCTGTGACGACATCCGAAAATCAACACTGCCGGTCTGGTTGCTCCAGACTGGCCCTTGCTTCTATCTTTTCGAGAAGCACCCCGGACCCTCCTGGTCCACTCAAGACGCCGACAGCGACATCCGTCGCGGGACAGCTCGCACCTCCACCGTGGTCGCCGACAACGCCTCCTGGTCTGTGAGACTGCAGAGCCTAGCGTCGCCCACTCACCTGGTCGAGGTGACGGCCAACTGGTGCCTTCCTGGTACCCTCTGACTACTGGCTAGTAGTACGAACTTGGTCCCCTCTGCTTTCAGGTTTCATCAATCTCCGATCCAGGCTTGGATCTCTACGAACTATTCATCACTGGTCGCCGGCCAGCAACTCCTTTTCTTCCGGCTCCTGGCTCGTCAGCGAAGACCCCGACGCCTGTAAGACTTGCAGCCGCAGCCCTCGTGGCTAGGTAACTCAGCATTTCGGTGCCTGCATAGCCTCCTTACTCTAGGGTCCTGAGTCCCTCGCTTCCGACTTTGTTTTAAACTGTGCACTTGAAGTATTTGCTAAAGAGATTTGGTTTGTGCTTAGTACCCTGTCTTCATAAAGAGTACAGGGCTGTTGTGATTCTTAATAAATATACTGTTTATTTTCATAACACTTGTGTGGTGTCCTTTCACTGGGTGTTCAAGGGGTACATGTGTGGTAAACAGCTGGCTTAACGCGCCCTCTCGAGTCTTTAGCCTTAGAATGCTCGTATCCACGCTACTAGGATAGCTGGTCTATAGGTTGACTTACAACCAAACACCATAAGGGTCGTTGGAACGATACATAGCGGTCGCTAGAATAGCGAACGTTGCATATCGGGCCAACTTCTCACACAGATTATGAGGCATTGAGCTCCAATAATTTGTTGAACTATCTGTTGATTGCTTTCTCAAGTACTTTGGCCAGGAAGGGGAGCAGGGAGATCAGTCTGTAGTTTTTGAGATGGCTGAGGTCGGCTGCAGACTTTTTCAGGAGGGGCCTTACCCCTGCATGTTTTCATCCATCTGGAAAGGTTACTGTGGAGATGGAGGTGTTGAGGATGCTGGTGAGCTCTGTGCTGATAGAGTTGGCGCTGAGGTTGAAGAGATGGTAGGGACAGGGGTCAGTGGGCACCCCGGAGTGGATGGACGACAAGGCGGTAGAGGTGGTCTTGGGGCATATTGCAACCACCAACAACACTTAATAACGAGACACCCACTCTTCGCACAGTCCCATGCATGTGTAGGTTGAAACCAGTGCACACCAATGTAGTTTGTAGAAAACACTTGTAATGGGAAGAACAGGAACTTCAAAGAAAAAGGACTGATTGTTATTGTTAAATATATTTGTAGCGCGCACAGCTACTCCAAAGAGTGTCCTGGCGCGAAACGTGAAGCAGATCATAGTTCAAGGAATTAAAACAAGAATGTTTTCACGTTTTTCTTGAAGATCCTGGAATCTTGAATGCTACGTATAGCCAAAGGCAGTGTGTTCCAAACAAGAGCCGTCTTCCGATCAGGGGAGCAACCGCCCAGCCTTTGACGGATAAAACGGAGGATCAAAAACAATATTTGGGAAGCGGAACGCAACTGTCTTGCCGGCATATAGAAAGAGAACATCTTCTGCAAATAGCTGGGTCCCCGGCCATAAAATGCAGAATGGGCAATTGACAAGACCTTAAATTTAATCAGCACCTCCATAGGAAGCCAATGCAGGGTGTGCAAATGAAGGCGCACACTACTCCTTCTGGGAAGATCCAGGAGGAGGTGGGCAGCAGAGTTCTGTACCGCCTCGAGCTTCTTCACCAAATAGCCAGGGGTCTCGACATACAGTACATTAGCGTAGTCCAGGCAAGAAAGGATCAGCGCCCGGACCACAGTTTTCCTCGCATCCTTTGGGAGAAGAAGGAGAAACTTCCTCAAGGTTTTTAAAATGCCAAAAGAAGACCCCACCAATTTCTTAATCTGGGTGGCAAAGGTTAGGTTTGGTTAGGCTAGGGTTGATGGTGGAACATGCAATGTTTTCTGAATTAGGAATATGAATCAGGCTCTTATCCAGCAGGTCTGCAATCAAACCCCTGATGGATCAAAAGTGTGTGAATCAAGATTACAAACTACATTGTGAACTTTTTGATTGAACTGTTAAACAAGAAAACTCAATCACCAGAGGACCACAAACTCCTCACCTGGATCCATATCCAAGATCTGCAATGTTCAATAACAAGTTATGCATTATTGCACTTCTATACCCCCTCCCTGTTTTGGGTGCTGCTGCACCTTTTCACTGCTAAAGAACTGCCTGGTCAAACGTCCATTCAAAAACTATCACAGCGCTAGTTCAGGGAGCTCTTCCATGTCACTTACAATTACACCAATCCAAACACTAGCATTCCACATGCACTACACATGACCGCTGTGGGCTCTCAGACATTAGCCAGGTTATTTTACGTCTGTTCACTGACACTGCATGCACTAGTCAGAGACAGACTTTACTTGTCCCAAGAGGTGTCCGCCGAAAAAGCAAAATGCCTTCTCCACTTATACCTGTACAGAATTAGGGCCAAATTCCAACCCAACAAGGTAGAGCTCCAAAGAGTGTCAATGAATCTGACATGATATGAGACCAACACAACAGCTCTATACCTTTTCAACAAGCCTAATGATATTCAAAGTGAGCTAGACAGGATGTGCAGGAAGGATGCCATTAGGGAATATACTGTAAGGCCCTGAGACTTCCCAGAAAAGAGATTCTTGGTGGTAGTGAAACCCCTATTTTAATACATAAACGCATCGACTCCTGCTTCCATTTGTGTTACAAGAGTGGCCCTTAGCTTATCTGGGGCAGTCTTCTTTAACAACAAGTGGACCCCAAAGATGGAGTTCCTGTGTAGGGTTGTCCAGCTCAGTGATACGAAGGGAAGTGAGTCTCATAGGGAAGCATTGAACAAAAGCATAGACACCTTATGTCAGGAAATCTAGGATAACGAGGAGGGTGGATACACTTGCCTAGAAGGGAAGGGGCAACCCCCGTTTGTATGGAAACTTACACTGTATTCCGTAGGTTTCAAAGGTAAAGAAACACTTCCACTGGGAACAAATGAAAACTGCAGCACAATCCTGCACATTCCAGATATGAAATGGGGCATCTTGACGCTGATGGAGATGTACAGACAGTGCGGCGAGTTTGCCTGTACTCAGCTCGTCCATGGATGGCCCGGACCTTGTTTCCTCGTAACCATACACACCCCAACCCTAGTCACTCCATCAGAAAAGCTGTCAGATTTGTACCAGTAACCGCTAATGAAAAAGACAACCCTAATGCATCAGGCCCATGAGAAAAGAACTATTGATTATTTTGGCTAGGCTCTGTATAAGGACATTCCAGGATAAATTCAGACTGTTTTCAGATACAAAAGTATTAGCAGGAGGTTCCATACCCTTCTCCACCATGCAGACAAAAGCTAATACCAGCTGGCTCCAAATAACCAGGAGGGAAATGCTTAATATGATGAACAACACTGAGCTTGGCCTTAATTAGATCAAGAAAGAACTGAGAGCAAAGTGCCTCATGGTGATGCAGCATTAATTACCACAATAGAGGGGGGCTGTGTGCCAAGTTTGGTGCATCCTGCTGCACGTTTATCCCAGTAAACAACGTGGGTAATGGGACTGAGCAGGTGTGGTTCTCAATTGGTTCTCCTGGCTCCCTCAGTGGCTTTCCTGTCTGTGCTCTTCGTTTTCGCGTCTTACGAAATATCGTTCATGGAGATTGAGACATCAAGTTCTAATTTAAGTCCAGTGGTTCTCACATGACCACGTGACCTCCTGCTCGAAGATTGTGTGTCTCAAACTTGAACTTATCTTGGATTATCAACAGAGGCACACATTTTTTCTGCCATTTAAATTTTATGTCAGCCATCGATTCATTTCAAAGAGTGTGTGTGAAGTTTAGAAGATAGGATTAACAGCTTGATGGAAAGAGTTGTGGTAATGAGGGCTTCTATGGATGATCATTCCCATAAAGATTTATACTGACAAAGACGAAGTTTAGAGGCTGAAGAACGGGGATAAAGAGCTTTGGGACAAGTTAGAAGCTCTTGAAAACAATGCAAGGAGAAACAATATTAGGATCTGAATGTCTCCGAAGGTCTCGAGGGAGAGAACATTAGGGGTTTATGATCAGCCTCCTAAAAGAACTTAAAATGTACGTGGAGAAATGCAGCTTAGAAGATGACCTTCAAAGAGTAGTTTGCGATCCGTTTTCAAGAAGACCAGGAAAAAAACACTGGGAAGGATTTTGGTAAACTTCAAGTCGTACTCACTTAAAGAGAAAATTCTCACTGGGGCCCTTAAAGCAGGAACATACACGAAAGGACACTGGTCTTTCTGTATTAGTTCGGACATTTCACACACCATTCAAGATAAACAGTGGGACTTCGGGAAGTTAATTCAAGCACTGAGGGGCTTGGGTGCTACTGATACCTCCGCTTCCCTGCCTCCCTAAAAGTGATTGGAACTTCAAAATGCACAATATTAGAGACCCCAACGAAGTGAGTACCTTAATTGAACAGATTAAAGCACAACAGAAATAATTTTATTTCCATGATGTAGCGAGAAAGCTTAAATGAGGTAATCATCAGAATACCTCTAGTTAATTGCGAGGGTTCCCTGGGGCGGGATGGGTGGGTCACTAACAGAAAAAAAAATACTAAAAACAAGCACAGTTTTTGTTTTCACTGGGTGGGGGAGCATATGGGAGAATAATTACAAATGTCCTCATTAGTTACAATGGACCAGGCGGATCAGTTAGACTCAATAGGTTCCCATGTATATTCAGTAAATTCAGGCTACTGCGGACCAAGTATTTTATTTATGGTGAATTCAGATAGATTTTAACACTTGAAAATTCTGTCTTGGAACCTCAACGGTCTTGGAGTCGCTTCTAGAAGGAAAAGAATCTTGGAGAACTGTAGGCTCTCAGACAGCAAGGTTTTTCTTATACCGGAGTCCCATCTGCAGTGGGGGGGATTGGGCCGAGATACTCAAAGGACAGAAGTGGATAGGTCATTGCGTGCGTACCACTCAGTTGTGCCCAGTGAAGGGGGTTCTGATCCTTTTTCAAACTACCAACCAAGCTATTTTAGGGGATTGTGTAGTTGACTCTCTTGGCAGATGGGCAATAGCTAAGGTTAACATTGATGGCTCCTGGTTTACTTTTGTAGGGTACTACAGCCCTATTTTAGATGACCCTGCCCCTCTTCAGGCTTTACTCCTCCAACTGGTTGATATTAACAATCCTATCATATTGGGAAGGTATTTTAATGTAGTTAGTGATCCGGCCCAAGATACATCGACTAGGAGGTCAACCGCTGCGACTCCCAATATGAGAACTGCTCTGAAACAGTTGATGGTGGACATTGGCCTCATGGATATCTGGAGACGAATGGACTGTATAAAAGAGACAGCAAGGGGGAAAGTTCACCTTTCATAACAAAAAATACTGCCATCGATCCAGGCTGGATTTTTTTCTCATAGACTCAGTTACTAGCAAGAACAATATCAGAGTTACACACGTGCTAGAACATTTATCTGACCACTCCAGAGTTAGTTTAGAGATCACTTTGAGGAACAGGCCATCCCCTCAGAGATTGACTCTAAATCGTACTCTACTTCTAGATTTACACGTAGTGGAGGATTTGAAAGTTGTGACAAACAAGTTTTTTCTTTCCAATATAGATTTGTCCTCTTTGCATATTGTAAGGGGCACTTACAGGGTCTTCTTAAGAGGCATTCTTACCAGTTTAACTGTTGCGCAAAATAAGAAGGTTAGGGAAGAAATTGGTAAACTTGAAGCCTCAGTACATATCCTCCAGGTAGACCTTGAACAAGCTTATAATTGCCCAATTGCAAAGCAAATCAGGCAAAAACTACAATTAGCAAGGTCCGAGCTTGCTGAGTATTTAGAGTTGATATTTAGGAGGAAATGGGAAGTCAGTATGTTGTCCCATCAAGAATACAGGGAGGGCTGTGGCAAATTGCTAGCCTGGAAGACTAAAGCCATCCAGACAAGGAATTTGATTAAGGAAGTCAGATGTCAAACCTCAGGTAAAATAATTTCCAATGATGCCAGGATTGAAAACGCTTCAGCCCAGTTTTTCAAGATCTCTATACAGAAGACTTGATAGTGGGTGGAGATCAAATGGCAATGACCCTTCTTTCTTTAGGAAATTCTCAAAATTATTAGTAACTCAAAAAAAGGCAAAGCTGCAGGCCCTGATTCCCTCCCCAATGAGATGTACATGATACTAAAGGATGAGCTGGCGCCTAATCTCCTACAGTTTTTTAACTCAGCTTTCATACATAGTCATGACCTTCTGTCGTCTTGGGATGATGCTACAATGAACATAATTCTCAAACAAAATAAGAATCCCAGGGCCTGTGATTCTTATAGACCCATCTCTCTTCTTAAATGCGATTATAAAATATACACTCAGATTTTTACAAAACAACCTGACAAGGTGGTGAAAACTCTGATCCATACTGACCAGAAAGGTTTTATGAAATAAAGACAACTTTATGAGTTAATTCATGATTTAATAGGTGCAATTGACCTGACTATGGAACATGGGACCCCTTTAACAGTAATGACGTTTTATGCTGCAAAGGCCTTTGACAGGGTCAGTTGGCCCTTCCTGTATAGGATGATCCAACGTTTTAACCTGGGAGAGGTTTTCCTAGCAGCAATTAGGGTTCTGTATACAAACCCCTCTGCCAGGATCTTGGTTAACAGGAACCTGACTAAATTAATAAATATTGGTAGGGGGACCAGACAGGGAGGTTCCCTATCCCCTCTTCTTCAAAACCTTTACATGAAGCCATTGGCGTGTAAACTAAGGGCATGTTAGAACATCTTTCCCTTTGTCTGTGATGGCTGGGAGAAAAATGTTGGTTTGTACGCCAATAATCTGATGATTGTTACTGGAGACCTGCCTAAGTCACTCAATGCAATCTGAGAGGTTCTGTATGGATTTGGAAGGGTGTTCCGATACTCTATTAATCAGCAAAAAACAGAGTTAATGCAGTGGAACACCCATTATACGAGTGACCTAAAAAGGCATGAAATAAGGTAATTGGGAGTTAAAGTAGTGCCTCTGAGTTCAGAAAACTACTCCAAGCCTGGGGTGCCCTCCCATTGTCCTTTCTTCCCAGATTTACCTTTCTGTTTAACCCTATTCCCTTAGAATTTAAGAAAGAGTTGTTTAAGAAAGTACAAAGGGAGTTTACAAATTTTTGGGGGGAGATAAATGGCCTAGAATCTCCTGGAATAGGTTTTGTAGAAAGAAAGACCATGGTGGTATCGGCAGCCCAGATCTTTTCCAATATTGAGGTGCTTTTCATTTAAAAAAATTCCAACAGCTCCTGATGGACAGCTCTTTTTTGTCCCTGCTTTTCAGAGCTCTCACTGTAGAATTTTCAGATCAATTAGATTTCTTCTTCTTCAAATTCGGCCACCCTAAGTAATGTAAAAAAAGTCAGACTAAAGATTTTAGTGGGTGCATGTAAGATTTGGTACCAAGTAAGACTTTCCATACAAATACCCTATTATAGTGACTCAGCTCCAATCTGAGACTCTCCTGGCACCCCGGCTTGTTTTCTTGATTCACTTGCAACCACCTTGCGTGAGTGCAGTATTCACAGATGGGCACAATTAAAAGAGGATAACCAACTAATTCCGTGGCAGCGATTGCTGGAGATCTCTGAGGGCTCTGTCTTCAAATTGAAATACTATCCATTAGCAAGCTGGGCAAAAATCTTGGGAAAGAATGGCAAGAGGTACCAGTATTCGGAGGCCAGGATACGTTCAAGGCTGTTTTTGCGGAAAGAAATTACAGAATGGTACTGGATGTTAATCCAGGCCATTAAAGATGTGCAAGTTTCGCTGACGAAGATCTGAAGGATGGAACTGCCAGACCAAGACCTCAAACCATTTCGGCAAGTATCTATGCCTTACATATGGTCATATGGTCATATGTCAAGTCTGCACCACTCAAAAAGAACCGCCTTTTTACTGCTCATAAGGCTTATTGGATGCCACGGAAACACTTGAAGTTGGGAAGTCGAGAGGTGAAGAAGTGTCTTAAGTCTGGAGAAGATAATGCTGAATGATGTTCTGGCAGTACCTATCAATCCAGAGCTTTTGGTATAAAGTGGGTGAGATCCTTTCTGGAATTACTGGCCAAGAGATTAGGGTGAGCCTGGCTTCGTATATCTTTGGTGTTGATCCAGGACGGGAGGGTAAAAGGCTTCTTCTTAAGATTCAAAAAGCCCTCATTTTTGTTTTAATTCTTCTTGCATGTAGAGAGCTGTCTATTAAATGGATTCTCCCCTACCTCCACCTTTAGAGGTAGAATGGATACGATCAGTAAAAAAAATATCTAAACTTGATCGGGCTAACTCTAGGAACCCTGGGATGATTAGTTTAAGCTGCACTTTACTGGTAAGATCTCTTAAACTCTGTCAACTTCCTTTTTTTTTTGTTTTCCCTTTTTCCCTTTCTGGATTTAAAATCTGCTGGTCTAATGATTAGTGATATGCTATACAGGTCACATGGACAGGGGACTTTTTGTTCCTAGTGGAGAGACTGGATACTCCTTGCCACAATCATATAGATATTTCTTTCCAGGATAAGTTGATAAATGAGGAATTGGAAAGAAAACAAAAAAGAGAAGCGGCATCAGCCACGGTACTGCCCAGGCAGAAGGCCGGTGCATGACATGATGCATGACTGAATACGTAACATGGTCATCTCATCAGCCTGTTGTGAAGCTAAGTGGCACTGCCAACTGACAGCTTCAAGATGGCCCCAAAGAAAGGTGCTGCAAAGAAAATGGCTATTGAAGAGAAGAAGAAGCAGAATTTTACCACTGGATTCCCAACCGCAACCTTTTTCAGGAAAGTTTTGCCTGCCACACTGGCCTCTAGAGAGCAAGGTGAGAACAGGACCACTCCACAACCTAAGCCCAGGACCATGTCTCTCAGTGAGGCAACCAGTGAAATCATATTGACGCTAGTAGTAATGTTGAATTGGATTTGTCCCTTTCCCAAAGTAGCACACAATTGTCTCAAGAAACACAGCAAACTGGACAGCAGCCAAAGTCATCAATAGTACATTTGTTTGATGTTGGAACAGAGCAGGAGGTTGAGATCCCTTCTGAGAAAAAAGTTGAACCTCCTCCTTTAGAATAATTTTCACCCAGAACTTCAGCAAGGAAAAGGAAGGATACTACTACGCCATCTTCTCCAAGCACCACTTCTGATGATGATAATAGGGATGTGGAGTGGACCAGGAGACATCAGGATAGGCAAGAGAAAAGAAAAGTTCCAGAAGGACTTTGAGTTATGGAAGGGGATGAAGAGGAGGATGACAATGATGAGGTATTCATGGTGAAAAGTGACACAGAGGAATCTGACATTGCTATTCAACCAGCTCCGAGGGATGTTGAACAGGTGGCACCGCTAGTAGGTCCCATATTTACATATCTGCACAAACCCTTGCCTCAGGAGAAGCAGAGAGCCAATCAAAGACATGACCGCCGACCTCGAGGTTTCTATCAGCTACAAGTCCAGTCACAGTAGAAGGTGATGATGAGGATGAAGAGAGTGGCATTTTCATGCAAAGCAGCCCTATCCCCAGCAGTGTGCCAGTAGATTCAAGCCCCTCAGCTACTTCACAATGGCACAAGAAATCTCAGAGTGGGATGAAGACACCATAGCTTACAGTGACTGCCTTACCCCCACCACACACATTGAGTCTACCACTAGCATCTACTTCTCAAAAGACACCTGTTTCAGTGCCCTAGGAAAAGAAGAAAATCCAGGCTACTATTATGGGCATGTTTAGGCAGGAGGAGCACTATGAGCGAAACGTCCCAACTGCACGCTTGACCAATGCGAAGCTGCCATAATGTTAGCACTGGACCTCCTCACTTTACCTTTTGTGGAAGGAGTGGGTTTATTTGACTTTGTGACAGGCATCCTACCAAAATGGAAGGTGACATGTAGGACCTATGTTGCCAGAGTGGCTAATTCAGTGCTGCATCATGATGTGCTTCAGTTGGTTGGACAAACTTTGCAGCAAAGTGTTGTTCATACCATCCACCTGACAACAGACATGTGGATCAGTTGTCAGGCAACTGATTACATGTGCATCACTGTACACTGGATCTCTTTTGCAGGGGTAAAGCAAAAGGTATCTCCAGTTTTAAGAGCATTCAGCGGTATGCAACAGTGGCCATGTTCGCAATGGAGAAATCACATACAGCTGTAAATATCTTGGAGGAATTGAACAGCAAGGTGTATGAATGACTGCAACACAGAGATCCTAGAAATGGATTTGTTTCTACAGACAATGGCAGCAACTTAGTCAAGACCAGTCAGACAGAGGCTATTCCGGGGTACTTTGTTTGATCCATTGCATCAACCTGGTGGTGCAAGACTTTCTCAGAAAGTTAGACATAGTCAGCAACATGCTGACCACCTTCAGAGGAATCTGCACTCATTTCATCCATTCTTTTAAAGCCCAAAAGCAGCTGCGGATTATTTAGCGTAATAATAGAGAGCCAGTTGAAGCCCTGATCCAGAAGGTGCCTACACGTTGGAACTTCACCTTTTTCATGTTGCAACATCTGTTTGAGCAGTCCAAACAGATCAATGACTATGTCATTCAAAGAGGAGTGGATGCAGTTTGGAAAACTTTGCCTGACACAGATGCAACTCCCTTTTAAGGTTTTCATATGGGAAGTTAGTAAGAAGGACAGTAAAATGGCCCAAGCTTTCCAATAGTTACATCTCCTACAAGACCAGGTAAAGAAGGTGTCTGAAAGGTTTGCCTCCGCAGGTTTGAAGGGAAACACTGAAGGGCATGCCTTGATTGAGACCTTTGTCCTTCGCTTGTTTCTAATATAAGGCTTCAAAATAACATTGAGTCCAAAGAGTGCATCTGTGCCACATTACATTATCCTCTGTAAAAAAAACCTGCTCATTGTCATTCCTTTTTCTGAAGAAGATGTTTTATAATACAAGAGGTGGATTGTAGAGCAAGCCATAGACATGAAGGGGGAATGGCTGGAACATCGAGTCCCACCCAGCAGTTCTGGGGTGCTGCCTTGAACTTCCAGGGAGGGCAGTCTTGTCTCATAGCAGCCAACAACACCATCAACCAGAACACCGGCAACAACAGCAACAGTAGGCCTTGACCCAACCTCTGCATTTTATTTATTTCAATTGGCAGGGCTCAAGTCCAGTGCAGAAGTGATGACAAAACAGGTTGAGTGAGTGGCAGCACTAATGACAGTCTACAGGCTGTTCCAGGAGTATCTAGTTGATTCAAAAGGGGTCTTTGTGGATTACAATCCATCGATGTATTGTTATGGGAAGATATACAAATGGCCAGAGCTCAGCAGGCTCGCAATAAAGTATCTGGTTTTTCCTGTCACCAGAGTGTCTGCTAAATGGGTGTTCAGTGCAGCTGGTGAGGTTGTCACAGTGAGAAGGACCACTCTTTCCTCAAAACATGAAGAGATTGACTATGATCAAAATGAACAAACACTTTATAGCACATCATTACACCGTTCCTGAAACAGCAGTACAGGAGGAGGAGGAAGAGGGTAACTGGTCCAAAATGTAATAAAATGTGTGCTGACCAATTTCTGGGTGCATTATCTGAGTTTGAGGATGAACTCTACTTCCCATGCTAAGTATGCCAATCAGTGCCCCCATAGAACTTTAAAAAGATATTCTCATTGAACTTAGTTCTTTGTTTGAAAAAAAACAAAATACAAATTAGCTAGAAGAACATTATTATTTTTGAGTCAGATTTATGCTACACCACCATTTTTATTAGTCACATATATATTGCTGGATTGCAGTTGGACCAGTATGCATTGAAGAAGCCTCCACAATTCTTTCATGACATTGGGGATAATGCCTGCCCGCCTTGTGTGCCTATTGTCAAATGTCTATCCCTTTTTGCATCACTTAGCACTAGAAGGGCTGCCCCATAAAATCATTTATTATCTACAAGGCTGCCTGCCAGTACTAAATTCAAATGTGGTGCCTGCATCAAAGAAGATTGAATACCTAGTACCTAAACTGTCCGAGCTTGAATTGAAAGACGTAAGTTCAACTATTGTAACGGTGAGTGACTGACTGCATGAGTGATGATTTAGGTTGATTGATGATTCATTATTTCTTCATTTCGGCATTGAATTTGCCATAAATGATTTGCATAACAAGACATACATTAAGAAAATTTGCATCTAGAATAGTGAATACAATTTAAAAAGCATATTAAAAAACACGACTGCATGTCCATCAGGTCGAATTAATTATACAGGTTAAAACATGATTCATGTGGTGGCAGACAGTGAGGGAGGGTTTTGAACTGTAATATGGGAACTTGAACGAGATGACTGATTTGCAATATTTACGGTCGGAGGGGTGGGCTATAATTTTTTCCCTGAAGGTGATTGACCTACATAGACTTACTTAGCAAAAATGAATAAATCTCAATGGTCCACTCCCAGGATCCTTCTCTTTTTTTATCATCTAAGAAGGCTATCCCCCTAAAGTTTTTATTTACAAGACTGCCAAGGGTGTGTTGTACTGTAATATGGGAAATTTCTTGAGCTGATTAACAAATTGTATTGTTTGGGACTTGAATGATGGGTGCTCATTTTATTCCCCCTGTAGGTGATCAGCCTTTTCCCACTGAGGCAGATTTAATTGTCCAGGTGTCCTCCTTTTTCTGGTTCTTAGAAGAAAAGAACAGTCACTTTAGTTAACAAACAAAAACCTATGCAAAATACTGCAATTCTGTTTCTCTACTTGTTCTTCAACAACAGTGCACTCCACGTCTATCGGCCTGAGGAAAGCTTGATTCATGATGATGATGACTGGTCTGGGATGGCATTACTCTGAGTCAAAACTCAGGAGGAGGCTCATGGAAGAACTCCAGGTGGGAGCTGCAGAATGTTAAATCTACTCTAGCAACACATTTCAAAGAGAACAAGCACAATGTTAGCCAACTTAGATTTGCTGCTGTAGAGGTCGTGGCTAAGCGTGACGATAGAGACAACAACAATTTTCTCTTAAAACGTGAAAATCATTGGATTAAATTTCTGCAATCTTCCAAACCTCTTGGTTTAAATGACCGGATGGAATTTTTATGTTATCTTTAAAATCATCACCATTGATATATCCTATTTGTACATGTAATGTTTATTTCCGTTACCAGATCCATTTTATTGTTTAAACGTTATTCACCCACACTTTCCTTTGTATGACTACATTTCTCTAAAATTTCCCACATTCTTGGGCTCACACCATCACAAGATGGCCACCGTTCCCGATGTCCTCTTTCTATGTTTCCGTCTTAAGGCTATTTCACTTCCGTATATACGGCACGGGTGACTACAGCTAGATAGCGAAGGGCGTACGAGGTAGACACGCGAGTCTACATCTCCTAACCAGTAAGTTTAAACAACGTTGCATGTGAGCGTTCTTATTGTTTCTGTCACCTTTTAACTGCACTCGTGGGTTTCTTTGTAATAATAGCGCCTAAATACGTTTATCTGTTTAACTTAGCGTTTCAGTCACTGGAACCCTTCACCCTTCTATAGGTGGTTGGGATTTACTTTTCGGTTTGCTTTTCATTCACGCTTTTTTTCAACAACCGTGCATGACACGAAAACACATGGGGCTCTATCTTTTCCATGATCCCTACATCTAAGGGTATGAAGTACTGACTTTTGTTCACCTATCGATTTCACTACACGCACGATTTGTGTCAATGTTATTAGACATTTTTCGGAGGATCATATACATACTGCATTTATTTTGTTTACAAAACACCCCTGATGAAGGACAGACCGTCCGAAATGCATTGGGTGACGATGTATCTTTATGTGTTGTACCAACAATGAAACGTGGAATTTATGGATTACAACCATTTGAAAAAATATTCAACACTCATGTGAAAACAACATGAAATAAATGAGGAAAGAATCCAACACAGTTTTGGTTTACATTTTAGTGGAGTTCTATTTTGAAATAAAACGAGAATCATTTTCGCAAAGGTTGTGCTCAGGGAGTTGGCACTTACATTAAGTGTCACGGACTGTACATTGATTGCCACACTTAAAAAGTCGGGGAGTGATATCTTTGATGTACACCACAACCCACTCACCTTAAAACCAAACAGAGGAGTGCGTAACCCATACCTTTATAGCTGCAGAATTACCTCATCAACAGCAAGAAGTTATGGAGTATTGACTTCTGTTCAAAGGTAAACGAAGAGTCTGAGGCCTAGTACTCAGTTCTGTGGAATAGAGAGAGGTGTGTGTGTGAAATGCTGCGGTGTGTGTGTGTATGTGTGTTGGACTTGTGGCAAAAGTGGAACTTTGAGTCCCCCTTTTTTTTTTTTTTTGCTCTACCTCTGAGTCTTCTTGATACACTCCTCATGAAGCTTACCTTCCTTCTGTCCTTCTCCTTGATTCTGAAATCCAATTTCTCTTTTACAATACACAGGCCTTCTTCTAGTCTCCTTCACAAACAAAGGGCTAAAACTAGTTGAGCTGAACAACACTCCTGCTTACCTACCGGTTCAGTGCAGACAGGTCCCAAAGATGGCACCACCCAAGTTTGCAATACAATATCATTGTTCTTTTAACAATCATAATAACAAAGAGAAGTAGGTGGGTTGGGTTTAATCCCCAACCAAGAAGACAGAACATTTAGATATATGATAACTTGTGTCTCAGTTACGGAAGGACTGTTTGCAATACATTTATCCTTACTCTGTCATACTCATTCCTTTGTTTCCATCTAACAACAGATTGATGGCAAATAATGTGCTGCTACTTATTGCCCATAATTAATGTTTTCCTTGTATTGTAGTGTTTGTCTTTGTCAACCCTTTCCCGAAATCCCCTTACTCATCCATTCATCAAACCCCTAACCCTCTTCCCCCGAGCTGTGTTATTTATTGAGGTGTGGCATAAATTACACCATTAATGGATCACTCACTCGGTCGGGCAGATGTGGTGAAAATAACACCAACTTACTGTAGATCTTCTAAGCAGTAGCCCACACCAGTCTGTTACCAACCCACATTTTACAAATGACTCACATTTTAGATATAGATCAAAGACATAAGTCATCAGAATCATCATTCAGGCCTTGTGTTGCCTAACGCTAAATTCCTACCATAAGCTTGTCTACTCCAGACTTTAGCTCAATTTTTTATAACTTGAGGTTTTACAAATAATATTGCTAGCTCCACAATATCCAAAACTTACAAGCATTGCTATTTTTTATATTTGACCACAACCAGGCATTTTCATTGTGTCATCACGTAGTACTCAGGTAGTGTCAAATCTTTGTAAATCTTTGATAAATTTATAACCCACTAATCCAGACATTCTACTTCCATTTAGTTGCCTACGATGAATAATCAATAAATCATTCAGATCAATCCTATGGTTCGAGTTCACCTGGGTGGTACAGGAAGTGGGACCTCACTTGTCAAGTTGTAATGCCTCTCCTGTTATTGTTGCATGTATATTTAGGTAACACAACAGGTATGGATGAAATATAACTTAGTAAAAAATGAACTTAGTAAAAAATGAATTAACTGCTATTTTTTTATCTAAATAGTTTTACACAATTATGTCATCATGGTAACATTTCCCATATTGGTCAATATATTTAGAGAATTATAAGGCTAGACTCTATAACTAACAAGCACACAAACAGGCTGTGTAAAAATATTTGAAGGCAGCAGTGCAAAGTAAAAGTATAAGCAACTACGTCAGGCATATATTTAGATTGAATAAAATAGTTTCCCCCTTTATTTAGTTATAAAGAAACCCAAAATCAGTAGCCAAACAACATGCCCAACCCTCTTCCCAAACAAAACTGACAGAAGCCTCCAAACTCAAAATGTGCAAGAAAATGTCTCTCCTTGCTATTACTCCTTTTGAACACTCTCCTCCCAGCCCCAACAAACAACAAATCCCTCCCACGAAAACAAATATTTAAAAAAAGGACTAAAAGTGGGGATTATGGATCTCAGTCCGGAGCTGGCCCAGGATTTGCTCAATTGTTGTGAGCCAGGTCTTGATGGTGTGCAGCCGCTGTATTAGGCGGCGCAGCAATGGACTGTTGTCAGTGTGGTGGGGGTGGCAGCAGTTGGCTGGCGGCGGCACTGTTGACGGGATGGCTGGGAGGCTGGAGGCTGAGGGGGACTGGCTAAACTAGGGCTGACTGTTGTGCGTTCATTTCCTCCTCCCCCACTTCCAGTACCACCAGCCACCAGTATTCCAGCGGATATGTTCCAGCCTTTGGTACCGCAATCGGGCCACTATCTCCTCCTCCTGCCTGTTGGGTGGTCCAGCTGAAGCAGCAGGATTAGCTATATTGAAAAAAACAAAAAAGACAAACTGTAATGAATGCTCTGTGCAAACAATTGTTTTTAAATTACTGGGTGGAACAGTAGCACTACATTCCTGGTCCATAGGGCCATTGGAATTAATTTAATGTGATTGTGATTAGGAGCCTCACTAGGCCAATTTTTACGTTTTACCCTCACATGTTGCAAACATAACAAAGCACCGATTGTGTCACAGAAAAGTATTAACAGGTAGAGAATAACATCACAGTGGTTTGATTAGTCTTTTTCTTCTAAAGGCTTTTCAAGTAACTCTAACAAGAGTTAGACACTTTGAGTTGAAAATGAAAGGACTTTTCAGTAATGAGTATGACATTATGCTTTATATGGAGTGTAAGTTGTGGTGCTAAAATTACTAAACCATGCTCATTGCTAGCCAGCGCTTTAGCTAGTTTGTGACTGTTTACAGCTGTAGTCGACAATAATCTATTTTTAATTCAAATGGCCCTGCTCTTCACTAAATGCATTTATCTTTCTATCCTGCCTCCAAGAGGCAGATGAATAATAAAGAAGATACTATGTCTCACACCTCATGTATGAAATGCGGCTATTGATATATTATCCTGTCTGCCATAAGTAGACATTGAGGAAAATGTATCTAGTGGAATGCACTACAGGTAAAGGAACAGCCTATATAGATTTAATTTGTCATATTCTTTTCTATGTATCCTATATGCCAAACATGATGTTAAATCATACACTTACTACCACTTTACTCTGTAGCCTCACCCACCACCATGTATTTCCAACAAATTCATTTGCTAGGCAGTGACCAAGGAAAGGAAACTTAATTTTCTCTACTGTAGGGGGTATGGTCCAGGGATTACACAGGTAGGGTAGAACGTTATATATAATAGAGGGGCCATTACATTGATCATCAAATTGATACATCACCTGTGGTTTATTTAGGTATGGTACAATTTGAAAGGGAAAAATCTGGAAAATTGTAAATTAAATCTGCTATGGGAAACCATGAAATATATTCTGGAATCACTTCACATGAGTATCAGATTAAATGTGGCACATGCAAAGAATGGATTTTCCAATTTGGTAGGCTGGGATGGAAGACCTTATGAAAAAATAAAGAAATGAGGTACTAAGAGGTGACTTAGTGGTGAGGGGACAACACACCGTGTGTGTTTAGTTGGCAATGCATTTAAAACATGCAGACACACATTGCACAGTTAACACTGCAGTCAAAAATTGATTGATCCGTACTGCACTTCGATCATAGTTGCCAAATATGCCACGGGTGGGGAAGGCGGATGGTGCATTATAGGTAGGATAGATCTGGCTCGCTTAACAAATGCAAAAAGTCAAGGTAGTAGAATAAAGAATAAAAATAAATAACCCCCACTTAGAACCATCGCTTCCAATGATATTGAGAACCCTACATAAACTAAGCAAGCAAAGTAGGTGAGCAGCATGCTCCACATGAGAAGAAGAGCTGCTGTGATTATTCATCCAAAAATCCAAATATTCATTCCTTCTTTTATTCTAATTCAGCCATAGCAACCATGATTGAGATTTACCCCATCCAGCCTTTCAGCAAAATTTCCAATACATTATCCACCCATTCAATAGTAACCCTTTCTTCAAACCGTCCTTTCACCCATTCATCCCTTTACCCACCCGCACTCTTTCACCCATTTACCCTTTTAGTCATATAACATTTCCATTCTTTTAAGTTGCCTTCTGTTCGTTATTGTCTCCCTCAATCCATCCAAGCTCATTATGTGAGATTTTGTTGTGGTGCAGATAGAAGAGGCCATAATAAATCAACTACCGCTCTGGCTGGTAAAGCTGAGGAGAATTTACTTCACAGTCATTTATGATGATGATACGGGACGCCATGGCAATACTTGAGCATAAGAATTGAAAGAAATTATGTGAATTACCAGTGCCCGCCCTGCTGACGCTTCTCCCCCTCAAACTGACCCGTCTTCTTCAGGGGCACTGGATTGGGAATCACAGATGTTCTGTGTGTCTAGAAATAAACATTTAACATAATTTAGTTCCCAGATATGCAACCCCACTACAACTGCAATGCAGCTCTACAGCTCAGTTACCTGGTCAGTATCTTTCAAATATCACTCTGGGCATTTTATTGGTTGGTTTACAAAGTTAGACAAGCAAGGCATGGCATAATAGTCAATAAAATACATATGGTGTTGGTTGGCAAATGCAATGGGAGTTGGCCCTCATACTTTTTTCTAGCTGTGTTGCACTGTCATGGGAAACTGCTGGTATACTGTAACTACAAATGAACAAGTCTGCAGCGCACTACTTTGAGGAGGTCCATGAAGAGTGTAGAAAAGTAGGATCAGCTTCTTATGGTTACCCTCGCTTTTTGCTTGATGTGATATTGGTTTTGACTAGTCTGACTGGGATCCTACTAATCAGGACCACAGTCTATCTGCTTTCTCCCTACATAGTTATGTTCAGTACTTATGTACATCCCAGATTTGATACTTGGGTACCCTTATAAGTCCCTAGTAAATGGTACCCATGTACTCAAGGCATAGGTACCCAGAGGCTCCCATGGCCTGAAGCAACTATTATGCTACCCATGAGAGACCATTCAAAATGGAACTACAGGCCTGCCAATGCAGCCTGTGTAAGTTGGTGCATGCACCACAAGCTAAAGTTATAGGTTTACTATATCTAAGGGTCACTGCACTTTAAACCTATATGTCATCTGTATAGCAGGCCTTTAACAATCCTCAAGGCAAGGTGCTCGGTTCTAAGTGAGAAGGTAAAGCAGGCGTATACTATATAGAGGGGCACTGCATAATCTCACAATGAACATCTTGAAAATGGCTGCAACAAAACCTATCACGTTTGGTATCAAACATGTTGGAAGCAAACTCCCACACCGTAAAAGGCTGTGGGGGTTTGATTCCAAACACTGGAAGAGCCCTCCTTTAGGCTTTCAGTGTTCCCCTGGTCCAGCCTTCTAATAATGGACAGCACAAAATGGTTGATGCCGACTAGAGACACATTTTTGCCCTCCTGCTGCTGAGCCAAGCTAGACCACGGGAAGGTAGGACAATAGTCATTCTGCACATGGAGGTATGACCACCTCCCAGAAATGATTTTGTGTATTCGGGCTGGGTGGGGGGGCTTGCCAGTGTCAGAAAGTCTGTATGAGGGGCACATTTGGTGTCCCTGTGCATAGTCCAGTCCAAACCAGTCCTCGGAGCAGTTAGCTCCCGCTCTGGTGCGAAACTGGACAAAGGACATGGGAGTAAACTCCGCCCTGTTCAGACCCTCCCTTGGGAGGGTCCCTGAATCTTCTAAACCCTTTCCCTATGGTACTTAAGGGCTTACCTGGATGTAGGACTTTAGATTCACTGTTGGATAAGATTCAGATCAGACACCATTGCACTTCTACCGTATGGGCACTCTGGACTTCGCTGGACTTCGTTTGGGCCTGACTTTATCTCCCTTCCAGTCTGCTGCATCATCTGTGTCTGTGCATCATACAGGAACCTTACAAGGCCTGTGAAGCATAAAGGACAACCAAAGTAATCTCCCTTGGTGTACAGGAGTCACTCCCCTGCATTCCCAGGCAGCACAACTAAGTCAACCGATCTCCAGATCCTGAGCTCCTCCGGACTCTGTGGGCTCTGCAACACAGGCAGTGGTTTTTCACAGCTCCTGAGGCCTGCTCTACCCTCGTACCAAGTTGTAGGCCAGTAGTCCTCGTGGGTGTTGCAATACCCAGACCTCTAAGTACTGCTTCACCATTGCAGTTAAAAGGCTTGTTGTCGTCTTTGCAAGAAGATCTTCGAGCTCCAAGTAGCATCATCCTCGTGCACCTCCAATAACCTGAATCTTTGGCCACGCCACATCATGTGCATTGTGTTCTGCCTCTTTTGGTGAGCTGCTTGAGTTCCTCTTGCGACTCCAGTGACTCCGGCCTGTGGGTCCAATTGAGGGTCACATTTGTTTTCCTTGGGCTCTCACAATTGCTCGGGGCTCTCTCTGACTCCCATCCTTGTGGTGAGTCGCCTGCACCTTGCTGGCCCCAACGAGCACCTTCTTGTCTTCCTACGTGTACTGCATGTGCCAAGGCTTGTTGGTGCTCCAGCCAGACACCGACCCCTCAGCACTCAACATCCTTCATGGAACAGCTTGTATCCAGGTCCAGGTCATTCTCAGCATTGCATGGTCCTCAGAGATGCAGAGTCAAGGTCATCAACATCATCCCTGAGGCACCCAACATCTGAGGGCATTAGTCTTCCAAGGCTGCTGGTCACTCCTGAGTGACATATACTCTGTACCCTATGCTTCCAGGTACTCTTCTTCAAGAATCCATGTTTGGATTCCCACAGACACTTTCTTTCTTCCAGCAGCGGCCCTTTCCTGAAGTCCTCCATTGGGTTCAACAGAGGTTTCCGACACCACTTCACACCTATGCAACTTGGTTTCCTTGGATAGGTAGCTTGGGTACCACAGTATCCAAGGATGTGATGGCTCTACTGCCTTCTGTCTTCCACAGGATTTCTTCAGGGTCCACTGGGAATGGTCCCTATACTTTAAAAACCCAACCACAACTTGCACATAGACTTGTACAGAGTACGTGGTCGTATTTAAACACTGCACATGCTCTCCATGGTGTCTCAATCTACTTACCTTGGGTGGTTTTGTGCAATTCTATGTCCTCTCAACATCATCCTGACTCAAGTCGTGGTTCTTTTACCACTTTCTTAGTCCATAGTTTGCCCCCATCCCCGGCCCACTGTGTATTAGTGCTATTTACTGTTATTAGTATTGTGTGCTTTGTGTCCATCTCTGTGTGGGAGATACTGTAACATAGTAGATAGTGGTATATAACAAATACATACTTTTATAAATACTTTGTGTGGATCTTTTTCATTTAATCTATACTATAAGATTTATTTCTGGTAAAATAAGCTGCTTTAAACTACTTTAAGACTAAGCCTGAAGGCTGCTCTCCACAGCTACCACTTGGATAGCTTTTTTAAGGTTGTCTGAGACCTCTTAAATCCCTATAAGGGTTATCTAAACTGGTGCAAGGTGCCCACTAACATTAGTGGACATCATATATCTGGCCAGCTTCTCACAATGACCATGTCCACTGAACTGTGTTAGAGCTAGGCATAAGCAGGAAAAGGTAAGCCTTCTCAATGAACATACATGGTGATTTTTACTTTAAAAAACTAGCTTACCTGGGCCTGCTAACTAAAACTTAATGAAATACAGCACCAACTTTCCAATACCCCAATATTCTACCCTAAGAAGACCACAACATTCAGAAAAGAACTTACTGGGATCAGCAGAGGCCTCGACAGCTGTGCTGGTGTTCGGAGCCGGCTGACACGCTTCCCCAGGACACTCAGAAATGTCCCTCTTCTTGATCTTGGGTACTGATGAAAGAACATGAGAAGATAAATAAAAATTGATTAGTGATTCAGCTAATAATCTCCACAAAAATGCTTTATGAAAAGCAAATGCAGTCGCTAAAACAGATCACCTATATTTCTACTAGTTTCAATTAGCGTCTATTGATTGTCGTTAAATCCATATTCCAAATTTCCTTAACAAAAACTACATTTGGAACTAATGTATTACAGTAAATGATCTTTGATTCTATATATTCCCATTTCTCAACACCCTTGTTGAGCCAACTTACTCTCTCTTTTTTGCAAGACATAGATGCATACTTTACATCACTGTGAATTCAATTAAATAACCTGGAACTGTAAGAGCTACACAAACAAAGTAAGAAAGACAACACTCTACTCAGTGATTCAATGACAGGAGAACAGTCTGCAATGGCTTCTTAATTATTCAGCCAAAGCAAGCGCCTGATGAGTGCGATTAGGTAGCTCTGAGCACCTGCCTAGCAGAAACTAGAAACTGGATCTCACAATAATATACTGGCATAAACTAAACATAACTTACCTCTGAATGTGAGCAGCATGCTATTATGATTTTTTTTTAGCATTGTAGAAAACAAACACAACAAATAATTAATAATTACCAAGCCCTGGAATCTCAAAGCCTAGTAGGTTGAGCAGGTCCTGGTCCAGAATGTCCGCCCAGTGGTGCTTCAGCTGCCAGGAAGTTTGCCGAACCTGGCTGGTGTGCTGCACGCTCTGGTGCACTACCCCTCAGCACTGCTGACACTCCCACAGGGGGTTGCCGCTACCAGGCCTGCTGTCACCATAGACAGAAGGTGGCACTGCACAAAAAAATAGTGCTGCCTCCTACTTCTTGCCAAAGATTGCCTGAGGCTGCATACCTGGGTGGAGGAACCTCCCGCAAGGAAGTTGTCTCTCTGCCGTTGGGTGGAGTACAAATAATAGAAGGAAAAGGAACTGAAAGTACAGTAGAAAGAAATAAGATTAGAAGGAGAAATAAAGTAAAAAAAGTCACAAAAGCACAAAAGAATTTACACAAGAATGTAAAATACACACACAAACACAACAACACACTATTATAAAAAAAAATAGGAATAGAAAAGTAATAAAGGAGCAGGATTAAAAAGATTAAGGGCAGATGAAATTTAGTCCCAGCACCATAACGGAGAGCAGGAAAACAAGAAGCCATACCCATGCAGACAGTGTGGTGCTGTTCATCCGTAATTTAGAACGCGAGAACACACTTGAGAACTCCGTAGTGTTGTTCACACGTGATTTTGGAGCGCGCGGACCGACTCTGCATTCCCAACACAACTCGAACAGCCACAACAGCAACATTTACCGGCAAGCACAACTCCTCGTAGCAGAGTTTCTTTTGACTCCATGGAATCCCACGTATTAGGACTCCATGAACCCTTGTCCACCTCCGCTCATTACTTCCTCTTTCCAACTGTGCTACATTTTGCAGCACACGTAGCAAGAGGAAATCACTGTTAAGGATTGTTTCTGTTCAGGAAGCTTATTTCTTAGTGCTCAAAGTTCCTAATAATTCTAGGGACAGTTGTATGGAGTTGAGGAAGGTCTTGGGCACACTCCAGAACAGAATGTATGAAACCCTTGGGTGGGGAACAATGGATCACTAGGATCAGGCAGGTGTGAAAATGAAGGAGAACACGAGGAAGGGGAAATACATAGATCAGATGTGTGTCAAGCTGCGGTACCTGATCTTGATTCTCCACAGGAGCTGAAGGGCTGAAGAACAATCCAGAAGTATATTTCCCAACTCCCCAACACCCCTAAGCCAGAGGACGCTCTGATCTCAAAAATGGGGGGAAGAGGAGGTGGAAAGACAAGAGAGACTGCCACACCGGTGTCTTCAACTGTAAACTCTCTACAGGAATTCATGCACCTCTAACAAAAACACAAAATTACTACAGTCCAATTTCTATGGGAATTCCAACAGTGCAATACCCAACTTTCAGTTACCTTAATGTGTGTGGAATTTAGCCTCTCTCTGTTCTGGTTGCATCCAATGTAGAAAGAAACAATAATAAAAGAAAGTTCCAGGCAGGGCTAAAGAAGCAACTGGAATTCATTGGTAAGTACAAATACATATATATTTCTATTTACATGTCGAGATGAACTAACACAGCATTGGTGCAACCCAGAAACTGCCTTCACAAGTGTGCAATAGAAGTTGCTCCAAATGAAATAATATGCGCCATGTAGAAGACAGAAAGGTTTTAGTCTCAAAGTCACTGAGCTAGGTACAAGTTGCTTTACCTACAAAGCTTAGTCCTGGAACTTCATAGACAGCCTGCGACAGGGTCAGGAGTCAAAATAATATAGAGCGTCTTCCAAAGGGAAGGGAACGCCTTGAAAATGAAACGACTATACCTGTAGTCAGAAGGAAACACTGGGGTCGGGAAAACTCCCTGGAAAGACGGGCTCTGAGCAACACCCGTTACCGCTGCCAAACTGGGAACATTGTATCTCGCAGGAACTCCAGAAAGCGAGCAAAACAATGTCTTTGTTCAAAGGTTCATCTTCGTTGGTAAGTACAAATATATATATATATATATTTCTATTTACATGTCAAGATGAACTAACACAGCATTTGATGGGGCCTAGAAACTGCCTTCACAAGTGCGCAACAGAAGTTGCTCCAAATGAAATAATATGCGCTATGAAAACTCCCTGGAATGACGGGCTCTGAGCAACACCTGTTACCGCTGCCAAACTGGGAACATTGTATCTCACACGAACTCCAGAAAGTGAGAAATACAATGTCTTTGTGAAGAAGTTCAAAAGTTCAATGAATCGCTTACAGGAAAAGACGTCTTCACCTAGGAAAAACGACGGTTGAAGTGCGCCACAATCAGGAGGCAAGCGCGCAATGCAGCTGATCCTGAAAGGAAAGGCTGAAAACACTAGAACGCTAACCTGCGTGAGTGCGTCTGTTTATTCTCTAACGAGCCTTTACTACATGAGCTGCCAGTGATGTTTATTTCTCCACGAATGATCTTGCTACCTTTTAAGACAAGCTAATTGATGAATGCCCCAATGTGTAACCTTGTTTAATCTTGAAAATGGGGCCAGAAGGTCTTGAACTAAAGGGAATATGGTCAATCCTGACAGTACCCCCCTCCAAAGTCTCTCCCCTTGGGATTCTGCGGATGTGTTTTGTGAAATTACTTCACTAATCTTGGTGCATGAACATTAGAACTGGGGTCCCAAGACCGTCCCTCAGGACCAAATCCTTTCCAATCTACTAAATAGAACAATCTCCCTCTCTTAAACTTGAAATCAATAATCCTCTTAACTTCAAACTCTTTGTCAGATTGAACTTGAATTGGAATGGAAGGTAACACCTGTCTTAGATTTGGAGGGTTTCTTTTGACCAATGAGACATGAAAAGTAGGGTGAATTTTGAATTTACTAGGTAGTTTAACCCTCACACTTACTGGATTCACCATTCTCACCAAAGGATACGATCCCACAAATCTAGATGGAAACTTCATGTTTCCTCTCAATCGCATATGTCGAGTGGAAACCCAGACTTGATCACCAGGCTAACAAAACAGGATTTTCCCTTCGACCCTTGTCTGCCTGTTTCTTGTAAGAATGTTTCGATTTAGTGAGATTTTCTGAAGCTGTTTGATAGGCCTTTTGCAAGGTTTGAATGACCTCCCCAGCTGCTGGAACCTCAACCTCCACTTTTCCAATCATCATGTTAGGGTGTCTGCCTAAATTAAAAAGAAAGTTGAGTAATCCTTAGCAGAATGGACTGCATTATTATAAGCAAACTCAGCAGTACCAAGCAATGTGGGCCACTCCCCCTCTTGATCCATCAAATACAGACGTAAGTATTGGTCAAAATTCACTCTCTCCATCTGCCCATCAGTTTCAGAATGAAAATTGGTAGACAAACCAGCATCTACTCCTAAACCCTTTAAGAAGGATTTCCAGAATCGAGACACAAATTGTGGTCCTCGATCAGAAATCACAAATCCATGAAGTTTCACAATATGCTGAATGAACAGAGTGGCTAATTGAGAAGCATTTGGGAGGGCCTTTAAAGGAATAAAGAGACTCATCCTGGAGAAATGATCTACCACCACCCAAATTACATAGTATCCTTGACTTGAGGGAAGATCGACAATGAAATCTATGGAAACAGTATGCCATGGGGAAGGGGCAACTGGAATTGGCATCAAGAGACCTTGTGGTGTCTGCCAAACTGCTTTTCCCTTTACACACTGTTCACAGGTAGCCACATACTGTCTCACCTGAGCTTCCATGCGGGGCCAACGAAAACATTGCTTCAGAAGTTCCAGAGTCTTTTTGACACCCTTGTGCCCAACCAATTAAATGTCATGAAACAATCCAATGACCTCCTTCCTCAAAACTTCATTTGGCACAAAAGGCATTCTTTGAAAACAAGGTTTTCCATCCAAGATCTCATGTTCCGGTCCTTCCAGTTTCCAAACCTCTAAATCCATCTTCTTGAAATTTTCCTTGATCTTATCTTTCACTTCTTGGTATACCTTAGTGCGAACTATCTTCTCTTCTGGAATTACATGACCTTCTTTCTTGGCTTCTTTTCCTTCACCAGTATTGAAGCATGATAGGGCGTCGGCCTTTCCATTTACTGAACCAGGCTTGTAGGTCAAGACAAAATTGTAATCCGCAAAAAAGAGAGACCATCTGAGTTGTCTTGGGGTAAGAGTGCTGGCCGATTTTAAAAACTGCAAATTACGATGATCGGTAAAAACTGTTACCACATGCTTAGCACCAAGTAAATAATGCCTCCACTCTTGGAAAGCATCTTTCTTAGCCAACAGCTCATTGTCAGCAATGGAATAATTTACTTCTGCAGCAGATCATTTCGGAGAGTAGTAAGCTACCGGATGAAGTTGACCAGTACCTTTGTGCCTCTGGGACAGAATTCCTCCAATCTCCAAACTGGAAGCATCAGCTTCCACATGGAAAGGCTCCTTTAAGTCTGGATGTTGCAACACTGGTCCAGTAATGAAGGTTTCATTAACTAATTGGAAGGCTTCTTCAGTTTCTTCATCCACATAAACCTTTCATTCTTCTTGAGCAAACGCATGATGGGACTAACCTTCTCTGAAAAATTCTGAATCAATCGTCTGTAAAAATTTGCAAAGCCTAAGAAACACTGTATTTCCTTGACTGTTTTGGGAATGGACCAATCCTTGATTGCTCTCACCTTAGAATTAAGGGAGGGCGTAGTTCGCGTAGCCGCACTCCGCGAAGCTACGCGAAGCCGTTCTCGCACTACGCGAGCTTCACGTAGCTTCGTGAACTTGCGTAGTAGCTTGCTGGTCCCGTTCGCGAGCCGTTTTTCTTGCTCGGGAGCACGTAGTGCGTGTTCAGGGCGCTGTCTGCGTGTTCGGGGAATTGTAGCGTGCGACCTTACCGATGTTGTGGGCTATGGGCGCGGCCATCTTGTTTTTTCAATTGTCCCGCCCGCGTCCCCTACTTCCTCTTCAGGGTCGCGAATAACGCGTTTGCGCGGTGCACGTCTTGTTCGGGAACACAACTACTTGTTCACACTGACAAAGTGCGTTTTCGCGTGAAATCTCGTGCAAACTCACCCATGTGGTCGCGATGGGCGCGGCCATCTTGTTTTTCACACTCTATGCTATGGTTCTGGGCCTAGTTTCTATCCACCTTATATCTCTTCAATCCTTGCCTCTTTTCACAGTTTTTCTTACTTTTTTTACTTCTCATCTATCTCTCTCTGTCCCTAAGTTTATATTTTGCATTTTATTTCTACTTTTCCACCTTTTTTTTAGCTTTTTATACTGTTTTATTTTACTTCTTTATTTAAGCTCCTACTTCTTCCCCCTAACTTTCTTTTCCACCTCCACCTCCACCCCAGAACCATGGCAAAGGGGAGCAGCAGAACCGGCTCGAAGGGCAAGGCGCCTGCGCCCAAGAGCCGGCTGCCTTATGGCAGAATGCGACCTGCAGGGGTGCAGGCCCGGAATCTTTTCGGGGAGGCGGAGGTGGCCGCCCTGGTTTTTTTCATCCAGCGCCACCTCCCCTTGACCTTGGCAGCAGGCGGCAGGCCAGGGTCCGGTTACCTGCCAGAGGAGCGTCACCGCCGGTGGGGGAAGGTGCGCCGGGCAGTCTACCGTCGCTCAGAAATCCGGCGCACCCACCAGCAGCTGGCCCACCGGTGGGCAGACATTCTGGACAGGGAGCAGGACCTGTTGGACCTGATAGGTGTTGAAGTCGTGGGGATTGGTGAGTAGCTAGTAATATTAATAATTTAAGATATATTATAGTAGTATAAGTATGTGTATAATTCTTGGATGAATAAGTAACACGGTTACTGGTGCGCTTAGTTACATTGCAGATGAATTCCGTCTCAAATTCTTCTGTTATTGTATGACACCGGTGCTGCTCGCCACTTCTCTTACTGGTTTGTAACTTAGCGCTAGCTTGGGCTGCTGATTATTGATGTTAGAGTTTTTAGAGAACTGAAGTTAGTTGATGCTATTGCTAGAGTCTAGTCCCATTGTCCTTTAGTGAAATAGTGGTGGATGGATAGTATTACTTCATATTTTTTAATGGTCTGCATGACGCCTCCTCTGTCACTGAATGCTTAGTTAGTTCTTATTAAACCCCACCCCTCCATAGAACCGGTTTGAGTTTGTTGCTGAGTGGTAGGCTTAGCACAGCAATAGCATGGTCAGGTGAGTCAGTAGCAGTTGTGACGCAAGCAACCAACAATTATGTGTATGTACAAATGTATGCATGTGTCCTCCATCTCATCATCTATGCATGTTTGCGGGCAAAAATAAAATTGAAATGCCGACTTACTGAACAATTGGCCCATCTGGATTCTTGAATAGGTGGTGTAGGTCAAGTGGTACTGACTTCGTTAGTATTCTGCAATCAGAATGTTTATGGCACATTTGATTAGTGTTCTATAAGTAGACGGTCTGTGGATCTTGCAAGCCAGTAGTCATTTATACTTCGAAGTCAATTTTATTGGAATTGTTGTTCCCTAAAATGTTTGAGAGGATTTTTGAATGAGGTCTTTGTTTCATAGCACTTAGTGTTTCTCTTTCTTTATTATTTCTTACATGATCAGCACCACCCAAGGGCAAGAAGACGGGGTCCGAGTTCGCGGGACAACCACAGGAGGAGCGCTCCTCTACCGCGGATCCTGCTGCTGGCCCCAGTAAGTCCTACAGTGCTTATATTATTAACAATTGTATTTCCCTAACTTTTTAACACACCTTATTTCTTCCAACCTATTAATCCTCCTTCGTAATTCAATGTTAGCAAAACCTTCCTTGGTCTTAAATTTGTTTTCCAAATTTTGCGTAACTATCCAATGCCATCCCTGACTTTAAGTTCCTTCAAGCTGCCTCTGCCCCTAGACTCTCTGTGCTACTACTATTAGACTGTGTGTAGCTAAGCTTGCCCTGTTGGCCACTCTTTAGTTAAGGTATTCTTTTTAATAAAGCTGTGATAGAATAGCTGTAGCCATTGGGTCCACTCCTGTCTTTTGCGTTGTCCTCTGTAATCTCCAGTCTTTCTCAATTCCCACCAACAAAAATGCACAACCAGATGTTTGCCTACTAATTTTTGTTCAGTTAGTATACTTCTACTACTGTTGTGGTTATTATTCTCTCTCTGCACATACACATACAGAACTATGTACAAGAAGAAAATAGGATGTTGTTGATGTTGGTGATAGGGAGGTTGGACCTTACACCCTGGTCACAGAACTCAGTCAGAAGAACCCATAATCCAATGACCGTCTAGTCTACCTACCTAAGTGACTCGGTCATCATACTCAATTGTCCCACTCCCGACCCCCACACGAAGATAGTTAGATATACCCAATGATTTTAATACACAACCCACGCCAGAACAGAAGAAGAAGACCCTTTCGCTCACTCACTTGTTTCAGTCCACAGCACCCCAGACACTGAAAATATACCACAGAGTCTATGTGCAAGTTCAAAAACGTCATTTTTTTAATAACAAGCTTTGTATTGTTTTAACGTGTAAGTATTTCGATGAAAAACATCCTGCCCCACCATGCAAAATGAAGAGAATTAAATACTGTACATTTTGTACATCTAGTGCACGATAGAGAAATGTGTGAATTGTGGGAGACCTCTCACCATTGAACATATACTGTTAGTGGTTACACATGCATCTTTCGAAAGCTCTGCAAATCCCTTGTTTCGTAGAAGGCAATCTTCTCTTCTCATCTGCCTATGAGAAAAATGTTGCACGTTAGACAGTGAATACAACTATGCCAGTTTTTAGCAGTCATCACATAGAAACAAGTGCAACATTATGGATAAGCAAAAGGGACTAACAATACTGGTTTGTCAATTGTATGCGAGACTCATGTGGCCTCAATGGTGTCTTTCTTGCTGTGCAACAAGCTGCGGGGTAACATGGGCAAAGCAGTAGACACGGATCAAAAAATGGTAACATGGCTCAGGCTAACTATCCAAAGAATAGTGTAGGAGTAGATTAGATGACCCTAGGGACCATCTAATAAATTAAAACTAAACTCTGTCTAATGTGACTGCTGTACATTGGACGCAATTTGGATTAGTTACACTGTCACAACGATTCATGTTGTACGTAACTGTTTTTTCAATCTTCCTTCCTGGTGAAAAAAGTACAACTAGTAAAATAGGGGGAGGTGTGCAGGCATCTAAAAAGGTGTACTTGCTTTTATAGGTGCACAATCAATACTAACCACCAGTGCCGACAGGGCCAGCGGCGAAGAGATTGCCATAGGACGCGGCACCTGCAGGAGCATCAGTGGGGGAGGAAAGTTCAGCGGAGGGCGGTGGTAAGTTATATTCATTACTTATTTGCATTACTAGGTGGATGGGAGACATTTTTTTCCTCACTGTGCTATGAGACTTATTAAGAAAGTTTGAATTTGAAGTTGTACTGGACAATATACAATGGTTGAAGAAGACGCCCTTTGTAGCATTACCAGTTTGAGTTGAGTAAACAAGGGCTCTTCCATCAGACTGCAACTCAGCTGTGAAACTTTTGGAGAAGACTAAAAGTCAGATCAGATGACCTTGAGGGATGTGTTGAACAAAAAGGGAAAGAAGTGGACTACGGTGGAAGGAGTGATAGAGTGCGCAGGTCACCCGGCTCTGAGTTTTCCAGATTTTCACGCACTTGGGCCCATGACGTGATTATGACACAATTTTTGTGAGTCGGGCGAGTTTATACACCTCTATCAGTACTTTGTATATGTCTTCTTTAACACTATTACCATGGTACCTGACTTACCACAGGTAAATATTCTCCCGATGAATCAGGAGGTAGTTGTAGACAAGAGACAAGATAATCCTAAACACTCTGTTCATTCAATAACACTTTGTGATACATCAATGACCACAGACACCTGGGGGGTTTTAAGGATTTTTATATAGTAAGTAAACTTCAAAGTGACCAGAGAATAAAACCGATGCAAATCAAAACATCAATGATCAAGATTACAACAATAAAGTAGCTATGGATAAGGGCAAGCACCATTTGAGTGCGAGTGGAAAATCTACTGGGTAAGGGTAACAGGGAACACGCTATTCAGTTTCAGGCTAATACTAGGGTGGGTAAGTTTAAAACACATTAGTCAGTGAATTTCTAAAGACCTATAAGTGATTCATAACCCTAATCTTAGTCTATCTATTAAACTAACTTAGATCCTAAACATCCATAAAGTTCATCACTCTATTCAAGCAATACAGTTTCAATATGCCCTACAGGAAGGGGAAAAATGGAACTTCCTAATAAACAATTTTGCATATACGACATTAGAGTGAACAGAGAGAATATCATGGGCATAGAGGCTTTATTAAAGAACAGGAAGGAAAGGGATAGAAAACGGACACCCACAAGTTATATTTACCTAGGACAGGAATGAGGACTAACCATGGCCACGGGTCAATTTCGGAAAAGGCGAGGACAAGGACCCTCAAGGATTTAGGATGCCAGTAGGTGAGCAGGTACAGCTCACAGACAATCAGGACAGGATACCCCTCAGGACTTTGGGTCAGGACTGGGCTCACCAAAAGGGCACAACCAACACCTGCAGCTTCGGATGCAACGCCTGCGCTACCCCCTCACTGCACGGAATACACCAGTAACCCCAATTGGGTTCTCGAATCTCCCAGCAAAGTGCTCCGCTAGCACTTAAGACTATTTCCACCCCTTGGAGTTCGTGGAAAATTCCGACAGAGGGCTCCGCAGCTCTCTGTATCAATCACCTATAGAGTCGTAGGGTCGGTGACAGGTCAGCTATTCGGACAAGTCGGACAATTTCTCTAACTAAAACTAGGCTAGTTATACCCTTTTCGGGTCCCTAGACCACCCACAAATGTTGCAAGTGACAGGGTCCCCAACTTACGATTTGTCAGGAGAGGTGGTTAGGTCATTGTCACCACCTAAATTCTGGGTTCCAATGTTTAATATTCAATTTTCAGTACCCACCCCTTACATTCCTGTTCCCAGGCATACGTGTAGAAGAGAACAATAGAGCACACAGTGGAAAGATACAAATGTAACGTTTTCAGGTGAAATTCAGCTTCTTCTCCCTGGGTTAAGGGGCAGGTTCCCAGGAGCATCTCAGCTTCGGTAGCCGGCTGGCTGAGTTCCACTGATGCAAGGCTCGGTTCTCAGGTCACGTGATCGGGTCCACATAGACTTCTAAGATGGAGAGGCTCCCCACTCCCAGGCCCACAGATACGCGGTGCATGAAAAGTAAGCGAAAACGAATTAGAAACACAGGAAATAATGAATACACTGTACACATGATAATCTACACTGCACCCCTTACTTCATAATAACTATAGCGGTTAAGAGTTAAGCAGAAATAGATAGAAATGCAAAGCGGCGTGGGCAAGCAGAGAGCGTGTTTAGAGACAAGCGGCCATTTTAGCTACAATGCGCATGAGCGAAATGTCCCTCCAAAACTGCGAGTGCGTCACATCACATGGGTATGACCAGCAGCCATTCTGTAGTATGCAAGCGTTGTTAGGATTAATAGACACATTGGCAAGCGTCTCTGGGACACCCGCGTGTACTGTAAAAGTGGAATATTATTGACAAACAGGATTGGTTAATACTATTACACGTTAACGAGGTTCATGAATGTGAGCAAGTCGCTTTACGTGTGAATCCTTGCTCCATCAATCCGCTCTTTGATGATATTTACTATCATCACTATTAATGGAAACAGATGCCAACTTCGTTTTTCTCACATATCACTCATTTCGATTTCAACAAATTTGTTATTGATCTTCTTCTCAGCATCCTTATTAGGATTGAAAACTCTTGGCCCTTTTGTAGATTTGATTTCTCAACTCTTCTAATTCAAGTTCGTCAATATTTCTCTTGATTCCTCTCTTATTTACCATATATTTCTTTCTGCATTTTTGACATTTGCAGCAAATAATTATAATAAACACAATCAAACTTATTCCAGCTATTGGCATCAGTATTTTCCCAACGAGACTTCGACCTATGTTAGAAAACCAACTACCTACAGAGGAGAGACCATCAGTCAGTCTCTTCCAGGCACTATCAACCTCCAGTGGTTTGAGTTCTTTTTCCAAATTAGTTATGTTTCGTACATATTTCTTAATTTCTACACTCTTATCAGGAATGTAAGTGCAACAATGTTGCGCCTTCAGCATCCTGCAGACTCCGCCCTCTTTTGCCAATAAGGTATCAAGAGCAAGGCGATTCTGTAAAACCATTGATCTGATCGCAACCATTTCAGTATTGACCAGCATGAATCCAGCAGCAGTGTCAGTAGATAACCAATCCACTACTGTAGATAATTTGCAAATACGGTGAGTATTCAGAACCACTCCCACTCCAGGTATAATGCACTAAATATATCACCTATAATTTCTCCTACACTTTCACGTCTATTTCGAACTAACCCATTAGTATTTTCATTGCTTCCAGCGGCGTTGTTCACATGGTATATTTTCGGGAAGACAATGCCAAAATAGCAGCTTCCATACCAGTGATCCGGCAATTTGAAATAAGCCTTGTTTCCACATATATAATAAATTCCGGGAAACACAGGTTCTGACCCATTTTTGAAACCCCAACCTCCAATTACCTTGTAATTATGTTCGCATTCACTGAAACGATGAATACATTGTTATAATAACTAGTCTTTTCTCTATGAAGACAGAGTTTCCCTTTCCGTTCAAAGTCCAGCAACAGTGCAGGATTAGCTTCGCCATTTGAGGTGCTTTCGATGTTTTCAGCCCATTTAGGAGTTTTCTGTCTCTTATCATTTGCCTTTCTTTGGAAACTCTCCCTTCTCTTTTATGCCATTTTTAAAAACATTTTCTCTTGCTCATGTAATGAACAAGTCAGATTATCCCTGCGAGCTTCATTTAAATCTATGTCACCTATAGTCAGAAAGTATTCTCCCATGTAACGAGTCACTTCGCTTCTAACATGTACAATGTTCAGGTTTCCCCGAATAGGAAGTTCAGAGAAAATCACGTCAGTGTTTGAATAGTAGTACTGTAAAGTGCTTCTATAAAATAAGCTCGCTAATATACTACAGGAAATTCCATAGGTCAGGGGCAAATGGTCATAAGTCACACCTTCAGCTACTAAAGTGGGTAGCTTCATGCAGACATAACAATCTTCTATTTCCATAGCTTCTACGTAATGCACCAAAAGATTTCAAAGACATTTAAATGTGACCTGTTTCTCATTTTGTGAAAGTGTAGTCCTTCCTCATCTGGTGCTTCTAAGTCAGGTCGTGTTTGTTTCAGGCTAACTGAATTGTCACGTCTTTCTACACTACGTGGTGTTTCTTCGGTATGTACAACTTCTGTGTCTGGTGACACTGATTTAGTGGGGTACAGGTTAGTATCCTTACTTATCATAAAAGGTATAAAAACAGTTAGTCCTATCCATATTACTATTACTATCGCTACACTACATAAGCATATCTTACAGCAAGTTTTACAACAATTCCCTCTAGGTCTTCCATTCACATTTCAATCAGACATTTTAGCTTACAGGTGGCTTTCCAACCCCTCTTTGTTTCTCAACACAAGAGGCTTACCCAGTTTCACTTTCAAGTTGGGTCTTCTTCCTCAGGACTCAGATCCTCAATCGAATCTTGATCGCTTTTGTCACTTATTTCAGGATCATCAATTTCTTCCAACACCAAGTAAGTCCATTCAGGACTCCGATAGTTTTTGTTTTGTCTTTTTATTCTGGTAATGCGTCTGCTTTGCTGAGCTCCGGCTCTCTGTCTTTCACTAGCAGCTCTTTTCCGGTCTTCTATTTTCTCTTCCACTGTTTTTAGTCTTAATTTCAGTCTCTTTATGTATCTGGGTTCACTTTTCTTCTTGAGCCTTTTAGCTATTACTGTGGTTTGGCCTCCTTCACGAGCCCTTTTGTTTTCGTTCTGTTGTTGCACTTTGTCAGTGTCTCTTTCCCTTCCTGTCTGACTAGTCCCAGGTCTTTCTTCAGTTTCTTCTGCCTGGTTTCTAAACTGGCCTTGTTCAGGTATATTTTGGATTCGTCTTTGATTTTCAACTGTCTCTGGCTCTGTCTCCTGAACACGTTCGTCTATATCTATCTGTTCCTGTTCAAGCACTTCGAACCCTTGATTTTCTTCCGCATGAACTTCCGCTCTAATTACTATCTGTCCCTTTTCAGTTTCTGGAGTCTTTGGAGGGGTGTTGATGACTTGGTCTGTCCCTACTTGACCTTTTTCCTGATCAGGTCTGATGTGAATCTCGATAACCTGACCTTCTTCTTCTGGTCCTGTCTCTTCCTCACTATCCCACTCTCTATCTAGATAGGAATACTTTCTGGTTCTTATTGGATCAAGAATCAGATCATCTGCTGGGAACCATTCGTCTTGACTGGTGCTCGGTAGTATTACATCAGCTAGATCCAGACCCTCGTCTGGAGTCTCCTCAGCTGCACCACCTTCAGCTTCAGCCGCCTCTTCTTCAGTTACCTTCTTGGTATGGCTGGCATGAATCCACTTTGGCACGCCAGCACACTTCACAGCAGTGGTAGTAACAAGGATCACTTGCCTCGGTTTTCCCCACTTTGGTGCAAGGCAACTCTTCCGGGTATGTTTCTTCAACACAACCCAATCTCCAGGTTTCAGTTTATGGGCAGGAGTTGTTGGCCATTCGACAGCAGCCTCCCCAATCTGGTGAGAGATAGAACGCACTTGGTCACCCAGCTGCCTGCAGTATTCTAGTACCAAATCATCAGAAATACTTAGCAGTTTGTGTCCGGGTACCCATGCCTGTTGCATCAATCTTCCCATTAGTACTTCATGGGGGCTTAGGACTGTCTTTCGGTTTTGAATGCTTCTCAATCCCATCAGGACAAGAGGTAATGCTTCTATCCAGTTCAATTTTGTAGAATTACACATCTTTGCCAATCTTGATTTTATAGTGCCATTCACTTGTTCAACTACTCCAGAAGCCTCTGGATGATATGCACAATGTAGCTTAGGCTCAATCTTGAATGCTGTATAGAGCTCTTTTAAAATTTCGTTGGCAAATTGCCCACCTCTGTCTGTTTCAATTGTCTCTGGAAATCCATACCTAGGTATTAGCTCCCTGAGTAACAATTTGGCTACAGTAATGGCATTGTTTTTCTTTGCTGGGTAGGCTTCCACCCACCTTGAGAATAGGCAAACTATTACCAGGACATATCTATATCCTTTACACATGGGTAACTGAATAAAGTCTGCCTGAAGTCTGACAAAGGGACCTTCTGCCTTTCCAATTGTACTTTGCTCTACTACAGTCCTCTTCCCTGCGTTGAACTGCTGGCACACTATGCACCTCTGGCAAAGCATCTCCGCGATGTTTCTGAACTTTGAGTTGTAGAACACTTGGTGGAACATACGGCACATTGCATCCCTTCCAATATGTGTATCTCCATGAATCATCCGGGCCATTGGGGTGGCCATGCTATCTGGTAACACAGGCACACCCATCTTATCAACCATAATACCATCCCTGTCCCTTGGCTGACATTCCTCAGTCTCCCATCTTTGCTTTTCCTCCTCCTCTGCTGCATGCTGCAACTCTTTCAGTTCCCTCCAAGAAGATACATTCTCAAACACCATAAGTTGGCAGCTGTTTCCGCCCCCCCCCATAATTTAATTTTTAGGGACATTTTGTATTGGGCACAATATTGGGCAATTTGGTCAGCATATCTATTTCCGGCTGTCACATCATCATTACCAGGCTTGTGAGCAGCACATTTGACCACCGCCAATTCTTTGGGCAAATGGATTGCTTCCAGTAAGTTTTGTACCACTTTTCCATTTCTGATAGGGGTACCTGAGGAAGTCATGAATTCTCTTTGCAACCATAGCTGGCCGAAGTCATGAACAACCCCGTAACCATATTGACTGTCAGTATATATGGTTACTCTCTTATTTTTTCCTTCTTACAAGCTCTTGACAATGCAATTAACTCGGCTACTTGGGCAGATTTTATTTCGCTTAAGTAGAAGGCTTCCAGGGTCGTTTCCAGAGTGACTACAGCATAGGCAGCACTCAACCCGCCATCCTCATGTCTCAAACAGGAGCCATCCACAAACATCACAAGGTCCTCTATGGGAAGGGCCGTTTCTTTTATATCAGGTCGTGGTTTGGTACTAAATTCAGTTAAATCAATGCAGTTATGTTCAATTTCGCCCTCCACTTCTGCATTTTGGGTGAGGGGCAACAAGGTTGCAGGGTTCAGAATATTGCATCGGGAAATTATCACATTCTCTGCACCAATAAGAATTCTCTCATACTTAGTCAGCCGACTAAGTGTGAGATACTGGGTCTTGGTTCGAGTCAATAGAATCACAACTGAATGTGGAACATAAACCATTACAGGATGTCCCATGACAATATTTTCACTCTGTTCCAGACTCGTGCAGGTAGCAGCCACTGCTTTCAGACACCCGGGTAGCCCAGCAGCCACTGGGTCCAGAGTGGCTGAAAAGTAGGCCACTGGACGTCTAGTCAGACCATGTTCTTGTGTTAGGACTGAGAGCGCACAATTGTCTCGTGTATCACAGAACAATTCAAAGTTCTTGGAGTAAGCGGGCATTCCCAATGCAGGAGCTGAGCACAGACAATTTTGTAATTTTATCCAGGCTGTCATGCTTTTGTCATCCCAGCTAACTGGATCATCTATTCCTTTCTTGGTCATTTTTATCAAAGGTTTGGCTAAAACAGCAAATCCCACAATCCACTGTCTGCAGTACCCCACAACCCCTAGGAACATTCTGACTTCCTTCTGGGTTCTAGGTAATTCCATATCTCGAATTATTCTAATTCTTTCTGAAGTAACCTTTCTGACACCCTTTTCTATCTGGTGCTCCAGATATTTCACCGAATTTTTACAGAACTGCAATTTGTCAGGTGATACTGTATGTCCTCCCTTGCCTAAATGATTTAATAAGGCAATGGTGTCAGTAACACAGTCGCTTTGACTTTTAGACGCCACTAAAAGGTCGTCTATGTACTGAACCAAAACAGACTCTTTTGGCAGGACTAAGGATTCAAGGCACCTTTTTAGAATCTGATTAAAGATCGAAGGGCTTTCTGTGTACCCCTGGGGGACACGATTCCAGACGTAGACATGACTGTCAAACTCAAACGAGAAAAGAAATTTGCTGTCTGGGTGCAATTGGATGGAAAAGAACGCATGGCATAAATCAATGACAGTGAACCATTCTGCATTCCATGGGATCTGGTACAGGATCACTGCAGGGTTTGGCACTATGGGGCAGCAAGGTACAACAATTTGGTTTACCTTTCGCAGGTCCTGCACTACCCTGTACTTTCCGCTAGGCTTTTTAATTCCAATTATGGGTGAATTACAAGGACTGCTCATTACTTCCTGTATTATGTTTGCCTCCAGCAATCTGTTTACTTCGATCGCAACTCCAGCCTTCACTTCTGCACTCATTTTATACTGTCTGGTGTTCGGGTAAATAGCATTGGGTTTAATGGCTATTTTAACTGGGTCCACATTTGCCATTAACCCCACATCTCTCCCGGTGAAATCCCACACCTCTGGTATCACCTTTTGTTGGAGCTCTTCCGGTAAATCTTGAATTGTCAGCGCCTTAACTGCTGCATCGGGCCTTAGCAACATTAGTTTGTACAGGCCGTCTTCATCTGGGGTCCGAATTTCGACGCCTTTTGGTGTGCAAAAGATGGTACAGTTCATTTTGCACAACAAATCACGTCTCAGTAGATTCACGGGGCTGGAGTCACAGACAACAAACCTGTGCATTTCTTTGAAATTTCCTATAGAAATCTCCATTGGTTCGGTTACAGGAGTGCTAATTATCTGATTTGATACACCCACTACTTGGATTGCTTCTCCCGAGAGGGGTAGGTTTGGAACGTCCGCTGTTCTCACAGTCGAACGGGTAGCACTAGTGTCCAACAGAAAGGTGACATCATTTCCTTCAACCTTTCCTTCAATGTATGGCCCTGTCTGGTCTACCGGTAAGGAGGCGCCAAGCACGCACTCCTCTTCCTCCCCCCTCAGGCCCCGTCAGTATGGTTCATCGCAGAGGAATGTATCATTTAACAGGAATTGTGAGGTTGCTGCAATTTTCTCATTCCCTCCTTCCCATACCTCAACCCCCTCATTCTGCTGAGTCTGATTCTTATAATTAGGTCTAGGAGCTCGAGGAAACGGATGCTGTTTTACCTGTTGCTGATTCTTTCGTGGCCCCTCTTTCTGCACCTGTGGATTTAAACCATTTATGGGGACATTACCAGCCTGCAAATATTGACACTCGTCTCTCCAGTGCCCTATCTGACCGCACCCGTGACAGGGGAACTTCTTTTTGGCCTCTTCTTTACTCATCTTTGCTCGGGGTTTCCCTCCTCCCCCAGAGTTAGTATTCGGAGTATTACTATTCAATTTACTTAACTGTTTCTCTTGTTGCTCAGCCAATTTTACTTGTGCCCACATAACCTTCTCCTTAAGGGCCTTCTTTTTATTCTCCATCTCATCCTCACAGTACTTAGCGTACTTGAGAACATCATCTATGGGCTTTCCCTGCCAACAGATTTTATTATCTCTAATCCACTGGGATATTTCCGGTCTCAAACCCAATACGAATCGATAAATGAAATGGGTCATATCCTTCATTTCGATGTTATCGATTCCACTGTGGGTTTTGAACACCTGTAGTGATCTTTCGTAATAGGAATGCACAGTTTCGTTATGATCCTGAGTGGTTCTATCTATTCGGGTCCAATCAGTTTCTTTCGCTGGTACCTTTCCTTTTAGGTATTGTATGACTTGGTCATATTTTCTCATTACATCTGGGGAAGGAGCTCCGGTTCGGGAGTCCCTTGCATATTCGTCACTGGGCCAATCAATTGCTATTTTGCAATCAGTCCATAAATCTACAGGAACTACAATGTCAAAGAACCCATCTAGGTCCTTCAGGAGACACTTTTGGACTTTCACTAATCGCTCCACCTGCCTATACCACTCCACTGGCTTCTCTCTTAATCTTGGGAAGTCATTGGTAATAGACACAATGTCTTGCCGGGACCACGGGACATGTACATATTTCCCACCTGGCACTTCTCTCATGGGATACAGTTTCTCTGCTTGGCCTACTTCTTTTAACACGTATTCGGAAGTCTTGGGTTTTACCTTACTATCTTCCTTTTTCTTTGCCCATCTAGTTTTCCATTTATCTAGATCTCCCCATTTCTGCAGTATGTTCAGCAATTCCTTTATCTGTATTTTCTTTCCTGACACATTCATATTCTCCAAATCTTTATCGGAGAATTCTGCTCTATAGGGTTTCTGCAAGACTTTGGATCGACTTACATCAATTCCCATGTCAGCAGCAGTGTCCATTAGTTTTTCGTGGAGCACTCTGGTATTCCGGGTAAGGCTTTTGCTGATGAACAGCAATTCTTCTTCGTTAAGGGTATTCAATCTGTCTAATCCCACATTTCCAGCCATTTAGCCTGTAAATATCCAAAGGTTTGGGCGGGGGAGTTTCTCTGTCTATCTCTTTAGTCCATCTATCCAGTTCTTCTGGAGTCACCACTGTGGCACTCCGGATCCCTGAAGTTGTTTCAATTAGGACTTCCTTTGCCTTAGCCTGACTTCCTGCCCGTTGTTCACTGCTTCCAGGCTCCCTTATGGGCAAATCCATTAGGGAGATCACGGACTCACATTCACTTGCCTGATCATCAACTATGAGTGGCTCTTTTCTTGGGGGTGCTGTGATTGGAGTAATGACTGGAGTTCTTGGACTAGCCTGCCTATCCCCGTAAAGAGGTATAGCAGGACCAATAGTTACTGTGATTGTCAAGGCGTCAGGATTGGGATGTATCTGAGCTATAGTCTGAATTAGGTCATTTCGCTGCTTAATCAGGGCATCTCTTTCTCGTTCATGTAAAACCCTTTCTGACGAGTTGTCATGCATTATTTGAGGCACTAAAGGAGGGTATATACTCGGGGCAGTGGGGATGGCTAACCCTGGTCTGTCTTCACCAAAAGGTCAGTAATTTGGGACCGCTGTACTACGTCTGCAAAAGTCATCACTATTACTGGGCTTGCTACCAGCACCAGTTACATCTGTCTCGCTGGCCCTTCTACTTCTGGGATGTCGGAAAAAAGGATTTTTCGAACTTAGGGTCCCAGACGCTTCAGCATAAGGAGTTGGATTTTTCATTAACAAATCCTCCAGATATTCATCCTCTGAATCCCCCATGGCCATTAGATGTCGAGTTTTCTCTGTCTTTTTCCCTTTGCCTTGTTCGGTTACCCCAAACATCGGAAATAGTCCCTCAACCATCATATTCTGTCTCCACTGGTTCATTTTCTGCTCTTTTGTTTCTCGCTGCAATTTTGGATACCATTTGCTCACTCCCTTATCCATCCGGGGTCTGTCTCGTTCTAGAGCCTCAATCTCCCATTCCTCTAAAGCTTCATACTGGGTCAATCTGGGTCGGGGGTGTAATTCATTCATTCGGGTCCTTAAGTTAAACAGGATTCTGCCATTAAAGGTACCATCGAGGGGAAATGCTAAGACTCCATCGTCTTCAGTGTACTTTACCCAATTTTCCAACCACACACAGGTATGATACCCTTTGTCAAACATCATAAACGAGGCGGGAGTATTAGGAGGTGGAATGATCACACCCTCCCTAGTTCTAATGGGTTTGTCTTTCTTGAAATAATTCTTGATCTTTTCGGCAAGGGTCAATTTTCTCTTTCCTCCGTATATATAGTAAGGTCTACCTCTTAGCATCTGTTCCTTATGAAAACCTAGGTTTTGCGGATTAGGTAAGAATTCGGGATACCACATACACCTCTCCAAACTATCTTCAAGCTCGGATTGATTCATTTTGTTTACTTATGTGCTTCCAATGCTAGTGCGTCTTTCAACTCACGGCAACCAATCAGCACTGAGGTTGCAAAATCTGTTGACCAATGGGTGCACGGCCCCTTCGTGAGACGCGATCTCACTCTTCGGCGCTCACCCCTCCCTTACAATTCTGGCTTCTCTACACTCCCGCTGGTTCAACCAATACCAGCGCGGAAAGGAGTGACGTCAGTGCAGCCTTGCGACCGACTCCCTCGTTCACAAGGTAACGGAAACTTTGAATTTTCCCTAAAGTGCAAGTGCGAATTTTAGTTAACAACGTATAACGTTCGCCACTGTGCTTGAGGGTTTTAAAAAGAAAGAGGGTTTTTCTTTTAATGCAAGTACACCACTTTTGTCTACTTTTCATTCACTATGGATAGATCTCTTCCACCTATCCTCTTCACACAAGCAATAGAGAACCTGCTACTCTTTTGACTAATCCACTTCTTTCCGGGATATATACTAAGTCAAATTTTCACCTGCGTCCTCCTTTGCTGTCATTCAAGCTCCAAAGAACCTATTACTCCTGCCGTTCGTGACCCTTACTAGGTGATATCACAACGGGAGTTTCATCAAGGTATTCGTAGCTAACATTTACACATCAATAAATTCATGAAAATCCTAATTAGCGCTTCCAGTCCTGCCTAACCATGCACTAATCTTCCTCCTAGCCAGTGACCTCACAGCCAAGTGGTTCTACTCACCACCTGCTATTTTATTTCTCCGGGAATCCCCACAACACAAAAACAATCACTCACAATTGGTTAGTAATATGTACTTAGTATTTCATGAGATATAATAAACTTATTCTATGACATTTAAATGCAATAACAATCCTTATTTTAGCAGCAAAAATATTTAGCAGCACATTTTTTTTTCACGGTTCAACAGAAACTATTTTATCTACCTATCTTAACTAGTCCTAACCATATCTCTGCTACCAGAAAAATACTGATAGAGCGCGTAGGTCACCCGGCTCTGAGTTTTCCAGATTTTCACGCACTTGGGCCCATGACGTGATTATGACACAATTTTTGTGAGTCGGGCGAGTTTACACACCTCTATCAGTACTTTGTATGTGTCTTCTTTAACACTATTACCATGGTACCTGACTAACCACAGGTACATATTCTCCCGATGAATCAGAAGCTAGTTGTAGACAAGAGACAAGATAATCCTAAACACTCTGTTCATTCAATAACACTTTGTGATACATCAATGACCACAGACACCTGGGGGGTTTTAAGGATTTTTATATAGTAAGCAAACTTCAAAGTGACCAGAGAATAAAACCGATGCAAGTCAAAACATCAATGATCAAGATTACAAAAATAAAGTAGCTATGGATAAGGGCAAGCACCATTTGAGTGCGAGTGGAAAATCTACTGGGTAAGGGTAACAGGGAACACGCTATTCAGTTTCAGGCTTATACTAGGGTGGGTAAGTTTAAAACACATTAGTCAGTGAATTTCTAAAGACCTATAAGTGATTCAAAGCCCTAATCTTAGTCTATCTATTAAACTAACTTAGATCCTAAACATCGATAAAGTTCATCACTCTATTCAAGCAATACAGTTTCAATATGCCCTACAGGAAGGGGAAAAATTGAACATACTAATAAACAATTTTGCATATACGACATTAGAGCGAACAGAGAGAATATCATGGGCATAGAGGCTTTATTAAAGAACAGGAAGGAAAGGGATAGAAAACGGACACCAACAAGTTATATTTACCTAGGACAGGAATGAGGACTAACCCTGGCCACGGGTCAATTTCGGAAAAGGTGAGGACAAGGACCCTCAAGGATTTAGGATGCCAGTAGGTGAGCAGGTACAGCTCACTGACAATCAGGACAGGATACCCCTCAGGACTTTGGGTCAGGACTGGGCTCACCAAAAGGGCACGACCAACACCTGCAGCTTCGGATGCAACGCCTGCGCTACCCCCTCACTGCAGGGAATCCGCCAGTAACCCCGATTGGGTTCTCGAATCTCCCAGCAAAGTGCTCCGCTAGCACTTAAGACTATTTCCACCCCTTGGAGTTTGTGGAAAATTCCGAGAGAGGGCTCCGCAGCTCTCTGTATCAATCACCTATAGAGTCGTAGGGTCGGTGACAGGTCAGCTATTCGGACAAGTCGGACAATTTCTCTAACTAAAACTAGGCTAGTTATACCCTTTTTGGGTCCCTAGACTACCCACAAATGTTGCAAGTGACAGGGTCCCCAACTTACGATTGGTCAGGAGAGGTGGTTAGGTCATTGTCACCACCTAAATTCTGGGTTCCCATGTTTAATATTCAATTTTCAGTACCCACCCCTTACATTCCTGTTCCCAGGTATACGTGTAGAAGAGAACAATAGAGCACACAGTGGAAAGAAACAAATGTAATGTTTTCAGGTGAAATTCAGCTTCTTCTCCCTGAGTTAAGGGGCAGGTTCCCAGGAGCATCTCAGCTTCGGTAGCCAGCTGGCTGAGTTCCACTGATGCAAGGCTCGGTTCTCAGGTCACGTGCCCACAGATACGCGGTACATGAAAAGTAAGCGAAAACGAATTAGAAACACAGGAAAAAATGAATACACTGTACACCATGATAATCTACACTGCACCCCTTACTTCATAATAACTATAGCGGTTAAGAGTTAAGCAGAAATAGATAGAAATGCAAAGCGGCGTGGGCAAGCAGAGAGCGTGTTTAGAGACAAGCGGCCATTTTAGCTACAATGCGCATGAGCGAAATGTCCCTCCAAAACTGCAAAGCAGCCATTCTGTAGTATGCAAGCGTTGTTAGGATTAATAGACACATAGGCAAGCGTCTCTGGGACACCCGCGTGTACTGTAAAAGTGGAATATTAATGACAAACAGGATTGGTTAATACTATTACACGTTAACGAGGTTCATGAATGTGAGCAAGTCGCTTTACGTGCAAATCCTTGCTCCATCAGGAGGAAGGACTAAAGAGATGTAATAATAAGCCAAACTACCATAGAAGGATACTTTGGAAGGTTCATTCACATGGCTGATATGAATCGGATGCATGGGTTGTTAAAGGATGGGTAGAACTGTAAGGTCAAAGAAAATGCAGGCCTGTTTGGGCAAAAGAATATGGGTGCATGGATACAGTAGATAGCAAGAATCATGAGCGGAGTTTGTGTCAATGAAACCCAAGGCAAGGAAGGAGTGGACGCATGGGTGGTTGCTGGTGAAAGTGAAACCAGCTAAGCCGATAATAAAGAATGATAGACATTTACTTTTAATGGGTGGATGCCCTCTAAATGTATATGTATATTCATCATAGGTGAAGACTGTCACTGGAAGCAGAGTCTTACTTTGAAAAACTAAAAAGATACAAAAAAAGACTTTTGTTCTTCTTATGTGTACTCAAGGCCACCCAGTACTAGGGCAAGTATAATGCCAGAAAATACGTCAACAAATGCTACAGGCAGGGGAAGCAGGAGGACAGATTAGATAGATACTAAAAGTTGACACCAATTGTATGTACTGCGCTTGCTAGTGCTACTATGCCACATGTACTGTTGAATTAATTATGAAGAGTTTCAGTTACAATTCTGTTTTCTTTTTTTATAGATACTCATACTCCTTCCTCAAAACCATCGCAGATGGAGTTGGCAGCCAGGGCCCGGCAAAGGAAACTGCAGGCCATTGTGGAGGAGTACCGCAAGCTGGTGGCTGAGGCTGAGGAGGAGGAAGCGGCGGCAGCAGCTGCTGCTATCTTCCAATGCGTCTGGCCCCAGCAAGGCTCCACCTGCAGGAGTATGGCGCCGCAGCCAGGCAGCCGCTCACCACCGGCATTTAACAGCCACCCCCACACACAATGGATGCAAATGTAGGTGCCGTGTATTTCGGCAAAAACTTCTTCTCCGGATGGTCAAGCTGGAGGACCAATTAGAGGAGCGCGTAAAAATCATTGTGGACAAACACCTTAAAGCCCGCCAACTGTAATGGACCTGGACCCTGTTCATTTGCCCCTTTTTTAATACTTTTGTTGTTTGGTGGGAATTGGGTGTTGGGGTTATTTTTGTGGGACATTCTTTGGACTTGGACATTGGTTGGGGTTAGGGTGGGGATAGGGGTGGGATAGGAGGATATTATTTTTATACATGAATAAATGTTATTTATTTTCAACTTACACAGATATTATATGATGTTGTTTTGTGGTGGGGTTACTGTTGTACGTCACAAGGTTTACTCTAGATGCAGGGCAGCGGCCAGTGTTTGATTGAAATACTTTATTAACTGACCACATGTGTAACATGCAAACAGATAGATGCTGTGCCCCTCACTCAAAGTAACATTTGTCCTATTAGTACTACCAGCCTCTCCTCCAGTATACCTCCCAGCAAACTTCTCTTCTTACCTGTGATTGATGATGATTACATTTGGCACTGTAAGGGCTGCATGGTTTCCCAAGACAACGGAGAATATGCCGTGGTTGTGTGACAGTAGTAGAGTAGACTCCTACGGCACTAGCATTGGAAAACAAAAACAAAGAGACAGTCATTTGCCTGAGAACGAATGTGAGAGAAGTAGAAAATTACAGTACATAATTAGCCCTGGGCGAAGAACTACGCTCCGTTCGCGGAGTTTGCGGAGTTTCGGCAACTCCGCGCTCCGCGGAGAACGCGAAGTTGTCAAATACTCCGCAAACTGCTGCGTAGCGTAGTTCTCGCGCGCTCAATAGCATTTTCGCGTGCGCGAGGATGCTTGTCAGTAAGATTGAGTTGCCGAACACGCAGAAACTGCAATCTGGCACAGAATTACTCGCGAACACGTTAGTAGTGACCGGAAATAAGGGGACGCGAGCGGGCGGGACAAACCTCATGGGTAACTTCACGCGCTACACATCCCGAGCATGCAGGCAATCAATCAATCAATCAGGATATTTGTATAGCGCGCTACTCACCCAGAGGGTCTCAAGGCGCTTGGGGGAGGGGGGTCCGCTACTGCTCGAACAGCCATGTCTTGAGTTGCTTCCTGAAGCAGAGGTGGTCTTGGGTCAGGCGGAGGTGGATGGGAAGGGAGTTCCAAGTCTTGGCTGCCATGTAGGAGAAGGATCTTCCTCCCATGGTGGATCTTCGGATGCGTGGCACGGCGGCGAGGGCATGGCTGGTCGATCGTAGCTGGCGGGTGGGAGTGTAGAAGGTCAGGCGGTTGTTGAGGTACCTGGGGCCCAGGTCGTGGAGGGCCTTGTGTGCGTGGGTGAGGAGTTGGAACGTGATTCTCTTGCTGACGTGGAGTCAGTGAAGGTCTCTCAGGTGTCCAGAGATGTGGCTGTGTCGGGGGATGTCCAAGATGAGTCGTGCGGAGGCGTTCTGGATGTGTTAGAGTCTTTTCTGGAGTTTGGCTGTGGTTCTGGTATAGAGGGTGTTTCTGTAGTCCAGTCGGCTGGTGACGAGCGCCTGTGTGACCGTCTTCCTGGTTTCGGTGGCGAGCCATCGGAAGATCTTTCAGAGCATGCGTAGGATGTTGAAGCATGATGATGAGACGGCGTTGACTTGTCTGGTCATCGAGAGGGAGGAGTCCAGGATGAAGCCCAGGTTGCGTGCGTGGTCCGTTGGTTTGGGTGCGCTGCCCATGGCAGGGGGCCACCAGGAGTCGTCCCAGGCGGAGGGTGATGATCCAAGGATTAGGACTTCCGTCTTGTCTGAGTTCATTTTCAGGCGGCTGTTCCTCATCCATTCGACTACGTCTTTCATCCCTTCGTGTAGGTTGGTTCTGGCGGTTCCTGGGTCGTTGGTGAGGGAGAGGATCAGCTGGGTGTCATCGGCGTAGGGAATGATGTTGAGGTTGTGTTGGTGTACGATGGCTGCGAGGGCGCTCATGTAAATGTTGAAGAGGGTGGGGCTGAGTGATGATCCTTGTGGTACGCCGCATATGACTTCGGTAGCCTTGGATCTGTACGGGGGGAGGCGGACTCTCTGGTTTCCTCCGGTGAGGAACGTGATGATCCACTCCAGTGCCTTCTCTTGGATTCCGATGTTGCTGAGGCGCTGCACTAGGGTGCGTTGGCAGACCGTATCGAATGCTGCGGAGAGGTCCAGGAGGATGAGGGCCGCTGTTTCCCAGTTGTCGAGCAGGGCTCGGATGTCGTCAGTGGCTGCAATGAGGGCGGTTTCGGTGCTGTGGTTGGCGCGGAAGCCGGACTGCGAGTGGTCGAGGCTGGTTGGGCGAGCGCAATTGGTGATCCACTGTGTGAGGTTGTTGGCTGCTTGGTTGGGGTCCGTTGAGCTGGCGGGAGGGTTCTGGCTCAGTGAAGTGGTGAGCTGGTCGGTGGTTATCTTGTTCCAGTTCCTGCAGGGAACCTGTTGCGGGTGGTGGTGAGTCGTGGTCTTTCTGAAGCTGAAGTGGACGGAGCTGTGGTCTGTCCAGCGGAGTCCGGTGGAGTGGCTGAAGGAGATGTACTTGCTGGACGAGAAGACTGGGTCAAGCGTGTGTCCTGCGTAGTGGGTGGGGGTGTTCACCAGTTGCATGAGTCCGAGGTTGGCGAGGTTGTCCAGCAGGAGGGTGGTGGTGTTGTCGTTGTTGTTCTCCAGGTGGAAGTTGAGGTCCCCTAGGAGGATGTAGTCAGCGGAGGCGAGGGCGTGCGGGCTGATGAAGTCTGCGATGTCTTCGCTGAATTGTGTGAGAGGTCCTGGGGGTCTGTAGATGAGGGTGCCTCTGAGTGTGGTCTTGGGGTCCGTGTGTATCTGGAAGTGAAGATGTTCGGCGGCTGTGAGGGTGTCGTCTGAGTTGGTCGTGATGCGGATGGTGTTCTTGTGGACGATGGCGATGCCTTCTCCTGTCTGGTTGACGCGGTCTCTCCGGGTGATCTTGTATCCGTCCGGGATGGCGACGGCGATGTCGGGTACTGAGGAGGCGTTCATCCATGTTTCTGTGAGGAAGGCGACGTCTGGAGATGTGGTGTCGAGCAGGTTCCAGAGTTCCACGGCGCTCCGGAAGACAAAAACGGCTCGCGAACGGGTCAAGCAAGCTACTACGCATGTTCGCGGAGTTATGCGTAGTTCGCGGAGTGCAAGTGCATCTTCGCGTAGCTCGCGGAGTGCGGCTACGCGAACTACGCCCAGGCTTATACATAATACAGACTAAAAATACAAACAATATTGCAACTGCTAAACAAACTCAAAGAAATCAATGGTGTTGGGGACTGAAAAAGTAGAAGAAGATAAATGTAGTTGCGTTGGAGTAATTATTAAAACACAATACAAATCATAAACGTAAATGCTCTAAAATTAAATTCAAACAATGCCTGCAATGATTTACATTCATTTGTTGGGTCACTTTGGGAAATGAATTGCCTTGCTCACTATTACATAAAGTGAGCTTGGGTGGGCACGCAGAAGAAGATCCTCGCCCTGCCTCGTTGACATTTGATTCCATTAGAGTTGGTTTCACCACATCTGCCCCAGCAAGCGTGTGATCACTTGTTGGTGTATATTTAATGTAGTAACATCACACCTCAATATAAAACCACACAGCCCGGGGGAAGAGGGTTAGGGATTGATGAATGGATGGGAACGGGGGTTTGGGGAAAGGTTTGACAAAGAAAAACAGTACGCATGGAGACAACAAAAGCAAAACAATGAAGACGATGATTGGTGATCCACAATTCCCCAATAAATGTAAAGTCAATTAAGAACAACTAAATGGATGCACGATGAAGGTTTATTATTAACTGGATGGTTAATAAATAAGTGGTAATTACTTAAGTACTACTACACAATTCAAAGGAAGTACTTCTTATGATATGATATGACTTTTGCCTAGGCTGTATGCCCTCTGAGAAACCGTAATACCTGTTGTAGCGGGCTGAAAGCTAGCCAACAAAATTGAGATACTTTAAGTGAACAATCAATTACCAAACACAAGCGTAAAATAAATGAAGAGGAAAAAGGAATCAAAGAAAAATATGAAAATGATACTAAAGTTAATGTATTATATCCAGGGCCAAATGTGTAGTTGTATCTCGTCATCCATTTGTTCATCCCTTCCATGGACACTGTTGTGACTCATTGATTGATTATATCATTCTTGGGCGCCTCTAGCAGAATGATGATGATGAGGAGGATTGGTAAGGTAAGTGTGAGTTGTTGCTCCACGTAAAATAGTAGCGCTGGGTGAAAGGCCGGCCTGTAAGTGTTGATGAAAGAAGAAATGGGGTATTACAAAATAAGTTAACAGAAGGAAAACGTAAAAATCAATTACGGTGTAGTGCGAAAAAGACAAGACTCGTGAGCGAGAAGATTTTCAGACGGAGGCTGCTTGGATACATTGATTAACTCTACTCTTCGAGTTACACAGCAGTCATCGAAAAGAACAACAAGATAGGAGCCAGCACAGAACAGTTACAGGGCCACACCACAACACCGGGACGTGAGTCTGTGGCCCAAACTCCATTTACCTACATTTTTCAGGTTCCAGAAAAAAGGCATATACAATATATCAACCTAGTATTTCCAAAACAAGTGATTAAGGTAAATCAATGCGCCAATGTCAATCATACCACTATTCCATTCCATCACTGCACACACATGTAGCCTAGGTCTGCTGTGCTTCTTGTTGATTGGTTGTGTGTTTACCTTGTATTCCACTTCCTGAACATATTCCATCAATCATCTCTGATCAAACTGACTAACAGCGTGCAAAGATGGTATGGTGGTCATCATCATCATTATCCGGGGTGGCACGTGTACGTGCTCTCCAACTGACCAAAAACAGCAACTAAGTATGTAGTTAGTGACTATGATTAAGTCCAGACTGCACCTGCAGTAGTAGGAGTACAATTGGATACATATTATTAAACAACATGGAAACATTGACCATCACTCGAGACACAAGCACTTTGAAACTACTAGTATACTTCGACTTCATGCACATTTGCTCTGAGTCAGCAACAGCCAATGCAATGTATGGCATCATTTATTTCATATACCTGTCTTTCTCTTCTTTGTGACTGTCAGATCACAGATGCAGCAGAGATTTCTGAAAGTGATGACGAGTTTACTTTAATTTTGGAGCCCTGTTCAAGTTCTGACATTGAAGAGTTGTGTATGCCTGCAGACAGAGGTGTAGCCTTAAGACAGTGATGCATTTCAGATTGGAAACAAAACAGAAGATGGCTGTAGTCACGTTGTTTCAATTGTTATGGAGGGACTGTTAGAGGCTACATTATTGCACTATTGTCCTTCTCCATCCAAAGTATGGCAAGATGGAAATGTATTTAGGTTGAGTCAGGAAGATGGAGCAGGACTCTGATGAGTGGAGTGCACAGTAAATGCTCAGATGTGCAACTCCAATAGGTAATTAAAAGAGAAAGGAAGATGGAGTTGGTTTTCAAGTTTGAGTCAGAAAGACAGATACACAGAAATAATTAAGGAAGGGAGAAATAAAGGAAGGGAGAATTTAACAATTTCCAAGCCTAGTTGTCAGGGAAGAGGAGCTCGTGTTCAAACCTTGTTGGTTCTTCTGACAGAAGTAGGTCCTGTAACCCAATACTTATTTCTTCTGACTCGCTCTCCTCTTCCAGCTCTGATTCACGGACTTTGTAGTCTGGTGGTATCAAGTGCTGGTTCATTTTTATCATGGTTAACCTCTCCACGCTTTTGGGCGAGAGACTGGTCCTTCCCACAGTCACAATGGCACCAGCAGCACTGAACACACGCTCAGAAGAGACACTTGCAACAGGGCAAGCTAGATACTTTGTTGCCAGCCTACTGAGCAGTGGCCATTGGCTTCTTGTCCTATACCAATACACCAATGGGCTTTGCTCCATGAACACCTCTGTTGTGTCATCCAGATAGGCCTGGACCATCTGCTCAATGTTCATTGGTGCTCTGGTTTGCTCGTCCTCTTTTTGCTTTGCGACAGCAACGGACTTCCCCATCCCTTTCTGTAAAAACCAAGCAGCTATTTTTTGCTTGTGTCTGATGAATCAGATCCTGTTGGTGCGGTTGGTGTTATTGTTTGTGTTGGTGACTGCTGGGAAGCAAACACAATGCTCGCATGCTGTGAAGAAGAACTTGACTCTGTAGGATGCTCAGTAGTACTTGCACTGTCCTGGGCTGGCACTGGCAGGCCTCTAATTGAGAGCCGTTCGTTTTCTAAATCAGAGGCTTCCTTGGCTATTACAGTTTTGTACTTGGAAACATCCTCTTCTGAAAAAGGAATTACTGCATTACTGTTCACAAATAATTTGTACCGTGGATCCAAAATTGTGGTAGTAATGTAATGTTCATGTGACAAAATCTTATTTTAAATCCTTGTATTCTGAGATAAGCGGCTTGCTAAGGACTTTGCAAAATGACATGCTTCACGTTTTCCCACACCTTCGTAAGTTTCAGACACCTCCTTCAGCACTTGCTCAAGCATGTACAACAATGGGATTGCTTGGTCATAGTACAGTCCTTCCTGCTGACTGCACGTGTGAAAACCTCAAAAGGAAGTAGCATCTCAGTCAGGCATTTAATGAGGTCCCATTGACACATCTCAACGGTCATGGCTTTAACTGCATTGTCCCCTGATCGTGTCATGACATAAGCATGAAGTGGTATGTACTGCTCAAACAGCCGTTCGAGCATGTAATACGTAGAGTTCCAACGTGTTGGTACCTCCTGAATGAGTGCGCTTTGACTGGCATGTTACACTCACGTTGAATGACCCGTAGCTGCTTCCGGGCTTTAAAAGAATGATTGAAATGCGTGCAGATTCTTCTGCAAATGGTCATTAAGTTGCTGACTTTGTTTTCACTTTTCAGAAAGTCTTGAACTACAATGTTAATGCAGTGTGCCAAACACGGGGCCCTGAAATAGCCGCCATCTTCCATGGCCTTAACTACATTACTGTCATTGTCGGTGGCAACAAAACCAATATTGAGGCCTCTTGGTTGCAGCCATTCAAAGACCTTGCTGTTGAACTCATCCAAAATGTTTGCAGCAGTATGCGATTCCTCCATAGCAAACATGGCTACAGTTGCATGTTTGCGAGTATCATTAAAAATCTCAGTAGTGTCAATGCCTGTAGATATCTTGTCTCTAACACCTGAAAAAGAGATCCAGTGTGCAGGCCGCAACATTATGGAATACTTTACCTCTGGCTTTGAGAAGTAGCCATGATCTGCTTACGTTTAAGAGAGATCTTAAAACTCACCTGTTTCCTAGAGCAATGTAGCCTAGTTTATTTGATGATTGGATACAGTCTCAGCGCCAGGATACCCTTCTGGGTGACAGCCGCGCTTAACAAGCATTAAATACATACATACATACAGTGATGCACATGTAATCTGTGGCTTGGCTACTGCTCCACATGTCTGTTGTCAGGTGGATACTATGCACAGCACTCTGCTGCAAGGCTTTTCCAAGCAATTCCAGCACATCGTGGTTTAGTGCTGGAACAGCAACTCTGGCAAAATAGTAGCGGCTGGGAACATTCCATTTTGGGCAGAGGGTTGACACAAATTCCAGGAAACCCATTACTTCAACAAAAGAAAAAGGGAGAAGGTCCAGAGCTAACATTTTAGCAAGCTTAGCATTGTACAAACGTGCTATTGGGTGGTTGCGCTCGTACTTTCCCTCCTGCCTAAACATGCTAAGAATGGCAAGCTGCTTGGTATTTCTTTCAGATATGCCCGATGCAGTATTTCGTGTCGCAGACTTTGCACCCATACTCCTTGGTGTCTCCGGGTTACTCTACTCTGGTGCCACAGAGATGTTGCTGATCCGGAGGATCTGGGTTCTACCACTGCAGTGCTGGGGAGTGGGACAGGGGTACTTACTAGTGTACCACTACCAGATAGAATGTCTCCCTCTTCATCCTGTCCGGTTACCCGTGGACCTTCTACTGCTTCCCCACCAACATTAATGGTTCCAGCTTTTATGATACGTAGGTGGTCCTCCCACTGGATTGGGTGGTGTTTTTTCATATGGGTCATTTGGCCTCCGGTACCATAGTTTGTGCCAAGCTTACCACGACTAACAGAGTAATGACAAATGGAGCATATAGCAATGTTGTCCTCATTTGCGCTAACTGTAAAGAAGTCCCACACTGGGGAGCTGACTCATCATCACCATCATTATCATTATCCGGCTGCTGAACATCGCACTCCATAAGTGGTAGGCTTCCTGGAACCTTCCTTTTCCCTAGCCTGGTCTTCTTGGGATGTCTCTCCCTCTAATGCTCAGATCATTCTGGCTCCCAAGTTAAGTCAACATCATCAGAAGGGATGCTTGGCAAAGAACTCAATGGACTAACCCTCCTTTTCCTTGGTGGGAATTTGGAACCCAATAGATCTCCTGCATGATGTGCTGCCTCTTCTTGCTCTGCATCAGGCTCAATTTCCTGAACTGCCCCGACTTTGGGAGGAACAACAACTACTATTGCCAGTGGTGGTTCTTGAACAACTATTGCAGGCGGTGGTTGTGGTAGTTGTTTTTGTTGAACATCTACTATTGCGGGCGGTGGTTGTGGAACTACTATTACAGGTGGTGGTTGTGGTTGTTCTTTTCGTTGAGCATCTACTATTGCGGGCGGTGGTTGTTAAACATCTACTATTGCCGGCGCTGGCTGTTGTTCACCACTTTTCTGCTGTGTTCCCTCTTGCGTGGAATGTGTACTACTTTGAGATTGAGATAAGTTCAGGTCATGCTCAGTATCACTGCTTTCCACCATTAGGCTGGCTACCTCTTCCCCACTCATCTGCTTGGGCCTGGGGTGGTGGCTTGGGACCCCGGTCACTGCTGCTGCAGGCGTACTTTTTTTTCTCCCAAAAAAGGTTTTCGGGTCAACACCAGACTTAAGTGTCACTTCCTTCTTCTGCTCTTCCTTCTTCTCAGCAACTTTCTTGGTCTTGGAGGACCTGGTACCTGCTTTCTTTGGGCCCATCTTCAGATGTCAGCAGCAGCACTCAGTTGTACAAGTTGCTGAGAATGGTGTCTGGTCAGGTTAGTCACTCACACCACACGTGACGTAGTACAGAAGGACGTCCGTCTGGCAGTAGAACAGGCGATGAATGATGACAGACACCTCCTCTTCAGTGTTTTGTGCACCTACAAGCAAAGAAGGCAGAACAACATCAGTCGAATATGGATTTATTTTAGCTTTAATTACTACTAGAAGTATTAATACATCCAGTAAGAGTAAGAATAGCAAAGAATTAAAATGCAAATGTAGTGGAAGTGGAACTTGTTTATCCATAATTTGTGCATCATGGATGCAGCATCAGTGACCTGCAGCAGATAGCAATGGGGATGTGAACAGTAGTAAGCCAACAGGAACAATGGCAAGACACAGGCCAATTTGTCAAAAACAAAACAGCACACTACTACTACCACCACAGCCCCACGTGGGCACTCATCACAGGTACATGGGTAAAGGGCAAAGGCCAGAAAAAAATCAACTCAACCAGGCCTATATCCCTCCCTATATGGCCAGAAAAAGGAGGATGCATACATCACAGCTTAATGCAAAAAAGAAAATCCCCATGGCTACAAGGTTTGAAAGTTACACAACAACACAAACAACAAAGGCATTTGGAGTTTTCCCCCAAACAGTTAACTACACCCCAAACACCACATTTGAAAATTCAATGCATTGCCACCCATGCCCTAAATGATGTTAAATTCAACAGACAAAATGGAAACTGCTACATCAAGCATTCCCGCTGACTATCTCTGGGACTCTAGGCCTACTGGCAGCAAAAAATCACACAACTTTGTAGGCCTGGGGCAACCAGGATGGAAGGTCACACAAAATGGCCGCCCCCACATGGCCTGGCCAGTGCCACCCCCAAAAACATGAAAAGAAAGAGAAGACAGACAATACATTCCTATGGCAAAAGGACAATGCTTGGCTTGACAAAATGGCCACCACCAAGCCGCCCACATGGTCAGGCCACCGTCTAACAACAAGGGGCCTCATTTATGAGGCCCCTTGCGCCATCGGAACTTCACTTTTCATGAAGTTCCGTGGCGCAGAAGCCTGCATGGTATTTATCAGGTAGCAGTACGCCAGTTTTTGTGGCGTAATGCTGCCTGATAAATATCAGTCCCTTTAACGCAGTGTTCTGCGTTAAAGGGGCGTGCAATGGGTGTTGCTGGGGGCGTTCCCAGCAACATCCATGGCCTTTTGACACTGCCCCAGATTTACGAGAAATCGTAACTCTCAAGCAGTGCCAAAAGCTTACGCCTCCCCAGGGGAGGCGTAAGGGAGGCGCAACAGGGAGAAATGTCTTTATTTTTCCTCGTATTTCCTTTTTCTATGTGTGCTCCATTCTGCAGCAGACATAGAAAGAGGAAAAGCCTCTTGTGATTATTTTTGTACAGAAAGGTTTCCCTCCTGTACAAAAATAATCTTCCCTGCAACACAGGCACCCTTGCACCATTGTGCAAGGGTGCCTGCGCTGGCGCAGGCAGCCCATTGTGCGCCGGCGCAGGGGAAAAGGACAGGAATGCGCCGTATCTTATAGGTCAGCGCATTTCTGCCCTTTTCTTTTGCCGTAGGGAAGCGCAGCAGGAAGGCCTGCTGCGCTTCCCTACGGCAAAAAGTCATAAATAAGGCCCAAGGTACATAGAGGACAGAAACAGTAAGTGGTCCATGCTCCAAAAACTACAAGCAAATGACAACCTGAGGAGTTTCTATTAGCAAAATGAACAGCATCTACATTTCGGGAACGTTTTAGGCAACTCGAGAGATATTGCTCACGAGAATGCAAATTCGGCGTGTTCGGCGGCGCGAACTGAACAAAACAACGTGATTGCGCGCCCGAGCACGCACATTGAGCGCGCGAAGACGACAAAAACTGTAAGGTCGCGTTGCAGCACTGTGCAAACTTACCAAAACTACGCAAGCTGAATTCTAGGGTTACCTAGTGCGCAGGAAAAAGCCATATTATTCAACACAACCAAAACCTGCACTTCAACACCAAAGACACATTTTGCTAATTAATCCAAAGCCATCCATGACCTACATGATGTTAGACTTACAACTTAAACACCCCTATAACAATTGAACAACTTTCATGCACCCATGATGAGGAGGACTCTAGTAGCTTGGAGGCCTATGGCAAAAACACAGAGGCTGCTACTAGTACCAGGAATTAAAATGGCCGCCCTCCACATGGAAAATGGCCGCCCCCACATGGCCTGGCCACCCCCAAAAACATGAAAAGAAAGAGAAGACAGACAAATAGACAATACATTCCTATGGCAAAAGGACAATGCTTGGCTTGACAAAATGGCCGCCACCAAGCCGCCCACATGGTCAGGCCACCCTCAAACAACAAGGTACATAGAGGACAGAAACAGTAAGTGGTCCATGCTCCAAAAACTACAAGCAAATGACAACCTGAGGAGTTTCTTTTAGCAAAATGACAGCATCTACATTTTCGGGAACGTTTTAGGCAACTCGAGAGATATTGCTCGCGAGAATGCAAATTCGGCTTGTTCGGCGGTGCGAACTGTATAAAACGTCGTGATCGCACACCCGAGCACGCACATTGAGCACGCGAAGAAGACAAAAACTGTAAGGTCGCGTTGTAGCACTGTGCAAACATACCAAAACAGTACAGGCCTCCCCCAATAATAATATTTAGGAAAAATTAAGAAGCACAGAAAACTGTAGTTAAAAAAAAAAAGAAAAAAGACATTTATACAGTACACCAATTCTCAATTCTCAAACTTACTTGTGAAAGAAAAGTTCAAATCCAAAATTCCTCAATAAATCCAATTAAATGCTATGATGCAGCAGACAAACACAAAGAGTGATCCTTCCAGCTCTAATTCCAAATAAAAAAGTGAACACCACATGGACAAAGCACTGGGAGGAGCCTGGTGGACAGGAACAGGAAGTTGGAGACTCAGGGGCACTTCCTTTCTCTTGAAAAAAAGAGTAGAAACAAAAAGAGGACTCCTAGCCCAAAAAAATACAGCCAAATCACAATCTGAGGGGTTAAATGAACATTTTAGAGAAAATTTTAACATGCTCGAGAGATATTCTGTGCCAGATTGCAGTTTCTGCGTGTTCGGAAATGCGATCTTACCTACATAGCGCTGTAAGCAAGATTGCGCGTCCTAATGACGTGTTCGCGTCGTCTGAATGTCGTTATCACGTTCTCACAGTCGGGTTGGATTGTGCGGCCGGATTCCAAACATCGTAGCGAACGCGACCGGGAGAGAAAAGCGAGAAAGCGAACGCAGAACCACGGTAAGTCATTACCGCGCACGCGAGAATGCTATTGAGCGCGCGAGGAAGAAAAACTACTACGCTACGCTGTAGATTGCGAAGTAGGCGACAGCTTCACGCTCTCCGCGAAGTGCAAAGTTGCCGAAACTTCGCAAACTCCGCGAACGGAGCGTAGTTCTCCGCCCAGGCTTACTTAGAATCATCCATGGACACACCTTCAGGAGAAAGAATAAAGCCCAAAAATTCTACGCGCGTAGAATGGAACACGCACTTTTCCAACTAACAAACAGCTGGTTTTCCATTAATCATTCCAAAACTGCTTGCACATGTTGGATATGTTCTTCCAAATTCTATGAAAAAATCAGGATGTCATCAATATACACGACAGCAAAATGATCCAGAAATTCTCGTAGAATGTCGTTCACAAAATGCTGGAAGGCTGCCGGGGCATTACACAAGCCAAAGGGCATGACTTGGTACTCGAACATGCCGAATCAGGTTTGAAACGCCGTCTTCCACTCATCTCCTTCAGCCATGCGAACCAAATGTTAAGCCCCTCTCAGATCCAATTTAGTATAAATATGGGCATCTTTCACTTGATCCAATAGTTCGGAAATTATTGGTAGTGGATATTGATTCTTCTTGGTGACTAAGTTTAGTGCACGATAATCAATACACGTCCTCAAACTCTTTGACAAAATTGCCAGAACCTCCACAGTACATGCATAACTTGCCCACATGCCTCTTGTCTCTTTCCTCCTTGCTAAGAGGACCTCGCACCGTACCAATTTGCATGGGCTCCTCACTAACACCCATGTCGTTAGTTTTTGCCATTTCTGTTCTGATCCTATCGAATCAAGGTGGGATTTGTCTCATTTCTTTCTAACGTTCACTTCTTCTTTCCCATTGACGTTGCTCAAGTTGTAGAACTAGGTTGATTAGCTCAGATACATTAGTGGGTCTCTTCGAAATCTGAGCCTGACCATCCTTTAACTCATCCCTTAGGCCACGATAAAATATGGCTGCCCTCTTTGCCTGAGGCAGTTAGTTTCCATAATTAGTTTGTTAAATTGTGGTAAGTACGCTACCACCTCTCTGTTCCCCAGTTTCAGAGCCAACAGCTCATTATCTGTACTCTGCGAAATGGTTCTGCGATCAAAAATGCTTACAAATTCTGACTTAAACTCCTCAAAATTATACAGATCCGGATCATTGGTGGAGACCAGGGGCATGGACAAAGCAGGGGCATCACCACTCAGGTAAGACAACATGAATGCCACCTTGGATTGATCTTCCTTAAATATAATGGGTTTACATATTAAGTGTAAAGAACACCGCGTAAGAAAAATTTGAGCCTTATGAGTGTCTCGCTAAATGCTCTCGGGAGGGGCCAAAGGAATTGTGGGAGACAATGCATGGATGACTTGAGTGGTCATTTCGGATGACGCAGGGGAGGGTGAAAATGTGTGTGACTTTTGCTCACCAAAACTGGTACTAGGGCTAACAGTAAGCTCATCTACCCGCTGACACAGATAACTGGCCTCCTGATTAGATTACCTAACTTCCTCCCTAGTCTCACTTAATTGTTTCTGTAACCCCTCAAGGATGAAGGCCAAAGCCTTGACATCAAAACCTTCCGCCATTCCGTTGAGGTAGAAGTCCATTTTAAGGCACTTCAATCTGTTAAGCTGCGGTACCTGTTCTTGAGCCTCCACAGGAGCTGAAGGGCTGAAGAACAATCCAGACGTATATTTCCCAACTCCCCAACACCTCTAAGCCAGATGACACTCTGATCTCAGAAATGGGGGGAAGGGGAAGTGGAAAGACAAGAGAGACTGCCACACTGGTGTCTTTAACTGTAAACTCTCTACAGGAATTCATGCACCTGTAACAACAAACACAAAATTACTACAGCCCAATTTCTACTGGAATTCTAACAGTGCAATACCCAAGTTTCAGTTACCTTAATGTGTGTGGAATTTAGCCTCTCTCTGTTCTGGTTGTATCCAATGTAGAAAGAAACAATAATAAAAGAAAATAGTATTGTGTACTAGAATGTTCTGTATATTCTGCTTAGTTGAATTGTGCAACCAGATAGCTATGTAACAGTTCCAATGTTTTCAGCGGTTCCAATCAGGGCTGAAGAAGCAACTGGAATTCGTTGGTAAGTACAAATATATATATATATATATATTTCTATTTACATGTCAAGATGAGCTAACACAGCATTTGATGCGACCTAGAAACTGCATTCTCAAGTGCGCAATAGAAGTTGCTCCAAATGAAATATTATGCGCTATTAAAACTCCCTGGAAAGACGGGCTCTGAGCAACACCTGTTACCGCGGCCAAACTGGGAACATTGTATCTCACAGGAACTCTGGAAAGCGAGCGATACAATGTCTCTGTGAAGAAGTTCAAAAGTTCAATGAAGCGCTGACTAGGAAAAGACATCTTCACCTAGTGAAAACGACAGTTGAAGGGTGCCGCAATCAGGAGGCAAGCACGCGATGCAGCTGATCCTGAAAGGAAAGGCTGAAAATACTAGAGCGCCAACCTGTGTGAGTGCGTCTGTTTATTCTCTAACAAGCCTTTACTACATGAGCTGCCAGTGATGTTTATTGGTACGCGAATGATCTTGCCACCTTATTAGACCAGCTAATTGATGAATGCCCCAATGTGTAACCTTGTTTAATCTTGAAAACGGGGCCAGAAGGTCTTAAACTATAGGGAATCTGGTCAATCCTGACAATGGGAACCATATCTGGAAAAATACTTCCTCCATGCAAGCTTCCACATCTGGTTGAGACTACAAAATTCTCTAGCCGCTTCTTGAGGTGGCAGATAAACCAATTCATTTCAAATAGACTTTAATATGTATATCAAAGTGTTCCCCTGTTAACTGCCTAAAAGTTCACACCCAAATATCCAGGTTTGTTGATCCCCTCTGACATGAACGAGATGCAAAATGTTAAAGGTAAACAAAAAGTAAATAATGGAAAGGGGCGACCACTCGGTCCCCCCGAACGTATGGCGGAGTGCCTCGATCCCCCCGGGAAGCCATTTTTGGGCGGGAGGCGCGTCTCGGCTGGTATGCCCGAAGCGGCGTGGCCGGGGCGCGCTTGTTCCCGCCCTAGAGTGGGCTGGCCTAGACACCGACGTAGCCAGCCACGCCCTCGGGGCAGGCAGGGGCGGGTTTACGCCCGCCCTGAAGACGGATAAAAAGGGACGCAAGACCAGAAGACGTCCTCTTGTTCTTGTGCTCCGAAGCTGCACCTCCTCGCTACACGTGAGCTCGGGACAGAACGAAGAGCCAATTTTGAGCGTTTTGATCTTTTTCTTTGTCTTCTAGATACTTCGTTGGAGAGATGCCCAAGAAAGGCGCAAAGAGAATGACGACCGACCAGATGGTGCGGGCCCTTTGCAAAGAGGTGTCCGACATAAAGAAACGGTTGGCGGAGCGAGACGGGGAGGAGGGTTCGGGCCCTGCGCCGGCTGGAGGGAGACCTAAGAGGCCGAGAAGGGTTCCAGCCGGTGGAGACGTCCCGGTTCCCTCTGCCCCGCTCGAGGCGCCGACCCCAGTACCGATGGAGGGGAATCCAATCCCCGTTGTCGTCACCCCGACATCCAAGGAAGACATGCCCCCCGAGCTGGCAGCACAGCTAGCAGCATGGTTGGGGGATAGTAGTGATGGCGCCACGGCTGCCGAGGCACAGGCGCTGATAAAAGGGCTGCGTGAGAAGAGAGATGCAGCTAAAGTGACTGCGCCGTTGGCGGGAATAGACAAGCCGCAAGCGGCAGAAGCTGCGTCCGGTTCAGGTAAGCGGCCATTGCCGATTGCAAGGGACGAGTCAGCACCCTCTCGTAGAGAGAGATTAGGACAACATGTGCCTTTAGCTATAAAGGAAAAGATCTGGGCGGGGGAGTACGTGAATATTTTCTCCTTGCTTGTTGATCATTATGAGGTGGAGCATGTTAAAAGTCAGAAGGACCTAATGCATCCGAGTGTTTGGCGCGCAAAAATGGCCGCCTTTAAGGTAAACGAGAATATTGGCAACTGGGGCAATGCGTGGGGTATTTTTACATCGATTTTGGGGGAACGTAGGCCCGAGTTGCTTCCTGAGTTTCCCATTTATCAATCACGAATTATGGGTTACTCGACAGCGTATCAAGGTAACCATTGGTTTTGTTATGACAATCTGTTCAGGAAAGAAAAGGAACATAACAAGAGTTTGACTTGGGATTGTTACGATTCTGTGACATGGGATAAAATGAAAGAATCAGGAATGTTAAAAATGCCATTGGTTGGGAGCAATGTTGTTGATTACTCCCGCCAAAATGTGGGGACGCCCTTTCGACCAAATACGAGCACCGACGATTATTCGAGACCCGCAGGCAATACAGGGAAAAAGGGTTTCTGCTATAATTTCAACAAAGGGAAATGTACCAGGCCTCCGGGATCGTGTAAATTCAAACATGAATGTAGTACTTGTGGGTCGTCCCATCCTGAGTCATCGTGCAGAGCCAGAACGGGTGAGAATGGGGGTAAGGGAGGCGCCAAACAGGTCTAAGATAGTCCGAGGGGCGCCTTTACCAACCCCGATTGATACCTTGGCAATGATTCCCTGGCTCAGCGAATACCCGGATCGTACTTCTGCTGGGGTGCTGCGGAACGGTTTTACACATGGTTTCCGCATCCCGGTGGGGGACTTTCAGGGTGTAGGGACGTGCAAAAATCAACTTTCCGTTTTACAACATACCTCTGTAGTACAAGAGAAAATTAAGAAAGAGGTTAGCCGGGGACGGGTCGCCGGCCCGTTTAGTGTACCCCCGGTACCGTTTTTTGTCTGTTCTCCGTTAGGGGTGGTCCCCAAGAAGGACCCAGGTGAGTTTCGTTTGATCCATAATCTGTCTGCTCCACATGGTCTTTCGGTGAACGATGCAATTGATCCTGAGGTTGGTTCGGTGCGATACGCATCGTTTGATGAGGCAGTAGCCATCTTGAATCGCCTGGGGCCCGGGACGTTGATGGCGAAATCAGATATCGAGTCAGCGTTCCGGTTGCTCCCGGTACACCCAGACGACCAGCGTCTTCTGGGATTCGGGTTTCAGGGGTCATTTTACATGGATAGGTGTATGCCAATGGGATGCTCTATATCATGTGCTTATTTTGAGAAATTCAGTACTTTCCTGCAATGGGTGTTCACTAAGAGAACGGGCTTCCGAAATGTAATGCACTACCTTGACGACTTTCTGTTCCTTGGCCCTGCCGGAAATCCCGAATGTGCCCAGGCCTTAGCCGAATTCTGTGTGTTGATGGGTCATTTTGGCGTGCCATTGGCACCAGGTAAAACTATGGGTCCCACGACTTGCCTCGAGTTTTTGGGGATCGAGTTGGACTCTGGGGAGGGGTGTTTCCGTTTGCCAGCTAGCAAAGTGTTGAAATTTAGGGCAGCCCTCCAAGTATGTTTAACTGCATCTAAGGTTACACTGCATCAGTTGCAACAATTGGTGGGGAAGTTGAATTTTGCCTTGAGGGTGATCCCAATGGCCCGCCCTTTTTCCCGCTCAATCGCCCAAGCGATGGTTGGCCTAAAGGAGGGTCATCATCGCACGAGGTTGTCGGCCGAGGTCCGCCAGGACATGCGTATTTGGTTAGCATTTCTGGCGGACTTCAATGGTCGAGTCGTCTGGAACAAGCCAGCCGTGTCCTCCGAAGAGCTTGGGCTATGGACGGATTCAGCGGGAAGCATAGGCTTTGGCGCCATCTTCGGCAAAAAATGGTCGGCACAAAGGTGGCCCCTATGGTGGCATGAGAAGGGGCTGATGAGTAATATTGCTTTCCTCGAACTATTTCCCATTCTGGTGGCCCTGAGAACCTGGCCTGAAGGGTTCAGAGATCATTCTGTCGTGTTTTGGTCCGATAATATGACCGTTGTAGAATGCATCAATAGTCAGGCAGCCCGTTGTAAACTGATTTTGAGGCTGCTCAAAGAAATTGTCTTACTGTGTATGCAACTGAACGTGATATTCAGAGCAAAACATGTCCCGGGGGTGATGAATCAGGCAGCTGATGCACTGTCTCGTTTTCACATGCAGGCTTTCTCGGGTTTCCTTCCTTCAGCGGACCCAGAGCCGGCACCCTTCCCCGAAGCTCTCTGGTCTCTCGGTGCCCCGAACTTCGTCACCTCGTGGGAGAGAGTCTAGCACCCAGGACAAGGAAGGCATATGAAGGGGCGTTTCAGGCCTATTTAGCCTTTTTGGGGACTGAGAGAGGGGGACTTTGGGGTCAGGAAGAGTGGGTAGTACATTTTCTGATGTCCTTACGTAGGGCTGGGAAGTCGGTGGCTACGGCCCAAAGGCATCGTGCCGCCATTTCCTTTGTTGCCAAGGCTCATAACATCCTGGACCCGACAGCGTCTTTTGCAGTACAGAAGGCGCTGCGTGGGTGGCAACGTCTGGAGGGTCGCAGAGTAGACGAAAGGCGACCGATAGGTCTGGATAGGTTGTCCCAGTTGCTGGCCACTCTCCCTAGCACATGCTCGTCTCCTTTCGAGACGTGTTTGTTCCGGACTGCATTTACGCTGGCATTTCACGGGGCGATGAGGATAAGTGAGCTGGTTGCAAGGAACAAACAGGATGTGGTGGGGGGGTTGTGCCGGGAACACGTTCAGATCAGGGGTGATGTGATGATTGTCTCCTTTCTCAGGTCCAAGACCGACCAAGATGGGAGGGGGGACTGCACGATCATTCGCAGGATCCCCGGGTCCTCCATGTGCCCGGTACAGTGTTTAGAAGATTACCTAGCACGAAGGGTGGCATCTTGGGGGGGGACTTTGTTGAGGCATGCAGACGCCACCCCACTGACGAGGTTTCAGTTTCAGCGGGTGCTTGCAATGGCCATTTCCGCAGCGGGCTTGGACCCGGGCGAGTTCGGGACCCATTCCTTTCGAATAGGGGCTGCCACTGAAGCTACAGCCAGGGGTCTTAATGTAGAACAGGTGAAACGAGTGGGGCGATGGTCCTCCGATTGTTATAAAAGATACGTGCGATTGCACATGTTGTGAGGCTGTAATGATGTACTCACGCTTCTTGTTTTTGTTTGTTTTCAGTTACGCAAGCCTACGAGGCAGGGCGGACTATGCAGTCGACCCAACACCAGGCCAGCGGTCAGACATCACCGGCTGTGAGACAGGAGGTGTGGGTCGTGGGCCACTCATACGTGAGACGTGCCGCAGACGTATTCAAAGCAGGTGACATGATTCACGTACCTGGGGAATACGGGTACAGAGTGTCCTTCTACGGAAGGGGCGGTCTCTGTATTGACCAGTTTCAAGCATTCTTTGAGGGTTTGTTAGGGCGGACGAGGTCACCGCCGTCTATAATCATAGTACATTTAGGGGGCAATGATTTGGTCACCACCGGTAGACGACTTCTCCTAGAGGCAATGCTATCCACGGTAAGTTGGTTAGCGAGGAAAGTTCCGGGGTGCATAATTGCGTGGTCTCATATGATCCCACGAAAAGTGTGGCGGGGGGCTATCTCGATCCCTGCTTTGAATCATTCTGTTAGAAAACTTAATAACAAAGTGAGTAGGTTGTTCCGTTCCAAGACATTGCATTCGATCTCGCATAGTTGTATTAACGATGATAGTATGTATTTGGGGGATGGTGTGCATTTGTCGAGGGTGGGGAATGAGTTACTCATAGGAGACTTCTTGGCTTGGTTAAAAACGTTAAAACATGACCTTTAGGTAGGAGTTTTGTGGGGGGTCCGGATAGCCGGTCAACTATCCGGACCTGTGGCGGTAAGGTCATGATCGGTGAGCACTAATTAGAAGATCCCTATGAGTGGGCGTCACCCAACACGGATGGGAGCGCTCGGGAGAGGTGGCCATTGGCCCCTCAATGGGGAGGCGGTCCCGTCTAAGGATGGGTCGCCGGAAGTAAAGGAAAGGCGGTCAAGGCCCCTTCCTTTGTAGGAGGGGGTACAGCCCCCTCCTGGGGAATTTCCCGGGGCCAGTGTCATCTGCGACGGCAGATGCGGTAAGTTGTGTGGGGTGGGGGGGAGGTCCACGATACCTTCTAGATACCTCACACGAGTCTTCGAACGACCTTTAAATGGCGTCGAGTCTTAAGTGCCCCCGTCAAGTCAAGGGAAATTGTTAGTAGTTGCACTTGAGGTAAGCCTCTGTGCTGTCGCCCCTCCCAAGTGGGAGGGGTAAGTCTGGTTAGGGATCTTGACACCGGTTATGACCTTGCCGTTGGCCCTTAAACGTTAGGATGTACAATTTCAGTATTTTTAGAGAATGTTTTTGTAGGATGCTAGTTCGGCTAGGAGAACCTCTGTATTAGAGAATATGTTAAGGTTAGCCAAACTTCGCAATGTGATAATGAAATTGTACATAACATGAAACGTTTAATGTTTTAAATTTTGTTTTAATAAATACGGCCAGGGATGGTCACTCCATCCCACTTCCAAAAACTTCAAGAACTGTTTCCGGATTCCCTTCTTTTGGGGATTGTGTTGAGAGGGGGTGGCGGGTATCTCAGCCATATGGAAAGGGGCGACCACTCGGTCCCCCCGAACGTATGGCGGAGTGCCTCGATCCCCCCGGGAAGCCATTTTTGGGCGGGAGGCGCGTCTCGGCTGGTATGCCCGAAGCGGCGTGGCCGGGGCGCGCTTGTTCCCGCCCTAGAGTGGGCTGGCCTAGACACCGACGTAGCCAGCCACGCCCTCGGGGCAGGCAGGGGCGGGTTTACGCCCGCCCTGAAGACGGATAAAAAGGGACGCAAGACCAGAAGACGTCCTCTTGTTCTTGTGCTCCGAAGCTGCACCTCCTCGCTACACGTGAGCTCGGGACAGAACGAAGAGCCAATTTTGACCCACCCACCAGCCCCTGAGGACAGCCAGTTGTTTTATAATAAAATGATTTATATGTCTGTTTTCCGTTTCGTTTACAGGTTGTGATGGTATCAGTTGATGTTGATCATAATAAAGAATGGTGTATGTTTTACGATTAAAATGATTTGATATAGTGTTGCATTTTTAAGCATGCTTTTTCGGTCGTAGCGACCAATGTTTTCATAGGTTTGAATAGAATTGTCGTATTTATTTTTGGTAGGCGGTAAGGTCATGATCGGTGAGCACTAATTAGAAGATCCCTATGAGTGGGCGTCACCCAACACGGATGGGAGCGCTCGGGAGAGGTGGCCATTGGCCCCTCAATGGGGAGGCGGTCCCGTCTAAGGATGGGTCGCCGGAAGTAAAGGAAAGGCGGTCAAGGCCCCTTCCTTTGTAGGAGGGGGTACAGCCCCCTCCTGGGGAATTTCCCGGGGCCAGTGTCATCTGCGACGGCAGATGCGGTAAGTTGTGTGGGGTGGGGGGGAGGTCCACGATACCTTCTAGATACCTCACACGAGTCTTCGAACGACCTTTAAATGGCGTCGAGTCTTAAGTGCCCCCGTCAAGTCAAGGGAAATTGTTAGTAGTTGCACTTGAGGTAAGCCTCTGTGCTGTCGCCCCTCCCAAGTGGGAGGGGTAAGTCTGGTTAGGGATCTTGACACCGGTTATGACCTTGCCGTTGGCCCTTAAACGTTAGGATGTACAATTTCAGTATTTTTAGAGAATGTTTTTGTAGGATGCTAGTTCGGCTAGGAGAACCTCTGTATTAGAGAATATGTTAAGGTTAGCCAAACTTCGCAATGTGATAATGAAATTGTACATAACATGAAACGTTTAATGTTTTAAATTTTGTTTTAATAAATACGGCCAGGGATGGTCACTCCATCCCACTTCCAAAAACTTCAAGAACTGTTTCCGGATTCCCTTCTTTTGGGGATTGTGTTGAGAGGGGGTGGCGGGTATCTCAGCCATATGCTACTCTTTAAAATAACTGAGAGCACACTTGTTTTGTTGGCCATAGGACTCTTAGTCGGGGTTTTAGCCCCTGGTGAAGAATGACCAGCGCCGTTCTGGGTCGCGTGGGTGCTGTTGAGACCCTTGAGGAATTGGGCTTCACCATGAAGAATTCGAGCCATATGCGACTTTTGAGATACTCGTGGTTGGGGCGTTCTCCTTTACTAAAAGTGCCCACTATTGAGTGTGTGCGGGACCTGCTGGCTAATTTGTACAAACGATTCAGACTGCATTTGTATGCAGGTAAATTTATATTCTTTGCCCAAAGTCCTGAAGAGGCCTGAATAGTTCATAGGCTGAAACATGTCGATTGTTGTTTATTCTGACACCACCATAATATGTTGAAATTGATTTAAAAAGACTTTATGAGAGCCTTTAGAAAAATTGAAGTATAAAGTCATTTTAGCTTCCCAGGCTTCATTACAATTGGATGTGGAGACCAAGATAAAGGAATAAGGTTGTATAATCGAGTGCCATAGATATCCTTGTTCAAATAATTGGGCATTTGAACCACAAAAACAGTTCAGGAGAAAGTTTTGTTGTTTTGTTATGTTTACATGTATATTGTAAATATTATATATATATATATACATGTTAAATGTGATAAATATGTATATACATGTATGAAAGGAAAAAAGTTTTTAAAAAAATCAAAAAGATATAGAAAGATATAGAAAAAGTGAAAATTAATTTTCCTTATGAAAAAAGACATGGTTTACTTAAAAAGTTATGCAAACCTTGTTTGTTGGATTTATTGATTTTTCTAGATAGCGACTAGATGAATGAATACAAAGTAAACTTGGAGATTAAGTCAAGGAGTATATAAAAAACTCAGGACAAATAATTTTTGATATCTGTCCTATATTAATCTTCCCAGAGAACATTACCATAGGCCTCATTTTGCTTAGTTTAGACCATAGGACTTTGGGCACTTTATCTAAGCTAACCAGTGCTAAAATGCTTGTGCTCACCCCCTAGAACATGGTAAAAGTAGCATGTTTAATTTACTAGTAAGCCGTGTGGTGGCTCAGTGGACTAATGCGTCCATGCAGGGGTCTGTCTTCAACCTCGGGTTCACTCAGCCTTTCATCCATCCGAGGTCAATAAAATTAGTACCATTGAGTTGGGTAGCAATAACCATCTGTTATTCAGCGCCAAGATACCTCGAGTGAACATGCGCTTTCCAAATACACATGTTATGTTATGATAAAGTGGTATACCATATACTCAGGGCCTATAATTTTAATGCTACTAGGGAGCCTGCAGCACTCATTATGCCATCCACACAAGTAGCCCCTAAAACCATGTCCCAGGTCTGTCAATTTAAAACTGCCAATTCGACTTGGCAGCATAATCCTCTTACCAAGCCGTAAATTCTCTTTTTATTACATGTACGTCCTGAGAAGACCCTAGGTGGTCCAAAGGGCATGGTGTATTGTAATTAAAAGATACTGAAAAACTCATAAAGTCATGAGGTCTACGCGTTTCATGACTTTATGTTAGAAGCCAAAATCACAAAATTAACAATTAAATACAAATTGAAAATTGTGTATATATATGTTTCTAAACACTTATTGGCTTTCTGTTCAGAATACTGAGATTCTAGCATTTATAGCACCATTGATGTTTCTTTGTGTTGTTTGAATTGGTATGATTGATGAATGAATGTGGATGAATGTACAATAGAATGTAAATTTCTGTAAATAGGAGAATTGTTTTTGATACATTGAATGTTACATTGTGTGTTGTGTACACCAGGTTTTAATATTGGCACAAAAATTTGTGAAATCGTACACTCGAATAAGAGTAAAAAAATTCAAAAATAAGAAAGAAATAAATAAATTGGATTAAAAACTAGCAAACATATTGTCTTATCCGTATGTTTTGACTAAATAGTTGTCCTTTCCATAGATAGCGGCATCTGCACTTATTTTGTTGATTATAAGCTTGTGGCAAGCTATGCCGTTGGGAGCCCAGACCCAGTGGTTGTGTTTCGATGTTTGGAAACTTAGCATTTTCTAGCCCTAGCTCTTTTGTGCCTGCAGACTATTCCTGGATCACATGACTGGAAGTAGCTGGCAATTGGAATGTATTTATTCCTCCTGGAGTGCCACATAATAGAGGGATTAGGCGTGCCTGGATAGGCCTTACCTGGCAGGTTGGGGACTGGAGCAGGGCACAGCCCCACTTGCAAATTAATTGTCTGTGCCCTTCCTTCACACAAAGGACTTCTCATCACATTTATTGTCCAGGCAGCCAAGATAGTGGAGGCAGGAAACTCCAAACACTTCTCAGATAGTTTTCTGGAAATTGTATGTATGCCATTGATGGCACCTTGTATATTAGGGCCATGAGACCCACTCATAAGTTCACTTTCTGAAGCAATGAAAGGACTCTGAGAGGACGGCCTGCTGCTTTGGCCTGTTTTGCTCTTCAGATGACTGCTTTTCTGGATCTGAAAGGACTGCTTAGCTGCACAAAGCTTGCCCTGAACCCTCAGTGGCCTAACCTGCTGTTTGAGCCCCACTCCTTTTCTGGAACCTAGGACTGCCAAGTGACCCTAAAGACTATTTGACTGGCCTCATTATCAGAGTTCAGGGACATAAAAGGCTCCCACCATCTTGAACCCTCACCTGGAACCAACCAGCCTAAGTGAGTCCTAACACCACCCTCCAAGTGGTGCCAACCTGCTCATCTATCCACTCAAGATGCATCGCCGGTCAGCTGGACTTTGTGGAATTTCCCACTACATTCTTCTCAACAGCAGCAAATCGTGATCAGCAGTCTTTAGTAGAAGGGCTATCCAACCTTGTTGACCTTTCATTGACTACAGCCTCCATCTTTGTCCCACTGGAGATTTTTTTTTTTAAGTTTGAGTTTATTAAAGTATAAAGAAGCAAAGACAGAAAATGAAGAAACAGTCAAAAGTTAAAAACAAGAAAGTATCTCTTACATAAAATATACATGGATAATAAAATGAAATAAAGAACAATATTAAGCAATAATGGCATAAACAAAGTAATAAATGAAGTCAGAACCTGGAAAATAAATCATGTAATTGATATGAAAAACAATAAAATGCAATTGAGAGAAAATCACGGTGGTTTTTGAACTTCAGCAGTTCAAGCTTGAGAAACAGGTGGGGGAGAAGTAAGCAAAGATAAATAATTGGTAAGAGGGAGCCATAAAAGATCATGTTTGATTGCTAGGGAAATGGGGGAGACAAAATTAGTATCTAGACGGTGATTAAAACAGACTGCGTTCCACCAAGCACGGAAAGTGACTTCAGTGGCTTGTTTCTAATTAAAAGTAATATGGTGGAGAGCAATAGCAATTAAAAGGTCATTTAATTTATATTGGTGTGGGGAACTGGCAAAAATGGGGGAGAGAGAACCGAGAAAAATGTTGGCAATGGAGAAAGAAAACTGAAAGTGGAAAATCTTCTGGAATTGGGGCCAAACCAATTGCCAGAACTGTGAAATGGGTGGGCAATCAAACAGCATATGTTTCAAGTCAGCGGAAGGGCAGGGACAGGACCAACAAGTAGAAGGAGTTTCTGAGGAAAAGGGGGATAAAATTAATGGAGTAAATAAAGTACGGTTTTAAATGAAAAATAAGGTTTGAGTTGTGTTAGCAGCTCTGGCGGTACTGTGAATTTTTGACCACATTATATCTCATAAAGGGAGTGACCAAATCTGAGAAAAATCCTTTTCCCAAGCCAACTCAACTTTGGACTTGACTGTATCAGCTGAGAATTGAATTGATTTATAGAGAAAAGAGGCGGAGGGGGAATGATCTAGAGCATTAGATATGGGAAGACACACAGTAGGGATAGAGTTTGCAGTAGGAAGCGAATGTAAGTATTGGGTAATAATAGGGAGAAGTGAATTATATAGTGTATGAGAAGAGTAAGGCAAGGAGAATTGCGTCTGGAGATCATGAAAGGGGAGAGGTTGATTACACGAAAGAAGTTGAGAAATCCATTTTAATCCATGAGAATGCCAGGTTTTCCAAAATAAAGAACGATTACGAAGTGTTTATTATGCCAAACAGGTTGTAAGTGAGCAGAGGAAGTAGATGGATAAGAAGAAGATAACTATGGCAGAAGAAGAGCACGAGAATGAGAAATGACGGGAGAATGAAGAGAGGCCACATCAGAAGAAAAAAGAGTATCTCACGAAAATCAAAAGGAGTGAGGAAGGAAGATTCTAGCTTAAGCCACAGAGGAGGATAAAAGGGACGATCAGAAGAGAGCCAGCGCAAAGCTTGTTTCAGTGAAAAAGTGTTATGATAATTTTTAAAATTAGGAAACTTAACCCCTCCATTTGGCTTATCATTTTTCAAAGCAGCAAGAGCAATTCGGGATTTTTTGCCTTTCCACAAACATTTAAGTAGAATAGAGTCTATTGTTTTGAAGTAATAGCCGGGAATATGAATTGGGATCATGGAAATGGAGTATAGCACAAGGGGAGCTAACATCATTTTAATGGAGTCAAGGCGCCCCCACCAGGAAAGGTAAAGAGGGTTCCAGCGGACGATGGCCTTATTTAATTTTGTAGAAAGATAATCGAAATTGAGCTTAAGAGAATCTGAGAGACGAGGAGCAAACTAAACTCCCAGGTATTTAATCTTAGATGGTTGCCAGGAAAAGCCAGAAGATTCAAAGAGGTGCTTTTGACAAAGAGGTTTCAAGGGTAAAATTTCACATTTATCAATATTGAGACGATAACGGGAGACACTAGAAAAGGAGGAGACTTGGTCCAGAAAGAAAGGGAGGGTGGAGTGTGGATCAGAACAGTACAACAAAATGTCATCGGCAAAAACTGATAATTTAATTTGCTGAGAACCAAAATGGAAACCAGAAATGTTGTCATCAAGTCTAATTTTCGTCAAAAAGGGTTCTAAAGCTAAAACAAATAATAGAGGGGATAAGGGGCAACCCTGCCGTACACCTCTTTGTAGAGGAAAATAATCTGACACCATACCATTTGCGAAAATTGATGCATGAGGACTGGAGTAAAGTAAAGAAATCAGAGAAATAAATTTAGGTGAAAAGCCCATCCATCGAAGAGCTTGAAACATAAAGTCCCATCCTATCCTATCGAACTCCTTTTCGGCGTCAAGAGAAATAGCGGCCAGAGGATAGGAGAGAGAGGGAGCCCTAGTTAAAATATCAAAGAAAACACTAAAATTATCGGATGAAAGTCGACCTTTAACGAAACCTGATTGTTCTGGACCAATTAATTTGGGCAAAAGGGGGTCTAATCTAAAGGCTAAAAGTATGGCGAAAATCTTATAGTCTGTATTTACGAGGGAAATGGGGCGATAGTTTTTACACAGAGTATGGTCCTTTGTCGTCCTTCCTGAAAGGTCCCGTAGGAGGAGCCAGAGTCAGAAAACGACTGGAATAATAGGAGTTGTTTGGGAAGGAGAAGAGAAGAAAAGTGATTGTAAATTTCGATAGTGAAACCGTCAGGTCCAGGCGCCTTGCCATGACGCAGCACTGAGACGGCATGCGAAATTTCAGTAATGGAGATGTCTGAATCAAGTGAGTGAAAATCGACATGAGAAAAAGGGGGGGGGAATATGTGCTGAAAATAAGCGAGAAGATCAGCGGAATCAGGACAGGATTCAGGAGTATATAGATTTTTATAGAAAGAGACAAATTCATGTAGTATATCCTTACCTTTAAAACAAAGATACCCCAGCAGGCCCTTGGATAGAATCAATCTTTGTCCTCTCTATCCGAATCTTAAGGTAATTAGCCAGTAACTCCCCCATTTTATTCTGGCCACCGTAGTAGCGGGAATTGCATTTGAGTAAAGACATGGAAGCAGCTGTTGTGGTGAATTTATTAAAAGTGAACTTAGCATCGATGAGTTCTCGGAGGGAAGATTCAGAACCAGAACTATAATAAGTATATTCCAAACATTTAATTTTATCCAGAAGTTGAGTTGACTTGGTTATTGATTCCTTCTTCTTTTATGAAACATAATTAATGATAAAGTCTCTGGCAGCTGTTTTAAAAGAATCCCACACCATCACAAAGGGTGAATCTGGGAGGTGGTTAAGTGTAAAAAATTCAGTGACAAAAACATTAAACTGAGTGCAAAAAACAGAGTCAAGGAGTAAAGAATTATTAAATCTCCAATGGCCAGGGTGAGGAGAAAAGGGAATGAGGTCAAGATCAACAAAAACGGGAGCGTGAACTGAGATTAAAATGGATCCGATATCTGAATGAAGGACGAGATGAGCTAAGGATTTACTAAGGAAAAGGTAGTCGATGCGAGACTGGGAGTGGTGAGAGGGGGAGTAGAAAGTGTATTCTCTAAGGTCAGGATTGCAAAGTCTCCAAATATCCACTAATGTATTGTTAAGAATAGATGTAGTAAACTGGGAATGCATTTTGGAGGTAACAAATTTGACTTTAGAGTTTCTATCCAAGATAGGTTCAAATACTTGGTTGCAGTCACCACCAAAAATACCATATTTTCATCAATTGTAACTAACTTATCCGAAATAGCAGGCCAAAACAATTTATCAACACCGGTAGGGGCGTAAACATTAAAAATAACTACAGGTATCTTATCTATATTTAGTTTAACAAGTACCCAACGGCCATGAACGTCACATTCTTGAGATACAACAGAAACATTTAACTTTTTATTGCATAATATCACAGTTCCATTTTTCTTACCCATAGCAGGAGAATGGAAAACGTGACCCACCCAGCAAAGTTTTAGCTTCTAAGCCTCAGCTTCCGAAAGGTGGGATTCTTGGAGGAGAGCTACATCAGCTTTGAGCCTAGTAAGATGCGTTAAAACTTGTTACCATTTAATAGGGTTGTTTAAACCCTTAAAGTTCCAAGTAACTACTCGGAATTTAAATCAAGAAAGGAATGATATAAGAACTTAGTGAAAATAGAAAAAGGAGATGATGAAAAGAAGCAAGAATAAGAGAAGTAGAGATAAAAAAGCATGTAAGAAAAATGAAATGAAGAGAATAAGGTAAGGACCAAAGAAGAAGAAGAGAGAAGTAGAGAAAAAGAGGGAGAAAAGAGAGAAAAAAGTAAGAGATAAGGGACAGAATAGATCAAAAGAAGACACCTAAGAAACATACCAACAGATACAGAACGAAGAACGGGGTGATGACGCCAGAAGATGACGACATCAACAATGGAACGGACGCCATCGAACATCCGAAAAATCCAGCAGAGAACAAAATGAATGGATAACACCGGAATGAAGAGGGGGGAGAGCATATCTGTAAAGAAAATGAAAAGACAAAAGATTAATAGAGAAAACAAGACATACTAGTGCAGGACAATATCAGCAAATAAAGAAAGAACAGTAAAGTGACATGAGGGAAATGACTAGAGATGAATGAGGGAAATAAATAATTAAATTAGACACGTTCAAACTGTTCTTGCAGTGTCCATGACATCAGCACCTGTTGGTGAAAAAAGTCTTGAAGGACAAGTGGATCCTCAAACGTTGTGGTTTTGTCCATGTAAGTTACCTTAAAGAGACACGGGTGAAGTAAACCATACCTGGCATTTAGAACCCACAATTGTGGTCGCAAATAGAAAAATTGTTTCCGATGGTCTGCTGTCACCTTGTCCACATCTTGGAAAAGATACAATCGATGACCCTCCCACATAATGTGCTTTTTAGCTTTGGCAGCTGAAAGGACTTAAAGGAGATCGGTATATTGCAGGAACAGCATAATGACGCCACAAGGTTTGGCAGAAATTTTAGGATCCAGTCTATGCGCACGTTGTATGTTGAACGTAGAAGAGGGAGGAAGATCCAAAATTTTAGGCAGAAAAGATTGAAAAAATGCAGTAGGGTTGGATCCCTCAGTATGCTCAGAAAGTCCATAAATTCTTACATTATTTCTGCGTTTTCGGTTTTCCAAATCCTCCGTCTGCCTCCTCAGAAGTGAAATGTCCTTTTCTAGAACTGAAATCCGAGAACATGAAACCTGAAAGGACTCTGTTGATTGTTCCACCAGGAGAACACGAGATTCAAGAGAGGACCATTTATCATGAAGGAATTGAAGTGTCTTTGTAGTTTCAGCCATGAAGGGCTTTAGCGCACAAATTTCCTCAAGAATAAAGTCCATTGAGGCAGAATGTGAAGAAGAACCTGGGGAGGAAGGATCTTTCTTGAGGCGTTTCGTCGAAGCAGATTGTGGAAGTTTACTCGAAGAAATCGTTTTCGGAATCGCCCCAGAAGTTAATTCAGGTTATAGAGGAGCAGGATTCTCCATGTTCGGGATTGCTGAGTCAGAGTCTGAGGAGTTGCGTGGTTTGATCGAAGATGAGAGCTTGAGGTTACGCAATTTCCCCATGTAGGAAGTGAGCAACCAATGACAAAGCTACAGTCTTCACAAAATATTTCCGTGAAATTAATGTCCAAAGAAACACCAAGTAAATGTTCACACTGAAACACGGTCAAAGAGGAGCCAAACAGTCACATCGATGACGAAGAAATGCAGTTCCATTCATTCAAACGACAAAATGGCGGCCATCAGAAAAGAGGAGATGAGGAAAAATACGATGCTGACTGGAAATGCACCATATAGAATCCTGGTCAAGGCAGGGGAAGGAGGCAGACAGCATGAAAGACGGTAGAAAGTAGAAATGGAAGCATTGCGCTGAAGAAATCGGCACTCGTGCAAAAATAGGAGAGAAGATGAAAAAGAAAATGGCGGCCGCAGTGAAAGCAGTCCGCGTCGCGGTAAAAATTTACTGCATAGCTGCGAGTTGAAAAGAGAAGGAGCAGAGCGAGTGGCTCACCTCATGCTCCCCCAAATGATGCGGGGCTCTGTTGTCAAAGTTCACCGGTGGAAACAGGTGAAAATTGCCGGAGTCAGCGCTCGAGAAGCGGAGTTCCGCCACTAAGCCTCCATCTTGTGCAGTGTCAAGCCACACCCCCCCACTGGAGATTTTTACTTCCCAAATAGAGAGTAAGTCCTAACGTGGAAATCTTCACCATGAATTAATTCGAGTGACCCCTCCTCAGACACAGCCTGCAGCCTTGCCTTGCTGAACGTCCACCTTCTCAGTGAATTTTGCTGAAATTTCCTCTAAGTCCAAAGGTAAGCTCTGACTAAATTGGTGTGTTTTTTTTCTTGTGTTCTGGCTTCACTTTATTACTTCTTGTGTGCTGTGTAAATAAGTTACACATAGCCTCTAAGTTTAGCCTGACTGCATTTGTGCCAAACTTCCAGAGTGTTAAGCACATGTTAATTTGGTGACTTTTGTGGTTCACTCTCTCAGGAATTGTGACTGTTGCTTGAGTAGGGTTAACACCTCCCTCAACCAACAGCTGATTTCTCACACAATAAATTTGATGTTAAAGCATTTTTACAAGAGAAAGCTGCAACATACGGTAACTTGCCACATTCCCCTACAGGTGTGCCTCCATTTATTATATTTAGAGGGTGACATGCACATATTAAACTCACTCTAGTGGGCTAAGAATATCTGATATTCCTATTTCTTCACAAGCTATGTGAGAGATTTGAATACAAGTTATTACAAAGCAAGATACATTAAAAATGTACTATTATAAAGTTAAACTGGCCTAAAATATTGAATTCAAAGATAATGAATGAAACTTAATAGTTTAATTTTTATTTTTTAAATTCATCCCATTTTTCTGTAAGGAAAACGGACTGCATTTTAAAAAAAACCAGCAGGCCACCATCCCAGGGAGTGTTTGCTTATTAAATAAAACAATGGAATGTGGTTAATGGAATTTCAAAGTTTACGTCTCTTGTTATTATTGTATACGTTTCTAAAGATTCTCTTCTGAAAGAAAGAAAAAGGTTGGTGGATCAAACACAATGTAGTTTTGGTCTTACACAATCAAGCCAAGTAAATTGGGGCCAGATGCACAACCGTTTTTTGAAGTCACAAAGGGGTTTGGACCCATTTGCGACTCCTAAAAACATGTGGCCCCTGTACCAACCCAATAGGGTTAGTGAATCCCTTCCTCATAGCGACTCCAAAACCAATGAATGAATGTTTTGCAACTGCAATTACCATCCTTCTCAGAAGGGTAGTAAGGTACTCGCAAATGGAAGGGGCCCCCGGGGACCCCTTCCCCTTTGGGAATGCATGCACAATTATTTTTTAAGGGCAGGCAGTGGTCCAAGGGACCACGTCCTGCCCTTAAAAAATGAAACTTAATAGTTTAATTTTTATTTTTTAAATTCATCCCATTTTTCTGTAAGGAAAACGGGCTGCATTTAAAAAAAAACCAGCAGGCCACCATCCCAGGGAGTGTTTGCCATTTCCAATGGGGTCGCAAATTGTGACTGCCTCATTAATATTCTTGAGGCATGCGTTTTGTGACCCAATTGCGACATGCAAACAGTGTTTCAGAAACTGTTGTACATAGCGTTTTGCGACTCAGACATTGCAACTCGTAATTGCAAAATGATATGGTCGTACATCTGGCCCTTGGTGATGTTGGCAGTTCGGAAAGTGATGTATTTTATTGGCTTTGGTTTACACATCATGATGGTTCTAGTAACAAGGACAAGAAATGTGTTTTGATTTAAATATTTTAGATAGTCCTGATGGCACAAATAATAAAGTGGCTAGTTCTCATGACAGTTCATCACATGCAACATTTGACACATTACATATGAATGAAAAATGTGGAAGAACAGGTTTTAATAGGCATGAAGTTAAATGGCAAAGAAAATTTCATGATTTTGTTGTGCCATTAAACATTTTATTTTCTGCTTAAGGAGGGAGATGTGTGACATATGTATAGTAATGACTTCTTATCTCTTTGTATGGTTATTTTGATGTTATTTTTTGATATATAGTTATTGTCGTACAGAGTGCTTGGAGAGCTCAGACTGGCAAATATGGGATTCCAGATTCCTAATGGATGGCTTGCCAGTTAGAACTTGTCTCCTTGCATATATGCTGCTCTCCATGAGATCCCTGACTTTAATCTCAAAGAAAGAGACCCTCAAGAGGTGTTTTTCCTTTCCTTGTCATCTTACTGGAGAGACGTCACTTCATTACATATTGTGCTTTAGTTTTTTTTTTTAGACAATCTGGGCTTGATTCACAGAATGAATTTAAGACTAAATCCTAAACTTACTACAATTTGGTATTCACAGAATGCACTTACTACTTTCGGGATTCACAGAATGAACGTACGACTTTCGGGATTCACAGAATGAACGTACTACTTTTCGGGATTCACAGAATAGACTTACGACTACTAACTTTACGTCCGCCGCCGGGCCGTAATTTCCGCCACCGGGCCGGATTATACGGCACTTTGGCGGACTTTACGGCATATCAGCGCAAAATCCGATTACGGGCCGTAAATTACGATTACGGGCCGTAAATTATGATTACAGGCCGTTTGTCATGTTAGCCAAGTGGAAACACCTGGCCAAGGTCCACCCATCCCCCACCATGGATCAGCTGACACACAGCAGCCAATCCCAGCCCTGCAGCATGTATGAATGCAGAGCAGACACAAACAGGATGTCACTGAACGTGTTTGTAGCACTACCCCTTGCCATGACCAACCTATTTGGAATGTCCAGCCAGGATGTAAGGGCCAGGTACCGTTTCCCACCTGAAGTAATCCTGGAAATGGTATGTGAGTGGGAGCAGGAACTTGACTCTGTGACCTGCTGCTCACATGCAATACCAGCATACCTCAAGATCCTTTCTGCCCTCCACTTCTTTGCTACTGGGTCCTTCCAAAGGGTCACCAGTGACCATGTGGGCATTTCCCCGGTGAGCCAGTCGCGGTGCCTGCATCAGGTACTGAGATGCATCACTGATAGAGCCCCCAACTACATCAAAATGCCATATACACTGGACATGAGACAAAGGGCAGCAAGAGATTTGTATCTCCTTGCACAATTCCCATGTGTGCTGGGTGCAATAGATTGCACCCATGTGGCCCTTCAGCCACCCGCCACATTGCACACATCTTCTGCAACAGACACAGATGGTATTCCATCAATGTTCAAGCAGTCTGTGATGCCAGTGGAAGGTTCATCAATGTGCATGCAGCGTTCCCAGACAGTACACATGACAGCTTCATATTCCGCATGTCACCTCTTGCTCGGCGTATGGCTGCTGGAGAATTAGGTAACATGTGGCTACTGGGTAAGTACCAAGCACTGAAAATGCGTGATAAGCGTCATTGAAATGTCTGAATGCCCCCCAATAGTAACGATTGTACAATAAGAAACATGGCCCAACAGACACTGCATGTATGAACGTATAGATCATGTTCTGTGAAAGTCAAAGAGTGAAATGTTAACAACTGCCCATTCTTCCCTCCTCAGGCGACGCTGGGTATGCACTCTCTCCACATCTCCTCACCCCTTACAGGTGTGCTAACACTGTACCTCAGCGTAGGTACAATAGGGCACACACACGTACTTGAGCCATCATCGAGCGCACTTTTGGTCTGTTGAAGTCGCGATTCAGATGTCTCGACCGTACAGGGGGTGTGCTTCTGTACTCCCCAGTAGTTGTGTGCAAGATCATACTAGCCTGTTGTGTTTTGCACAACATTGCTCTAATGCATGGCTTACACATGCCTCTCGACCCTCGACTAGCTCTGAATGTGGGAGACCAGGCTATTGCACATGACCGACGTCAGGGCATGCAAGTCTGTGATCTGCTCGTTGCCACGTATTTCGCATGAGCAACCTGTAGTGCCACGGACAACATGTGGTTTGCTGGCTGTTGTCAATGATGAAATGTAGACAGACACAACCGTGTCCATAAATCCCACCCTGAGACGACTTTGCAAACCACACTAACTGCATGCAAATCACAGCTGCTCACAGAAGTCAAAAGGTGGATTGTGCCTCAGGTCACGTGCCCATGTCAGCGACCAGCGTTGTGGACATCCCTTAAACAAACTATTCACGCTGATGACAAACAAGACATGTCCTGAGAGACATACCTGGACCTCATAAGGATGGGTCACCAAATCACAAAAGGTTGCATACTCAGGCCTATGACCACTAGAGAATTGACTCCCCCACAAATGATGGGCCCAGAATGTGAGTGATGATGTCATGGGAGAATCATGCACTATGGGTCAGATTTACAATAAGAGTTGCATCTCTGCATATCAGCAGGGATGCCCCAGTAATTGTGCCTCACAGCAGATATCCCTTGCCCCATTATGGCTGTGCCGCATTTACAAAGCTGTGCGCTGTGGGCCAAGTATAGACAGAAGCGTGAAGCAAATGCTGTCATAAAGGTGAAGCAAGGCAAGCGGCGAGCCGATGCCCAACATGCTGCATCAATTCTCAGGCCTCCTACAAGCTGGTGCAGGGTTGGGACGCAGCATGGCCATGAAAATGACTGAGTGTAATTTTGTACATTTCACGCTGCCACTGGTCGGAGGCGTATGTGTGCTGGAACCCCCCCCCCCGTGCAGGAACGCACAACTGCGGTGCAGGGCCTTACAATATGTCACATTTCACAGATGCATCACGTTGAAGATACCCCACAGCATGGAGTTGGCGTAGCGCTGCCGCGCCGCTAAACTTACGCTACTGTGGCGCAATTGGGGCACACAGGGGTCGTATAGCTGCCCCCATATGTATCTGACATATCCACACTTCTCTACACCAATGTTACAGAACACTTCATTCAACTCTGATACTGAGTACTCAATATGAACTACATGTCCCATAATGCAAAGTATGAGAATAGGAAAGTGGGATGGATGTTGTCAGCCCCCTACACCCTGTCAGTGCATAAATGACATGAAATGAACTGTTCCCCCTTTTGATACATAATCATGAATCACACCTGCATTGTCCTTTCACTTTCCCCTACATCAGAACAACAGGATGGCAGTGGATTTGTTTACTGATTGTGGATGGCCAAGGATGAATAAAAAATGGCTGCAAAATACTTCCTGTGATGTATTTCCTGTCTCCCACTACCTGTATAACATTTTCTGTATGAAATAATGTGTTCCGGGTCATTATCGCAAGTTACGGCGCAAAATCGTAGTTTCCGGCGGCGTATCGTATGCGCGTGCGCGTAAACGACGCTCCGGAACCGGAAACTACGAAATCGGGCCGTAAATTACGAAAATAAACTAGAACACATCATTGCATACAGGCATGGTAATACATGAAGTGGGAGACAGGAAATACATTACAGGAAGTACTTGGCAGCCATTTGGTGGTCATTCTGAGTCATCCTCTATCACTGATCAGATCCTCAGGCATCCTGCTGCTCTCATCTCACCAATTTCCCCATAATGGCTGAGGAATATGAGGAGAGGAGAGAGCCCCCCCTTTCTCAGACAGGGAATTGGACATCTTGGTGGAGGGGGTGCTGGAGAAATTCCCTCAGCTATATGGGGACCCTGAGCACCAGCTGAGCACTGCAGCCCGGGGCAGGCTATGGGCCAACATCGCCGGGCGCTGCAGTGCAGTGGGAGTGTCCACCAGGAGGGCTAGCGCGTGCCGCAAGCGCGGGGAGCATCTGAAGCGGTGGGCCCGTCACAAGGCTACGGAGCTGGCTGGCCTATCCTCCCAGCACCATGTACATCGTCCTCGCCTCTCACCACTGTACAGGAGGGTCCTGCGAGCAGCGTGGCCAACCCTCCATGCTCAGCTGGAGGAGCACGAGCAGCATAGACCTAGTAAGTGCATCATATGCAATATGAGTCTGGGAATATGATGTGAGTGAAACAGTGCTGTACCATTGTGTGTCCCATGCCTCCATTAGCCAATTCCATGTCCAAGCAGCAGTCACCAAGTTTCAAGAGGCACACTGTGGCATATGGACTAAACAGGCCAGACTGCAGTTTGGGAGTCGTAATTTTCTCATGACAACTGGGTAAATGAGCCACACTCATGCATCCATATTGAATTCTGCTCTGCCAGCACCACTACAATTGTACCAGGTCTATCATAACTGATGTGTGCATTGGATGAGCGAAGGTACAGAGACTGTCCAGTCTGCACATGGCAGGCCATAGGGGATTGGATGTTGTGATTAGCATTGCACCTGTAGCGTTGTGTTCCAATTGAGACAGATCATCATGTGCCTTGGAGTCAAGACAGATATTGAGATCCTTGCATCACTCACAAGTTTTCATAGGTCTGCAAGGTGTGTCCACTGACAGACGTCTCACCCTCAGTGGCCTGTATGACATTTTACATGTACAGGTAGCTGTCACAACCACCCACCACAGTTCAGCGGTGTACTGCACTACCTTGTTAGTCAAGTAAGCCACTATGTGGCACTGGATTGTCCGAAGATGTGTGGGGACATCAAAAGGCTAGACACACAATGTAGCTAGAGGAGTACTCCAGACCCCACTTGGATGTGTGACCCACATTTGTCTTGTCCCATACAATGCGCTTAGAGACCCCGGTGGTTATAACGCGCGATATAAATTAAATAAATAAATAAATTAAATAAATAAATGCTACAAAGCAGATGACACTTGTCCAGACGTTAAATAGCTGCAAATCAATATCAATGGCCAATATCTATTATATCTGGACTCTTCATATTCTCCTCTGGTGGGCTTGTAGTTGAACTGGCAAATGCAGCAGTGACATGACACACAGATCACAACAATGCCAAGGTTGAGGTTTGGATAATGCAGTTGTGCCAGCCACAATAATACACATGAGATGTCCATGTCAAACTCAAATCCGTATATGACAGTGTGCATACATGTAATGTAAGTGCATGGACAGATTGGGGGTTGGGAGCACACTGCCTCACAGTCCCAGCACAGTTTGTCCCTTTGCATCCTGGTAAATGCAGTACACATTCCAAACTTACTTTGGAATAATCTGGAGTCATACACCAAATTTGCTGCTGACTTTGCTGTAAATCCCTAGACACGTGTTCCTGAAATGAGCGCTACATCAGTACAGAGCAGCAGTTTCAGAGAGAGCAAAGTAAATCATCTTTGTTTGCTGTGTGCCTGTGAGTGTTACTGTGACCTGAGAATAACTTGGCAGCATTCCCAGCAAACACAGATGATTCAGGAGTTAGTTAGTACTGTACACAGCATATACCCGGATGCAAAGGGGCAAACTGTGCTGGGACTGTGAGGCAGTGTGCTCCCAACCACCATTTAGTCCATAAGGAGTGATGGGCAGATCAACAAGGCACTTGCGCCCCTTTGCACCGCCATTGGGTCACTTTAGTGACGCAGCGGCGGAGCACACAAAGCGCCATGCTGCTGGACTATTACAACGTGACGCATACGGTGCAGGATCGCATCCTAAAAGTGGCTGAGTGAAACTACAAGATTTCACTCAGTCACTATTAGGGCCAAACGAAGTCAAATCTACGCACCTGCTTGAAGCAGGTGTAAGGATTGCCGCAGCATGTTAGCGATCGTGCAACCCCGAGCCTTGCTGGAGGCGGGTTCGCACTTGCCACGCCACTCCAGCAAAGCCCGGCTCTTCCACCGGAGATGCATCGCACATCTGCCCACCCAAGCGCCACGGTGTGACGCTTTGTACATGTGGCCCATCAGGGGTGACGCACGGGTGGGCTGATGCGTTGCAACTCATCAGACACACCTCTGCTGATTAGCGGAGATGCGCCAGAAGTTGTAAATCACCCCCTGATAACTGTACAGTGTGATCAGAGATAAACAAATTTCGACCTAGGCTATCCTATGTATGTGTAGCGTCATGCATGGAACAACCACCACATCAAGATTTTGCTTACACTTCTGCAGGCACGGTTGATGAGACAGGAGATCCGCAGTAACAAGTCCGGAAAGTAGACCATCAGTTTGGCGATGACTAAACCCTCTTTCCACAAGCGATGAAGGAGAAGAGGAGGAGGAGGAGTAGGAGGAGGAGGAGGAGGAGGGGGGGTCATCAACATCTGCAGGCCAGAGGGTTTCACCCACCCGGGACGAAGACGAACACGACACTGAAGGGGGGGTGAAGGACCGGACACCTCGGACCATGATGTGGGGCATAGCCCCTCACCCACATGTACCTCACCAGTGGGTCACAAAGAGGTGTCCACGGGCAGGCCAACGTTCAATCTGGGCCTGCCATCTGCCCCACCGTACCTCTAGAGTCCCCCATGCCATCGGGGGCTCCTGCTCAATCCCCTGATACCTGTCCCCCTCCTCTTAGCCGCCAAGCCAAACTCATCAGCTCGGGACCTGAGGCACCACGTCCCTTCTGTGTCCCCCCCCAGTGCCGGTGCTGTTCCTCCTTTGGCTGTGCCAGGGGACTTGAGTTGGATGGTCGAGGGTCAACCTGACATGTCCGCTCGCATCTTGCTACAGGTGTGTCTGGAGATACGCTTGATGCAAGTGCACCTAGTCCAATCTATGGACAACATCGGCACCCAAGTCCAGTCCCTGAACACAGCCATTTCGTCTTTCATCTCCCAAGTGCCTTCCCATACCACCGTCAATGTGTCCCCCTGTCTGTTGGCCCACACTGGTTCCCCCCATACTCCTCGTGTGTCACGTTCCCGTGTGGTGCCTGTTCCTGCATCAACCAGACGTCTGGATGTGTCCGACCCTGAGGATAGAGACATTGTGCTCCTGGATGATGACCAGAAAGACACTTGACTGTTGGACTGAGACATTGTTTTGGACGAAGATTTCTTTCTCCCCTTGTGAATAGACTGGTTCCCATGACGCTACCTGACGTATTATTTCTGTTTTGCCCCACCCAAATCCAAGTTCCCTTCTCCTTCTGCATTAAGATCATCATTTGTTTTCCTTTCTCCCTTCCAAACGAACGGTTTGTTGGTGTTCCTACATAAATAACTTTGCAGAATTATACTTTGTCTGACTAGTTTGACTTCATTTTGAATGTCTATTCCCAAATATAGACACATATTTCGTAAGTCATATGCTATGCACACTACAACGTGTTGCTATGATGTGTTACACTTGTACCTGTCTCACACACACACACACATGCCTACATCGTCAGAGGAGACATAGTACACAACAGGATATTACTGTAGTAGATATTTATTGTCAAAATACTCCTAAGGAGCCCAAAACAAATAAGCCATTTCAATGGCGGTCATGTTTGCGTTTCCGCAATTGTGGGGGGGAGGAACGCGGTGAGGGGTGAGGTTGAGGTTGTCGCCTTTGTGTCTGTGGGTGTTGTCCAGGCTGATCAAGAGGTGCAGGTGCCGATGGTGTCTGCACATTAGGTATCTGTGGCTGGACAAGGGCTGGTTGATCAGGTGGTTGAAGTGACTGTGCAGAGGTTGGTGGTGTTTGGGCAGGTACTGGGGGTGGTGGGAGTGACTGTGCAGAGGTTGGTGATCTTCAGGCGGGTGGTGGGAGTGACTGTGCAGAGGTTGGTGGTGTCTGGGCAGGTAGTGGGGGTGGCGGGAGTGACTGTGCAGAGGTTGGTGGTCTTCGGGCAGGTGGTGGGGGTGGTGGGAGTGACTGTGCAGAGGTTGGTGGTGTCTGGGCAGGTAGTGGGGGTGGTGGGAGTGACTGTGCAGAGGTTGGTGGTGTTTGGGCAGGTAGTGGGGGTGGTGGGAGTGACTGTACAGAGGTTGGTGGTGTCTGGGCAGGTAGTGGGGGTGGTGGGAGTGACTGTGCAGAGGTTGGTGGTGTTTGGGCAGGTAGTGGGGGTGGTGGGAGTGACTGTGCAGGGTGCGGGTGTGTTTGTGTACCTTGGCTGTGGTGCTGTGCAGTTTGTGTTACAGGTGTGGGGATGTGCTGTCCTACAGGCCGACATGATTGTTCCCCTCCCTGCGTTGGCCGTGAAGGTAGACTTTGGATCACTCTCACCATGCACTCCATCATCTTCATGGCCAAGGCATGGTGCATTGCACTCTCTTCCCTTTGAATGGATATCAGGTCTCTCATATTTCTAGACATTTCCTGCCAATTGCTATCCATCCTGTCCAAAGCTTGGCCCACCCTGTCCACCACCTGAGGGAATTGGCCCATGTCCTGCAGGGACCCATAAATGTCAGACAGGGTAGCCCCTATGGCCTGAATGTCCTTCCTCACATCTGCCTGCTGTCGGAAGAAGTCCTGCTCCCACTGGCCACCATCGTCATGTGCAGGCCCCCTCTGCTGGTGTCTGCCAGGGATGAGATGAGCAGGTCCAAAAACAGGGGGGCTGGCAGGTAGAAGTCTGTGGGCAGGAGAAGGGTTCCCAGGGGATACCTGGTCCACAACAGGGGTGGTACTTCCCACAGATGGTGGAGAGAATGGCAGGGATTCACTGCGTAGGGAAGAGTGGGTAGGGGAACCACCATGTTAGTCCCGGACGTGAGGGCTGTGAGTGAGTGATGTCTGTGAGTGGATGTGTGGTAGCCGTGGCTGTATTGATGTTTGCCGTAGTATTGATGGTTTGAGAGGAGGCAGACGGGCGTTGCTTGTCAGAAGATGTGAGGCGGGGACGTCAGTATTGTCATCCCCAGAGTCAAACAAATTGTACTCATCATCCTCCTCAAAGGGAACGTCCTCTTGATCTTGATCCTCCTCCTCTCGGGCATGAGTTGCAGCCGACATTGCTGCCTGGAGGATCAGGGGATTCTCCCCTCGGATTTCCCGTCGGCCAGCACTGGTTGTCGGTCTGTCAGCCTCTCCCACACCATCATCTGAAACACAGAGGTTGCAACTGTATTAGTGATTGACCAGGTATTACATGTGCAGCAACACCAGGGTTGTATTTACTGCACCTTGCATCAGCAGATGAGGATCATGTGATCTGGTTTGGGTACCACCACAAATGGCCGCTCACCCCATAGCCCTGAGGTGTTACACGGAGATCTACATGATACTAGCAAACTCACCAGTTCCAGCCACAACTCTCTGTCCCTTTGCGTTCCCTCCTAGTGTATCCTGCTGCACCTGTCTCACCATAGTTGTTGTAGACATAGCTGTAGAGGGTAGAAACAACATTCTCAACAATCTGCCTCACCAAATGACAGACATGCATATGTGTCACTCCTGGTCTGTATTTCACTTTGTAATCAACAACTGTTGATTCCATGTAGAAGGGGATCTCGATCTCTGTAATGGCTTTGTAATCTAAGCTGTTGACACTCTTCATACCCGATTTACCTGAGGGACAGGTGCATGACAGTTTCACAGCTGCAGCCAGGATGTCATGCATCCCCCGGGATGGTGTCCGCTGCAGTGGTCTCATCCTGTCAGCATCTGTGATGAGAAATACATGTCCATATTTTCGTACAACAGATTGTAGCTATTAGAACAAATTACATTCTCATTAGCCATTTGTGGATAATCAAGGACGCTGTGCAGCATGCGTAGCTCATTGACTTAACATGTGGGCACCTGCTCACAAGCAGCATTTGCAAGCTTACAGCCATGCGGCACTGACATCAATAAGATGACACATCAACTGACGGACTTGTATGAGAAGGTTACTGATTTCACCCTTACCATTGTGACTGACTATTTTCATGGGTGTAATGTTGTCTGTTGACAAGTCAGAAAGGAGTTCATGTGTGAGATGTGCAATTGTCAGGGGCCTGATGTTGCCCATATGTGCTTCCCTTCCCATGAGGTCACACAGCTCATTATTGAATGAGAGAACACAGATTACTAATGTCCATCCTTTGAGTGTTCTCTGTTGCCATGCTCCATTTCCAACATCATGGCACTACTTACATGACAACAGATAGTGTCTTGTGTGTGCAGCAGACATCCAAACCTCATATTTCATACACTCACCTATACATGTGAATATGGTAGAAGGGAGGCAAGCAGAAGACAACATTTGGTTTAGATCACACATTGCAGATGAGGTGAGAAGCTTTGAATCCGCGCACCTGCACTGGATTATCCTGTTGCTCATCAGCAAAATAATTTTGCAGGTGTAACTGCATGAAGAATCACCTTCGTAGCCCCTACACCCATCTCACAGGTACACAACTGGCAACAGTGTGTGCCTCAGCCATGCCAATTTCACAATGATTCGACCATGTTAATTTTTCTTGGGATTTAGCACATCATTGACTTGCAAGCCTGTTGTGTTGTGGACGTTTCTTATGACACATTGTTCTATTGTATGTCCATTGTGCACACACTTGGCATACATTTTGTGTCAGCATCTCATTTGCCACCAGGGTCTGATCGGCCATGTGTTCAAATGCCCTATGTGAGCATATTGTGATGCCGGATTACAGTGGTGTACAACACATACGGTGGAGGTGAAAGGCACAATTTATAAGCATTCAGCAAGCTTGACTTACCGTGGCCCAGCACCGGAGCAGTCTGTGTTCCCTGGATAGATGTGAAGTCCAACCTAGTAGCAGAAGTCAGTGGGCGTCTGGGGTTATGGGAGAACCGCATTGGGCCTACAATAATAAGTTTGTTTGGCAACTTTATATTCCTGCTGCCACATGTGATGCATTGGATTCCTGGCACAGGACGGGCACAAGCAGTCACAGTCACCACCGTTGTAGAAGTGTGTCATACATTATGTAATGAGTGATCCCACATATAACTTAGATTGGGCCCACTACCTTGATGCTGCCTATATCACAATGACATGCCTACGAATCCAGAGGTGAAGTCCACTATCGTGTTTTGTTGATGTCCGGTAATTATCCATCCAATGTAAGCTGTACATGATCAGCTGTGTGGACTGTGCTGAACAAAGTATGTATGAAAGATTAGAAGTTGGACAGTGTATGCATTGTCAATACTACAGACCCTGGTATCTCCCTGTTTGGTCTTCATTTCCGTATCGATGCAAATGCTACTTCTTGATTAGGTCTACAAACAATATTACAATATGGTGTGTACACCCTTTTGACTTGTTGTGGCCCTCGATTACAGGATTGCTTTCCCCGTTCTGGGTCTGTTGGTGTAATACATGTTGTGTACCACATTTACAAAGGTCTGATGAGGCAAGACATTTTATAATTTGTCTTTCGCTGTTCACAAATGTCATATGTTAAAGGTGAATGTCCATTGACATCTCCAATTGTAATACAGCAAATGTAGCATAAATGGTTGTCTTACATAGATGGGCACTATTTGTCCCTCTGTTGTCTTCTGACGATGTATGCATTTTGAACATCTCCTGTCCACTTTGACTTACCAGTTAGTGTGGTTGACATGCCTTCATCGGTACATTGCCGATTTCTCCTATGCGATGCGGTGACCTCTGCTACTGAAGCTGTCGGTGCTCTGGCTAGATGTGTCAATGGGTGAGAAGAGAGAAAAGTAGACAAATGGGAAATGTGCTTGTGTAACGTTGCGGGGATTTCCCCATATCTTCTGTGTGATAACAGTATTGTGTGGAACTGCCGCAGACGGGGCAGGTAGGAGCAGTGGTGTGTTGGGGATGTAATGGCGTGGCAGATTGGAAATTGGACAACAGGATAGGTGTTGGACATATTCACATCAGAGGGTACTCTCACCATCTGCTTTGTGATTTAGGCCACGGTACAAAAGGGGGTGCTGATGGACGGAGAATCTGCATCAATCAAACACTCACACCCAGTCAAAAGATCTGGGTTTAATCCATCACCGATCTTTAGCCCACTCTGTCACCCCAGTTCAGACATGGCTATATGCAAATCAGTCTGACCCTGTGCCTCATCCAGCCCGTCCAGCCCGAACTGCCGTGAGTCCCTTGCTCACTTTGCCACTGGATTCAAGCAAGCCGGGCTGAAGACGGCTGGAATGCCAGAAACCGGTCCTCGGAAGCTTGTTTCCGGTCCAGGGAAGACATGGCTTGGCAGTTCGGTCTGTACTGTTCCCATGCGGCACAGGGTCAGAATGATTTGCATATAGCCATGTCTGAACTGGGGTGGCAGAGTGGGCTAAAGAACGGTGATGGATTAAACCCAGATCTTTTGACTGGGTGTGATTGTTTGATTGATTCGAATGCTCCGTCCATCACCACCCCCTTTTGTACCGCTTTTGGCGCCATAAGTGTGGCAGGGTATACTCAGACGTGAGTCCCTTGCTCACTTTGCCACTGGATTCAAGCAAGCCGGGCTGAAGACGGCTGGAATGCCAGAAACCGGTCCTCGGAAGCTTCTTTCCGGTCCAGGGAAGACATGGCTTGGCAGTTCGGGCTTTACTATTCCCATGAGGCACAGGGTCAGACTGATTTGCATATAGCCATGTCTGAACTGGGGTGGCAGAGTGGGCTAAAGAACCGTGATGGATTAAACCCAGATCTTTTGACTGGGTGTGAGTGTTTGACTGATTTGAATGCACCGTCCATCACCACCCCCTTTAGTACCACTTTTGGCCGCCATAAGTGTGGCAGGGTATACTCAGACGTGAGTCCCTTGCTCACTTTGCCACTGGATTCAAGCAAGCCGGCTGAAGACGTCTGGAATGCCAGAAACCGGTCCTCGGAAGCTTGTTTCCGGTCCAGGGAAGACATGGCTTGGCAGTTAGGGCTGTACTGTTCCCATGAGGCACAGGGTCAGACTGATTTGCATATAGCCATGTCTGAACTGGGGTGGCAGAGTGGGCTAAAGAACGGTGATGGATTAAACCCAGATCTTTTGACTGGGTGTGAGTGTTTTATTGATTCAAATGCTCCGTCAATCACCAGCCCCTTTTGTACCGCTTTTGGCCACCATAAGTGTGGCAGGGTATACTCTGACGTGAGGTGCTTGCTCCCTTTGCCACTGGATTCAAGCAAGCCGGGCTGAAGACGGCTGGAATGCCAGAAACCGGTCCTCGGAAGCTTGTTTCCGGTCCAGGGAAGACATGGCTTGGCAGTTCGGGCTGTACTGTTCCCATGAGGCACAGGGTCAGACTGATTTGCATATAGCCATGTCCGAACTGGGGTGGCAGAGTGGGCTAAAGAACAGTGATGGATTAAACCCAGATCTTTTGACTGGGTGTGAGTGTTTTTAATGATTTGAATGCACCGTCCATCACCACCCCCTTTAGTACCACTTTTGGCCGCCATAAGTGTGGCAGGGTATACTCAGACGTGAGTCCCTTGCTCACTTTGCCACTGGATTCAAGCAAGCCGGCTGAAGACGTCTGGAATGCCAGAAACCGGTCCTCGGAAGCTTGTTTCCGGTCCAGGGAAGACATGGCTTGGCAGTTCGGGCTGTACTGTTCCCATGAGGCACAGGGTCAGACTGATTTGCATATAGCCATGTCTGAACTGGGGTGGCAGAGTGGGCTAAAGAACGGTGATGGATTAAACCCAGATCTTTTGACTGGGTGTGAGTGTTTGATTGATTCAAATGCTCCGTCAATCACCACCCCCTTTTGTACCGCTTTTGAGCGCCATAAGTGTGGGAGGGTATGCTCAGACGTGAGTCCCTTGCTCCCTTTGCCACTGGATTCAAGCAAGCCGGGCTGAAGACGGCTGGAATGCCAGAAACCGGTCCTCGGAAGCTTGTTTCCGGTCCAGGGAAGACATGGCTTGGCAGTTCGGGCTGTACGGTTCCCATGAGGCACAGGGTCAGACTGATTTGCATATAGCCATGTCTGAACTGGGGTGGCAGAGTGGGCTAGAGAACGGTGATGGATTAAACCCAGATCTTTTGACTGGGTGTGAGTGTTTGATTGATTCAAATGCTCCGTCCATCACCACCCCCTTTTGTACCGCTTTTGGCCACCATAAGTGTGGCAGGGTATACTCAGACGTGAGTCCCTTGCTCACTTTGCCACTGGATTCGAGCAAGCCGGGCTGAAGACGGCGGGAATGCCAGAAACCGGTCCTCGGAAGATTGTTTCCGGTCCAGGGAAGACATGGCTTGGCAGCTCGGGCTGTACTGTTCCCATGAGGCACAGGGTCAGACTGATATGCAAATAGCCATGTCTGAACTGGGGTGGCAGAGTGGGCTAAAGAACGGTGATGGATTAAACCCAGATATTTTGACTGGGTGTGAGTGTTTGATTGATTCGAATGCTCCGTCCATCACCACCCCCTTTTGTACCGCTTGTGATTTAGGCCGGCACAGGGTGATGTACTTTTTGGAGACTTTTGTGGCAGGTTTACAGGCCCCTGGGAAAAAATATTTACACTGCTGTTGCATCACTTCTGTGACACAACAGTGGTGTACAACAGACAACACATTTAGGATTATTCGCAACGTGACGCTATTATGGTGAATCGTCATGTTGTGAGGCCATGCGCAACGTCAGCTTGGAGGTAGGCAGGGTGTGCACTCCTTTGGTATATGCCGCGTCCAAGTGAGTCACTGTAATCTACATCAGTGGTTCCCAAACTTTTGACTCCTGAGGACCCCCATTGAGTTACCACTGGAAGCCGGGGTTCCCTCATGCAATTTGTATGAGTTAAATTTCAATCATTTTAACAGTAATTTGAGAAAAATACACACGTGTGCACACAAAACAAATACTCAAAGTACTAAGGATTTTGGGGAAAGATGTGCGAACATTTAATTTAGCGCCTCGCAATTTGCAACACATTTCGAGTGGCAAATTGCGAGTCGCTAAATGAAATGTACAACAGTGTGTTTAACACTGTCTGAGATTCCCAATGGGGTCGCAAATTGCGAGGTTCATTCATATTATTGACCCTCTTGCAATTTGCATGCCCATTGGGAATGCCAGCCCTCCCAGGTAAGGTGGCCTGCTGGGCTCTGCAGGCCACCATGTTGGGGACAGCTTTTAAATAAAGCAGGTTTGAAAAGAAAATGCTGTCTGTTTACAATGCATTTAATAAAATGAATCAAGAAAATGAAAAGTTGTCTTTAAATTTTCTAAGGGCAGGCAGAGGTCCCTGGGACCACTGCCTGCCCTTAGAAAATAATTTTGCATGCATTTGCAAAGGGGAAGGGGTCCCGTGGAGACCCCTTCCCATTTGAGAATGCATTACCATCTACTTGAAGTAGGTGGTAATTGTGACTGTTTTGCGACCACAAACATTAGTAAATGGTTTTGAGACTCGCTATTTGGAAGGGAATGCCGCTTCCAAATAGCAAGATGCAAAACCTATTTCGAGAGTTGCAAACAAATTGCAACTCGCTAAATCGGCTATGTGCATGGCCCAATAGGTTTTTGCATGCGCAAACGGGTTAGCGAACCCGTTTGTGCATATTAAAACCGATCGTACATCTGGCCCTTAGTGTTTTATATTGAAGTAATAGGCCCTCTGTCAAATGTTTTTCATTTGTTTTATAGCATCTTTCATACCAATGTAGAATGTCAGAGCACTTTACATCACACACATATAGAGACATTGAATCGTACATGTAAATCAGTGTGTATATAACATGTTTAAAGAGTGCTTGGTCTGGAAAAGCACAAACTCAGGATTCAGAACATGACACAGTGGCTAGCATTGACTTTAGCATACAAAATGTTTTTCCACCAAAATATTTCTTTTAAGCAGCATCAGGATAATTAATAACTGGGAGAAAATTTAAGTTACTAACTGGTACCATGCAGTTTGCAGGCAGCTCTTTGATGACAGTTTATAGGTCCCTCAGCTAGATTACGACTGTCACTCATGAAGTGCACAGTAACAAAAGAATCTCTGTGACAAAAGCAGTAACCACCAACCTAGGTACATACAATACTGCTTTTTAAGATGCATTTTATACGTTCTTTGCAGTAGGCACATTTACTCTCTGTGCTACATTAGTTAAATTACAGCTGCCACTGAACAACATTCTCCTCATGCTCCAGCAGGTACATTAATCACTGGCATTCTCTTGACACTTTTTTTGTTGCTGGAAAGCTGCTAATTATACAAGAAAGTTTCTGTGCTTTTAAAACTGTTGCCTACGGACCCCCTGGAAATGTGTTACGGACCCCTGGGGGTCCGCGGAGCACAGTTTGGGAAACACTGATCTACATGAATTCACAGTATCACTTATCAGAGGCTGCTGCGATGCAACCTTACGCCTGTTTGAGGCAGACGTAAGGAGTGGCACAGCACGTTAGGTATGGGCAGTGCATGGATATTGTTGGAGTTGCAACGCTCTTGCGACACAACTTCAGCAAAGCCCCCACTAGACACCATCAGATTCAACACACATCTCTCTCTTCCTGCACCACAGTGCACCACCATATGTACACAACACATCAGTGTTTGCACAAGGGTTGAATTGGTCACATGTCACATTGGTACTGGCACTTCCCTGCTAATGTTTGTCTTTAGCTAATTTATTTATTTAACTTAATTTAAAATTTCCATTTGTCATTGCACATTTTCTGTCAATATGTACAGTTATTGAATTAGCTGGGTTGTGTATGTATGGCATCAGTACTATGTACATGTTTTTAATTGGGTGGGGGGTATTGGCCTTTTCTGATGCAAAGTATTCTGGGACTTGTGGTGCTATGTAGTGGGTGACACATGAGTCTCTGACTAACCATATATTTATATGCACTTAGGACAATTTCCATGATCACTATAACAGTGTAACACAGAAAATCTCTTCATGCACATTTTCTTTTCATTCCACTTACCTGGTACCACGTGGCGGACCTCACTGACAGGCAGCCCATGGACCATGTGGGGGTGTATTGTTGTCAGGATATCCTCCTCCAGTGGGGCGAGCTGGATGCGGGGTCCAGGGCATGCAGCAGGGAGGATTCTGCGCAGTTCTATCCGGGAATATTTTTCCTTGACCCTCTGCTTTTCGTCCTGCCACTTTTTTTTAATGTCCTGTATAGTTCGCCTCTCCACCCCCAGGGCTGAGACAGCAGTGGCTATCTGCTGCCATAGTTCTTGCTTCTGTGCCCTACTGGTGCAATATGGTGGTAGCCCAAATAGGCGATTGTGGTGCCTTACTATGTATTCCACTAGTATGGTGGTCTCCTCTGCTGTGAATTTTTTTTCCTTCTCATCTCCATGTTCTCTGGCACTGGAAGCGTTGTAATAACAGTCTCTCTGTGGCCAAACCTATTCCTTCACTGTGTGCTGCTTTTATGTGTTTTGTGGTACTGGTCAATTAGTGTTAATTAGCTTCAGCTGGAGCGTGGTGGGGGATGGTAGGCAGTGGCAGCATACACCATGGCAAAATGGAGCTGTTGGCTGGGATTGGCTGCTGTGTGTCAGCTGATCCATGCTGGGGGATGGGTGGAGTGGCCAGGTGTTTCCCCTTGCTAACATGACCAACGGCCTGTAATCGTAATTTACGTCCCGTAATCGTAATTTACGGCCCGTAATTGTAATTTATGGCACGTAATCGTAATTTACGGCCCGTACTCGGAGTCTACGATGATTTGCCGTAAAGTCCGCCAAAGTGCCGTAAAATCCGGCCCGGTGGCGGAAATTACGGCCTGGCGGCGGACGTAAAGTTAGTAGTCGTAAGTCTATTCTGTGAATCCCAAAAGTAGTAAGTTCATTCTGTGAATCCCGAAAGAAGTAAGTCATTCTATGAATCCCGAAAGTAGTAGGTGCTTTCTGTGAATACCAGATGGTAGTAAGTGCATTCTGTGAATACCAATTTTTAGTAAGTTTAGGATTTAGTCTTAAGTTCATTCTGTTAATCGGGCCCAATGCCTTGGTGATCTACATTACACAAAATAATTATAGACAATAGCTTTGCTTAGAGTGCAATGGCCACTATTTTGTTAATACCAAAGGGTCTCCTGTGACCATGCTTCACAGGCAAGGCAGTATTAATGCTTGCATTAGGAGCTGGGATGCATCAACAGAAGAGTGCACCACTGTATCACTATGCTACAGTGTCTGGCAGAAAGGCAAAGGTTGGCAATGGAACTTTTGCCTTTGCCCATTTCCCTCGTGTACTGGGTGCCATTGACTGCACCCAAGTGACTCTTAACTACCGTCTCCACTCAACACACCTACTACACAGCAGACAGTGTTGGCACTCCAATAATGTGCAGTCTGCCTGCGATGCCAGGGGCTGAAGTGTATGCTGCCTTTCCTGAATGCACACTCTAAAGTTTCATATTCCGTCTATCACCTCTTGCACATCATTTGGATTCTAGGGGTTCCAGTGAAATGTGGTTTCTTGGTAAGTACCACCTCACATTGGACTGGTATTGTATCTGGGGGGCCATCTCACAGTTTCCAAGAATTGTTACAACACAATATATGCACATGACCCTGACATACACTGCATGTAGGTAGGCATGCATAATGTAGTTCAGTTAGAATAGAGGACCCTTGTTAAAATGATTTTTTTTCAAATGAAGCTGGGTATGCTCTTTCTCTCTCTCCCCATCTCTGCACACCCTGCAGATGTCCAAATAGAATATCTCAGGGCACCCATGCGTACATGCTCCATTAGTAAATGCACTTTATTTGAATGCAGAAAACACTCCGTTTGTGATTCAGATTTCTTAACCACATATTGGGGTTGATTGTGTACTCCCTAAAAGCTGTGTGCAAGATTGTTGTAGCCTGTTGTGTATTGTACAACTTCACCAGATGATGGAGCTTATATATATATATATATATCTTGATTCTTATCAATGACCACATCCTGTCACTAGGTTAGGGTCTGCAGGTGCAGGATAAACTGGTCAACTACTTTTTCTTGAGCTCATTGTTTTGTTACTGTATTCATGTGATTAGACAGTCTTGTTAATTAAGACATTTTTGATGACTAACTCACTGTTCATAAATACTACACTTATCAAGAGCAACAAGCAAACATTTTAATTCACATCCAACACTCATTTATGTGTGAAACATTATGTCAGTGCATGTCCATTTGTCACAGATTCACATTAGATTGTATTTTAATACAGGTTGGTAAGGTAGTCTACCTCTTGCATGCAATACCTCCTTCCCATATGGGATGTCCTGCTATGTACACAGTGCAGAGACTCCACTCTCAGGTGGAGGCTCCACACTTGGGATAGAGATCTTTGCTTATTGCTGATATACCAGAAATTACATACAGGAAGAGGAAGTTGGCCATATTGTTTTCAATTTGAACCATCCTCTCCTCAAAGAAGCATAATACTCTGACCTGCTGCTCCTTTGCCAAATCTGTCATTCAACATGGCTGGGGGCTTTAAGAGAATCTCCTCTTTTTCTGAAACTAAATGAACCATCTTAAGAAAGAAGATTGTAGCCAAACACCTTCAGCTTTATAAGTGACCTGATACCCTGCTAACCCAACTCTGGCTGGAATTGCCGTGTTCCACAGTGCAGTGGGTGTCCACTACTAGTGGGGTAAGCTGTGCCGTAAACACTGTAATTACTGTGGTGGCTGAGCTCATACTGACCCCAAGGACATTATGGACTTGGCCTCATAGCCACATACGCAGCCCCCCGCATGACACCACTGTACCAGAAGGTCATGAAAGCTGCTGGCCAACCCTCCATGCTCAGTAGGATGATTTGAGCAAGAGACACAGTAAGTAAAAATATATCTGTATTTGGCACAAAATACATGAGTTTTGAGAGAATTTACCAGTCATTTGGTCACTTTGATCTTCCTCATAATCTTACTTATTCTCTTTAACATGTTTTGTGGCTGTCTGGAAGTTTGTGTATGTCACATTTATTAACATGAATGTGCATTGCCTGTTCCCTTTGTCTTGACGGTTTATTGTTTTTCTGACATTTTGGAAAGGATGGCATTTTGTACATTTAACTTTCTTCCTAAACAGCAAACATGTGATATTTTTCTTTACAGGTTAACACAATTAGTGGATAATGTCCTAAACCTTTGTGGTCAACCTTTGTATATATATTTGTACAATTCAAACTCCTTTAGATATGTTTTGTGGGCTGGTGGCAAAAATGGTTCCTTGAACAGAAGCAGTGTGTGTAACCTGTTGTGAGCCTAAATTTAAAATAAATGTACAATTATTTTACCTAACAATGTGCATACTTTGACTCGCTGATACATCATCTATATAGTGGGTTAGCCATTAATGGACTTTTAATTCACATCATTTTCCTTTGAAAACACAGGATAAGAAGTAGTCTCGTATTTCCACTAGCCCCACCCAAACACCTGCAGCCTTAGATCCATGGTGGACTCCCGCTGCACCACTTGAATCTTCTTCTCCTCCCAGTTTCTACTTGAAAGATCGAGAGTCAAGGGAAAATTCTGCATTTGACACTGCACACCACTATTGTGATGCCCAATCCCCTCTAACTAAGTCTGTGCCAGGCTGAATTCAAGGAGTTGATGATATTAGTTGTAGAGTCCGAGGGTGCTCCCTCTTGGGACATCTGGAACATTATGGGAGAAGTCTGGATGCTCCAAAAGCTGGTCTCTGGGCAGCTCCAAACTTTAACTGATGCCATTATCCCCTTGACTGAAGTGATTTTGTCTCATCTGCACCACCTCCTGTAATTTCACCTCTCAGTTTGTTTGTCCTCTCTGTTTCCTCTGCACGCCTCAGGTTCTTTCTTTCCAGAAGTTGTCTTTTCCTGCAAAAGCCAGCCAATTTACACCTGCATTGGACAATGATTTAAATATTATTGCCAAAACAGAGTTAGGATGTCCAGTGGCATTTGCCCCGAAGTCAAGACCCTGAGCTGAACCCATCCTTTGGCCTTGGGGTATGACTTTTATAATTTAATAATTTGACTTTTTGGGGGGCAGTTGTAGGACTCTTTGTCTATTGACTGATTCTCTTGATGCTTCCTGTTTATTTTTTTTAATTTACCCAAACCCAAGTTTTCCTTTCTAATATGCTTTAGGAGTTACTTTGTTTTAATTTTCCCCTTCCTAAGGAAAGTTTTTGGAGAATTTGAAATTACTTTGTTCTAAGACAAAAACTAAGAATATTCTGAGGATATACAACTGAACTCAAACAATTTCGTAACATGTTCCCTTTGAAAATGTACCAAGTCAACATAAATACCATTATACTATGTGGGAAATGAAGCAAAACATTGATGAAAGGTTGACAGAGGTTTGTGGTGTAACAAGGGCTTACATTTTCATTTAGATAATATTGTGATAAAAATAAGTGAGCACACTTATCACGGGGTTTTCCTCCTAGTGCTCTTCCTGTGCAAGGCTGGTGGGGAGAGTCTTTGATACTGCGAGTGTGTTCTGGGTGGATGTGCAGGGGGCTCTGCATGTTGGGTGAGTGGTGCTGCCGGTGATGCAGGAGGCACTGTAATTGATGCTGGAGAGGTTGCCATTGGTTGTGGGGGTGGTACAGCTGGTGGTGCAGGCTGTGCTGTTGGTGGAAGTGCAATTGAGGCAGTTGTATGTGCATAATCACATGTGTGCATTGAGCATGAAGAATTAATTTAGATTTTTTTGCTAATTACCAGTATCATCTTCATGGCCAAGACAGTGTGTCTTGCACTTTACTTACTACAAATTCTTAGTTGCTCTTGATCTAACTTTTCCATGTCTTGGTAACATTTTACAACATTATCCATGCCTGCCTGTCAATCATGTGGGGGAGTCCTTGAAGCAATTCTGCAAATTCATGCAGAGTGCCCCCCATTGCACAAATATGCTGCTGCAAATCAGTTTGTTGCTGGAAACAGTATCCTGCCAGTAGCTGGCATGCGCCCATGAAAACCCGCCCTCATGCCTCAAATAGGAAACACGTTTACCAGCATGGACAGGGGTGGCACTTTTGAGAGTATGGAGAGGACATTATTGAAGAGATGATACCTGCTCCTCACTAAGGGGTTTTCTCTCCTGAGATTGTTCAAATAGACCTTCCACCAACCACAGACACATCTTCTCCGCAGAACTCTTACTCACACACAGCCAACGCACACAGAACCAAATCAGGAGGATGAGCATTCTCTTGTATCGTGCCTAAAGATTGGAAAAAGCTCCCACTCCAGATCAAAGCCTCCTCCTCTTTTATTGAATTCTGCAAGAAGCTGACACCCTAACTTTTCAATTAAGAAACCTACCATGGGCAGGCTATATACACACATGTGCTCAGAGCCAGGAAACCCTCATGGGTGATAGTATGATTTACAAATAAACATAGGACAATCTAGACCTGTGATGTCAGGGCTGTGTGAAGGTGATTACTGTATAGGCAGGCATGGCCTCTATGGCTGCTTTTCCAATGACTGGGAATGGCAATCCTCAAAAGAGATTTAGGAGGAAGATTGCTGTAAAGTTCCTTCTGCAGTTTGTTTGGTTTGGAGCCAGCTATGCCTTCCTCTCACATGTCTATCTCCTTAACTATTTTCTGCTGCTCCTCCTACTCTTCTTCTTTAGCAATGTTGACCACAGATAATGTTGCTAAAGAGAGCATTAGATGCTCTCCTGTGATTGCCTGCCATTACCTGCTTATAGATGGTTCAGCATCATCATCTAGCTCAATGTCCCCAGTTCGGGGAAGAAGCAGAATGCAACAGATGAAATAGTTTTCTTTCTAGTGTTGATACAATATTTCAACACATCAATAAATATGTTATTGTAAATTAAAATTCGAGTTATTAAAATGTTAGGACAAGTCAACATATGGTATGAAGGGTTGATCCATAGATGAATTCTCCAGCTACAGCAACAGAAGGGGCTGTTTTGGACATCTCTCATGATGTCAAACACTTGAACCGGGGTACCTGCAGCCATATTTTGCAAGAATGGCCAGATACAGCAGCTAGAAAGAGAAGATGTACGTCAAATTGATGAAGGCCATCCTGATAATTCTTCATTAACACAAAAGCTGATATATTACAGAAGGATATACAGTACATAAGACATCACTATGAAATGCATTTAGACTTTTTTATACTCGGAATAATAAACAAAGAAAGAGTTAGCTATCCTTAAAATTATGACATGTAGAAGTTAAAATGATAAGCCCTCAGACTTACCTGATGGATGGTAGTGGGCCTAACATTTGCTGCCAGGATGTTCCCTGATGTCCTTGTTTTTCAAGGTGGACACCAAGGATTATTTCATGACAGAAGCTGACAGGAGAGAGACATACATAGAGGAATACGTCTTTGTAAATCAAACAATAAGATGCTAGGAACATGAATTGACTACTTAATTCAATTCAATTCAATTCAATAAGCGCTATTCAGCCTGTACAAACAACCAGAAAAGCTATTAAAAAATTTAAAATATGATTCTAAAATCAATCCTTTAAAAGAGATTTTAACAGCCATTGCATAGGATAATGCCTTTTCTTGCATTTATAGCTTTTAATATAAATAGTGCAACATTATATCATATCCCAGGAAAATTAAGGCCAGCAAGTAATTTCATTGCAGCATTATGCTTTCTTACATTGTGTTTGAAAAATAGTGGTTTTACATATTAACGCCTAACTACAAGTGAAAGTTACAAAAAAGCATAAAGTGCGCTCTGTCCATCTCAAGGGCAGGGAGTAAAATCTGGGGGACAGTTTCATTCAAGGGAAAGCGACTAGATGGTGTACTATTCATAGTCTCAATCTGATCAATAAAAAATAGTGCGTTGGCTTAATCACCTGGGTCAAATAATCTTGGTCCCATCCTAGATTCTATTGATTGGTGGAATATAAAAGTAGTTGTTCCCCTGCCATTCTCATATGAATTTCTCTATTATAAATCAGAAAGGCATCCTTAATTACCTGTTCAGTTAAGGTAATCATCTTACCCAAGGAATACACATTTTTATACAAAAGTAGCCAGTCCTTATTTAAAGATTTTGTAAAATTAGTTTCATCTTTGGCCCAAATTAATCTCCATAACAACAATGCCTGCAGGGTAATAAAATCTGCTTGGCATAGTAATTCAAATTCCTGGAGTATTACCTCAGTGGATGCTGAGGAGGGTAAACTTAAAAGACGTTTTAAAAAAGAATTTTCTTCTTGCTGCAATACCTGGGTACAATTATGGTGCCACACCCCTGCTCCATGTAAGGCAGTAGGAACATATCTGGCTTATATATTGCTAACATTTCTTTGATAGGGTGATTGCCTACTTTTGACGCAAATCTAAAAACCCTGTGTGCTCTCTTGGTCATCTTAGACCGAACATTGAATAATTCATGTGACCAATTCCCACTACCTGAAAAAGTTACTTCATGGTAGCAAAAAGTGTTAACAGTATCTACAGGGGTACTATCAATATAAAAAGTTAAGCATTTCTTTAATTTAGGTCTGCATACCATGGTGAAAGTTTTTGATTTATTAATTAGCAATTTACATGCAACAATAAAATTCCTAAGGTTGTCAATTAATCGCTGGAGGCCTACCAAGGTCCTAAAAAGCAGCACAGCATCATCTCCATATAGCAGCAGCGGCATAGAGCTACCAAAGATTTGTGAGGCATCTGCTTGAACCAATTGCATAACTTTGTCCCCCTCATTAATAAACAGTGAAAAAAGTAGTGGGGCGAGAACACAGCCCATGCAAATGCCTCATTTCACATCAACATTTGGTGTGCATTCGCCCCCCTTCCAATATTGCTCCTTATTTGATAACATCTCATAAAGCCTTGAAAGGAAACAGATAATTGGTTAAGGTGTGTCAATGTCGAATGTACAGCTAGGGTCTGCAAAGCATAAATTTAATCTCCCTTCTTTGGCGCACATGTACTTGCCTAATAATAATTCCAAGTTAATACATTGCTCTGTGGTCCCTACCCCTTTCCTAAAACTATATTGTGCTGGGGATATTATAGCATTTTCATTTACCCACTCTTCTAATCTCATTTTTTTTGCTTCTGACTTATTACCTTTCTTAAAAATAGGAATATAACATATTGACCCCACGAAAGCGAGATGTGCTCTATCACAGCTGTATTAAATACCCTATTAAGAATGGTCCCACACAAGTCTGTTGCAAGTTTATAGACATCCACTGGGACCCTATCTGGTCCCGGTTCTTTCCCCCCTTACTTCCCTTCAGTCCCATCTGTACTTCTTCAGTTGTAATATTTAATGGTAGAATGGGACAATTACCCTGTGTTATGCGTAATGTCCTAGATACTTAACCCCTTCAGTGCTGATGACAAAGCCAGCTCGTCATGGGCGTTACCTGCGCTACGCGCATGACGAGCTGGCTTTGTCACGTAACGCGGGTTTTTCGAATCTTCAGCGCGCAGCGGGAAAACCCGCTAGCGCGCATGCGTTTAATTATATGGTGGATTAAAAATACTTAGGAAATGGAATACCCATGCTTCACATGTAACATGGCATGGCAACTCGGGAAATTAATCACATTTTAAAATTGGCGAATTCACTATTTCCCAAAACAGTTTGTAATTAGCCGTATATGCTGCCATAGATAGCTTATCCTATGCTAACTCCTGTAGTTCCTTTTTCCTAACCTCAAGGAGAGTTTTATAATTAAACATAGGATTTTGATTGGTGCATTATCTCTTGGTTTGCAGTGTGGGGCCTGCTTCAAGTGATTTAGGTCTTGGGTGCATGTATAGTCAAATCACCCTCTACAGTGCCTATTTTTTTCCGAGGGGAGCGGTCAATATCCCATCAATGATAGTGTTCATTTTAATAAAATTAGCTATCAACTAGGTGGAATTAACAACATCATTGAGGCAATAAAAAATTTCCTCACCACATTTTGTGACAAATTCATGCTAGATTTTTGGGAGGTCCACTCCCTCCCCTTTCATATGAACCCCGTTAGGTCTAAAAGGGGCAATGTTAGTTATAGTACTTGGGTGGGCTACAAACTTTCTGCCACAAAGATTGACTGTCATTAAAATACAGTTGTGATCGCTCAGTGTTAGCTGAGCAACCTGTGGAGTAGAACACATATTGCTAGCACTAGAGGAAATTAGCTCATGGTCGATGGTAGAGGCAGCATTCCTACGTTTAAAGTTGATATTAGGTCACCATTAATTTCACAAGCACTCTGTAGCAGTTCTAGATCATACTTAGCAATCATTGAGTTCAGGGCTCCTCCATAATCATTGTGTGGGAAAAGTATATAATCATCCACCTCTTCATGTGTAACCCTACATACCTGAGTAGCCGGCAAAGAGCAGGTTTGAATGATAAAATCCCGACCCAAATAGGTACAATGTTGTTGTTAATAGAACGTAATAAGGTTTCCAGCCCTTTATCCAGCTTTAGTACACTATTTCTATGAGTTGACTTAAACACATTATTATAATAATTAATCACAACCACATCCCTGCCATCTTTAGAATGCAACCATATAATTTGAGTACACACTCCAAATGTGATGAATCTCCTTACAATTATTGATAGCTTGTTTGAGACAAGAATCAAAAGCTCCCCTTTCGCTCTTCCAGCAGGAGATGGTACTGCCAGTAACCAATGTGAAGAAAATCCTTCAATATAAATAGGTTTCGCTACACCAAATTGCTTGTAAACAAATCATGTCAAGTTCATTAATAAAATCATACTATCCTAGGGAGTCCTGTTTACTTATTAGATGAGCAATATTCTAAGTTGCAATTTTATATCTGTTTTCTATTTTTAGCACTGGATTAATAGTGAAAATCTCACTCTCACTTTCCCTGGCTTCATATTGATTAATAGGGGTTAAGATGGTGCTCTCAATATATGGTGGGTCAGTACCCAGATCTTTATGGAATTGAAGAATATCATCTGAATATAACCCATCATAATCATCTTTCCCATCTTCATAGATTATGGTCTTGGCTCTAAGAGAATAGTCAACGTCATGTCAATCATCATTTTGCAGGGTGCTCAAAGCTTGATTTCTATTTGAGACAAGCAATACGTATTGAGGATGGGTTTTGAAATCTGGGGTCATACATAACCGACCAGTCCCGTCCTCCACATATTTGGTCGGCCTTAGGTGCCTATAAAAGAAGCCAAGGGCTTGTAAAGACACATTCTGATCCAACTGAATCGGTGGAATTGCCCTGACTCGGGTATTTCTTGCCCAACTCGTATTTCTAAAATTGATAATTATACAGTCTCCATTAACCACATCGCTGCTTGAGAGATTCCTCTGCTGTGCTGTACAGCAATAAAAACGGGCGTGGTCATGACGAGCTCAGCTCGTCATGAGCACAGGAGCACTGTACTGCATGACGAGCTAAGCTCGTCATGAGCATGGAAGGGGTTCTGGTTATTTCGTAAAGGGCCAATCCAGCTCACTCTTCGGGTCATTAGAATTTAGTCAGCTCCTGCCACTGAGTACACACAATTACTATCACGCATATGTACCACTCTATTCTTTAGTGTGTCATAGGTTTCTTTTTGATATGGTTGCAAGGGAGGGACATTAACTACGGCTGCCACATAAAGGCAGCTTTCAGGTATTGACTACTCATTTTGAGAGGCATGCCAAATGGACAATGAACAAAGTCCAACATAACTTATATTGTTACCCTTACATTGTGAACATTCTTTAACATAATAAAAACAATAGAAGTATGTGAAATAATAGTCTGGCATATTGACCACGTTGACAACATGGATTCATGATAAATCTCATACTGCTGTCCTGAAAGGAATAAAGCAAGGTAGTAGATCATTACCAATGTCTACCATCCATCTAATGTGTGATGCCAATCCTAATACAAGAACACTATTAGGAGCAGAAGTCACTGTTGTAGTAGGTGGTGGATGGGACAACAGCCCAGGGTCTAATAAATAATTTTTAAAAACTAAGCTTTAGCATATATTAGTGTAATGATATGTATGATACAGGGCAATGTTAGTTTTACTCCGCTTTAAAGACATGGTTAAACATATATCTACATATCTATGTATTTTTTTTAAAGTACACATCTCATTTGCATTGGTACACATTGGTCTTGGTATGTGTTTTGTATTCAACGACCACCCCTGTGGGTTGGCCTGCTTCAGATAGACAGACGCCTGCCCCAACTGAAGCATTCACTCTGACTGTAAGTGGAATACTTAACATAATATTAACATAATATTTTAACAAATATTACCTACTTATATATATATAATTTTCGTTTACTCTGTTTTCCGTCTGAGCCCCCACTCTCAGTGCAGCGGGTGCAAGGGCTCATGAGGGTAGCTCGGGGATGCTGCAGCTAAGGTAAGGTGTTTTTATTTACTTTAAAGTCCTTTTATTCAACTTGTAAGCAATTGTTAATATGGCGGGGGCTATGCGGAGTAGGCAAATCTCTGCACAATCCGTGGGTGGAGTGGAGGATTACGCCCGGGGTTACCCAACATACCCATCTCGTCCGATAGAGCTTTGTTGTGCTGTCTGCCTATGCTCTGGACAGCAGAAACACACTATGGCTCGAAAGGCCTGTGCGTCTCCACCTCTGCCTGTAATTCACCATGCCATGAGAAGTAACAAGCCTTCTTCCACCAGATGATGTGGCTCATTGACTGGATTCGTCAGAATGCGAGTAAAGGGGGAACGTCGGATTGGAGAAGCACAAGAATGTTGCAGAAGAACTGGAAACCACACTTGTGACCTCCAAAGTAGCATTATTAGTACCACATTTGCCCTCTCCCTGTGAACCTGGGCTAATGCCTGGGTGTTCATCGAGAACGAGGGAAGGATGTAACCACTCTCTCGGCACCAGTCCTGGAGGAAAGCATCCGTCATCTCCGCAATCGGGTCCAGCCTCCAACTGAAGAACTGTGGCAACTGGTGATCGAGGCGGCAAGCAAACATGTCAATCGATAAAGGTCCCCACATGTCGGACAACATTCGGAAAATTTGAGGGTCAGGCTTCCAAACACTGGTGTCCCGCAGGTGCCAAGTGTGGCAGTCCACCACCTGGTTGTCCCGACTCCCAACCTGGAAGGTACACTGCTGTTACTGACACCTGGTTGTTCAGACAGAAATTGTCTGGTGATTGATATTTCTTACCACTGATATGTTGTCCATCTTCGAGAGCATGGAGGACTGGATACGGTCCTTGGTCTAGCACCGGACCATGAACGACCCTGCCAGGAGCTCCAGGCAATTTATTTGCAGGTGCTGCTCTTGAGGTGAACAATTTCTGCAGGTGGAAAAATCCCCATACTGGGCGCACCATACTGACCTGCTGCTGTTCAACCCTTTCACCGAGTTGGGATCGGAACCAAAGATTTCTCTCCCAATCCATGACTCCATATGAGTGAGCCAGCACTCCAACTCCTCTCTTACCTTGTCCATCAGTTGGACCACTTGCGAATACATGAGGCCCCTCCTTAAATGGTACACTTTCAGGTGCTGCAACAGGATGAGAAATATCACCTGACTCGAGGAAGAGAGGAGGCCCACTAGGCATGCGATCTGTATCAATGATGTACGCTCATTGGTCAATGTTTGGGGAATCTTGTGGCGTATTTTTGTGACCTTTCGAGAGCGTAGACTCAAGGAAGAAGATGGGGAGTCTATGACGAAACCCAGAAAGACCTCTTTCTGCATTGGGGTGAGAAGAGACTTCTTCTCATTTATCACAAACCCCAAACCCTGCAACAGGTCAACCACCGACTTGAGATGCGCCCTCAGCCTCCAGGGACACTGTGCTAGGATGAGCATATCATCCAAATAGATGATAAGCAGAACCCCTGAGCCTGCCGGAACTCCACCACTGGTTTGAGGACCTTCCTTAAGATCCATGGGGCTGAAGAGAGACCACAAGGCAGGGTTAGAAAATTGTAGGCCTGGGGGCACAGAGGAATTGGAGGAAGCAACGTTGAGGGGGGAAAATCAAGACCGTCAGGTCTGCATCCTTCAGGCCCAGGTGCACCATTCAATCGGATGGTAGCAGCACGTCCCTAAGTATATGGATACCCTCCATCTTGAAGTGGTGATAAGCTAGCCACTTGTTGAAATCTCTGAGGTTGATTACCACCCTTTGGCCCCCATAAGCCTTGTCGACCAAGAAGAGCTTGCTGGGAAAACCCTCATGGTGTATCGCAGATTGACATATTGCTCCTTTCTGAAGGAGAGCCAACACCTCTTTGCCTATCATGGCTGTGTCGTGGGCACAAAAACAAATGAGGCAGGATGGACATATTGGCACGGTGAACCACAAAACTCTATTTGGAACCCCTGGACCATCTTCAAAACCCAAGGGTCCGCTGTAATGGAAGCCCAGGCTGGGAGCAGCAAAGCCAACTGCCATTCCCACCCTCAGCTGCGCAGAGGGAATTACACTTACCATTTGTATTGCTGTTGCCACTCTTGTATCTTCCGTGGCCTCTAAAGTGTTGTCCTCTTGTTGGGTGAAAGTTGTTCAAGCACTTGTTAGCCCGATACTGCCCGCGCCCAGAGCCCTGTCCATTGCCTGGGAGGGAGAACAGAAGCTGCTGGTCAAGCAGCCCCTGCCACGACCAGCCCCTTTGAAAACCTGGGGGTTGAAGACACTAAATATTTGTCTGTGCCTTGTCGAGCGATGTAAATGTCGCCACAAACTTTCCCAATTCTTTCATAAATGGGTCTCTTTACTCTGAGGAGGGCAGGTCCCCCCATTTTGGCGTCAACTTTGAACAACAAGCAGTGACAATGCTCCATTGAAAGGGCACAGTTAGCATTTCTCATAAAACAGATAGTGTGCTGTGCCCAACTAGAGAGGACTTCAGGGGCAATAAGAGAACCGGAGTCCTTGGCCTCCTTCGCCATGTCCAAAATGTTGGTTACTGGGCCAATGTCATCCAGAAGCTTATCCTGGCAGGAACTTTCAATTCCAGTCTTAGGGTCCTTAAATTATTTTTCCATGAACATAGCCATCTTCGCATCTATATCCGGTGTGAGTGCTATCTTCCCTTCTAAGGAGGGGCGGGGACATTCTTTTCTCAGACAGCATCATTCTTCATTCTCTAGTGATTTCCTCAGGTAGGCTGCCACATACTTAGCTATCTTCTCAGCTGGTGCACACTCTGTCGACCTTCTGTGAACAATGTCATATGGGACCAGCATATCAGAAATGCCTCCTGTGCGGGCTCTGGATGGCCCATTGGACGCCAAGATCTGTAGCAAGCTGCTTCCTCGTCAGACTCTACTGGGGAGTCCCCTTCCTGAGGTTGTGGTGAATTGGGCGGGATGGTTACGACTCAGGTATGGGTAGGTCCTGCGGGACTCCCGGTGGGGATGGCTTGGCCAGGAAAGCCTGTTTAAGGTTGAAAATGCATCCTTATCCACCCCCTCCTCCCACTTCTTCTTGGGGAGCAGGGGGCCCACTCCCACATCCTCCTGAGGGACTTTCCCCAGGGGCAGGGGCTGGGGAAGAACCAGACTGGGTAATCTTTGTGCATTCCTGAGCTATTCTCTCTGACAATCTCTGTTCCATAGGGCCTATCAGGTCATTTACTCCCCTGTAGATCGAGGTGTCAATGGCCTCATAGAACTCATTATCCGATTGGAGGTTGGCCAGGGAGTCCTCCTCCTCATAGGTTTCTTGTGCCGTGATAAGGGATTGAGGTTAGTTTCTAAACTTGTATGTGGGATGGCAAAGACCAAAGGTGTGAAGCCTGAGCACTACAGGTCTCCCTGTATAAGCCATGAAAGTGAAGCACACAAAAAACATGAGCGCTTATGGGCTGAGGGGTAAACCCCAGACTAGTATGGGTGGTCAATGAGGCATGCAATTCATAGGCGCGAGCCTAGGGACACCCAAAACACCCTCTGTGCTATCAGGTTTCTGCTGCCTGGGACAGAGATGTCCCCACGTAGGCCAGTCTGGCCTAGACAATAGTAAACACCCAGGCCGTTAGGAATACTGTGCACTGTATCCCTACCGGCCCCTATGGGGCGTCACCGCAGCACAAAATTGAGTCAAGCAAAGTACAGACTCAGTTCTCTGCTAGGGAATTACTGGGCAGCGGGGTTAGCCACGCGCAGTGTCTGGCGAAGCGAAGCACATTTGAATCCCCAGACTGGAGACCCGTGCCTCGGGCCAGAACATCAAGGCAACCCCACAGTGCCCCCTACTGCCCCTACTGTGCAGAGAACCGCACGAAGTCTTGTTGGGGCACAAAGTTGCGTAAGGAGCATACTATTGGTCCCGTGACCAAAATAGGGAATCTGAAAAATAAATGCAAGACGTGCAACAGAGCGTGAATAAACATACAGTTCCCCTCACACTGAGCCCTCACACTCTTCACAACCGCTCCAGAGACAGTACCATTACCAGTAACAAAGAGAGAAAATAAGGTCCCACTTAACTGGCTGCTGCGTAGCGAAGAAAGAGGAGGAACAGGAAGAGACAGAGAATGTTATGAGAGCCTGATCACAGCCTGTGTTAGGTAACCAGTACTCTAGAGCCAACGCATTTCGAGCCCCGACTTACTAGGGGGTTCTCCTCAGGACTAGGACTGAGTCTCAAGAAACAAAAAAACACAAAATGACAAAAACATAGTGTAAGTGGGACTAAACTACCCTGTTCAAATGTTACATTAGTCAGGTAAAAATATTTAACTCAGTGGTGACCTGATTGTTAGCACTAAATAAATGAATCAAGAGTTGTAAAATCAGTGAAGTGATGACGCTACTGTTCGAATGGTGAGGCTACAAAAATTAAAGAATGGATCAGTAAGCTGTGGACCTGGCACAAAGTTGCCTTGTTCTCGGGGATAAAAGGACAAAGAGTCATAACTTTAAGGCACCTGCAGGCAATCTCAGTGAAATGTTGGTGTTCACAATGTTGTGTACACAGGCGAAAGGCCTCCAAGGAGACAAATCTAGTGGCCCGTATATTAGCCCTCTGCACTGTTTCCCAACACTACTTGTGCCTATATGTGACACACCAGACCAGCATGGGAATAGTAATAAACCAAGCAGCAAAAGCGCGATACAATCTTGAACAGAATTTGCCTTCTAATGGCATGTCACTTCTGTAAGTGCAAGTAATGTGGCATCCTAAGGGTCCTTTCCTCAGACCACTCTCCGGACCTAGGGGAGCACAGAAGAATGACTGCACCCACTGTGTGAGACCTGTAAGGAGATCTGAAGGGCTGGCCCTTCTCCCACATGGAAAAAGAAGTGGAGTCCAGGGGACCGTTGGCTGTCCTGTGTTGCAACACTGACACACTGAGCTGGATGAGTCCTTTTTCCTGAAGTGTCTAGCTGATTAATAGCAGTTGGACCTGGAATTGACCTTGCTGTTGGCCTCTGCTGAAGGGAGTCGTAGCCTGGGTCAGTGACTGTGTTCCGATAGACTTCTCCTAACAACTCTCAAAGGTTAGCACTTCTTTACCTCCTGAGAAATGGGACCAACCAGCCAAGCCAATCCACCCAAGGGGTAACTTCACAGGCCTTCTCCATAGCAGCAAAGCCTGTTAAGCCAGCCATCAGTGAGAAGTATCTGATCTTGTGGAACTCATCATTAGATACAGCCTGCATCCTGCTGTAGGATTTTGTGAATTCTGGAAAAGAGAAAAGTCTTGCTATAGAACATTTGACTGGGCAAAGGCACCAAATGTATCTGGCTGATGCAAGGACTTCCCTGGGTGAAAAATTTGAAATTTCCGTCTTTGAGATTTCACACCAAAACCAATGGCTTCAGCAGGACTTTGCCCAACGGTGATCCAACATTGAAAAATCAACCTCGGATACAGCCTGCAACCTTGTCCCACTGTATGTTTTCGACTTCCATTTCAGACATAAGCAAAGTTACTGATGAGGTTTGAACCTGATTGGTGTATCAAACGTGCGCTCCAGTGCGGTCAACCTCAAAATGTGGCCTGTTCTGCTGTGACGTAGACTATCATTGGTGGTTAGTGCTTTTTGGTGCTATTATTCCTTTATTCTTATAAAATTATATCTCTACTTCAACTTACTAGCTTTTATTCATGTTAGTGTCCATTATTTTAAATTGGAGTGGGGTGTTTACTGTGTTTTAATTTTTTACTCTGTTTTGTTTCTTCTAAATGCTTAACACACTTTCTTTAAGTTAAGCCTGTCTGCTCTGTACCATAATCAGCAAGGGTTAAGCTCAAGTTTAAATTATTGAAAACTTTGACTGGACCTAACAAGTGTAGGCATGCTGTACCCATAAAATCTTACATCTCTAAAGGAACCTCAGTAGCATTTCCATGAGTGAATGGATTGAAGCAGCGCAAAATCTCAGATTCAATAGGATTTCAATTTCAGAGTCAAGGTACAAAATCAGCAAATCAAAAATACAGTTAAGTAAGAAAAGACCGACCCATAAAGTGAGTTTTGGGGTGGAATTTTAATGTTTATAAAGATTTATTAAAAACACTTAAAAAGCAAAACACTGATATCGCAAAATGCAGATCTCATTTCAAATTCTTAAGTTCTTGCCACAAAGGCTCTCAAAAGTAGGGCAATACAGAATAATAGGCAAAATCAAAATAGACATTCAGATAGATTCATGAAAGAAAAATCGGCTCGCAAATTTTGCATTTGGGATTCATCATCCCAAATGCAAAAATTGGTAATTGCGAAATCACATATTTGCGAGGAATTGCATTTAAGGAATCTCTATTTGAGATTCCTTAAATGCAATTCATGAACCATTTAAAAATTGCGAAATCGCAATTTTGGGCCGCTATTTACCGCGAGGTCAAACCTCGTGGTATATAGCGAAAACTTAGAAAAATGCATTTAAATGCATTTTTCTAATTTGCATGTTACACACACACATGTCCTTTGGACACGTGTGTGCGCAACACCAATGTAGATTACATTTCAGAAGTGCTACAGGGTGTCCTTTGGACACCCCTGGCACCCTTGAAATTGCTTCCTTATTTGCGATTAGCTAATTGCTAATCGCAAATAAGGAATGACTCCCCATTCATTCCTATGGGCCCTTAGCCCCATAGGAATGAATGGGAAGTCATTCCTTATTTGCGATTAGCAATTAGCTAATCGCAAATAAGGAATCAGTGGGAATCGCAAATTCAATTGAGATTCCTACATGAATCCCGTTTTGCGAGTCCTTAATAGCGAATCCTTAAAATTCGCTATTAAGGACTCGCAATTCCTTACCTTGATGAATCTGGCCGTAAGTCCCAAATGTTCAGAAAAATCAGTAAGAAATCGGAGAGCATCCCTTGTAGCATAGGAAAGCTAGATTTTATATGGGAAATCTCCACATAGAATAACACAAAAAGTGCAGATTTATCATGGTGTGAGCAAAGAAATACATTTTCAACAAAACTGACTACAGAATTTAAGAACATCATATACCCTTACAAATTAAGCACTATCTCATTACATGAATATTGGTTCGGCCCTCTTTGAGCAAATACCATCTGGGGTTGTCAGAATAAACTAATTACAAAACAATAGTGAACCATTGTGAATAAATGCAATGTTGTATGCAAGTGACAGAACCTGGAAGAAATGTTACATTAGGGAGTTCATGCTAGAAAGTCTTCTTCGAGAGCTGTGTCATTCATAAATAAGCAAACATGACGTGCTTGACTACATGCAGCAGAAGTAATAAAATGTAAAAGTGTCTTCCATTTTAGACAAGTTTTCTGGACCTTGTATGAGGTATCAGTTGAGCTCCTCCTGTACGAAAAAGAGAAATCCTGAAGTTTTGGGCTCTTCACAACTGTGAACGAGCCTGTTTGCACTGAGAATTTGCTGCCTGTGACACCCATCAATGCAAAGCTAAGGTGAACCAGACTCTTCGTGCTGCAGCTTCCACCAGTGACAGCTGGCTACGAGAGATTTGCACTTTCTACTACAACACTGATAGCCTTTGGTGACAGCTAATGCAAAGCTCCAGCAAAGACAATCTGTGATGCCTGACAGGATCATCGGGCCAAAGCAATAACCATCCATGATGCTCGGCCTGATTCATGTGCTCTCCGCTAATGGAACTCTTTGTGCTGGACTTTATGAGGTAGCTTTTTCAGCTGGACTAACCTGGTCCCTGTATCCAGCCAGTGCTCTCTCGTAGTCAGCCTGAACTTGTGACTATTATTCAGTCTTGCACGACCAGATAACTGCAAGTGGGATTTTTTTGTGTGTTGTGTTTTCATTTTATTACTGTTTGAGAACTGCATAAATACTTTACACGTTGCCTCTAAGTTAAGCCTGGCTTCTTTTGTGCCAAGCTACCGGAGGCTGAATCACAGGTTAATTTGGTGATTTAAAGTGGTTCATCCTGACCGGGATGGTGGCTGTTGTTGGAGAACGCCTCACATCCCCCTTGAACCAGCAACCCATTTTTCACATGAAATTAGTGACATACACTTTACCTGTAAATAAAATAAAGTACAAATATGCTGAGTTCAAAATATATTTAAAAAGCAACTGAGGACCCCCGAAAAGATCCTTTTCTCTGGCTTCCGCATCCTAACACAACAATAATGCAAGCTGTATATTATCCACATCAAAACCTTCTCATTTGCTGAAATATCATATTGGTGCACTAACCGTAACAGACATAGGGGCATATTATCAAGGGGGTTTATCTCTGCTTTTTTGGCTTTAAAAGCCAAGAAAGCGGAGATAAAATTATCTCCCTATTACCTAGCTGTCACTAAAACCAGTTAGCGACAGCTAGTAGGAGATAGCGACCATCTTGGGCCCCACTTTGCATGTCAATGATATTTATCACTAATGATATGCAAAGTGGGCGTGCCAAGATGTTAGCGACTGAAAACAGTCGCTAACATCGCTATCTCCTATTACCAACTTTTGGAGATATTAGCGCTAAGCGCGAATATCTCCAAAAGCTAACAGATGCCCTGAGTTGTTCTTAGCCATGTTATCCAATGGGAGGTGGATAACATGGCTAAGAGCATTAGCTCGGTAATGCATGAATATCGCGGACTTTTCAGCGATATTCATGCATTGCGGCGATTTTTATCGCATTTGCGATAAACCTTGGTAATACCAAGGTTTATTTGCGGTAAAAATCGCCGCAGCGCAGCGGTAAATTTTTGTCTCTATCCAAGCAATAGCGATAATTATCGCTATTGCTTGGTAATATGCCCCATAATGTCTTGGGAGCACTATACTACCCCTTTTCGCCCACAGCAGACTCTAATTCATGAATGATCTTCCATTCCTATCCTAAGGTAAAACAGGCCAACCCCTGGCAGCTCCACCTTACCCCAGCCCTACCTCCAGTAGACTTTATTTCCTGGCCTGAAAGAATACAGAAAAGCCAGACTTCTGGGACAACATCACCTCCTGATTTTCCTGAAGTTAAGCTAGGGTCCAAACACTTGCTCATAGTTCTCGTTTGATTCTTGAGTTTTCCCTGTAGTAGTCAGATTCAATGCTTTTAGCATTTTAATGCCACAAAATTGCTTTTTCCATCCTGGAATGCAAGGCAATTGCCAAGTCTCCGCTAGTGTTACAGATTTTCATACAGACATAGAAAGAGTTGGCTAGTCCCCTGAACTGACCTTTAAAGACGGTTTACCTGTACCCATGGTAGTAGTCTCCTCATAGGATCCTCAAGGGATACGTGATACGTGATGCCTAAAGTCAACCTCTAAGAGTCTTTTGTTGCAGGAGCCATTGCTTGCTGGGGTGTTACTGCCCTTCTGCCCTCTCAGTAACAGTACGAGGAGGGAGGCATGTATCCACATCATACCCAGTGTGTTCTCACAGAGTATTTGAGGGTGACTCCAGTGTGTACCTAGGTTATTACTTCCCTGAAACATCTAGATCTATTGCCAATTGGTGTAAGGGAGTCAGTAGTAACTATGGGCCTGGTACGGCCACTTGCTCCGGTGTTTGTCAGTGTCAGGAGAGGAATGAGAAGGATCGGGAGAGGAAGAACCAGGACACGGCTGGGTAAGTGGGGCTGGGTTTTGGGGGCAGGGGATTAGTTTTTTGGGATGGGTGCCGGTTTCAGGGCTCAGAGTAGAGAGGTTGGGATCGTTTTTAGGGCGGGGTTTGGTGTTCAGGGCAGGGGGCAAGTGCAGTTTTCAAGGGGTGGGTCATATTTAGGGCTCAGGGCGGGGGACTGGGGTCAGGTTTGTTGTTTGGGCAGGGGCGCCTGGATTTTAGGGCTTAGGGTGGGGAGTCGTGGTAGTTTTTAAAGCTGTAGTGGGTGGTTTGCAGGGCTAGGGTATTGGGTTTTAGGGCTCAGGGTAGGGGGCAGGGGTATGAAAATTTACCACACATATCCCTTTACCAATTATGCCTTTACAAAGAAATTCATTGTAAAGGCATGCATGGTAAAGAAGCGGTCATGCTTCAGACCATGCTGTTTAGGCATGCGTGGTTTAAGTATGCATGGCTGTATCATACAACCAGGAGTTCGCTAGAATGTCCAACTCTGTTCAAGATGCTCCACTTGTGGCCCTGGCCTTTGTCTCCAGAGTAGGGGCACTGAAAATAAAAACAATGTATTTGCACCACTGTATGCACAATTTCCTCATGTGTACCTCACATGTTAAAACTGAGAGAATAAGTGACTATGCAAAGGCTTCCTAAGATGATTTCTTTGAGGATGTGCTGTATTTGGGAGCACTGGTTACTGCCTATTAGGAGTACTGGTGATGGAGATCGTTTTTCAGAATTGTTATGTAACACCCATGATGAGTGTGCTGGTAGGTTTGAAAGAAAACGTATTCTACCTTCAGCATCATGCAACTGGTTAAGGTTTTGCAAGTACCATGTACACATTAAAACGTTAGAAGGAATATCTCTGATCTAATGTGCATGTAGTGGATAATTTGCTGTGCTGAGTGTTTTGTGTACACATGCCAAGGAATAACTTGTTTCACTGGTACTTGCACCAAGAGATTTCTTTTAGTATGGTTGAGCAGAATCAAGGGGGGATTTGTGGGGGTTTGGCATAGGGCAGCCTTGCACCATGATGCAAGGATGCCTGTGTCGTTGGCAGGATTGTTTTGTGCAGAAGGGGCACCTTCCTGTACGAAAACAATCCTGGGAGGCGTTTTCCTTATTCTATGTGAGCTGCAGAATACTACACACATGGAAAGAGGAAAAAACGGGGAGAAATAAAGCTATTTCTCCTAATTGCGCTTCCCGTGGGGGAGTGTAAGGTTTTGGCGCCTCCCCAGGTTACATGGTCCTGTACTCTGGGGAAGTATCGAAATCCATGGGTGATGTGTGGGAACTCCCGCCGCAACGTCCATTCAATGCCTCCCTAGCGCAGAGTAAGGCAACACAGCAATGTCTTACTCAATATCTTTGAGGCCTTCAAAGCTTCAAAAAGTTGCTTTGCTTAGCCTCATAAATATGATTTTGTGATTGTCCCACCGCAGCGTCACAAAAAGTAACGCTATGAGGGCACAAAAGGCTCATAAATATGCCCCCTAGTTGCTCAGCTCTGGTTAATAATTAAGAATGGCATGAGAGAGTCTGCCCTTTTTAGTCCAACCTTTCAATGGCATTCCTTTTTTTCCCCCAGAACGTTATCACTTGGAGGTGAAACTACTCTACTACACCACATTTATCCATATTTGTGTTCCATGAGTGGATTCCATACTTTTTACAATTTAGAGCACTTTTTTATTTTGCCTTTTTTGTCAACTTATTCACGCACAATTATGAATGCTCAATTAAGCAGAGACAACTTGGATTTTAATTGAGCGACACTCGTGTTGTTGCTAGCTGTACGTTATGCATTTCTTTGTCTGCACTATTTGAAAATTCTTAGCAATCTAACCGAGATGAAAAACGGCAGAAATACAATACTACACACTCAACGTCCTCCACAGTAAGCAGAATCTCCACTGATAATGCCCACTGTACCACAAAGGATATGCTGCAGTTTTTAAGAGAAGGCATTTGGGAGTTTATACGTAAGAGACAGAGGTGTGATGTAAGTGAGTTTGGTGACACATCTTCATAGGCATTAGCGACCTCTAAAGGTATTGGGATGTAGGAAGTCTCAATCAGCTCTAATTTTAATATAACATCATAAAGAATTGATGCAGGCGTGAAGGGTTTAGACAGGGCCAGGCAATGAGTGTGGTGTGTATCACCTGAGTTCGTGTTTCTTAGTTTATCCATGAAGTGAGTGTAATATCCTTAGACCGTGGGTTAGCGGTCTTATTGTTCGCGCACGTAGGCGTGCTCATACACGGGTATGGTACGTCACACCGCGTACGATATAAATAAAGGAGGCTGGCCCAGGAGTGAGTCCGGACCACGCGGAGCACTAAGTCTGGTGTCCCGGGTCTTCATGTACCCGCGGCGCTCATCACACTGCGCAGCGCGGCCTAGCGACCTGACAATGGCGACGAGGGTTCGAAAGGACCCATGCTGAGCCCCGCCTGCCGCTCCCGCCTGCCCTCTGGCGGTTGCCGATGGTCGACCGGCACCCGAGGCCCCGTTTGCAGTGGGCCCGGCCAGAAATACGTTTTGAACATTTCATATTCAGGCAGGCGCGACAGGAGGCCGAAGAGTCACTTGACGCATTCCATGGCAGGCTTAAGGAACTCGCCAACAACTGTGGTTTCCGTGACGAGCAAGAGGAAATACGTGGCCAAATCATACAGGGGTGCTACTCATCCAACCTGAGAGTGAAAATCATCCAAGAAGACGGAAAAACCGCTAGCGGACATTTTGAAACTAGGCCGTTCCAAAGAACTGTCACAAGCGAGAGCGTCACACATGGAGGCGGCACTCCATAGACCAGTCAAAGCGGAACAAGTCAACACGGCCTAACAAGTCAACGTTGTCCGGCCTAAGGCACGCCAATTCGGAGGAAAGAGGCCGCAGGAACGTCGTAAGGAATGCGGATACTGCGGAGGCGGGCCCCATCGCACTCAAGACTGTCCAGCGAGCGGGGGAAAATGCGGTTTGTGTGGACGGATGAATCACTTCGCAGCGGTTTGCAGTTCCTCTAAGCAGAAACCCGAGGCAGCCCACGCCATCAGAGAAAGCCCAGACTGTGAGGACATGGATGATGATTCCAATGACTACCCGGTCCATTACGTGTTCGCCATCGACCAGCCACAGAGAAAGAAGAGGCGCCTCCCAAAGTGTTGCATCAGAATACACCAACAAGAAGTGAGAGCCACGATCGACACAGGATCCTCGATTGAACTCATGGCAGCAAATGTATACAACCAGCTGCGGGAAAAGCCGGCCCTGAAGACAGCAAAGATCCGAGTTTTCGCTTACGGACAAAAGACCCCGATTCCGCTGATTGGATATTTCCAAACGGAACTGCAACACCAGAGCCGGAAGGTCCCGACAACCATCTATGTAACCAAAGAAGGCAGTGGCATGCTCCTCAGTAGACAGGCGGCTGAAGAACTCCAACTAATATCATTCGCGATGGCAGTATTGGAAGAGGAGCTGGACACGATACTTGAATAATTCTAGGGCACTTTCCGAGGCATTGGGTGTCTGAAAGGAAAAGAAGTATCTCTCCACATAGACCCATCCATTCATCCGGTGGCCCTCAGACACAGAAGGATAGCATTTCACCTAAGGAAGAAAGTGGAAGTAGAACTCGAGCCTCTGGAGCGACAGGGCATCATCGAAAAAGTCAGTGGGCCCACTCCCTGTGTATCGCCAATTGTGGTGGCGCAAAAACCCAAACAGCCTGGACAGGTTCGCATCTGTGTTGACATGCGCCTTCCCAACGCGGCAGTCAAGAGGGAGCGACACTTAACACCCACCATCAATGACATTCTGGGAGAATTGAACGGAGCAAAGTGGTTCTCAAAAATGGATCTCCGATCAGGCTACCATCAGCTTCCCCTGCAACCGGACTCCCGGTATATAACCACTTTCTCCACCCATGTGGGTCTCAGACGATACCGACGACTCAACTTCGGCATCTCCAGCGCATCTGAAGTCTTCCAGAACACCATCAGGGAGGTTCTGAGCGGGCTCCCAGGAGTTTTGAACGTCAGCGATGATCTACTCATATATGCGAACACCGTTGAAGAACACCACCAAAGATTGGGGGGGGTGCTGCAGAGAATCAAAAACTCCGGCATGACACTGCACCGTGAGAAGTGCCAATTCCTCCAGAACAAGATTCGTTTTTTTGGATACACCTTCTCTGACCAAGGGATCGCCCCAGACCCAGACAAAGTAAAGGATGTGCAAGCTTCCCCAGCACCGACGAACATATCGGAGGGATGAAGCTTCCTGGGTATGGTAAACTTCTGCGGGAGGTTCATCCCCGACCTGTCCAACCTCACCAGGCCCTTCAGAGAGCTCACCAAGTCCACCACCCCCTGGCAGTGGGGAGAGGAACAAAACAGTGCGTTCCAGAACACCAAGGCCGCATTGTCGGCGGACAAGACCCTGTCGTACTTCGACCCAGCGAAACCGACCAACATAGCCGTGGATGCCAGCCCTTATGGCGTCGGAGCCGTGCTAACACAGCGCCAGGGAGGAGAAGACTGGGCACCCATCGCCTACCCCAGCCGGTCACTGACCAAAACGGAACAACGGTACTCCCAGATTTAGAGGGAGGCAATTGCAATCCATTGGGCATGCAGGCATTTCCACGTGTACGTTTACGGACACCCGTTTACCATCTCCACGGATCACAAACCCCTGATCCCCCTGTTCCGAGGGTCGGTCTCCAAACCACCACCCAGGATTGTGAAATGGATTCTGCAACTCCAGGAGTACGATTACCAACTGGAATTCAAACCGGGAGCGACAAACCCCGCAGACTATCTCTCGAGACACCCCGAGCGGCAACTAGTGGAGAGGAGGAGGATGCAGAAGAGACAGAGGAATATGTAAAGGTGGTACTAGAAAGATCAAGGCCCCTACCAATGAGCATGGACATGATCGTTGAAGCAACCCGCAGCGATGAAGTCCTCCAACTAGTGGTGAATGCTGTACAGGCCAACGACTGGAGAGCACTTCAAAAGTCACTAAACAAGAGGACACCACAGGCAAGGAGATCCCTAGAAACACTTCTGAAAGTAAAAGAGGAACTGTCCGTTGACAGCCAAGGATGCCTATTGAGAGGACCACGGATCGTGATGCCAATGAGCCTGACCCAACAAGCGATCGAGCTAGCTCACCGCGGGCACCAAGGAATGGTGAAAACCAAGAGCAGACTCCGCGCAAAGGTGTGGTTTCCGGACATGGACACCAGAGTGGAACAAACTGTCAAAGAGTGCCACTGGTGCCAGGCTGCGGGACAACCCGAATGCCCACCCCCAGTCATCACTGAAGACAACCTGCGGAGGCCATGGGAACAGGTCAGCGCAGACTTCGGACACCTTCCAGATGGCCGATACATGCTCGTCGTCATTGACAACTTCACCAAATACCCAGAGGTGGAAATCGTGACAACCCTTACAGCAACAGAAGTCATAGCGAAATTTGAGAAGGTCATCGCCACACACGGCAATTTCGAGTGGGTCAAGACCGACAACGGACCACCTTTTCAGGGACAAGAGTTCACAGACTACCTCAAGGAGTGGGGAATCCACCCCCCGAAAGTGACTCCCCCTTGGCCTCAAGTCAAATGGGGAGGTTGAAAGGTTTATGCGCACTCTAAACAAAGTTATCTGGATTGCCCATGCTGAAGAAGCCCCACTGGAAAAGGCTATCTACACGTTCCTAAGGGAGTACCGGCTCACACCACATCGTACCACTGAAGCAGCCCCGGGCCCGTCGGCCATAGGGAGGATAGTCAGAGACATAATCCCCAATCATCACACCTGGACTCCAAACAGCGCAAACCCCCGAAGAACTCTGTTCAACCAGAGTCGGTCGAATGACTACGCCAGCTTACGACGCAGGGCCAAGGAATCATCCATTCGGGAAAGAGACCAAGTCTACGTGAAAGATAGATATCCCGGGAGCAAGTTCAGGCTCCCGTTTGAACCAAGGCCCTGGACAGTTACGCGCTGCACCAGCACCATGGTGACAGCTCAAAGAGGGAGGGAAACTGTTACGCGCAACATCTCCTTCTTCAAGAAAGCGTCCACCCAACCAGGAGATCACCAATGCCAAGAGTCCAACCAAGAGCTGCCCAATCTACCGGAAGAGAACCACAGCCTACCAGGAGGTGAAGATGGCACTCCAGGCGAAAGCTCGGCTGCGACCCCCATTGCCGCGGAAACACCGAGAATGGAAAGCCCTCACGTCCTTACGGGACCCCGATCTACCAGAACACCACAGCCGGAGACCCAGCGGAGGGCCCTATTCCACGGGGAGGCCGCAGGCTTTGGGCTGAGAAGGAACCCGGCCCCGTCTTCACAACTGGCGGACTTTGCCGTGGGCTGAATACAGACTTCCTAGCCACCTGACTGGTAACAGGCCAGACGGCCCTCGTTTTATTTAATTAACACCAGTGTTCCCAGTGACTCATGTGCAACGTTTTGTGTTTTGTTCAAATAAAGGTTGAAAGGAATGTAATGTCCTTAGACCGTGGGTTAGCGGTCTTGTTGTTCGCGCACGTAGGCGTGCGCATACGCGGGTGAGGTACGTCACACCGCGTACGATATAAATAAAGGAGGCGTGGCCCAGGAGTGAGTTCGGACCACACGGAGCACTAAGTCTGGTGTCCCGGGTCTTCATGTAGCCGCGGCGCTCATCACACTGCGCAGCGCGGCCTAGCGACCTGACAGTGAGTGAGGTGTGTGTAGCGAATGTGCACATGCACATCTTAAAGCAGTCAGAAGAGGAGGCGTGGCAATCTGTGGGTTGAGTTTTGTCCTATTTGCCTTCTATGGTTTCGCTTACCCATGCATATGGTGGGCAGGTGGGATTTTTGTCCATGGGTTACTGCCATAATTCGTAGAGGGACATGACACTAAAGTGGCTAAGTAAGATTTATGAATGCATCGTTGTGACTCTCCTTCCTTAGAATGGTTGTTAGCAGATTCGTGAGTGCAATCGTCAGTGGGCTGGGATGGGCCAATAGTTAGGCACATTAAGTAGTAGTGCCAGACAATGAGCCAGAGAAAATGCAAGGGTGCTGTTCTAAAGTCGTTCCAACGGAGCAGCGTGCAGATATTCCACTTGCATACAATTTAGACACATTGGTCCTGATTATATGATCTGCTCTAAACGCAGGTGCAAACTTTGTACCCGCGTATTACATCTCCTGCAGTTTGAAGTAATTAACGAGTTCATCCCCCACCGAAATAGGGTATTACACGCAAGATGACCCTCCCCGGTCTGGTGGTGCCCGATTTGAGTAGCTTCTAGCAACCGCAAATCATGGCTGCAAACTTCCACCTCAAGCACAATTGTTCCCTGACTTGTAATCCTGTTTCAAATGCAACTGGGCGCTTGAGGCTAAGTGGGATTCATTGTGATTGTAATCAAGGCCTCTGTGTCTGCTTCAACTGGAAGCCTGACATGATATTCAGGAAATCTGACAAACAACACTTTGTTCTATGCTGTATATAACCTGAAAATATTAAAGAAATCATTGCCATATCAGTAAAGCAAAGAATTTATAACGGTATTTGCAGTTATTTTTCTTCGGCTGAAACACTCTTTTTGTATTCATTGTGTGTGGAAGGGTGTAATGTGCTTGTAAATACAAACGTTTTTCTTACAATGGACCGGTGCTTTATCTACTCTGGGTGTTAGGGGGGTTGGGCAGCTTTAGCAAACAATGTATGTCCTCTTAGTGCTGCACCTACGCGAAAGGAAAGACGACTCGCTCAGCATGTAAGGCATCACGCCAAGGCTGTGAGCCACCAATGAAATTATGATTGTTTTCTCTTTGTCCAGGCTAATTTTACAGACCTGTCAAATGGCACTACAAATTACAACTTATCACTGCTTTATCGAGCAAGCTGACAAGGCAAGATCAAAGAGGAAGCGCGGTATGACTGAAGCGGGCTCTGTAAATTGAATGCTCTGACACTTTGACACAATTACTATGTAAATCACCGCTGGGAACATTTTTTGCCGGTATTTGCTATTGTGAGGCTGCAACCAGCTATTTCATATCGCAGTTGATGTGCAGGGATAGAAAAGGTCATCATTAGAACTGTGGATAGTCAAGGGGAAACAGCAGTGCTGCAACAATTTACATATGGAGGTTGCTAGCAATTAATGTCACTTCTCTAATGGCATGGGTAGTTAAAAGGCTAACTACTGCTTAAAGAGCAAGCGTGTGCTAAGTTGGCACACATCAGTAGGACAATGGGGACACTGTGGCGGGTTTAATGGTATAAAAATATGGATAAATGTGATGAAGCGTGTAGTGTCACCGACAAGTGATCAGGTTCTGGGAAAACAGGGAATGGCTTGAAAAGACTGTCCTAAAAAGGGCAACCTCTCTCATGGTATTCTCAATTGTGGACTAGAGCTGAGCCCAATGCTGGTGGAAAAGGAGACTGCTGTGTCTCTGAATGAGAGTAGAGAAGGAAGTATCCCGCAATTTTTGTGAAGAAGCACATTACCATCCTACTTCTGCATACATCAAACTCTAAATCCATATCTAAGTCCCAATATGTCTTGATGTTGTTAAAAGTCACTCTTGATTTCTCCCACAGGTCACAGACAGTTTTTTATGATGTGGATCTGTCTCTAGCCATAAATAGCACATGTTCTAGTAAGACCATACGCCAATAGGTCAGCTGATTCTTCCACACTGAATGAATCTCTTCTTCAGCCATTTGTGTCAGTGAAGCAGACAGTAGGAGGCTAGCCAGCTGACCCTAGGAGAACATGTCCAGCCCCACTGTACAATTGGAATGCAGCTGCCCTTGAATATTCAGTTTTCCGGCTAGTCTGCATTCTCTTTTAGGTGTTGTTTTCCAGGCCCAGGAATGTTCTGAGGAATTGGAGATAGACTCACATTTTTATTCACTGCCTTACTCAGTGAGTGGAGACATCCTTAGGTCCAGTCCCTACAACAATCACACTGTTACTTAACTCTCTGTAATATCTATTCTTGTCACACTTGACTATACAACTCCCAAAGTTCTCCATCCAAAATCGCAATCGTCATTTTCCCCTCTCTGTATCTCTGAGTTTCCTTCTATTCCCAGCCCTCCAGAAAATTAAGAAGCTTTTCCTCTCCTGGTCGGGGAACAACGTACCCTTCTGCTCTGGGCAAAGAGTCAAAGAGAACCCTCTGAATAAAAGCTTTCTGGCAATTATGCTTCCTTAAGTGAACTTTATGTAAAAAGAAAAGGCTGTTTCTCTGCTCCTTTATGATCATATAAATTCCCATAAGACTTCAACCTCATGATTCAATTCCTCGTTGTATCCAGACTGGAACATATCAAATCAAGCACAGTACCACTCAGGGCGACCCTGAATGCAGCAGCAAGACTAATAACAGGAAATAGATGCTGCAACCTGAACAGTACAGCTCTAAAAACTTTCATCTTGCTACCCCATTGAAGCAAGGATCCAGATGAAGAGAGTGTGCTTGCAGCACAAAACACTGTACCATGTTACACCGTAGTACCTCAAAGCCAAGCTCAAGTTATCAGGAGGCATCTGCTCCCTACGAAGTGCCAACTCCCTCTTGCTGATACCTCTGAGATTCAGAAAAAAGAAGCCTGTGCCCGCACTGAAAATATGGAACTTTCTCCCGCCGGATGTTCAGTCTAACCCATCGATGATCAATTGTAGAAAGAAATTAAGAGGATTTTGCTAGACAAAGTCTTCACACAGGTTTTTAACATGGTCTTTAAGGACTACAAAGTCTCTCTTCTGATTATTTTGCTTAATAGTCAGGGGAAAGTATATGTTATGTAACAGGTTTTGGGAGTTGCTCTGTAAAGCGCTCTGATACCTTTGGGACACGTTTGCGCTTAACAAAACCTTCTAAATAAATAAGGTGTCTAACATTTTTCTGGGCTACATATTAAAAATAATCTTCATGTCCGTGTTGATGGAGAATATTGGGCAATATAGGGCAAAGTGAAGTGGATCCCGGCCTGGTTTGGGGGATCAAGGATAACGCTTCCTGTTGAATTCGGGGAGGTGGTGATCCCTCTGAATAGGTTGCCTTACAGAGACACTATTGAGGGCTTGGTAATTTTATAGAATTCAATCGGGAGGCCTTTGTCTCAGGGACCTCATGGTTGCTATCCCATCAATAGTCTGAGCAATTTCCTCAGCATTGTGTAATTGGGCCTGGTCCTGGGACAGTGCCGCGAGGGCACATTCCATCAGGAATGCCTGCTACATGGCAGCATGATCTTGCACTGACGAGGAGTAGAAGGTCTCCTAAAAAGTGACAAAATCTTACAATATGTCAAGTGGATCGGTAGGGAGCACGTCATGCGCAAATCTAATTGCTATTACCTGGAGCGACTGCTCCTTACGTAACTGTGCAGCTAAAAGCCATCCAGCTTTTTTCCCCTCTTGTAGTCCTGCAAGTAAAAAAATGCTGGCTCTGCTTGGGCAGTATAATGAGAGTTCAGATCATATAATGGGCCAGATGTACAATGGATTTTTGAATGTGCAAATGGGTTTTAAACCCATTAGCGTATGCAAAAAACCAGTGGGCCATATACTAACCCTATTTTGTGAGTGGCAAATTAAATAGCAATTCACAAAATAGGGTTAGCCCTCGTAATGCCACTTCCTAATAGCCAGTCTGAACCCTATGAAAGAGTGTTAAAAGACTCGCAGTTTACCACCCTCTTCAAGAGGGTGATAAACTATTATTCGCAAATTGGAAGGGGTCCCTAGGGCACCCCTTCTCCTTTGTGAATGGGTGGGCAAACATTTTTTCAGAGCAGGCAGTGGTCCGAGTGACCACTACCTGCCCTTAAAAAATGAAACATAAACGTTGCATTTTTTTGTTTAGATGCATTCTGTTTTACTTTATGGAAAAAGGTCTGCATTTAACAAAATAAAAACTGCTTTATTTATAAGCAGTCCCAGACATGGAAGTCTGCTGACCCCAGCAGGCCACCTTCCCTGGGAGTGCCAGCTATTCCAAATGGGGTCCCAAATTGCAACAGCCTTATTAATATGCAGGAGGCATGCAATTTGCATTCCCATTGGGAATCACAAACAGAATCTGAGACGGTGTTGCACGTTGGCAAATGCGACTCGCAAATTGAGACTCACAATTTGGCGCATTTTGAGAGTTGCAATTGCCAATGGTCATGCATCTGGCCCTTAGTCCCAAGCAGCTCCTTAACAAGTGTGGAGGTCAGCAATGTGTTACATGCTTGAGATAGACAAACCAGGATACAGTCAACCAACAGCATTCCGCCTCACAGAGGTCCTAATAGGCAGCCGAATCACTCATCAAACTGCTTCGTAGAGCAGGCTTCCTGGCTGCCCAGAGCACCTGTGCGGAGGAGACAGAACCAGCATTCTCCTCCAAGTACTGGCTTAAATATGGGTACAACCTGCTCTTGTCCTCAGGGGCTTTATACCATATGGTCATATGCCACCAGGCCTGGGTGGGGGGGTATGGGGGTGTCATTAGGCCAAGATCAAGATTGAGTAGCACAAGGTCATTATCAGAAGTACTGTTCAGTAGAATCGAAGTAGCCACTAAGTTACTATGCAGTCTGACAAACACCAAAAAGAATTCAATACAAGAAGATATGCCACGGGCACAGGAGGAGAAAGGGAAGTCCTTGTCACCTCGGTTGTTTCAAGAGACATGGATCTGCCAGGGCATGGTCAGCAATAATCTCAGAGAGGATGAACTCAGGACTGTCTGGTCATATTGTTCCTGGACTTGTCAAGGTATGGATCCAGGGGAATGTTAGAGCCCACCACCCATGAGTACCCTGGGGATCCTAAAGAAGAGCAGCATCTTGTTCAGTGTGACAACAAAGTCCGTATTCTCACCCACCAAGGGATAGATGGAGCCCATCTTCAAAGAATCATAAAAGATCCAGACTGTGGCAAAAATATATCAGCTCAGAAGGTCTCTCACGTCTGCAGTATATGGACCGCTAGCGACTAATGATAAAAGATGGTCACCCCACTCTTTCTATGGTCCAAGGGAGTAGCTGGATGTGGAACCTGTGTCCTGTTTGCATGTATTACCGTACTCACCCAATCTTACCTAAGCTCATCATGTTCAGTGGGGGATAGGTGTGTTTCCTGAAGCAATGCTACATCTGGGCAGTGTTTCTGCACAAAGAGAGTTTTCTATGCCTCTTCATGAAATGTGTCAGGCCGTACACATTAAGGGAGGCGATCTGCCTTGGGTGAGTTGGCCCAGGTTGTGAGGGGGTCATGTCAAAGGCCTCAAGGAGGTTAGGGGTGTTGTGTGTCGATTTAGATGCCAGCACCTTGATACCCTCATGGGCATGAAGTGCGCTTTACAAGTGCCTTGATTGACTGATTGATTGATTGATTGTACATAGATTTACTGAATTATGTCCTTATATGGGCACAATTCACATTGCCCTAATTTAGGCATAGAATCCAAGTCCTTATTTAGGCATTGGCCATGCAATCCAAATACAGGCATGGTCACCTACATTTGTTCATCCCATGTCACAACGAGTTCTTAGAAACCAGACCCTTGAGCCATTGGGACATTCCCTGCTTGGATTAGTGATTTCTCCAAGAACTAATTTATTATGCATGAACAACTACTCCTCAGGGGTTTATTCATGACGTCTTCCTCTGCCCGACTTTACGTCAATGCTAGCATTCCTAAGTACCTTCCAGGTATATATATATACATTCACTTACAATGGCAAACCATGGTTGCGGTTACATGCTTTCACGGCTCACCGCGGCAAGTTTGGAAGAAATTCGAGGCCCCGCCTGACGCTCTGACCAGACGCTGTACTCCCTGCTCCCAGAGATTCCAGCTTCCAGTGTTCTGACTACCTTTGCGGGGTGTTGGAGTTTGAGATCGGGAAAGAGATTCCCACCTCTCTCGTTCTAAGTTATGGAGTTGACTAGAACCTTGGGGGACTCTTGGCACTTACTAAAACTTACTCTTGGCACTTACTAAACTTAACAGCTTAAACTTAGTATTTACTATACTACAGAAAACAGCACCTACGTCTTACCTCATACTACACTTAGGTTAGGTACAGTGGGGTAGAACTATTTAGAAGCACCAGATGAGTATCCACTTTCAGCCGGTGTTATTTATGTGTATGTATATGAATATAGGTCATAGCTAAAAGACAATGCTATTACAGCTTTATTTCTTCTTACTGCTGACGCTGTGCTTATTATTTTTTGTTTACTGTCTAACGATCATAACAGCTCATATCTCTTGCACGAGAAAAAAGAATGCTCAATAAATTGTTTTCTTGAAACGCCCGTCTATACTTTCTGTGTAACTCTGCAGAAACTAAGCATTCAGGATTGACTGAGTGAAACTATTATCTATTGTTTCCACGATTCTGAGACATGTTCCCATTCTAAGGAAAATAAAGTTGTCATGTTTATGAGGTTGTCAGAAATGAATCCCTTCTTGTTCATTCAAGAAGTTCCTAGTGACCTCTGAGTTACCTGGCACACAAGTAATCAAGTTTAATGTTCTCAATAGGAGCATACTGACCTTGGTCCTATGCAAAAACTATAGTGTATATTATTCCAATGCGCAGAGCTTATAAGGGAAATAGGGACTACACTACATGGGAAGGGAGAAGAGAGCCAGAAGTTAGGGGATGGGGGAAATCCAGTAACTATCCTGGGTTTTGGGGGAGCGAGCGTGCCCGCTTAACGCCACATCAATCCGGTACTTAATTTCTCCAAATATCCTGGTTTCTCACCCGAGACCTTGTGCATGCTGATCCTGAGCAACTGTGCCCCGGAGGCTGAAGGAACAGAATCGATCGGTCCGGCTGGACTGAAGCTGTCACTCCAGATGCTGCTTGCCTCTGTGCCACGAGACGTAGCTGCTGGAGAGAGTGACGATTCCTGTTGAGACAGGGACGCACCTTATTTCCACCGAGGTGCAGAGATGCCGGGACCCCCTGCTTTGTGGTGATCCTTCTCCCTGGTGAGTGGCGACGCTGATGTCGGCTGGGAGACCCCCTGTTGCTGAGCTCCATGGCGTAGTTGGCGCCCTTGATCCCGAGGCTGGGCGGTGGTGGCGCGCTTCGTTGTGTGGCCTGACTGGCACAGACCGGGCCAGCAGGCCTGCTTGCGGAGTGTGTCTGGAGCTGAATCTGGGGTGTTGGGGGTCTAAAGGAGAGCCCAGATGTGCTGCGGACATGACACCATTGCCCCATAGCATGAGTACCTTTGCTGCGCTACATCCGAGCTGATACCTGTGCATGGTCAGAAATTGCCCTACTGCATAGTTGCAAAGAGTTCCTACAGGGGGCAGAGTGGAAATGTGCCTGCTCTTGTGCTGCCTGGAGTGATCCATTGCTGACTCCCCTTTGCATGGGCTACATCTAGCGCAGGTGGGCCCTTCCAGGTTAGGCTGCTGAAGCAATGGCTAACACTATCCCGGCATGCCTTGAGCTGCCCCTAAGTGGTGCTGCACTTGAGCTGGGACCTGGACGCTCCTATGGTCAGGAATTGCCCCATTGGATGGCTGAAAAGCATTCCTAGTGGGGCAGGATGAACCTGTGCCTGCTCTCGAGGAAAACTACTGAGCTGCCTGGTGTCATTTATTATAGACCACCCTTCATGTGGCCTACATTTAGCATTAGTGAGCCCTCTCAGGTGAGGCAGCTGAAGCAACAGCCAACGCTAGCCCAGCACATCTGGAATTGCTCCTAAGAGGTGCTAGCATGGGTAAACCAGACAAGACGCAGCCCGAGCTGAAATTCGAGCAGAGTAAATCCAGACATAGAGAGGAAGAGGCAGAGTCAGCAACGTCAGAGCCTGACACGATGTCAGATGATCCAATTGGAGACGTTAAAACAATCCTTGCGACTTTGCAGAAAGGCCTTTCAGCTATTGATACAAAAATAGGCCCCCTGTCCTATAGGATGGACCGTATGACCGAGAGAGTTGACAAGCATGTGGAGCGTCTTGATATGGCTGAACGTAGAATCACGGAAACTGAGGAGGTGCAAACCGACTCTAATAGCATGCAGAAACAAATGGAGAGAACTCTGGCTATCCTGGAGGACAGAGCAGAGGATTTGAAAGCCAGATAGAGGCACAGTAATCTGCCCATTATAGGCTTACCCGAGTCCACTGCGACTGGAAACATGAAGACTTTTATAGAACAAATGCTAACCACGCTGATTGGTGCTGCCACCTTTTCCCCTATGTTTGTTGTGGAGCGGGCGCACAGGTCACTGGGACCAAAGCAGCCCCCGGGGGCTCCTACTCGAACGATAATAGCAAAGTTACTTAACGACAGAGACCAGGATGTGGTGCTGAGAAGGGCAAGAGAATTGGCCGAACGTAGAATCACAGAAACTGAGGAGGTGCAAACCGACTCTAATAGCATGCAGAAACAAATGGAGAGAACTCTGGCTATCCTGGAGGACAGAGCAGAGGATTTGAAAGCCAGATAGAGGCGCAGTAATCTGCCCATTATAGGCCTACTCAAGTCCACTGCGACTGGCAACATGAAGATATTTATAGAACAAATGCTAACCACGCTGATTGGTGCTGCCACCTTTTCCCCTATGTTTGTTGTTGAGGGGGCGCACAGGTCACTGGGACCAAAGCATCCCCCGGGGGCTTCTACTCGAACGATAATAGCAAAGTTACTTAACTACAGAGACCAGGATGTGGTGCTGAGAAGGGCAAGAGAATTGGGAGACTTGCCATATGAGGGCTCTTTCCTCTCCCTATTCCCGGACTTTACTATCAGATTCCAATAGGCCAGGAAGCAATTTGCATCTTTGAAACGCAAGTTGCAGGAACAAAAAGTGGAATACGCGATGCTGTATCCGGCGAGGCTTCGAGTGCTGTTGGATGGTAAGGCAAAGGTTTTTTCTGACCCCCCCGTCCCTGCAAAAAGCCCTCAAAGATTGGAACTTGTCCAGAAAGCCCATGAAATACAAGATGGCGGATGATCGAGCTAAAGAAGCGGACGGAGGACTCGATGAAAATGACTGATTAGGACCTCGGAGCGCCAGACTGCGGGGAAGAGTCACCCTGTGAGTAGATAACCAGAGCTGGTGTGGGGTGCATGGAACTTTCATCTTAACGGTGTGCCTCCTCAATGAGAACTTTAACTTTATGCTGAGATTTACCTTTCCATTGGCCTATATTTGTAGTGGTAAGTCTTATTGGTATGGAAATTCGGTGTCTTCTCGAGCGAGAGATGCTATTCATCATAAGTTGTCTACGAGACACGCTGTGAGACCCAGTGTCTCTAGGGGGTGTCTTTCACTACGTGGTAGGTGGCCATGGAGCACTGGGACCACAATGAAGAGCTGGCCAGTAACATCTGCCCCAAATAATCTCACGCTCAACTGTTTTGAGTTAGATAGTGCTTATTGTTGCTCAATTGTAGTTTTCTTGTTATATGGGACTGTTAGAACACGTGATGATGCAAGATGGCACATAGTGAACACGGGCTGGATACAGGAGAAGTCTACGATTATTGACACGGAATGTGAGGGGCTTAAACAACCACAGAAAGCTGTGAAAAATGTTGACATACCTGAAGAGAAAGGAGGTAGACATTGCTCTGCTCCAGGAGATGCACCATGCCCATAGTTACGCTATTCTCACTAGATGTTACCTTGCAGGGCAATTTCCTGCCGATGGCTTCACCTCACATGCTAGGGGTGTGATCACCTGGGTTAACCCCAAATCAGGCATACAACACAAAGAATGCAAGACTGATCTTGCGGGCAGATTTGTAAGTTCAAGATGTCATGGTAGGGGTGCTGACTTTCTAATTATCAATACATATGGGCCTAACTATGATGACTCAGTTTTACAATTCACTGTCAACACATATTAAGTGCTGCCAACCATTGCCATTAATCTGGTGAGGGGATCTTAACTGTGTGTTTGATCCAGCGCTTGATTGATCGACGGGACCTCCAAGGTGCCCATCTTTGGCTGCTAGGGTGATTGCGGATGTGGCGTTACAGTTACAACTGGTGGTCGTATGGAGAGCTAGGTCCCCTGGGAGTGGAGGGTACATGTACTACTCAATGTACCATGACACGCACACAAGAATAGACCACTGGTTAATATTGGAGGCTCTACTACTAAGGGTGCGAGACTGCAATACACTTGCTCGCTCCTTCTCTGACCACTCTCCTATTCTGGCTGCGATTGACATCCCTCCCCACGGTCCCCTCCCTTTCTGTGGAGGTTTCCACAGTACTCCCCGCTAGTCACAGTATTCAAAGCTGAATTAGCTCCTGCTATTACTGAATTCTTTGAAATCAACGTTGGCTCAGTGGATTGTTTTTCCACAGTATGGGAGATGTTCAAGGTAGTATCAAAAGAAATTCCTTTCTGAGTTATTGACTTTCTCTTTGTGACCGACAGGCCTACACACTAATCTCACTTTACTAGTGTTTAAACGTGACTTGGGTAATTATTTCTGCACAACACAGGAGTTACTTATGTCTCTCAAAATTTTATTCTCATAGAGTTAAAATAATTTTGTTCTCATTTATAACAAAACATTTTTACAGGCATATACTCAAAAATAATCCTTCTCTAATACATAGGATAATTCCTATTCTAGTTTTGCTAAAAAGTTGTCATGCAATTTAAAATTCATATATTAAAATTATAACATTCTAACATCAAAATACATAGATTGAAGAGAGCCCCTTGTCGACGCGTTTCGGTGCTTTAAGTTGTTTTTACACCTTCTTCAGGACAGACATATGTTAAAAACAAATGATCTTCTTTCTAAAAACAAATGCATACTGTTAGTAACTTATATTTGATTGAGAGCAAATTACATTCTATCTAGTGTTGGGCACGCTTTCTACCGTGTCACTTTCTTATGTTTATAATTATATTTAGAGGTCAATCTATCTTAGATTGCTTTGCCATCAATCTTCTCACTTAAGGTTTCCACACTTATGAGGATTAATCAATTCTTGTTCCTCTACGTGGGTGAAATTGGTATCTGTCAACCTCTGTTATTCTAAGTAAAGAGGATACACACATTAGTGATACCATCCCCTACCATTTCCTTATCTAGGGCCAATGGGGAAGCTATTTTCGTACACACTTACTTAAAAACGGGGGAATGATCTTCCTTGTGTCTGAGGCGTAATCTTGCGACTTTCAATCTGCGCCAGATCTCACATGAGTATTGACTTGGGTTGGGCCTATGGGAGAACATATTATTCAAATGCCTCTTGTCTTTAAATATCAAAATCCATATATTCCATGCACTAAAACAGAATCCAAACATACCTTTAAAATCATATATGAGGTCACTCTATTGGATTCAAGGGCGGGTTTTCTATTCGTCCTGGGGATTTCTTCACTTTGTTCCCGCATATGGTTATTTTGAGAATGTCTTTCTCCCAAATTAACCTAGGTGTAAGGAGAATGCTTGATCTTAATTTAACATTAAGGTGCTCTGTTGTCAATAGTGCTGATCTTTACTTTTTAATTCTGAAAAAGGCTAGATATGGCCTTAAGTACTCATCATTCATCTGTGGTATTCTTGTAGTGTTAATTAATTAGGAATACTGCTGTTGCCCATGTAATGTTGGCAAATGGTACAAATTCATAATCAACAACCCCATGTTAATAGTGAGCTGTCATTATATTCGGGTAGGGTTAATCTACCACATTGGAAATCTGGGCTGGCGGTCTTCCCCCCAGAGTTGCACAAGCCCCTTTAATTACTTGGCGCTGATAATCGTTCAGACCGATCTCAAATGTTATATGGATCGAGCACGTTGTAAGTCTGAACTAGAGGTCTTCCCCTCTAAATAGCGCAGGCCCCTTTATACACAAAGCGCTGATGATAGTTCCACCGCTCTTCTATACTTGCCGAGCAATGAGGAAACATTAAGGACTAACAGCGTTTCCGCGGAACCACGCTCTGTTTGCAGGCGCTCGGGTCATTTCACATTACTAATATTTGCTCGTACCGCTTACCTCATCTTATTCCTCATGGAGCAGCCAACATGTCCTCTCTCCCGTAGGTAGAATGAGAGAGGACGCAGGCTCAGGGTTTATATAACTCATACAATTACCCTTTATTGGATAATTCACTGCAGTTGTTCAATTGCGTACGTGTCGTTTCACGGACTTAACATGCTTTTAAAATATTTGGGTCAGCCTTAACTGCTATTCGACTATTCTCCACCTTTCACTATACTCACGAATGTAATTTGGTAGATATAATGGACTGCGGGACAAAAAACCAATATTCGGAATTTGGACACTAATCGTTCCCCAGTTATACAAGAAGTGCTGCGCTTTGTCGGTATGTCCGGCCTAAAAACTATTTGGAATAAATCTATCATCTTTCCTCCGACCCAGGCCATGGTGCAGACTGCCTTAGATTACCCCCTTCAATTGACATCGGACCCAGTCAGATATTTGGGTATACAGGTGCAGAACAAGTACTAAAGGCAAATTATGGGAGAGCCATCACTAAATTGTAGGAAGATATAGACAGGTGGATTCGTCTTCCTCTCTCACTTTTGGGGCATGTGTCACAGATGAAAATGATCATACTCCCAGATTCCTCTTTCTTTTTGTTAACATTACGATGGTGGTACCAAACCAATTTTTAAGCTACTAAGGTCCTTATTCGGTAAATTGGCCTGGGCTGGGAAAAATCTGCTTGTCAAATTGGACATGCTTACTCTGCCTTATCGGCGGGGGCCTGGGAGCACCAGACCTGGAACTATATTACCAGGTGGAGCAATGCTTGCACTGCCATACTTGGATCCACATATTTACAACAAGGGGTGGTGAGGGACAGAGTCTCTGAATTAAGCAGAAAGCTCTCACCCAGTCAAGAGATCAGGGCTAGATCCAACACCGTTTTTTAGCTCACTGCACCATCCCAGTTTCAGAACCTGGCTGTATGCAAATTAGTCTGTTCCTGTCCCAGTGCATGATGGGAACAGGGCAAACCAAACTACAAAAGCCAATTCTTACACTGGGAAGGAAACAAGCTCCCGGGGACCGGTTTCTGGCATTACAGCCGTCTTCGGCCCGGTTTGCTTGAATCCTGATGGTGCAATGAGCAAGGGTCTCACATCTGAGAATACCCTTCCACGCTTAGGGTGGACAAAAATATTTACAACAAGGGGTGGTGAGGGACAGAGTCTCTGAATTAAGCAGAAAGCTCTCACCCAGTCAAGAGATCAGGGCTAGATCCAACACCGTTTTTTAGCTCACTGCACCATCCCAGTTTCAGAACCTGGCTGTATGCAAATTAGTCTGTTCCTGTCCCAGTGCATGATGGGAACAGGGCAAACCAAACTACAAAAGCCAATTCTTACACTGGGAAGGAAACAAGCTCCCGGGGACCGGTTTCTGGCATTACAGCCGTCTTCGGCCCGGTTTGCTTGAATCCTGATGGTGCAATGAGCAAGGGTCTCACATCTGAGAATACCCTTCCACGCTTAGGGTGGACAAAAATATTTACAACAAGGGGTGGTGAGGGACAGAGTCTCTGAATTAAGCAGAAAGCTCTCACCCAGTCAAGAGATCAGGGCTAGATCCAACACCGTTTTTTAGCTCACTGCACCATCCCAGTTTCAGAACCTGGCTGTATGCAAATTAGTCTGTTCCTGTCCCAGTGCATGATGGGAACAGGGCAAACCAAACTACAAAAGCCAATTCTTACACTGGGAAGGAAACAAGCTCCCGGGGACCGGTTTCTGGCATTACAGCCGTCTTCGGCCCGGTTTGCTTGAATCCTGATGGTGCAATGAGCAAGGGTCTCACATCTGAGAATACCCTTCCACGCTTAGGGTGGACAAAAATATTTACAACAAGGGGTGGTGAGGGACAGAGTCTCTGAATTAAGCAGAAAGCTCTCACCCAGTCAAGAGATCAGGGCTAGATCCAACACCGTTTTTTAGCTCACTGCACCATCCCAGTTTCAGAACCTGGCTGTATGCAAATTAGTCTGTTCCTGTCCCAGTGCATGATGGGAACAGGGCAAACCAAACTACAAAAGCCAATTCTTACACTGGGAAGGAAACAAGCTCCCGGGGACCGGTTTCTGGCATTACAGCCGTCTTCGGCCCGGTTTGCTTGAATCCTGATGGTGCAATGAGCAAGGGTCTCACATCTGAGAATACCCTTCCACGCTTAGGGTGGACAAAAATATTTACAACAAGGGGTGGTGAGGGACAGAGTCTCTGAATTAAGCAGAAAGCTCTCACCCAGTCAAGAGATCAGGGCTAGATCCAACACCGTTTTTTAGCTCACTGCACCATCCCAGTTTCAGAACCTGGCTGTATGCAAATTAGTCTGTTCCTGTCCCAGTGCATGATGGGAACAGGGCAAACCAAACTACAAAAGCCAATTCTTACACTGGGAAGGAAACAAGCTCCCGGGGACCGGTTTCTGGCATTACAGCCGTCTTCGGCCCGGTTTGCTTGAATCCTGATGGTGCAATGAGCAAGGGTCTCACATCTGAGAATACCCTTCCACGCTTAGGGTGGACAAAAATATTTACAACAAGGGGTGGTGAGGGACAGAGTCTCTGAATTAAGCAGAAAGCTCTCACCCAGTCAAGAGATCAGGGCTAGATCCAACACCGTTTTTTAGCTCACTGCACCATCCCAGTTTCAGAACCTGGCTGTATGCAAATTAGTCTGTTCCTGTCCCAGTGCATGATGGGAACAGGGCAAACCAAACTACAAAAGCCAATTCTTACACTGGGAAGGAAACAAGCTCCCGGGGACCGGTTTCTGGCATTACAGCCGTCTTCGGCCCGGTTTGCTTGAATCCTGATGGTGCAATGAGCAAGGGTCTCACATCTGAGAATACCCTTCCACGCTTAGGGTGGACAAAAATATTTACAACAAGGGGTGGTGAGGGACAGAGTCTCTGAATTAAGCAGAAAGCTCTCACCCAGTCAAGAGATCAGGGCTAGATCCAACACCGTTTTTTAGCTCACTGCACCATCCCAGTTTCAGAACCTGGCTGTATGCAAATTAGTCTGTTCCTGTCCCAGTGCATGATGGGAACAGGGCAAACCAAACTACAAAAGCCAATTCTTACACTGGGAAGGAAACAAGCTCCCGGGGACCGGTTTCTGGCATTACAGCCGTCTTCGGCCCGGTTTGATTGAATCCTGATGGTGCAATGAGCAAGGGTCTCACATCTGAGAATACCCTTCCACGCTTAGGGTGGACAAAAATATTTACAACAAGGGGTGGTGAGGGACAGAGTCTCTGAATTAAGCAGAAAGCTCTCACCCAGTCAAGAGATCAGGGCTAGATCCAACACCGTTTTTTAGCTCACTGCACCATCCCAGTTTCAGAACCTGGCTGTATGCAAATTAGTCTGTTCCTGTCCCAGTGCATGATGGGAACAGGGCAAACCAAACTACAAAAGCCAATTCTTACACTGGGAAGGAAACAAGCTCCCGGGGACCGGTTTCTGGCATTACAGCCGTCTTCGGCCCGGTTTGCTTGAATCCTGATGGTGCAATGAGCAAGGGTCTCACATCTGAGAATACCCTTCCACGCTTAGGGTGGACAAAAATATTTACAACAAGGGGTGGTGAGGGACAGAGTCTCTGAATTAAGCAGAAAGCTCTCACCCAGTCAAGAGATCAGGGCTAGATCCAACACCGTTTTTTAGCTCACTGCACCATCCCAGTTTCAGAACCTGGCTGTATGCAAATTAGTCTGTTCCTGTCCCAGTGCATGATGGGAACAGGGCAAACCAAACTACAAAAGCCAATTCTTACACTGGGAAGGAAACAAGCTCCCGGGGACCGGTTTCTGGCATTACAGCCGTCTTCGGCCCGGTTTGCTTGAATCCTGATGGTGCAATGAGCAAGGGTCTCACATCTGAGAATACCCTTCCACGCTTAGGGTGGACAAAAATATTTACAACAAGGGGTGGTGAGGGACAGAGTCTCTGAATTAAGCAGAAAGCTCTCACCCAGTCAAGAGATCAGGGCTAGATCCAACACCGTTTTTTAGCTCACTGCACCATCCCAGTTTCAGAACCTGGCTGTATGCAAATTAGTCTGTTCCTGTCCCAGTGCATGATGGGAACAGGGCAAACCAAACTACAAAAGCCAATTCTTACACTGGGAAGGAAACAAGCTCCCGGGGACCGGTTTCTGGCATTACAGCCGTCTTCGGCCCGGTTTGCTTGAATCCTGATGGTGCAATGAGCAAGGGTCTCACATCTGAGAATACCCTTCCACGCTTAGGGTGGACAAAAATATTTACAACAAGGGGTGGTGAGGGACAGAGTCTCTGAATTAAGCAGAAAGTTCTCACCCAGTCAAGAGATCAGGGCTAGATCCAACACCGTTTTTTAGCTCACTGCACCATCCCAGTTTCAGAACCTGGCTGTATGCAAATTAGTCTGTTCCTGTCCCAGTGCATGATGGGAACAGGGCAAACCAAACTACAAAAGCCAATTCTTACACTGGGAAGGAAACAAGCTCCCGGGGACCGGTTTCTGGCATTACAGCCGTCTTCGGCCCGGTTTGCTTGAATCCTGATGGTGCAATGAGCAAGGGTCTCACATCTGAGAATACCCTTCCACGCTTAGGGTGGACAAAAATATTTACAACAAGGGGTGGTGAGGGACAGAGTCTCTGAATTAAGCAGAAAGCTCTCACCCAGTCAAGAGATCAGGGCTAGATCCAACACCGTTTTTTAGCTCACTGCACCATCCCAGTTTCAGAACCTGGCTGTATGCAAATTAGTCTGTTCCTGTCCCAGTGCATGATGGGAACAGGGCAAACCAAACTACAAAAGCCAATTCTTACACTGGGAAGGAAACAAGCTCCCGGGGACCGGTTTCTGGCATTACAGCCGTCTTCGGCCCGGTTTGCTTGAATCCTGATGGTGCAATTAATTAATAACAACATATTCAAGTCTAATTCCTACTGTTTTTAATTCATTCCATTAAAGAATGGAGAGTCTCAGACTGTTTGCTCAGAGTTAATCAAATAAGTGACCATACCTTCTGTACATTAGAAGAGGGACTACCGCTCTGGTAAGAGCGGTAGTCCCACTTCTGGCAAGAGTGGTAGTCCCACTTCTAATGTACAGAAGGTATGGTTACTTATTTGATTAACTCTGAGCAAACAGTCTGAGACTCTCCATTCTTTAATGGAATGAATTAAAAACAGCAGGAATTAGACTTTAATATGTTGTTATTAATTAACCTACAGATACCAGAATTCCTTCAAACATATTGAGGACACGCAAACCAATCAGCACAGCCAAACCCGGATTGTACAGTCGGGCCCTTGTTTTTCCACTATCAATGTGGAAGATACATATAATATCAGGTAAAAATACAGCTGAAGTTCGTCACAATATAGCTGAGTGACTATACTATGGAGATTTATTTCCTAGTGGGGAATTAACAATAGGTGCCCTCTAGTACTAATGCTTGCTTGTTTTTGAAGATATCAATATGCAAAACCCACCAACGACCACATTATGAGTAGATAGGATACCATTGTAACTTTAGTAAACAGGTTAACACGCAAAAAAGCAAAAAAGTGTTGTTTCTTAATGAACTAGAGATCAATGTGATTCTGTGATGAAATGGTAATTGTATGTTTTCCTTTTAGAACTGGTCCTGAAGAAGGTTGTTCATTAATCTTCCCAACCAAAACGCTGCGTCGACCCCTGTTCTTGTGAACATTTTAACCATTGTTGTCTCCTTGCTTGAATATATGTTTTGATTTTATATGGTTTTAACCTAGTGAAAATGTTTTCAAATTTCATGTGTGAATTTTCTGCCCTTTGAATAAACAGATATATAAACATATATATTTTTTACAACACTTTTGCCTGTCGTGTCTTAAATTTAAGTAATTGTTAGTAATAGGATGTGATGTATCAATTGCTTTACTGTGTGGTCACATATTAACTTGTCAGGTTTTGATCTATGTGAGATTGGTATTCTCAAAAATTGGTCGGGGGCACCACTGTACTAACAATTACCATCTCTATGGTAAACTAAGGGGACTCTTTTTCCTTAACATTATACCCCCGTCCCAGATTCACTAGATGAGGGGGCCTCCTTTACTTTATATGATGCCTTTACCTCTGTGACACTGGTTTACCAGATTTCAGGCTGCTGGTAAAAGAAGGCAAAAACTAATGTGAATCAACTGCACATCCTCAACCATTTTCGTGACAGCATTTCTAACGGAGCCCATGGAGACTTTAATGTCAGAGAGCTCGCAAAGCAAGGTGTCCATAGCTGAAGACGACAAAGATGGTGGTGTATGTGCCATGTCCCTGCCTCTGACATGTTGGCTGGCCTCACCGTAGAGACTGCATCTAAGAAGAGGAGTTGACGCATGAGAAACTGGGCTGTTGGTTGAGGGTGTGTGTGTGCCCTTCTCAAGCACCAGATACAATCCCTGTCAGGGTGGATCATATAAATTCAATAAATTAACCTGTACTTAACACTCTGTGAGCTTGACACAAAAGCAATCAGTCTCGATTTAGAGACAATGTGAACAGAATTTAGGTAGAAGGCAAACAATAATATTCCCACACAAATTTAGACAAATAGGATACATTTTATTAAAAATAAATGAGATGAAACTGACAAAAATATAATCACTAGAACAAGAGATATGCAATCTTAAAGATTTTAGGTAAGCATAGTGCCTTAATGCACATAGTGACTCTTGTGGTTATTATTATTATTATTATTATTGCATTTATTGAGCGCACAGCTACCCGGAGGTTTCTCGGCGCTTGCCTTGGGAACCCGTCCTGGCTTTTCCCTGTGAGATAGCCCCTACAGGGCATCCCCAAGGTGAAAGCCAGGCATCCCGCCGCAGGGGGCCGTTGTGGAGATTAAGCAAGCTTAATGCCCAGAGTTGCAGAGTGAGAACCCATGATTAGAGCAGGCACCGAAGCGAGAATTATCGAGTCCGTGGACATTTGAGCTCAAGACCCTGCTGCGTTGGGAATTGAACCCTGGTCCCGGGTCTGACCTCAGCTTCCGGGTCTGCCTGCTCTACACCGTGAGCCACACTTCTCCACTGTGAGACTGGGTGAACGTCTCAAGCTCAGGCCAACACAAATGGAGCATGGGCTGAATGCAGGGGCCAGATTTGTCGTGCAAAATGAGCTACCTTCTCAAAGTCTGGCTAAAAGAGTCTAGCTCGTGATGGAGGACGCTGCAAGGGGAGCATCATGAATGGTCGCCGATGTAGTGCGAAGAGCATGTCGGGCACCAGAGATGGTCGTCATTATTGTGTGAAGATCTTGCCGTGTGTCGCAGACAATTAGGGCTGGTGTTTTGTGTTGGCGGTAACCACGGGCTGTCATTGCTGTAGAGCAAAGTGCAGATCACACATTGCTGATCGTCACTGGTGGTCACTGTAGTGCAAAGAACTTTGCATTGCCAGTTGTCATGGGTGGTAAGATCTGGGCGCAGAGGGCCTGTTTACTGTCGCAAAGTGCCCAAAACTTCAGGACTTCATCTATGTGTTCAGTGGAGCGAACTCTGATTCCAACCAAGGGCAAGGACCTGGGGAGGTTTCCCTTGGGGAACAGGGATTCAATCTTGCAGAGGCCGAAAGGGCTTAGGCAGGTCCAGCTGGGTCTAGTTGCATGTCCAGGTGGGTCCATTTGCGGCAGGTCGATCCGGCAGATGTAGGGAGGCCACGGGAGCTTGTAATGTCCCTGTAGCTCTGAACAGGAAGTCAGTTAGCTGCCCTTGAAGTCACGGCAGGTAGCCTGGGATGAAGGGATCAGGTTCAATCTTCCTTGTCAGACAGCAGGGCAGGTCTCAAGCAGCAGGACAATTCTCTGGCAGCAGCGTAGTCCTTTTTCTGTAGCATTCACAGGTCCAGAAGGATACTGAAGGGGTCCAATATTTACTACTGGTGCTTGCTTTGAAGTGGTAGAAACATCTAGAGTTCCCCCATACCTTCCTCCATGCCCTGGTACCACGATGTCTAGGTTGACAAAAATGCTGGTATGAAGTTCTTTGTGAGTGCAGGAAACAGCTCCTATTGAAGTGTAAGTATGGTAGGTGACAGCTCTCCCCACCCATCTTCATGCCAATATCCAGTTCCCCTTTGTGACACAGTCTGTAAGGAATATAAAAAGGCCAACTACAGCTAATCATGTGGCCCAGGACATAGTACCGTGTCGTATGGCTTGTACCTCACCAGTAAAACTGTGCGTTTGTTGGACAACATAAACTTAAGGATTGTGTCAGATAGCTTTTGTGCACAACCTTAGGATATGTTGGTCTATATCCCAGTTAGCTCACAGCTCACAATTGTGAACCCATAACCGTACAGGGTACCAAATGTGTGTGCAACTTCAGAACATGACAACCCTATACTCTCAAAGAAATCATGGTAACAGATCTAGAACCCATTTGTTTGGACTCTCATGCATTCCCAAATAAGTGCACAAGCAGTGCTCAGCAAGGCCTTTCAATATTTATTGAAGCCATGTGATTCTTGTACAAAATATGGGCGCTGCAATAAACAGTAGCGTGAAACAGAATAGCATAATTGGCATAATGAGAACAATGGAAAGGATACATGATTACACCAGTGTGCTATAGCAGTGAATAAATAGGGGCCTATAATTACTGTGTATATTGTACCTTTACCTACTGTTCCCTAACCTACTCCTGCTTAAAGGCTTTAAGTTGGGAAGGAAATGTGAAGCATTTGTAAAAAGCAAGATTAATTACACATTTATACCAATTTGATATTCATTTTCAAGACAGGTTGGTCGTTATGTGCCTATATCCCATGTTTCCTATTAAAAGAGGTCTTAAAATGGTAATAATATACTAAAGGTTCATAAAAGTTGATGTTCGCTTTGTGATTGTGCAAATTCATTCTTAATTATTGGAATATTGCTGTGGAACAGCCGTCCCCCTCAGAGTGTCCCCTGTTGCCTTATCCCATTAGTCTGGGCTGTGGTTGCTACTTCCTTCTTGAAGATGTCAAATAAGTGTATTATGCCAAGGTTCAGCATGAGGTTTTGGGGGCACAGCAATTTAAAAAGCACTTGCCGCAACTCCGAATTCCTAAAGCCCTTAGTTCTTTATGTAGCAATGCCCTCTGGTGGTTCAACAATCGCAGACAAATGCAAACAACAAATTGTAGCAAGCATTCATCAACTAAGTTGCATTGTTGGCATTCTTTGCTCATGGCAATCACTGTTTTCATTCACTTTGGGGTATGATCCAAGGTCAGGAAAGACCTTAGCCGCAAAGTCATGAACTTTTTCTTGATGTTAATTGAGTACTTGGTCCCAAAATTCAGTTGCTCCAGAATATTTGTATAACATTTTAGGACCAGCCAAAGGGAGGGTGGGATGGCTCCATATAGCCAGGCTTGTTTAAATACATATGTCTCTTCAATATCCTCTGCATCATTATTGTATTTCTAATAGTGTTTATATAGAGCTCACTACTCCTGACGAGGCATCAAAGAGATTTTTGGTGAGTAGCAAGCTGGTCTGGAACGTAAAAAGGATTAGTGGTGGATTAGTATAGGGAAATATGAGTTCATTTGAGCGGCAGACATGCTAGTCTGTTAGTTGGATTTAGTGGAATAATGGAGGGATAGCAGAGGGAAAAGTCTAGAAAGTGTTATTTGGGAGGTCATAGAAGTAGGGGGAGAATATGTAGCCTTACAACTTGAGCTGCCGACCTCGAAGCTGGGGAACCGGGTTCGAGTCTAGGTAATGACGCTCAAGATCCTGTGATTCTGGGCAAATCACTTAATCTCCCTGTGCCTAACAAGTATGAATGTGTCCATCTGTAAAGAAACTGGTGATCATGTAAAGTGCTCTGATACCTGAGGTCTCAGGTCTAGATCGCACTATATAAAACTAAAAATAAAAAAAAGACGAGGTTTGGGATGAGTAAAATGAGGGAAGAATTTAGAAAGAGTTGTTTGGGAGATGAAAGTAGCAAAACAAGGTTTGGGGTGAGTCAAAGTGGGATAGAGGACAGAAGAGTCTAAAAAGGATCATTCTGGAGATCACAGCAGTAAAATGAGATTGGGATGAGTCAGAGAGTGAAGGCAGAGGACACACCAATAAAGGTAAAGGGTGAGATAGATTAGTGCATTTGAGAGTCCAAAGCTTATTTTCTTTTTTCATTATTATTATTGTTTTTCTACAGTAGGAGTAAAGAAACAAACTAGTAGTGAAATAACAACACCGAAAGGTATACATATATAAGGAAGATAACATACAGAGATTTCAAATTGTATTGTAGAAACTCAGACTGTCAAGCTTATTTATTTCTGCATTTTTATAAACATATTTTTTGCATCTAATAAAATACCATAACAAAATTGAGTGGCCTATGTCAAACACAGAATAATATGTATGTATGTATGTAAGTATGTATGTATGTATGTATGTATGTATGTATCTATCTATCTATCTATCTATCTATCTATCTATCTATCTATCTATCTATCTATCTATCTATCTATCTATCTATCTATCTATCTATCTATCTATCTATCTATTTACACACACACATATATATTTAGCCACTGAAAATATATATATTTGTTGAGCAGACCTAACGAATATCTATATATTTTTTTTTAAACATAGTTTTGATACACATCTGTACAAAGAAATACACATATCTAGACACATACATATTATCAAATGCTGTACGTCCCAATGATTTGCACAACTGTAAGTCGGGTGTACCCAGTGCCTAAACATCTGACAGTGTCTTTATCAACTTCATAAGTATGAGTGATCAGGCACAAGAAAATTCAGTCTCTGGTGCAGGCTTTAATAAATTGGCGATGTTTTCTAAGAGCTAACAGCCTTATTCATGAAGGCTAAATCGGCTCGCAAAGGGCCGGATTCTGAGAATCCGGCCCTTTGCGAGTGCGATTTTTGCATTTGGGATTCAGCATCCCAAATGCAAAAATCGGTAATTGCTAAATCGCTAAATTGCGAGGAATTACATTTAAGGAATCTCTATTTGAGATTCCTTAAATGCAATTCATGAAGCATTTGCAAATTGCGAAAATGCAATTTTGGGCCGCTATTTACCGAGAGGTTAGACCTCTCGGTAAATAGCAAAAACTTAGAAAAATGCTTTTAAAAGCATTTTTCTAAGTTGCATGTTGCACACACACATGTCCTTTGGACATGTGTGTGCGCAACACCTGTTTCAATTTGCATTTAAGGGGTGCTACAGGGTGTCCTTTGGACACCCCTGGCACCCTTTAAATCGCTATCTTATTTGCGAGTAGCAAATTGCTAATCGCAAATAAGGAATACTCCCCATGCATTCCTATGGGCCTTTTGGCCAATAGGAATGCATGGGGAGTTATTCCTTATTTGCGATTAGCAATTTGCTACTCGCAAATAAGGAATCAGTGGGAATCGCAATTAATATTGCGATTCCTACATGATTACCGTTTTGCGAGTCTCAAATAGCGATTCCTTATGATTCTCTATTTGAGCCTCGCAAAACGGCACGATCATGAATCAGGCTGTTAGATACCCACTTGGCGAACGGTGTGATTTACGTGGCTCCCACGAACATAACGTGAATAACCAAATCATGTTAAATTATAGTACTGGTTTACCTGTAGAGCACATTTTCTGCGGGGGCCATAACTCACCTACAGCCATGTGCAGAAGTGGTGCACTGCCAAAACGGAGGATAAACCGAATCAAGGCACTCACAGCATTGAGCGCTCCAGGGAAGAGTAAATGAAACGCATAAACACAAATCTGTGCCTTAACAGCCGGCCACATGGACCAGGATTTAGCATAAATCGACTGTACTTAAATGTAAAAAGGAAAATAAAAGGGAAGCAAAAGTCTTGTGGCAGTGACTTGCAACAGGTTAAACGTGTATAATCTGCAGCCCTCAAGTCACTGCCATCCAGTGCTATCAAGACATCCTTCATCACGCCTCCCTTCTACAACTTACCAACCTTGTTAGTGGATCAAACACAAGGGGCTTTATTTAGGAAGGCCTTGCGTCAGTTTTGCACCGCCGGTGCGTCACTTATTGTGACGCACCAGCGGTGTACAAAATGCGCCTTGTTGCGCCATATTTAAAAAGTGACGCATCTAGGTAAATGCGTCACTTTTTAAACCCCTGCGCCACATTATACCTGCGTCAGGTATAATGTATTGCAGAGGGGGTGTTCCCCCGCAAAAAGCCTCGTAATAGTGACGCAGTGAAATCTCATAGATTTCACTGCGTCACTTTTAGGGCGCTGTTGCGTCAAAATCTTGCGCCTGCCTCACAGCAGGCGTAAGACTGACGCAAGCCCTTTCACATGGGGCTTTCCCCATGTGAAAGGACACATTGCTGGAGTTGCGTCACTTTTGTGACACACTCCAGCAATGCGTCACTTTTGCGCTTACAGATACGTCAGAAATACTGACGTATCTGTAACTCCTTGCGACATGATGCGTCATACATTAAATATGACGCATCAGGAATGTCGCAAGGAGTGCGCAGTGAAAAGTGACGCATCGCTGTTTTCACGCAGCGATGCGTCACTTTTCATAAATGAGGCCCAAGGACTATAAGGAAAATACTGGTTTCTGGAGTAAGTGATAAATATCGTGGATTTTCCTCATACACTACTCCATTCTACCACACTTTACTCAACTCTATGACAATCCACACAACTAACTATAAGCCATGTCGAACAGCAGCACCACTAGTGTACAACATGGCTAAAATATATTGTTAAAGCCAATAACTCTTGCATAGGCGAGACCTATTTGCTTTGCCGATGCTTGAGATTGAAGTCAGTCTGTAGGTGATGATTTTTTTGTTGTTGTGTCTTCTTCTCAAATAATACCAGTAATAATACAATTCATGGCACATGTGAAAGAGTTAAATATTTAAAAAAACATTACTATTAAAATAGCCACATTAGTGATTTTGTTTAGTCTAAAATGTGTATTGCAATCATGTAGCAGCTGCTTTTAGAGGGAGACAATTGTTCTTGTTTTTTGCTCTCTGGCAGCAGAAAGTGTAGCCTCTCAAAGTAAGAGCCCAGAAGATTGATCAACAACAATTAGTACAATTCTGCATAAAACAATGGGAAGTGCACACTCCAAGCTAGTTTGTACTAGCCAAATATAAACTATTTACAGAAATCATTGATTTCAGGTCTGTTTTATATCTGGTAGTTTTTGATGTTGCAAATATCTATAGCCAGAGCACCTTCAGTGGCAATATCTAAGTGATCAAACCTGAGACTTATCAGCTCAGATCTCAGGCCAAGCTCTATTGCGCCACTGAAAGCCTACTGGTGAGCTGAGTGTTTGCAGAAAATATTTCGATTCGTGCTAAATTCAGCGGAAATTCCCCGGCAGAATTGCTTCTAATGCACTACCACGAGGGAGAAAAAATGCCGCTGGCAGAGTCCACTGCAGATATAGTACTTCTTCCACAAACAAGAACATTTTCGGTTACCACCCCACTGTGAGGTATGCGCTAAACTTGTGGTAATGGAAGGAAATGTAATATATACAGCATCCAAGGTTGTGTCTCAGGAATATTTGTTTTGACAATGTTAACGTCAATGGATGTTACAGTAGAAGATGCATTCATCCATCATCTTTTATCCATTACTATCTTCTTCTTGCACTGTGGACATTGATGGAATAGGCCGGAGTTGTAATGCAGTTTAACCGCCACCTCGGGAAGTAAGTTATAAAGCATGGTATTTGGAGTGGGGGGGGGGGGGAGGAGGGGGATTGAAGATTTAAAGCTGAAACTGGACTCTGCCATTGAATTCAACTGGTGTAAGAAACAATTCGGACAAGAATGGCTTTAAATACTGATGTAATGATCACAGTTGTTCTCGAAGAAGACAGACAGGATAACCTGGAGACTTAATGTATTACTTTGGACAGCTGACATTCCAACATTATTGCATCTTTGCAAATATTTTGGCATACACAGAAATCAAAACACAGGATAAATACCTGAAAAACAAAATGGAATTTAGTCATAAAACAAGGGGGCAAATTGCCTATTTCAAATAATAATACAAAAATGTTTTATTAATGCAATATTATAAAAGCTTTTAGGACAGATTTTGTTGATGAAGGCACATTAGGTTAATGCTTTTCTTTGATAAACACCAGCCCTGTGCATTCTCTCAACTAATCCATTAATATGTATTACTTAAACACATATACAGCGATGCAACCTGCTTTTTGGAACATACTGTACTCCTCACGTTGCTCACATATGTATGCATTTATATGGACATCACTCATCAAACGTGTGGGTGGAAATCCAAGAGCAGATATCACTAAAACCACCCAACCACACCCTAGAATATTGATATCGCCAGTATCAGTAACTCTGGGGTCGAGTGTTGGCAGAAATAACTTCTACTATGAGATTTTTGGAAATAACATTTGGGAATCAGTGTTTGTGCATCAGTTCCTGCATGTTTCTTTCCTTGGGGGGATTTTGGCTTCTTTCAGAAGCTGATGTTCCTGAATGATCTGCTCATTCCTGGAATCTTCATTAAATTCATTCCGGATTATTGGGTGCGTTGGTAATGTGATTCTCAGGGCGATTGTTTTGGCAGGCTCATCACCTGTTAGGAACGAAAGTACCACTTTATCTATTTTCACAGTATTTGGGGGCATATTATCAAGGGGTTTTTCTCTGCTTTTTTGGCTTTAAAAGCCAAGAAAGCGGAGATAAAATGATCTCCCTATTACCTAGCTGTCCCTAACACCAGTTAGCGACAGCCAGTAGGAGATAGCGACCACCTTGGGCCCCACTTTGCATGTCAGTGATATTTATCACTAATGACATGCAAAGTGGGCGTGCCAAGATGTTAGCGACTGGAAACGGTCTCTAACATCGCTATCTCCTATTACCAACTTTTGGAGATATTCGCGCTAAGCACGAATATCTCCAAAAGCTAACACCTGCCCTGAGCAGTTCTTAGCCATGTTATCAAATGGGAGGTAGATAACATGGCTAAGAGCATTAGCTCGGTAATGCATGAATATCGCTGACTTTTCAGCGATATTCATGCATTGCGGCAGATTTTTATCGCATTTGCGATAAACCTTGGTAATACCAAGGTTTATCTGCGATAAAAATCGCCGCAGCTCTGTGGTAAGTTTTTGTCTCTAACCAAGCAATAGTGATAATTATCGCTATTGCTTGGTAATATGCCCCTTGGTTTGGGAGGGGAGGGGAGGTCTGTACCGCAGGTCTTCAAACACACCTGCAAATCAAACACGTTGTGTTTGAAATACGCACCTTCCCCATATCTGAGCAGAATATTATTCACTCAGGTAATCCTGTGTTTCTTACTCCACAAAACAGAGGTGTAGCATACAGATGAATGATGCATTGTATTTAGATTATCTCCCCTCTAGATATTTTTAAGACATGCATGTGAGAAATAGGTTCCTGCATCCATTCGAAAAAGGTGGGGTTGTCAACTGCGAACTGAGTGAAATCTTTTACATTAACATGATACTTGACAATGGATACCAGCCCTATAAATTGGGTGTGTGCATGCTGGGGACTTTGCAGATTAAATGTATGTTCTTGAGTTTTTAGTAAAGCCACTCTCAAACTGGAGAGAGGAAAATCTATCTTCTCTGATCTTCAGGAGCTTACCTGTGAGATTCCTATGTACTTATCCTTGGTCTGAATGACTACCTGATGGTAAATTTCCATGTTAAACAGAAAATTGTGAACCACTCGAGAAAATTTAAAGTTGGATATTGCTAGGGGCCCTGTAGGGCACGAAACCAAGATGGCCGTTGCAAGATGGCCGCACCTGTGTGAGGCTCTGGTGGCCCGGGTGAAATTATCCGCTATTATCGAGCTCCCATCACACAATCGCTCGACCAGAAATGGCGGCATCACCGCCAGAACATATTCTGCTGTGAGGTACAGGGTTGAGTGCATGAAAGAGCTGCTAGACGCAGCAGATTGCAGTGGCTTACTACTAGGCCCTAATGAGAGGTGGGGGCTGGGCTGGGGCTGGACGCATCGCACTGGGAGCTGCCACAGCAAAACAGATGCCACCAGCAAAAAAGAGGCTAGATCGAACTAAGACGCGACTGAGCCCCGGTCGCGAAGCCGTGAGCCTGTGAGTGGTGGGTGGAGGGTGGACCACGAGCCCCGGATCGGAAAAAGTAGTGACGGGGCTGCTCACCCCCCAGATCCCTGCGAACAGATATCTGCACCACAAACCGAGGTTAGTCCGCGCTGCCCGCGTGAGAGACGCGAGAGAGGCAGCGTCCTGCAGAGAAAAATTTGTGGCCTGCTCTGGCCTAGTGAGAGGCTCTGGTGCGCGGCAAAGGGGCGGGCCCTCAGGGCTGACCGGACTGTGCTGTGCCGCAGTAAGGAGTGGTGAGAACCCGGCCCTGCACGGCGATTTAGGAGGGTGAGGTGGCAGGGCCCTGCCGCGAGTGCCGAGGAGCAGTGCAGGGTCACGACGCCCCAGCAACCAGAGCAAAGATTGGAGTGAAGACGCCCTGGCCCCCAACAGATGCAGAAACAGCAAAAGCCACAAGAACATCCGCCCCCTCTGAACAGGTGGAAAGTGACACAAGGAGAAGTGGGGCCTGAGAGTGCGCTGCGGCCTGTGCCCTGGACCTACAGGCCTGCGATGCACTTCCTGCGTGGACGGTACATGTGGGGCCCACCGGTCAGAGAGGTAACAAGGCCCTTGGAATAGAGCTTGCAGCGCAGTGATGATATATTGGGAGAAGAGCTCAGTGGGTCTGCACGAATGAGAGAGAGAAATGGCTGACAAAACTGCTAAGACCCACTTGCTGACCGGAAGCAGATGGAGGATTGGTTTCCCCCCTATCATCAGAGCATGTACTGGAGGGTCCAGTGACACTCTGATTTGCCCAAGAGGAGCGGAGTGACTGCCTCCTGCCGCAGAGCAGCGGAGAGAACCCACTGCCTCTGCTTATCCGCAAAACTCCCCTTGCCTGGGGCAGAAGCCAAACAGCACACCTGGCTACACGAACGAGTGCAGGGGCACCCACTACACGTGTAATGGGCAGAACGGAGACCAAGCAGGCTAAACTGCCCTTCAAGCGCTGTAAGATGCCTCACACTCAGGGGGACTCAGAGCCAATGGCCATGGACAAACAAAATTAGACCCTGCAATCAATGGAGTAAGACTTCAAAGCCATTCTTGTCACTTATGAGAAATAGTCTATCCTCCATTGAACCTAAGTTGGATACTATGTGCAACCGTTTAGACGTTATGGCCCAGAAACTAAAACGCACAACACAGGCATAGGGGAGGTGATACAGTGCGTCTCGGATTTAGAAGAAGCAGCCACTGCCAGAGAAAAACAAGTGGACAGATTGCTAAAAGTTATAGAGGCCAAAAAAGAAAGATCTCGAGCCACATTCTCGATGTAACAACATTTGTGTTTTAGGGGGGCCCGAGAGCGCCAATACTGACAAAATGGAAGACTACATTGAGAAATTGCTTGGGGTCTGTTTGGCGTGGATGCCTTCTTGGCTCTAATAATGGTGTGAGATATCACACCGCTCCTTGGGCCCCAGACTGCCTTCAGGAGCACCGCCCAGTCCTATAATTGCCAGACTGCTCAATTTTTGTGACTGCGACACAGCACTGTGGCTGGCAAGAACTAAGCAGCAACTGACGTTTGATGGAAACACCATTGCATTGTACCCAGACTTTACGGTCTCTTTTCAAGAGGCCCGTAAGAAGTTCACGCTGGTTAAGTGGAAACTAATGCAGCAGCAGGTAGAGGACTATCTAAAGAAGCTGAAGAAACAGAAATTATATCGGGAGACTGACAGCTCGGGGGCCAGATCCCCTTCATACTTGTCTGACAATGACTGATTATGAACATTTGAAACCGGCTGTGAGTGCCATGCAACTGATGCAGTTCATTGCGGGCTTCGTAGACATAAATTGGGTTTAATTTTGTAAGTATACATGCAGCACTTCCCTGTGACTGTTCAAGTCAATTAACTGCACCTGCATATATACTGGGACACTAGGGAACACACAAACATGAATCCCCAGGCACCCTGTCCCTGCCCAGTCCCAGTTCGCAGGAAGGGTGGAGGTGGGAAGCAACTCCTTCTGATGCTACCCCACAGGGCGAGCCCCCAGATCACGGATAGTCCTTCCCCCTTTCTCCTTTTCTTTTTCTTGTTGTTGTTATTCTCTCTACACTCTCAAGAAGAACGAAGCCCTGTGGAGAGAGCCTGCGGGGAACAGTGTACAGTATTGGTGTTTTCTGTCTTGTAAGGTTGATTCTATTGGAACCCATGGGAGGGTATTGTACTCACGATAAGGTTGGGTTGTCAATATGGGTGGGGGTGGTCTAAGAGAATATTTGGGTGCAAGTTTATTGTATAACAATATGCTACATGTATCAGAATTTCCAAATGGCACACAGAGCAAACACATAGACACATTGCCAATCATTAGTGGACTTGCCCGACTGGTGCAGATCCTGAATATGAGGAGCCCCAAAAGTATTTAAGCAAGACACAAGCACCAAATGACGGACACCAGCAATCCCCCTGATATACATTTCCTTACTTGGAATATTAGCGGGATGGGTAAACCCCCACAAATGTAGGGAAATACTAGCATACCTAGACAGACACCACATACAATTGGCGATGCTGCAGGAGACCGATCTTGATACTCGGCGCCCACAGAAATTTGCTGCTAAATGGGCAGGGTATAGCTTCTTCGCCTCTTATTCCACCTACTCCCGAGGCACAGTGATTCTGGTTAAAAAGAATACACGGTATGTACCTGTGGGCACAATCTCTTACTTATTAGGCCATTTTAGCTTAACGTGGGGAATGCTAGCCTCCCTCCCGGTCACACTAGTTAGCTGTTATGGACCTAACACTTATGACCCGACCTTTTTTGTCACTCTATGAGGGAAAATCACAGACCTGGGATCTACGCATGTGCTGTGGGGGGGGAGACTTTAACACTGGACTCAACCCAACGCTAGATAGATCACGAACGTAATCGCATCAATACAACTGCTCACAGCACATAGTGTGCAACATACTGACAGACCATGGTTTACTGGATGAATGGCGACACCCATACCCAGAGAGGAGGAAGAGCACATACTACACTGCAGCGTATGGGTCCTGGTCAAGATTGGAATATTGGGTGATCACCAGGAGACTGGGCACCTGGCTGACCAGGGTGGAACATTTAGTTGGCACTCATTTGAACCACTCTCCTATTCTTCTGTGTCTCTCAACACTGATTGACTACTCCCCCTACATGAACTGGTGCCAGAATCCCATTAAGCTCTTAGACACAGTGTTCCAAGCTGAAATGGACGAAGAGGTTCAGGACTTCTTAAAGCGCAATATGTGCTTGGACCTACACATAGCAGCGGTATGGGAGGCGTTTAATGGACCTGTTTATGTACGGATGATTGAGGCAGAGCGTCAGAGCTGCTACCTCTGACTTCCTCAAAGCAAAACACACAAGATGATGGACGGAATGTTGCACAATGGCAAAAAATTCACCCCCAATCACAGATCTGGGTATAATCCATCGTTTGTTTGCTCACCAAGCCACCCCAGTTCAGACATGACCATATGCAAATCAGTCTTGACCCTGTGCCTCATGGGAACAGTCCAGACCGAACTGCCAAGCCATTTCTCTCCTGGACCGGAATCAAGCATCCTAGGACCGGTTTCTGGCTATCAGCCGTCTTCAGCCAGGATAGCTTGACTCCAATGGCTTAGTGAGCACGGGACCCACGTCTGGGCATACACTTCCCACATAGGGTGAACAGCAAAACACACAAGATGATGGACGGAATGGTGCACAATGGCAAAACATTCACCCCAAGTCACAGATCTGGGTTTAATCCATCGTTATTTTGCTCACACAACCACTCCACTGCACCAATTATTACAGACCACAAGCTCTACTCATGCAGTATCCTTACTATATCATATTACGCAAGCGGCCATGCTGGCACATGCAGGGACGGCAAGGGAGAACAGGGAACGTGAACTGGGGGAGCCCATAAAGGATGAGAAATGCGTCTATTGCTGCCAGTAGACAAGTAAAGTGTCAGCCAGCGGCTGGATGTGAATTATATATTATATATATCTTCAGAGATTATAGTATACCCCCGTCAAACTCTTCAAATTTAAAGTGAGGGACTCGAACGCTTGCGATAGATGCGGACAGGGAGCGGCGGATTTCCTGCACTTGGCTTGGGAATGTGTGGAGATCCAGTTATTTTGGGGTCAAGTATTCGAAGGGCTAGCTCGGATGACTTCTTCAACACTAACACAAACACCCTTGGCGGTGCTACTAGGGTACACGGCAAACATTCTCGTGGTGGCTAGTGGGTGTTACCAGGATTCACACACAATTGGTCAGGACCCAATTTGGGCTACAGCTCAAACCAAATTGATGGTTTCACCCAGACACCACCTGCTTTAAAGTATTCAACATATTCGATTGGTTTTGTGCTCTTTTTGGTCATATAGGTTGAGAGGGTGAATGAATTCCCCAATCTTGTTCTTGACGTCATATATACCAGGATGATTTGACACTATTTTGCAGTGTGACAGATTTTTGTATTTTCATGCACCCACCAGTATAATTTTTGCCTTGTCTTCTCAAATTGTCCATTCCCATTCATGTGCTTATTAATCTATCTACATGTGACACATTGCGATATAGCCTTAACTCTTTCATTTGTGTTTTAATTCCTTTTCCCCCCTCTAATTATACCCCTGCATACTATATGTTCTTTTGGTTGCCACCTCAACTCTGCAAACCTTTCTTCCTCTTCTTCTCTAAAACAATTTCTTTCCATGTTTTTCTTCTCTCTCTCCTCAATACACATGTGCCTGACTTACTCACTGATTTTCTTCTCCGCTCACTATCTATCTTTATTTGCACCATTCCATCTAGTGTCTTTCCTTCTCTGTCTCTCACCTATGTACATCCTGTCTCTGAATCCCTTTCTACGTTCACTACTCTATCATATGCCGTTTTCCTCTATATCTATATATGGATCACGCCGCTCTTTCTAATCAGCCTTGAGAAAGCCCTTTCCTGCTGGCCCCTGGGCAAAACACGTGTTGGCTGTTCCTTTGTCTCTACACACACCTTTAAATAAAGAAGAAAAGACCACTGCAAAATAGTGTCAAATTATCCTTCTATATATGATGTCCAGAACAAGATTGGGGGATTAATTCATTCTCTAAACCTATATGATGAAAAAAAGCACAAAACCAATCGCACATGTCAAACACAGAAAACATACCTGCAACATATCGATGATACGTGACACTGGGGCTAAATTTAGCTAACCGGAGGGTGGTGTCCTGATGAGGCAGGGACCGAGCGCCTAAGTTCAAGGAATGGGTCAGGGATCTCCTATTCTGGCAGGAACAGACACTCACTTATGCAGAACTGCTACCCACACCTTCTAGGCCTAGAGGTATTTGAGACCCATTGCGTGCGTACTTGTTCGCAAACCCGGAGACGCTGGAAAAGCGGCCAGACTCCCCCTCCCAATCGACCAGCAACAAGCCCCTTTAAAGCAACCCCAAAGGTAACCTGAGGTCTGGTTAACTCCCTTTGATCCTACACCAAACACCAGGTGCCCACTTTGTATCAAATAGGTAAGGAACACGAGAGACTACCTCCTCAATCACAAAGCAACGCTTGACTAGCAGATCGGCAAAGATCATAAGGGACTATGCGTGTGCTTGACTGGAACTAGGTTAATGTACCAATAAGATTATAACTGATACCGAGATATTTTGATTGTACTTGTACTTATGGGGTATTTTATGTTTGCTCTTTGTTAAAATGCGAATAATATTTCTTTTTATAGTTGGATATTGCTCAGAATTCAGGTCCATGGCAGAAACATTCTTCTTTTGTTGATAGTTTTTTACCCGCAAGTATGCACAACGTAAAAGGTACAGCAGGTCAGCCTGAAGTGTACATCCTCTGGCAATTATTCTGTGCAACCCCTAAAGTTCTGTAAGATGTCATATCTTTTTCAATCAAATATCAGGGGTGGCGCACACTGTCTTTTATACTGACTCCTTCCCAGAATTTCGGGTGAGATTGATCAGAGAATTGTGTGCTGCGCAGGATTAGGGAACTGCCTGTCTCCCTTGTGTGTAATCAGCAAGAAATGTTGCAAGTCAAGATTTACCTAAAAATCCTGAGTGCACTGCTGGATGCATTAAAGACACGAAATATCTCCATGTAAACCCCGAAAATTATTAAAATGGTGTCACAATTGTTTCGCCTGGCTGTTTGTGCTGCCCTGTGCATTTCAGTACCTATGGTCCCGCCCTAAGGGGCCACTACATTAAAATAAATCCCAAAAACAAATTATTCAAAACCATCCTTGAACTTACAACGTCCCCAAGAGGTCAAAAACACAACAAAGGCCCGGCTATGATAGAGGAGATTTACCGATTTGAAAAGTATCACTTTGATATGGCTGTCACATGGATTGAAGTTAGAACATTCAAACGCAGTCTATCGTCCCAGTCAGCACATGGAAAGCCTTGTCTAGATGAGGTATGTAGACATAACCAGATTGGAAGCTCACTCATAATGCAGTTACTATAGTGGGCCCCCCAGTGTCCTGGGGCAAAGCAGTCATCGTCCCAATATTCAAGAAGGGTTCAAGAGAGGATCCGGCGTGTTATCGTCCGATCTCTCTCCTGGACTCGGCTGCTAAGATAATGGGAAAAGCCGTCCTGGTGCGGCTGACAAATTGGCTGGAAGAGAATGCAGTTATTTCAGACCTGCAGTACGGGTTTAGGAAGGGAAGAGGTACTGCTGGCCAATGCCTCAATTTACATCTTAAGCAAACATATCAAAAAATGCCTAGCCACCTACATTTATATCCGCACTTAAGGAATGTCGAAAACGCTAGCTGTCGAATTCAACAAGGTACTTTTATTTATATCAATAATTTCTTAATTAATCAAAATTTGTCAAAAACAGTAAATTAAGACACACAAAAACACTTATCTACATAACATATTTACACCATAGTTGTCATAATTTTCTCTACACAAATGTATTCTGGACTGAGTACAAAAACAATCAAAGACAAATAAAAGGGCAAATCTACAACAAACAGAACAATTTATACATGTGCATCAAAGGACAATAGATTTTCTACAAATGTGATAAATGAATAAAGTACCAAAGAGATTGAAAAGAGGAAAGGAACAAATTCAATTTATAAATCTTTTTGCCACCAGCAATTGCTGGTGTAAAGGAATGGATCGCAGTTAATCCTTTCTAACTAGCTAGTATAAATTGTTCTGTTTGTTGTAGATTTGCCCCTTTATTTGTCTTTGACGGATTCTTGGCCTGTAAAGCGAGGGGTTAGGCAAGGGTGTATCCTTGCACCTTTACTGTTTACACTCTATATAAATAAATTGGGTGATGCCCTAATTTCATCATGTAAGGACATCCAGAGAGTTGACCAAAAAAAGATTCCTGCATTACTATATGCAGACGATACTGTGCTAGTCGTTAGGACGGCAAGATGATTACAATTACTTTTAGACTGTTTTACAAATTTTATGGACTCTTTGGATCTGAAAACTAATTTTAAAAAATCACATGCTATGTCACTAGGTGGTGGACAGGCGAAAAGGGCACCTTTTTTCTGCAAAGGGCAGGCGCCTATTAAAGTACTTACCTTCCCATACTTGGGTATTGTATTCAACGATAGAAGATCATGGGTAATGCAACGCGCACTGAAAAAAAACACATTAGCGAGGGCCCTGCTGGGCTTTGCAAAACGTTTAGGCTGTAAGCCATTACCGGCCATTATGAAAATCTATAATGCCAAATGTTTGCCCATGGTGTTATATGGGAGTGAGGTGTGGGGCTACATTGATTCAAGTGAGATCCAAATGGCAGAAAATGTCTTCTTCAGAAAAGTATTGTCGCTACCACAATCTACAGCAACTTTTAATGTGCACGAAGACCTGGGGGCTGGTTATATTTCTGATCAGATTGCTGTAGCACTGATACTAGGGTGGTTAAGAATTTGGGCACAGCAAGCCCCGAATTTAAATTAATTAATTATCCAGGACTGTCTGACCCTAGACAAGGCCTTGGCTATACCATGGATCCGTTATATTAAAACTCAAATGAACATAATGGGTAGCCCGGATTTATTCACAAACCCTAGGGCCTTAAGTAAAATCGCAATAAAGACAGTAAAATCCCAATTTTTAAACAGGCTGAAGGCCCAAAGGGAAGAAGAGGAATTGGTAAAACCATTGGTTAGAAACTTTGCTATGTTAAGCACGGGGAGAGAGATTCAGCCGTACTTAACATTCATAAGCAAGCCTTTCCCTCTGTTTGTTTTGCTAAGGTTTAAACATAATATGCTACCATGGTTGTTATCCCCAGGGGGTTTGTTAAAAGTGGGACTTTGGGCCCGTGCCCATGTGATAATAATTCGGAGCAAAACGTCCTTCACATGATCTTTTTCTGCAAGTTTTATGAACTCTAGCGAAATAAATTTATCCTGCCACTGCTGAGAGGTTGTAATTTTGAGCAGGTGAGACCAGCCTTGGCCTGCTTACAAATGCTTGGGTCTGCTGTGGTATGTTTTGGGGTGGCAAGCTACATTATAGGGGCTGTGAGATGTCGTAAGAAAATACTGCTACCCTAATCACCTTTCTCTGCCCTCGTGTGTTTTAGTCCGGAGTATAGTAGAAAGTTTCTATTAGTGACGATTACCAGATGAATTTTGGAATGTTATATAATTAACAAACTGGGTGACAAACTTTTTAGCTTGGATATGTGTTTGATAATTGTAAAGCACTTTTTAATATTGTAATATATTTAGTTATGTTAATTGTGATATGGAAATTTGATCAACCGTGAAATGAAATATTGTATGTGCTTTGATAGTTTTACAATTTTTAACTTAATAAAGCAACATTTTGACTTTGACTTTGTATAGTCGGCACAGTCGGGTGGTCTCAGTGGAGATTAGAAGTGGCACATAGCAGTCATTCAGGTATGTGGTGGTAGTGGTTATGAAGATTCTTGTTCATGTTACTATTTCGGGCATAGTTCACTTAAAATACTTTGTTTTTTCAAAAAAGTGGTGCTTAGGTGCAGCGGGTGGAGATGAATAACTTCATCCTTAAAAACTCTTAAGTTTTCACACTTGACCAACAGATGTTTGTTAATATTGCCCTAACATGCTTAACAAATGAGCTCTGAGTTGACATCAGGTTATTCTACTGAACAACTATATGGTGTTGTTGTTTCAGAATACAGCCTTTTCGATTCCTCATTGTATGTGTGTACATTTAAGCATGGTGATGCACTTTGAGGATGGTGAGAAGTGTGGTCGCAGGGAATTAATGGTTGCTATTCCAACTGTAAAAAAGTGGCAAGATTGGAGTGCTCTGAGGTAAGTTGAAAAGGAATCTCAGGAAGTTATTCTCTCTCTGAAAAATGACTGTAGTATTGCCTGTGCCCCAAAAGCTTGCTCCATATAGTTCGCTGTTTGTACTTTTGCATTGTAAATGTCAGTTACTAGAGCGGTACACCATAAAAGTGGGGTCCTTATCCATTTTTTATAACTGCAGATGATACATGTAGTATGACTGCAGCACTTTCCTCAATTTGTGACTTTCATGTAGACGAGTAATCAATTCTGAATCCAAGATATTAAAACTTGTTGAACATCTGAAATTAGGTGCCCTGCATCATGAAACCACGCTTAAAGGTTTTGTGCGGGTTGACAATCATATATTTGATTTCAGAAGTGTTGACCTCCAAAACCCTCAAATCACAGAAATCAACAATGTTGTTTAAGGGCCATATGCATGAACACATTTTCCCATAGACACAGAATGGGCAAAACCCTTTGATGCATCTTGCTATATGTTCTGGTGTTTGAGATAAAGAAGTGCAGGTATGGGTGAGCAATCTAATTTAGATGACATATGGGTACAAATATCTATAATTCTAATAATATTATTTACACATAGAAAGAATAGAGTTGGCACTAAAACGCAACTGCGTCTGACATCTCTCTGTATGGGTTTCTTCAAAGGGAGATTGTACAATTAGCTCCAACGTACCTGGCCATAAGTCTGTTTGTGCAATCTTATCAGTATATCCAGAATGTAGGGAGGCACATAAACAGTCCTAAGGATTCTCCATGGAAGATGCCCAGGGAAAATATCAAATGTTACCCATAGATCCACAAAAGCTACATACAGATGTTGATTACTTATATTTATATACTTCCACAGAATCAATATGAAACAGAATTGTTGGTAAGTCCTGTTAGACTTTTCCCGTAAACCTGCTTGAAGAGAAGACAATGTCTATGTTACATCTACCTACTTTAATAATTTTCCTAAAACTTATCTACAGAAAACATTTTGGAGTGTGTAAATAAGACTAGTGGGTTTATAGTTACCGGGTAGACTCCTGTCTCCCTTTTTGTAAATTGGGGGATAGAGTAAATGTGTCAGGTGGGTTATCACCATGTAAGATGCTGTTGGACAAGATGTTTATGTAAGAGCCCCAAACAGATGTTTCATATCTAAAATGGTCCCCAGTGACTCTATGGCTCTAATAGTCTGCAAGAGAGCACAGCTGGATTTCAGAGGCTTCAAGCCAAGGGAGCGAATAAGAGATACTACTATAGGTGAGTCACAAGCATCTTTATTGTAGATAGAATATAGGTTGGGGAATGGTTTGATCCAGATATGTAGTTGTATAAAATGTTCAATGTTGCCATTACTATTGTGGGTACTATGTGAAACGGTTTTCAGGAAAGCCGTATTATCCCTTTTCTTTGATGCTTTCCAAAGGTTCATCCCGTTGGTATCCATCCAGTTCTGCCTACATATATGCATGCAAACACAAGAGGTGATGGACCGAATGTGGATCAATGTCACACACTCACCCCAGTCCAAAGATCTGGGCCCAAATCCATCATTTTTTTGCACTCCACACCACCCTGGGTTAGACAATGGCGATATGCAAATCAGCTCTGACCCTGTGCCCCATGGGAACAGTCCAGTCCGAACCACAAAAGCCATGTCCTTCCCAGAACGGAATCAAGCATCCGAGGACCGGACCGGTTTCGAGGTAACACCTCTCATCAGCCCGGCTAGCTTGACTCCAGTGGTGTGGAGTGCCTGGGACCCACGTCTGGGCATCCCCAGCGCACTTAGGGCGGAATATGCAAACACAAGAGGTGATGGACCGAATGTGGATCAATGTCACACACTCACCCCAGTCCAAAGATCTGGGCCCAAATCCATCGTTTTTTTGCACTCCACACCACCCTGGGTTAGACAATGGCGATATGCAAATCAGCTCTGACCCTGTGCCCCATGGGAACAGTCCAGTCCGAACTACAAAAGCCATGTCCTTCCCAGAACGGAATCAAGCATCCGAGGACCGGACCGGTTTCGAGGTAACACCTCTCATCAGCCCGGCTAGCTTGACTCCAGTGGTGTGGAGTGCCTGGGACCCACGTCTGGGCATCCCCAGCGCACTTAGGGCGGAATATGCAAACACAAGAGGTGATGGACCGAATGTGGATCAATGTCACACACTCACCCCAGTCCAAAGATCTGGGCCCAAATCCATCGTTTTTTTGCACTCCACACCACCCTGGGTTAGACAATGGCGATATGCAAATCAGCTCTGACCCTGTGCCCCATGGGAAAAAAAACGATGGATTTGGGCCCAGATCTTTTGACTGGGGGAATGTGTGACATTGATCCACATTCGGTCCATCACTTGTTGTTTTTGCAATTGCCGCCCTAAGTGCGCTGGGGATGCCCAGACGTGGGTCCCAGGCACTCCACACCACTTGGAGTCAAGCTAGCCGGGCTGATGAGAGGTGTTACCTTGAAACCGGGCCGGTCCTCGGATGCTTGATTCCGTTCTGGGAAGGACATGGCTTTTGTAGTTCGGACTGGACTGTTCCCATGGGGCAACAGGGTCAGAGCTGATTTGCATATCGCCATTGTCTAACCCAGGGTGGTGTGGAGTGCAAAAAAACGATGGATTTGGGCCCAGATCTTTTGACTGGGGGAATGTGTGACATTGATCCACATTCGGTCCATCACTTGTTGTTTTTGCAATTGCCGCCCTAAGTGCGCTGGGGATGCCCAGACGTGGGTCCCAGGCACTCCACACCACTTGGAGTCAAGCTAGCCGGGCTGATGAGAGGTGTTACCTTGAAACCGGGCCGGTCCTCGGATGCTTGATTCCGTTCTGGGAAGGACATGGCTTTTGTAGTTCGGACTGGACTGTTCCCATGGGGCAACAGGGTCAGAGCTGATTTGCATATCGCCATTGTCTAACCCAGGGTGGTGTGGAGTACAAAAAAACGATGGATTTGGGCCCAGATCTTTTGACTGGGGGAATGTGTGACATTGATCCACATTCGGTCCATCACTTGTTGTTTTTGCAATTGCCGCCCTAAGTGCGCTGGGGATGCCCAGACGTGGGTCCCAGGCACTCCACACCACTTGGAGTCAAGCTAGCCGGGCTGATGAGAGGTGTTACCTTGAAACCGGGCCGGTCCTCGGATGCTTGATTCCGTTCTGGGAAGGACATGGCTTTTGTAGTTCGGACTGGACTGTTCCCATGGGGCAACAGGGTCAGAGCTGATTTGCATATCGCCATTGTCTAACCCAGGGTGGTGTGGAGTGCAAAAAAACGATGGATTTGGGCCCAGATCTTTTGACTGGGGGAATGTGTGACATTGATCCACATTCGGTCCATCACTTGTTGTTTTTGCAATTGCCGCCCTAAGTGCGCTGGGGATGCCCAGACGTGGGTCCCAGGCACTCCACACCACTTGGAGTCAAGCTAGCCGGGCTGATGAGAGGTGTTACCTTGAAACCGGGCCGGTCCTCGGATGCTTGATTCCGTTCTGGGAAGGACATGGCTTTTGTAGTTCGGACTGGACTGTTCCCATGGGGCAACAGGGTCAGAGCTGATTTGCATATCGCCATTGTCTAACCCAGGGTGGTGTGGAGTGCAAAAAAACGATGGATTTGGGCCCAGATCTTTTGACTGGGGGAATGTGTGACATTGATCCACATTCGGTCCATCACTTGTTGTTTTTGCAATTGCCGCCTTAAGTGCGCTGGGGATGCCCAGACGTGGGTCCCAGGCACTCCACACCACTTGGAGTCAAGCTAGCCGGGCTGATGAGAGCTGTTACCTTGAAACCGGGCCGGTCCTCGGATGCTTGATTCCGTTCTGGGAAGGACATGGCTTTTGTAGTTCGGACTGGACTGTTCCCATGGGGCAACAGGGTCAGACCTGATTTGCATATCGCCATTGTCTAACCCAGGGTGGTGTGGAGTGCAAAAAAACAATGGATTTGGGCCCAGATCTTTTGACTGGGGGAATGTGTGACATTGATCCACATTCGGTCCATCACTTGTTGTTTTTGCAATTGCCGCCCTGAGTGCGCTGGGGATGCCCAGACGTGGGTCCCAGGCACTCCACACCACTTGGAGTCAAGCTAGCCGGGCTGATGAGAGGTGTTACCTTGAAACCGGGCCGGTCCTCGGATGCTTGATTCCGTTCTGGGAAGGACATGGCTTTTGTAGTTCGGACTGGACTGTTCCCATGGGGCAACAGGGTCAGAGCTGATTTGCATATCGCCATTGTCTAACCCAGGGTGGTGTGGAGTGCAAAAAAACGATGAATTTGGGCCCAGATCTTTTGACTGGGGGAATGTGTGACATTGATCCACATTCGGTCCATCACTTGTTGTTTTTGCAATTGCCGCCCTAAGTGCGCTGGGGATGCCCAGACGTGGGTCCCAGGCACTCCACACCACTTGGAGTCAAGCTAGCCGGGCTGATGAGAGGTGTTACCTTGAAACCGGGCCGGTCCTCGGATGCTTGATTCCGTTCTGGGAAGGACATGGCTTTTGTAGTTCGGACTGGACTGTTCCCATGGGGCAACAGGGTCAGAGCTGATTTGCATATCGCCATTGTCTAACCCAGGGTGGTGTGGAGTGCAAAAAAACGATGGATTTGGGCCCAGATCTTTTGACTGGGGGAATGTGTGACATTGATCCACATTCGGTCCATCACTTGTTGTTTTTACATATATGCATAGCATGTTTATATTTTGGTCAGGTTTCGCTGATTTCCAGTGAGCTTAGTGATTTAACAGCAGTTTAGCCTTCCTGCACTCACTCGAATACCACATGCTTTGGACTTGGCTTGGCAGGGAATAACTGCTTTACTACATAAGGTCTTCAAAATTTTGAATAGTGTACAGTGTAGTTGATTGATTGGAATATCTAGGGAACAGTTGTTCTCATTCTGCTCTAATACTTAATTTACTCCCTATAGATTCTGGCTATGATGTCATGTTTAACACTAATTTATGCCATTAAACTGACTTTCTATTATTCGTAAAAGACAAACTTTTCTAATCACCTAGCGACTTCTACAGGCCTGATTCTACTTCATGTTGTCCATATCCCAAACCCACAATGGCAGGTGCTCATGCTAAAGAACAAAAAGGGATGCCCCATTAGGAGTCTCATAGGAGTCCCAGATAAGTCACAGAATCCCTGATGCCTCCAGCAGGTGATGCTTCTCCTTGTGGTGATATGGGGGAAACATGGACCTATGGCCAATCACAGTGATATTCAGATGATGATGTGGTACAAAAGGGGGTGGTGATGGACGGAGCATCTGAATCAATCAAACACTCACACCCAGTCAAAAGATCTGGGTTTAATCCATCACGTTCTTTAGCCCACTCTGCCACCCAAGTTCAGAAATGGCTATATGCAAATCAGTCTGACTCTTTGCCTCATGGGAACAGTCCAGCCGAACTGCCAAGCCATTTCTTCCCTGGACCGGAAACAAGCTTCAGAGGACAGGTTTCTGGCATTCCAGCCGTCTTCAGCCCGGCGTGCTTGAATCCAGTGGCAAAGTGAGCAAGGGACTCACGTCTGAGCATACCTTGCCACACTTATGGCAGCCAAAAGCGGTACAAAAGGGGGTGGTGATGGATGGAGCATTTGAATCAATCAAACACTCACACCCAGTCAAAAGATCTGGGTTTAATCTAACCCTGGGCGGAGTTGACGGAGTGGGGCTTCGCGGAGCTACGCGAAGTGGGCGAGAAACTACGCCCACCTCCGCACTCCGCGTAGCCCCACTCCGCAAACACCACTGGCCGCCAGCCCCGCCACCCGCCTCCCTCCCGCCCTCCCTAAATACTTTCAAATAAAGGAATGAAATAATTTAAAAATTGGACAAGAACCCAGAGCACACTTAGTGTATCAAATCAAATTTCAATCTTCAAATGGTCAAATGGCCAAACCAATGGGATAGATCAAACAGACATAAGTTTTCAAAAAGTGTTATTGTTCAACAGTGTTCTTTTCTCAGAATCACTGTGCCTATCACTCTAGCCTACACGTGTTTCATCACAGCATGTGGCTGTGAATCTTCAGGGCTAAAAGGGATGTATAAAAAAACAAAAGAAAATAAAAAGCAAAACGACAAAGAAAACATACATGTATTATGTGTGGAGGGTAGGGGCACCAGTGAAGTGGATACCAAAAGAGAGGGTAGGGAAAAGACAGAAGGTGACTTTGGTTATGTTTGCTCACAAAAGATTTCTAAAGTTAGGTCTTAGCTTTATGGCGCGTGCAATAGGTTGTGTGTAGTGACATACGGCGTGAAAAACGGTTGGTTTATCCTATATTTAGTGAAACGGTCCCAAGTTTAAAATAAGCATACAATTGTGTAGTGCGGTGACTTATCATGATTGAGTATTTCCCTCTATGGAGTCTACACATTATTTTTTCATTAGTGAAAAGGTTTCAAGCTTCAACTAAGCATACAATTATGTAGCGCGGTGATTGAGTATTTCACTTTATGGGGTCTACACATTATTTCATTAATGAAAAGATTTCAAGCTTCAACTAAGCATACAATTGTGTAGCGCGGTGACTTAACAAAATTGAGTATATCACTTTACGGGGTCTAAGCATCATTTCATCATGCCTTCAAAATAACCACTTATTGCTGTAATTCGGACAGGTGTTATTGAGTAAATTAATGTACATTAAGTAGAAAACGTCTTCCATTACTCAAATCCTAAACAGTAATCCATCTCAACATGCCATTTATCTAGAAGTATTCTCTGCCTAGAATAGGTACATAACATATTAACATCCACCTCGTATCTAGTAAACATATTTATACTATTTCTCATCACATATATGCTGACCTGCATGGTTCATGAAAGTGGAATTTTGTTGACATATTCCTTATATTTATATTGCAATCAATCGCTACGGCAAACTTTAGAAAATTCAAAGCATATGCAAAAGTCCCAACCGTGTTAAAATATCTATGTCAATATCAGTGGCTGTAATTCCAGACCTGTTAACAAACAATCTATGCACTGAGAAACATGGACTAGACATACTTGGCTGCAAAAGAAAAAGCGACAAGTAAGGGAGAAAGTGTAAAAAAAAGAGGGGTTTGTTGATTACCTGATCTAAATGATCGAGGCGCGTTATCTGTAGAGTGAGGATAAACTACAATCAGCAAGACATAGTGATTGCCGGTATAATACAAGCGTTTCAAAAAGAACATGAGGGAGTAATCAGGAGTAGTGAAGGAAAGACTCACCGGGAGACCGGTGATAATTCCGTCCCGGTCCTAATCGGGATGTTTCTGTATACAAGAGAGCGGTACCGAAAATAATCGGTTTCCGTTCCGTCAGAATGGGGGTAGTGTGTGAGTTTACACAGCGTCGGTATTTTCGGGCTAAAAACCAAAGAAGGGATAATATCAATGTGGTAAGGTGGTTTGCTAAAACATATAGCGAGAGGCAATGGTCTCCAAAGAGATCGCTTCTAAGACTTACCCGTTTGTTGCCCGTGGGTTGAGCTAGGTGCAGCTCCTGTTTCCAAGTGCGGGAACAAACACCACGCGGTTAACGCCCATTAACATAGGGCAGTTTCAAAAAGGACTAGAACGCTCAGTTCGAATAATTGTAGGCAAAATTTAGAAGAGTTACTCCCATTACTGCTAAAATTCCCCTCATTGAGCGGAGTCAACATGATGGAATAAATATGCAAAAGTAGGGGACGAAAAATATACGTGAACTAGGACCGGGTCAAAAAATAAAAAGCGAAAATTAGAAACCTACAAAACATGAAGGACGGGGATGAGAGTTCACATGAAGGAAAATTGGAGAAGAATTTTACCCCGCGTGGTTTAAGGTTCTGTATGGACCCAAATATGTCCAATATATCAGAGACTAATAAAGCGTATTAATATTGCGTTTCTGCGCCTGTAGAGAAGTGGAATCACAAAAGTATTAATAGTCTCTAAAATATTTGGTGTGGTGAGTAGAGGAGACCCCAGACGCATCAAGGGTTACTCCAACTAAAAGGTCCTACGAAGATAACTTATGATCTCCTTTGCAGCCGGCATGGATCAAGCTCCATGGTAAGGTTAACCCATAAAGGGGAGTTGGAGTATCTATAGAGTCCTAAATAGTAAAATGGAAATTAATCCATTTTTTTAATCATTACACTCGGCAGAAAAATTGAAGAGCAACTCCCACTAGGGAGGAAAAGAAAGCATTACCCTCAACATCTAGGAAAATTACTAACGATAGAAATCCCTATTGGGGATATTTGATGCCATCATTTGCATGGTAATTCATTCCACATTTTCAACATAGTTATTCATATATCTCAGTTATACATGTCCACATAAACTGGAAATTTTTTTGTGAATTTGAATCTACAAAATAATTATATAGTATTACTGATTACATTTACCACTGCACATTAACTTCATATACAGTATACATACTTAATGATTGTTTGTGAGAGCATCCTAATGGTCCGAACCTAAGAAGAAATGTAGTTCATCATCTGTGTTTTGGCCTCTGTTAGTAGAGTCCAGACGCATGATCCATAGTGCTTCTTGCCTTCTAAGGCGGAGTTCCTGGGTTCCACCTCCTACTGAAGGTTGTATCACATCAATGCCATAGAAGGTAAATGATTTGATCTCTCCTTGCGAAGGACAAGAGGCCATATGTATGGCCATGGGATATCTTGGGTCCTTAGTGGCATAAGCTCTAGCATGTTCTCTGATGCGTTCTTTAAATGCCCTGATCGTACTTCCCACATATCTACTTTTACAAGCACATTCAATGATGTATACAGTAAACTTTGTGTTACAGTTAATGTTTGTGTTGATTGTATACTGTTTCGATCTGTGATCCTGAAATGTCTTAGTTCCATGGTTAGCCCACCTGCACATTGGGCACATGCCGCATTTGAAAAAGCCTTTGGACGTTTGAGTCAGCCAGTCACAAGTCCTTGTAGCTTTGGGCACAGTTGGACTTAGTCTATTCTTGAGATTCCTCCCTTTACGAAAGGTAATTTGAGGATGATTACCTATAACCTCAGTTAATGTTCTGTCAGCACTAAGGATGCCCCAATGCTTTTGGAAACTCTTTCGTATTATAGGACTCAATTCATGGAAGTCTGTCACAAGTCTCACCGGTTGTTGTTTACTATCAGTTCTTGGGCGTCTGGCTGCCAAAGTTGATTCCCTGCTAGTTTTTATGATCTTTTGGCCAGCTTTGGAAATAATTTGAGGATTATAACCTCTGTTCGAGAACCTGGACTGCATGTCCTGTAAGCAAGTTTCAAGTTCCTGTTCTTCACTACAGTTCCGTCTTGCTCGTATGAATTCTCCATACGGGATTCCGTTTTTTTGATGATCAGGATGACAACTGTTGTTGTGAAGTATTGAGTTACATGCTGTTTCTTTGCGGAATAATCTACTCTGTAGAATACCATCCTTGATGTATAGTTCTAAGTCCAAAAAGGAAACATTTGTAGTGCTGATATGTGTGGTGAAGCGCATGTTCATCTCATTGTCATTTAAATATACACAGAATTCTTCAAGTGTGGTTTCTGATCCTGACCATATTAAGAGGCAATCGTCTATGTAGCGACCCCAATACACAATATTATCGATCCATTTGCTGCCCTTAATGCTCCAGATCATATTAGCCTCCAGAGCTCCCATGTATATGTTAGCAAAAGAAGGGGAAAACCTTGAGCCCATGGCTACTCCTCTAGTTTGTCTGTACCATTTTTTCTCAAATACAAAGAAATTCTGATTTAAAATGATATCCATCATCGTTATCAGCATCTTGGTGTGTTCGAGCAGAGTAATTGGTCTGGTGTTTAATGCTTTTGTAACAGCCTGTAATCCCAGTTCTGGTTCAATGGAGGTATAAAGCGAAACCACATCAAGGGTCGCCATTATCAATCCCGGTTGCCATGTGATGTCCGTTAAGATACTCAAGATATGTTTGGAATCCTGAATATAGGATGGCAAATTTCTCACTAGTTGACTCAAAAATTTGTCCACGTATTGGGAAAGTCTCTCAGTTGGACCCCCAATCCCCGATACGATTGGTCTGCCAGGGGGAAAGGGTGCGGTTTTGTGGACTTTCGGCAGGGTATAAAGCCACGGATAGGAAGGACGTGTGACTTTTAGAAACATGTATTTAGCATCATTAATCAAACATGCCCCTTTCCATTCTCTCAAATGGTTGTTGATCAATATTGTTACGGGGCCCATGGGATTATTAGGAATAGCTTCATAACAGGAATTGTCTGAAAGTTGGGAGAAGATTTCTGTGTTGTAGTCTATTCTATTCATGACAACTACGTTCCCTCCTTTATCAGCTTCACGGATGATAATGTCCTGGTTATCACTCAGAGTTCTTAACGCTATTCTTTCTTCTCTGGTTAGATTGTCTTTGAATGTAAGACCCTGTTTCGAGATTTTGTTTTCATACTTGTTGATATCATCCAATACGAGTTTATAGAAAGTGTCAATGGTGTTACCACTAGGAAGTGTTGGTGTCCATTTGGATTTGTTTTTTAGGCCACTGTCTATTGTGCTGTCAGTCTTCAGTTCCAAGTCTGTTAGTAGGTCATTGAATGAATTTGGCGGATCATCAAAATCCGTGATTGACAATAGGAGGTGTGATGCCAGGACCTCTTGGATACTAATAGGGTTAGTTGTAGTCTCTTCTAGGTCATCATTAGAAATTGTATGTTCTGTTGGAGTGCCCCAGAAATGTTTTTTAAGTTTAAGTCCTCTGATATATTTGAACAAATCAATCTTCATCCTACATGGGTCACCTTGGTCCGTAGGATTAAAACTGAGACCTTTGCTCAATAAGGAAATCATATGTCTGTCCAGGTTCACGGATGAAAGGTTAATCACCTGTACATCCTGATCAAATATATTCTTCACTTCTTGGTGCCCGACCTCAGTTTCTCTCTGTAGTCGTCTTTGTCCTCCTCTCTGGCCTCTGCGGGTTTTGCGTGGGTTGGGTTTACTCTTGTTCGATTGGTAATTTTCATTGTCCTGACTTCCCGAGAAAAAGCAGTGCTTGCTCCGGAGGTTGTTGGCATCATTCTTGGATCCTGATTGGCGGTCGCGTTATCTTCTGGTTCACTCTCAGTTTCCGGAACACTGCTAAGAGAAGTGTTGCTTGAGGATATATTGGACGCTCCAGTTTTGGCAGTTTGTTGGTTGTTAGCTGGTTTACGGACTTGTTGGTCATATTTTTTGGCAAAAGTAAAAACTCTTCCTTCCCGGTAATCAGCTTCATCTCTGCGTATCTGTCTTGCCTTGCGGTCCTTGAGATCATTTTGATGTTTGATCAGGATGTCTTCAAGAATGTTATAGTTTTTTTCGGTTGCATCCTTGAGATTGAGGGCTTCTATCTCCTTCTCTAGTTCCACAATTTCTGCCTGTAATTTCGTTACTTCTCGGTCTGCATTTTCTATTAGGATTGTCATTAGGTTGGTAGAGTTCATGGTTACTATGGAAGTCAGGACAATGAAAATTACCAATCGAACAAGAGTAAACCCAACCCACGCAAAACCCGCAGAGGCCAGAGAGGAGGACAAAGACGACTACAGAGAGAAACTGAGGTCGGGCACCAAGAAGTGAAGAATATATTTGATCAGGATGTACAGGTGATTAACCTTTCATCCGTGAACCTGGACAGACATATGATTTCCTTATTGGGCAAAGGTCTCAGTTTTAATCCTACGGACCAAGGTGACCCATGTAGGATGAAGATTGATTTGTTCAAATATATCAGAGGACTTAAACTTAAAAAACATTTCTGGGGCACTCCAACAGAACATACAATTTCTAATGATGACCTAGAAGAGACTACAACTAACCCTATTAGTATCCAAGAGGTCCTGGCATCACACCTCCTATTGTCAATCACGGATTTTGATGATCCGCCAAATTCATTCAATGACCTACTAACAGACTTGGAACTGAAGACTGACAGCACATAGACAGTGGCCTAAAAAACAAATCCAAATGGACACCAACACTTCCTAGTGGTAACACCATTGACACTTTCTATAAGCTCGTATTGGATGATATCAACAAGTATGAAAACAAAATCTCGAAACAGGGTCTTACATTCAAAGACAATCTAACCAGAGAAGAAAGAATAGCGTTAAGAACTCTGAGTGATAACCAGGACATTATCATCCGTGAAGCTGATAAAGGAGGGAACGTAGTTGTCATGAATAGAATAGACTACAACACAGAAACCTTCTCCCAACTTTCAGACAATTCCTGTTATGAAGCTATTCCTAATAATCCCATGGGCCCCGTAACAATATTGATCAACAACCATTTGAGAGAATGGAAAGGGGCATGTTTGATTAATGATGCTGAATACATGTTTCTAAAAGTCACACGTCCTTCCTATCCGTGGCTTTATACCCTGCCGAAAGTCCACAAAACCTCACCCTTTCCCCCTGGCAGACCAATCGTATCGGGGATTGGGGGTCCAACTGAGAGACTTTCCCAATACGTGGACAAATTTTTGAGTCAACTAGTGAAAAATTTGCCATCCTATATTCAGGATTCCAAACATATCTTGAGTATCTTAACGGACAGCACATGGCAACCGGGATTGATAATGGCGACCCTTGATGTGGTTTCGCTTTATACCTCCATTGAACCAGAACAGGGATTACAGGCTGTTACAAAAGCATTAAACACCAGACCAATTACTCTGCTCGAACACACCAAGATGCTGATAACGATGATGGATATCATTTTAAATCAGAATTTCTTTGTATTTGACAAAAAATGGTACAGACAAACTAGAGGAGTAGCCATGGGCTCAAGGTTTTCCCCTTCTTTTGCTAACATATACATGGGAGCTCTGGAGGCTAATATGATCTGGAGCATTAAGGGCAGCAAATGGATTGATAATATTGTGTATTGGGGTCGCTACATAGACGATTGCCTCTTAATATGGTCAGGATCAGAAACCACACTTGAAGAATTCTGTGTATATTTAAATGACAATGAGATGAACATGCGCTTCACCACACATATCAGCACTACAAATGTTTCCTTTTTGGACTTAGAACTATACATCAAGGATGGTATTCTACAGAGTAGATTATTCCGCAAAGAAACAGCATGTAACTCAATACTTCACAACAACAGTTGTCATCCTGATCATCAAAAAAACGGAATCCCGTATGGAGAATTCATACGAGCAAGACGGAACTGTAGTGAAGAACAGGAATTTGAAACTTGCTTACAGGACATGCAGTCCAGGTTCTCGAACAGAGGTTATAATCCTCAAATTATTTCCAAAGCTGGCCAAAAGATCATAAAAACTAGCAGGGAATCAACTTTGGCAGCCAGACGCCCAAGAACTGATAGTAAACAACAACCGGTGAGACTTGTGACAGACTTCAATGAATTGAGTCCTGTAATACGAAAGAGTTTCCAAAAGCATTGGGGCATCCTTAGTGCTGACAGAACATTAACTGAGGTTATAGGTAATCATCCTCAAATTACCTTTCGTAAAGGGAGGAATCTCAAGAATAGACTAAGTCCAACTGTGCCCAAAGCTACAAGGACTTGTGACTGGCTGACTCAAAAGTCCAAAGGCTTTTTCAAATGCGGCATGTGCCCAATGTGCAGGTGGGCTAACCATGGAACTAAGACATTTCAGGATCACAGATCGAAACAGTATACAATCAACACAAACATTAACTGTAACACAAAGTTTACTGTATACATCATTGAATGTGCTTGTAAAAGTAGATATGTGGGAAGTACGATCAGGGCACTTAAAGAACGCATCAGAGAACATGCTAGAGCTTATGCCACTAAGGACCCAAGATATCCCATGGCCATACATATGGCCTCTTGTCCTTCGCAAGGAGAGATCAAATCATTTACCTTCTATGGCATTGATGTGATACAACCTTCAGTAAGAGGTGGAAACAGGGAACTCCGCCTTAGAAGGCAAGAAGCACTATGGATCATGCGTCTGGACTCTACTAACAGAGGCCAAAACACAGATGATGAACTACATTTCTTCTTAGGTTCGGACCATTAGGATGCTCTCACAAACAATCATTAAGTATTTATACTGTATATGAAGTTAATGTGCAGTGGTAAATGTAATGAGTAATACTATATAATTATTTTGTAGATTCAAATTCACAAAAAAATTTCCAGTTTATGTGGACATGTATAACTGAGATATATGAATAACTATGTTGAAAATGTGGAATGAATTACCATGCAAATGATGGCATCAAATATCCCCAATAGGGATTTCTATCGTTAGTAATTTTCCTAGATTTTGAGGGTAATGCTTTCTTTTCCTCCCTAGTGGGAGTTGCTCTTCAATTTTTCTGCCGAGTGTAATGATAAAAAAAATGGATTAATTTCCATTTTACTATTTAGGACTCTATAGATACTCCAACTCCCCTTTATGGGTTAACCTTACCATGGAGCTTGATCCATGCCGGCTGCAAAGGAGATCATAAGTTATCTTCGTAGGACCTTTTAGTTGGAGTAACCCTTGATGCGTCTGGGGTCTCCTCTACTCACCACACCAAATATTTTAGAGACTATTAATACTTTTGTGATTCCACTTCTCTACAGGCGCAGAAAGGCAATAATAATACGCTTTATTAGTCTCTGATATATTGGACATATTTGGGTCCATACAGAACCTTAAACCACGCGGGGTGAAATTCTTCTCCAATTTTCCTTCATGTGAACTCTCATCCCCGTCCTTCATGTTTTGTAGGTTTCTAATTTTAGCTTTTTATTTTTTGACCCGGTCCTAGTTCACGTATATTTTTCGTCCCCTACTTTTGCATATTTATTCCATCATGTTGACTCCGCTCAATGAGGGGAATTTTAGCAGTAATGGGAGTAACTCTTCTAAATTTTGCCTACAATTATTCGAACTGAGCGTTCTAGTCCTTTTTGAAACTGCCCTATGTTAATGGGCGTTAACCGCGTGGTGTTTGTTCCCGCACTTGGAAACAGGAGCTGCACCTAGCTCAACCCACGGGCAACAAACGGGTAAGTCTTAGAAGCGATCTCTTTGGAGACCATTGCCTCTCGCTATATGTTTTAGCAAACCACCTTACCACATTGATATTATCCCTTCTTTGGTTTTTAGCCCGAAAATACCGACGCTGTGTAAACTCACACACTACCCCCATTCTGACGGAACGGAAACCGATTATTTTCGGTACCGCTCTCTTGTATACAGAAACATCCCGATTAGGACCTGGACGGAATTATCACCGGTCTCCCGGTGAGTCTTTCCTTCACTACTCCTGATTACTCCCTCATGTTCTTTTTGAAACGCTTGTATTATACCGGCAATCACTATGTCTTGCTGATTGTAGTTTATCCTCACTCTACAGATAACGCGCCTCGATCATTTAGATCAGGTAATCAACAAACCCCTCTTTTTTTTACACTTTCTCCCTTACTTGTCGCTTTTTCTTTTGCAGCCAAGTATGTCTAGTCCATGTTTCTCAGTGCATAGATTGTTTGTTAACAGGTCTGGAATTACAGCCACTGATATTGACATAGATATTTTAACACGGTTGGGACTTTTGCATATGCTTTGAATTTTCTAAAGTTTGCCGTAGCGATTGATTGCAATATAAATATAAGGAATATGCCAACAAAATTCCACTTTCATGAACCATGCAGGTCAGCATATATGTGATGAGAAATAGTATAAATATGTTTACTAGATACGAGGTGGATGTTAATATGTTATGTACCTATTCTAGGCAGAGAATACTTCTAGATAAATGGCATGTTGAGATGGATTACTGTTTAGGATTTGAGTAATGGAAGACGTTTTCTACTTAATGTACATTAATGTACTCAATAACACCTGTCCGAATTACAGCAATAAGTGGTTATTTTGAAGGCATGATGAAATGATGCTTAGACCCCGTAAAGTGATATACTCAATTTTGTTAAGTCACCGCGCTACACAATTGTATGCTTAGTTGAAGCTTGAAATCTTTTCATTAATGAAATAATGTGTAGACCCCATAAAGTGAAATACTCAATCACCGCGCTACATAATTGTATGCTTAGTTGAAGCTTGAAACCTTTTCACTAATGAAAAAATAATGTGTAGACTCCATAGAGGGAAATACTCAATCATGATAAGTCACCGCACTACACAATTGTATGCTTATTTTAAACTTGGGACCGTTTCACTAAATATAGGATAAACCAACCGTTTTTCACGCCGTATGTCACTACACACAACCTATTGCACGCGCCATAAAGCTAAGACCTAACTTTAGAAATCTTTTGTGAGCAAACATAACCAAAGTCACCTTCTGTCTTTTCCCTACCCTCTCTTTTGGTATCCACTTCACTGGTGCCCCTACCCTCCACACATAATACATGTATGTTTTCTTTGTCTTTTTGCTTTTTATTTTCTTTTGTTTTTTTATACATCCCTTTTAGCCCTGAAGATTCACAGCCACATGCTGTGATGAAACACGTGTAGGCTAGAGTGATAGGCACAGTGATTCTGAGAAAAGAACACTGTTGAACAATAAAACTTTTTGAAAACTTATGTCTGTTTGATCTATCCCATTGGTTTGGCCATTTGACCATTTGAAGATTGAAATTTGATTTGATACACTAAGTGTGCTCTGGATTCTTGTCCAATTACATTAGAGAGAGGTCCCTGATCCTCTTCTCTTACAGAGGTTAAGGTTTTCCTCTGCCAAGAAGCACCTAATTCTATACCACGACATCTTAATACTTACCGTGATAAGCTGAGCGCCACATTTCTGAACACTTAAAAACCTGTTCACAGATTGTATAAAAATTCTTGACTCAGAAAGGCAGCCACTACGGTTTTCAACCCAGTTACTACCAGATTCATAATGGATAGGGATAAGATCGCCTCCGAGATGTTTGAAAATCTCTCCAAAGGCACACATCCAACCACCACTAGGACAAGTGGAAATCAACAAACGGGAACCAGCTTGAAACAAAAATTTCTTAAACTAGAACGACTTAAAAAAACAGAAAATTCGCGCTGGTGGGATGGCGCAACTTTGAAGCAATATCTGAGGGTACAAAGAATTCCGAGAGGTCTTCGCTCACAAACCTTTCCTACCTTTGATGACCTCGACGACGACCTCCTCAATAAATGGGAGGAATCAGTAACCATGAACTCTACCAACCTAATGAGAATCCTAATAGAAAATGCAGACCGAAAAGTAACGAAATTACAGGCAGAAATTGTGGAACTAGAGAAGGAGATAGAAGCCCTCAATCTCAAGGATGCAACCGAAAAAAACTATAAAATTCTTGAAGACATCCTGATCAAACTTCAAAATGATCTCAAGGACCGCAAGGCAAGACAGATACGCAGAGATGAAGCTGATTACCGGGAAGGAAGAGTTTTTACTTTTGCCAAAAAATATGACCAACAAGTCCGTAAACCAGCTAACAACCAACAAACTGCCAAAACTGGAGCGTCCAATATATCCTCAAGCAACACTTCTCTTAGCAGTGTTCCGGAAACTGAGAGTGAACCAGAAGATAACGCGACCGCCAATCAGGATCCAAGAATGATGCCAACAACCTCCAGAGCAAGCACTGCTTTTTCTCGGGAAGTCAGGACAATGAAAATTACCAATCGAACAAGAGTAAACCCAACCCACGCAAAACCCGCAGAGGCCAGAGAGGAGGACAAAGACGACTACAGAGAGAAACTGAGGTCGGGCACCAAGAAGTGAAGAATATATTTGATCAGGATGTACAGGTGATTAACCTTTCATCCGTGAACCTGGACAGACATATGATTTCCTTATTGAGCAAAGGTCTCAGTTTTAATCCTACGGACCAAGGTGACCCATGTAGGATGAAGATTGATTTGTTCAAATATATCAGAGGACTTAAACTTAAAAAACATTTCTGGGGCACTCCAACAGAACATACAATTTCTAATGATGACCTAGAAGAGACTACAACTAACCCTATTAGTATCCAAGAGGTCCTGGCATCACACCTCCTATTGTCAATCATGGATTTTGATGATCCGCCAAATTCATTCAATGACCTACTAACAGACTTGGAACTGAAGACTGACAGCACAATAGACAGTGGCCTAAAAAACAAATCCAAATGGACACCAACACTTCCTAGTGGTAACACCATTGACACTTTCTATAAACTCGTATTGGATGATATCAACAAGTATGAAAACAAAATCTCGAAACAGGGTCTTACATTCAAAGACAATCTAACCAGAGAAGAAAGAATAGCGTTAAGAACTCTGAGTGATAACCAGGACATTATCATCCGTGAAGCTGATAAAGGAGGGAACGTAGTTGTCATGAATAGAATAGACTACAACACAGAAATCTTCTCCCAACTTTCAGACAATTCCTGTTATGAAGCTATTCCTAATAATCCCATGGGCCCCGTAACAATATTGATCAACAACCATTTGAGAGAATGGAAAGGGGCATGTTTGATTAATGATGCTGAATACATGTTTCTAAAAGTCACACGTCCTTCCTATCCGTGGCTTTATACCCTGCCGAAAGTCCACAAAACCGCACCCTTTCCCCCTGGCAGACCAATCGTATCGGGGATTGGGGGTCCAACTGAGAGACTTTCCCAATACGTGGACAAATTTTTGAGTCAACTAGTGAAAAATTTGCCATCCTATATTCAGGATTCCAAACATATCTTGAGTATCTTAACGGACATCACATGGCAACCGGGATTGATAATGGCGACCCTTGATGTGGTTTCGCTTTATACCTCCATTGAACCAGAACTGGGATTACAGGCTGTTACAAAAGCATTAAACACCAGACCAATTACTCTGCTCGAACACACCAAGATGCTGATAACGATGATGGATATCATTTTAAATCAGAATTTCTTTGTATTTGACAAAAAATGGTACAGACAAACTAGAGGAGTAGCAATGGGCTCAAGGTTTTCCCCTTCTTTTGCTAACATATACATGGGAGCTCTGGAGGCTAATATGATCTGGAGCATTAAGGGCAGCAAATGGATCGATAATATTGTGTATTGGGGTCGCTACATAGACGATTGCCTCTTAATATGGTCAGGATCAGAAACCACACTTGAAGAATTCTGTGTATATTTAAATGACAATGAGATGAACATGCGCTTCACCACACATATCAGCACTACAAATGTTTCCTTTTTGGACTTAGAACTATACATCAAGGATGGTATTCTACAGAGTAGATTATTCCGCAAAGAAACAGCATGTAACTCAATACTTCACAACAACAGTTGTCATCCTGATCATCAAAAAAACGGAATCCCGTATGGAGAATTCATACGAGCAAGACGGAACTGTAGTGAAGAACAGGAATTTGAAACTTGCTTACAGGACATGCAGTCCAGGTTCTCGAACAGAGGTTATAATCCTCAAATTATTTCCAAAGCTGGCCAAAAGATCATAAAAACTAGCAGGGAATCAACTTTGGCAGCCAGACGCCCAAGAACTGATAGTAAACAACAACCGGGAGACTTGTGACAGACTTCAATGAATTGAGTCCTGTAATACGAAAGAGTTTCCAAAAGCATTGGGGCATCCTTAGTGCTGACAGAACATTAACTGAGGTTATAGGTAATCATCCTCAAATTACCTTTCGTAAAGGGAGGAATCTCAAGAATAGACTAAGTCCAACTGTGCCCAAAGCTACAAGGACTTGTGACTGGCTGACTCAAAAGTCCAAAGGCTTTTTCAAATGTGGCATGTGCCCAATGTGCAGGTGGGCTAACCATGGAACTAAGACATTTCAGGATCACAGATCGAAACAGTATACAATCAACACAAACATTAACTGTAACACAAAGTTTACTGTATACATCATTGAATGTGCTTGTAAAAGTAGATATGTGGGAAGTACGATCAGGGCACTTAAAGAACGCATCAGAGAACATGCTAGAGCTTATGCCACTAAGGACCCAAGATATCCCATGGCCATACATATGGCCTCTTGTCCTTCGCAAGGAGAGATCAAATCATTTACCTTCTATGGCATTGATGTGATACAACCTTCAGTAAGAGGTGGAAACAGGGAACTCCGCCTTAGAAGGCAAGAAGCACTATGGATCATGCGTCTGGACTCTACTAACAGAGGCCAAAACACAGATGATGAACTACATTTCTTCTTAGGTTCGGACCATTAGGATGCTCTCACAAACAATCATTAAGTATTTATACTGTATATGAAGTTAATGTGCAGTGGTAAATGTAATGAGTAATACTATATAATTATTTTGTAGATTCAAATTCACAAAAAAATTTCCAGTTTATGTGGACATGTATAACTGAGATATATGAATAACTATGTTGAAAATGTGGAATGAATTACCATGCAAATGATGGCATCAAATATCCCCAATAGGGATTTCTATCGTTAGTAATTTTCCTAGATTTTGAGGGTAATGCTTTCTTTTCCTCCCTAGTGGAAGTTGCTCTTCAATTTTTCTGCCGAGTGTAATGATTAAAAAAATGGATTAATTTCCATTTTACTATTTAGGACTCTATAGATACTCCAACTCCCCTTTATGGGTTAACCTTACCATGGAGCTTGATCCATGCCGGCTGCAAAGGAGATCATAAGTTATCTTCGTAGGACCTTTTAGTTGGAGTAACCCTTGATGCGTCTGGGGTCTCCTCTACTCACCACACCAAATATTTTAGAGACTATTAATACTTTTGTGATTCCACTTCTCTACAGGCGCAGAAACGCAATAATAATACGCTTTATTAGTCTCTGATATATTGGACATATTTGGGTCCATACAGAACCTTAAACCACGCGGGGTAAAATTCTTCTCCAATTTTCCTTCATGTGAACTCTCATCCCCGTCCTTCATGTTTTGTAGGTTTCTAATTTTCGCTTTTTATTTTTTGACCCGGTCCTAGTTCACGTATATTTTTCGTCCCCTACTTTTGCATATTTATTCCATCATGTTGACTCCGCTCAATGAGGGGAATTTTAGCAGTAATGGGAGTAACTCTTCTAAATTTTGCCTACAATTATTCGAACTGAGCGTTCTAGTCCTTTTTGAAACTGCCCTATGTTAATGGGCGTTAACCGCGTGGTGTTTGTTCCCGCACTTGGAAACAGGAGCTGCACCTAGCTCAACCCACGGGCAACAAACGGGTAAGTCTTAGAAGCGATCTCTTTGGAGACCATTGCCTCTCGCTATATGTTTTAGCAAACCACCTTACCACATTGATATTATCCCTTCTTTGGTTTTTAGCCCGAAAATACCGACGCTGTGTAAACTCACACACTACCCCCATTCTGACGGAACGGAAACCGATTATTTTCGGTACCGCTCTCTTGTATACAGAAACATCCCGATTAGGACCGGGACGGAATTATCACCGGTCTCCCGGTGAGTCTTTCCTTCACTACTCCTCATGTTCTTTTTGAAACGCTTGTATTATACCGGCAATCACTATGTCTTGCTGATTGTAGTTTATCCTCACTCTACAGATAACGCGCCTCGATCATTTAGATCAGGTAATCAACAAACCCCTCTTTTTTTTACACTTTCTCCCTTACTTGTCGCTTTTTCTTTTGCAGCCAAGTATGTCTAGTCCATGTTTCTCAGTGCATAGATTGTTTGTTAACAGGTCTGGAATTACAGCCACTGATATTGACATAGATATTTTAACACGGTTGGGACTTTTGCATATGCTTTGAATTTTCTAAAGTTTGCCGTAGCGATTGATTGCAATATAAATATAAGGAATATGTCAACAAAATTCCACTTTCATGAACCATGCAGGTCAACATATATGTGATGAGAAATAGTATAAATATGTTTACTAGATACGAGGTGGATGTTAATATGTTATGTACCTATTCTAGGCAGAGAATACTTCTAGATAAATGGCATGTTGAGATGGATTACTGTTTAGGATTTGAGTAATGGAAGACGTTTTCTACTTAATGTACATTAATTTACTCAATAACACCTGTCCGAATTACAGCAATAAGTGGTTATTTTGAAGGCATGATGAAATGATGCTTAGACCCCGTAAAGTGATATACTCAATTTTGTTAAGTCACCGCGCTACACAATTGTATGCTTAGTTGAAGCTTGAAATCTTTTCATTAATGAAATAATGTGTAGACCCCATAAAGTGAAATACTCAATCACCGGGCTACATAATTGTATGCTTAGTTGAAGCTTGAAACCTTTTCACTAATGAAAAAATAATGTGTAGACTCCATAGAGGGAAATACTCAATCATGATAAGTCACCGCACTACACAATTGTATGCTTATTTTAAACTTGGGACCGTTTCACTAAATATAGGATAAACCAACCGTTTTTCACGCCGTATGTCACTACACACAACCTATTGCACGCGCCATAAAGCTAAGACCTAACTTTAGAAATCTTTTGTGAGCAAACATAACCAAAGTCACCTTCTGTCTTTTCATTACCCTCTCTTTTGGTATCCACTTCACTGGTGCCCCTACCCTCCACACATAATACATGTATGTTTTCTTTGTCTTTTTGCTTTTTATTTTCTTTTGTTTTTTTATACATCCCTTTTAGCCCTGAAGATTCACAGCCACATGCTGTGATGAAACACGTGTAGGCTAGAGTGATAGGCACAGTGATTCTGAGAAAAGAACACTGTTGAACAATAAAACTTTTTGAAAACTTATGTCTGTTTGATCTATCCCATTGGTTTGGCCATTTGACCATTTGAAGATTGAAATTTGATTTGATACACTAAGTGTGCTCTGGATTCTTGTCCAATTACATTAGAGAGAGGTCCCTGATCCTCTTCTCTTACAGAGGTTAAGGTTTTCCTCTGCCAAGAAGCACCTAATTCTATACCACGACATCTTAATACTTACCGTGATAAGCTGAGCGCCACATTTCTGAACACTTAAAAACCTGTTCACAGATTGTATAAAAATAATTTAAAAAGCACTTACCTTGCCGCCGCTGCCCGCCGCGTCCCCGGGGCTCGCTATCTTCCGTCTTCCGTCTTCTTTAGTAATGCGCATGCGCGGGCGGCCGCGCATGCGCATTTTCTCGTGAAAATGCGCATGCGCGGCCGCCCGCGCATGCGCATTACTAAAGAAGACGGAAGATAGCGAGCCCCGGGTACGCGGCGGGCAGCGGCGGCAAGGTAAGTGCTTTTTAAATTATTTCATTCCTTTATTTGAAAGTATTTAGGGAGGGCGGGAGGGAGGCGGGTGGCGGCCAGCTACGCTCCGTCTGCGGAGCGTGCATAGTGCCGCCTGGCTACGCCAGCTCCGCAAAATGCGGAGTAGGCGGCACTACGCACACTCCGTGCGCGGAGAGTAGCTGGCCGCCCACCCCTAGTTTAATCCATCACCGTTCTTTAGCCCACTCTGCCACCCCAGTTCAGACATGGCTATATGCAAAATTTGTAAATCAGTCTGACCCTGTGCCTCATGGGAACAGTCCAGCCCGAACTGCCAAGCCATGTCTTCCCTGCACCGGAAACAAGCTTCCGAGGACCGGTTTCTGGCATTCCAGCCGTCTTCAGCCCGGATTGCTTGAATTCAGTGGCAAAGTGAGCAAGGGACTCACGTCTGAGCATACCCTGCCACACTTATGACGGGCAAAAGCAGTACAAAAGGAGGTGGTGATGGACTGAGCATCTGAATCAATCAAACACTCACACCCAGTCAAAAGATATGGGTTTAATCCATCACCGTTCTTTAGCCAACTCTGCCACCCCAGTTCAGACATGGCTATATGCAAATCAGTCTGACCCTGTGCCTCATGGGAACAGTCTAGCCCGAACTGCCAAGCCATGTCTTCCCTATACCGGAAACAGGCTTCCGAGGACCGGTTTCTGGCATTCCAGCTGTCTTCAGCCCGGCTTGCTTGAATCCAGTGGCAAAGTGAGCAAGGGGCTCACGTCTGAGCATACTCTGCCACACTTATGGCGGCCAAAAGCGGTACAAAAGGGGGTGGTGATGGATGGAGCATCTGAATCAATCAAACACTCACACCCAGTCAAAAGATCTTGGTTTAATCCATCACCGTTCTTTAGCCCACTCTGCCACCCCAGTTCAGACATGGCTATATGGAAATCAGTCTGACCCTGTGCCTCATGGGAACAGTCCAGCCCGAACTTCCAAGCCATGTCTTCCCTGGACCGGAAACAAGCTTCCGAGGACCGGTTTCTGGCATTCCAGCCGTCTTCAGCCCGGCTTGCTTGAATCCAGTGGCAAAGTGAGCAAGGGACTCACGTCTGAGCATACCCTGCCACACAGATGATGATGGCAGCCTTAATGAGGAAAACATGGCAGTGATGTCAACAGCTTACAGATAAATTAGAGGATGGAGAAAAGTGGTATAGGAAAAATATTAACTGGATTAGGGGTATTTCAGAAGTGATAACAGACTTTAAAATAATGAGTTAGTCCAAGACATCTTTGCCTCGTTGCTGAAAACCCCTTTTAAAAACGGTTGTCGAGCTAGATCACACTCATAGGTGTTCACTGTTTTCAGTCCAAGTATAAGTTCACTCGGGTTGTCCTCACCAAGGTCCATCATTTTCAGCAGAAGGAAGAGTTCATGCTGGTGGCTAGACAGTCATCTACTGGGGGTCCACCCTGAGCTATTTCTAGATGTGTCTAGCCACACTCTCATGAAACGTAAGTCCTTGAAAATAGTGACTCACTTTCTGTGAGTTCATAAGATCCTTACAGGTGGGGGTTCCCATTTCCTCTTCAAATACAAAGATCAAAAGGTGTCTCTCTCCAACAGGAAGGAGGCTATGGATCTTTTTCAGTTGAGCAATGACCAAAACATTGAGGTCGACCTCCCAGATGCTTAGCAACCAAAATGGTGACAACAAGAAACCCAACGATCTGGGCACAAGGAGGAGAGGTGAGTGATTTGAGAGTGGCAAGGTTCCCCTGAGCATCCTCCCTCCATGCTGGGCCTGATGTTGCTGTGGGACTGAGAGGGAGAAGCCCCCTGAATGGCCCCTTCATTGTCAGTTAGGTGGACTGGTGGTGAGAACTACATGACAAGGCGCTGACAACGTTGATTTGTTTCTTATTTTATGGATCACCTGGGTAGTTCATTTGTGCCTTCTCAGAGATTCCTGTGCACCTCCAAACCGGAGATGTCCGTGGTAGTAGCAAATTCGGTCTCAGCTGAGTAGGTAGACCCTATGTATTGGCAGTAGGTTTTTCAAGCTTGAAGGATAAACTTCCCAGAAATTGTGTTACCCTGTCTGCATAATTCGTTTACTAATTTCCTTTTTATCTTCAAAACATTTTTAAACAATGTCTGAGAATGTAGAAGAAATATAGCAGAGAACTGCAGACAAGCATGTTACTCTAAAATTATTAAATCTTGGTCTCCCAGCTAAGAGGGGAGACATCACCTGATTGAGGCACATGAAGTATTCGGGACATAGGTATTCTGTTCCTGGGTTAAAATCCCAGCTGTATACACTCATTTCATACACAATCCTTTCATACCTGTACTGAGGATGGAACACCGGATGAAAGCACTCCATATGAGGACATATAGATTCCTCTAAATTACCAAGAACATATTAATCTGTTTAAAGGCACCCTCCCACACACAGCAGAGCATGTAAGACTCAGTCTACTTAGCAAATAAGAAGCAACATGGCTGGTCTTAGCTGTATACACACCACTTCCTGACACTGCTAATTTAATTGCAGCAAAAATGCTTACACTGCATGACGATTTAGTAAAACTATATAGAAATCTCACACAGTTCATAAAGCAGGCACTCACAAAAATCTCTACGTGGACTGCTCAAGTTGCACAACCGCAATTGTTTACTATAAGTACCAGCCCACAAACACTGAATACCATTCAGATCTTTTGGCCTGCGCGCTCTTTACAGCTGAATCATTTTTAACTGTGCTTAATTTTAAATTTACTCGTGCTGCTGGTCATAGCGCCACAGAGCTGTTAGGGCTCATTTAAAGCGCGCTGCTTACCTAGGTGTCGGATTCTTAGGCCGGGGAATTAGTTCAGGCTCTCTTGCACCGTAATTTGGACTTCACCCGCATTTGGCGGGATAAAGACATTTAGCGGGTCCGACCGCCATCTTGGGTTGGGGTGAAGGCTGGGAGCACTTCGGGCGCCATCTTGCTGAGGGCAAGGGACGCAGGAGGCGGACTTCCACACTTGGTGAGCTTATTAAAGCCACCGGGGGTGCAGTCAGGTTAGATCTTTTGGCCTGCGCGCTCTTTACTGCTGAATCATTTTTAACTGTGCTTAATTTTAAATTTACTCGTGCTGCTGGTCATCGCGCCACAGAGCTGTTAGGGCTCATTTAAATCGCGCTGCTTACCTAGGTGTCGGATTCTTAGGCCGGGGAATTAGTTCAGGCTCTCTTGCACCGTAATTTGGACTTCACCCGCATTTGGCGGGATACAGACAGTTTAGCGGGTCCGACCGCCATCTTGGGTGGGGGTGAAGGCTGGGAGCACTTCGGGCGCCATCTTGCTGAGGGCAAGGGATGCAGGAGGCAGACTTCCGCACTTGGTGAGCTTATTAAAGCCACCGGGGGTGCAGTCAGGTTAGATCTTTTGGCTTGCGCGCTCTTTACTGCTGAATCATTTTTAACTGTGCTTAATTTTAAATTTACTTGCGCTGCTGGTCATCGCGCCACAGAGCTGTTAGGGCTCATTTAAATCACGCTGCTTACCTAGGTGACGGATTCTTAGGCCGGAGAATTAGTTCAGGCCCTCTTGCACCGTAATTTGGACTGCACCCGCATTTGGCGGGATACAGACAGTTTAGCGGGTCCGACCGCCATCTTGGGTGGGGGTGAAGGCTGGGAGCACTTCGGGCGCCATCTTGCTGAGGGCAAGGGACGCAGGAGGCGGACTTCCGCTCGGTCTAATACCATATAAGGATGGAGGACCAAGCGCGCAGCGGTCACGCGCAGCGGGCGCGACGTAGGCACGCCGGAGGTGCGCCAGAGGTAAGCCCGTTTGCGCCCGTTCATGTAACGGGCGCGCATAGGGCCGCATCCTCTGGCCCTCCGCATCCTCCCCGCCTATTTTATTCTCGGGCTACTCTATTGAAATTGAGGCCGAGCCTCTTGACCTTGACCCAGAGAGCTCCCTCTCTACCTCCGTCTCATTCTCTGTCCTGTGGATTGCTTAACGTTCGGTCGCTTTGCAAACACCACACAGAGATTGCCTTCCTCATTGAGTCCTCGGGGCTTGATGTTTTGTTTTTAACTGAAACTAGGACCCGGGAGGACTGCCTGGTTGAATTGGGCATGGCCTGCCCCCCAGGTTTCAAAATCACTCACACTCCTAGGTTGAAGAACAGGGGTGGTGGAATTGGTGTCATCTTCAGAGAATCGCTGGGTTTTTTCCAGCTTAAAATTAGAGAGGTTTCTGGCTTTGAGCTGATGGGCTTCTCTTTTAAAGATCGGGGGAGAACAATGCTCATGGGTGTTCTTTGCTATCGCCCGCCGGGCCCAGCACCCTTCTTATCAGACTTCATTGACCTGATATATGACCTCTCTAATGCTCACTCCAAGCTGCTGGTCCTAGGTGATTTCAATCTATGGCAGGGTGGCCCGTCGGATGGTGCGTTTATGACTCTCTGCCAGACTCTCGGCGACATTCATCTGCAGCAACTGGTCCGATCAGCGACCCATAGGGGGGGTCATGCCCTTGATCTGGTCTTTGCCGATGTACAACTAGTAGTGGTCAATGATATCCTATGTCAAGACTGGACGGACCACTCACTGATTGCTTTCGCCCTCTGTATGGGGGATTATCCCTCGGGGGATGCTGGTGCCGGACAGGCTAAATTGGGCAGACCTTGGTCCCGGCTACTTAAGTCATCTCCGCTGCCTTCCTTATTGCCAGATAATTTCTGTCTGGGTAATTCGGTAGAGGAAAGCTATCTCTGCTTGAGCCGGTCTATTACCAACACGTTAGACAGGATTATGCCCCTTCGCAAGTCGCGAGCCAGATTGAATCGGGCCTGCCCCTGGAATACGGAGGAGCAGCGGCAGCTGAAGCTGAGCTGCAAACGTGCCGAGAGAGCCTGGAGGAAGCAGTATTCGTCCTCAGCGAGGGCCTCGTTTAGGTTGGCTTTGCAGGGCTATAAGGCGCAGATTAAGTTGGCTAAGGCGGCCTTTCTAGAAACCACTCTGAATCAGGCGCCTAATAAGTCCCAAGCCCTGTTTAAAATTGTCAGGAACTGACTCATCCTGCGTGCATGGCCAACACGGTCCTTGCGTCACAGGCTCTGTGTGACTCTCTGGCAGGTGCCTTTGAGGAGAAGACCGCTAAGATCCTGGAGGGCTTAAAAAACTCAATTCCCCCGGGTCTCGGCTTGGGAGCTCCGGTTAGCCCGTCCAGTCGACCCCGGCCGGCTGCCTTCGGCCCCGGCTCGGGAGCTCCGGACGAGGCACCCAGTCGACCCCAGCCGAGTGCTCCAGTTCTTAGTTTGGGAGCTCGGACATTCTTTCCAGTCGACCCCAACTAAGTCTCTTCCCTAGTCCCTTCTATGAGGAATTTTGCAGCATGGCACATACAGTGTCATCGGGCTCCCCGCTCGACCCACTGCCACCCAAATTTTGGAAGGCCTTTCAGGCGGAACTTTTCCAGCCTTTGTATTCCATCTGCCTCCAATCGCTGGAGTTGGCAATTGTTCCCGAGTGCTGGAAGCTGGCAGTTGTGTCACCATTGCTGAAGAAACCAACGCTGGACCCTGCCTGTCTTTTCAATTATCGGCCTATCTCTTTACTCCCTATTCCTATTAAGATTGTGGAAAAATGGGTGACCCGCTCCTTATCTGGCTTCCTGGAAGAAACTGGATGGTTTGATGAGTTCCAGTTTGGTTTCCGCCCTGGACATGGGACGGAGTCCGCACTGGTCACCATATTGGACAATCTTCGCTCGCGTGTCGACAGTGGTCGGGCAGCCTTTTTGGTGCTGCTCGACATGTCGACCGCGTTCAATACGGTGTGCCATCGGACCCTCATCAGGAGGCTTGAAGAGTGCGGGGTCACAGAGAGGGCTAGAGATTGGCTGGCATCTTACCTTAGCAACCGACAGCAGCTGGTCGCGCTTCCTCCATTTCAATCGGAGCCACGGAAAGTAGGACAGGGGGTTCCACAGTGCTCGGCCATCAGCCCTATACTTTTTAACCTGTACCTCCACCCTTTGGTCCGGCTTATAAAATCTTTCGGCATCTCGGCTTGTAATTACGCCGATGACACCCAGCTGGTCTTTTCCCTGGAAGGTAATAACCCGGTGCCGCTGGAGACATTTCACTGCTGTATGGCAGCTACAGCGGATTGGCTGCGGGACAACTCTCTACAATTTAATAGCACAAAGACCGAGGTGCTTTACTGCTCCATGGATCGGATCCCGCGGACACTTCCAGAGAAGTTTTGGCCTGCTACTTTCCCTGAGCCAGTATCAGCTGCGGAGTCAGCCCGCAATCTGGGGGTGATTTTCGGCCCAAATTTACAACTCGACTTGCATGTCCATAAGACCATCACTTCATGCATGATGCTGTTACGCATGCTGAGTAAAGTTCTGCCCCTTCTCCCCGCCCAAGCCAGACCAGAAGTAGTTCGCGGGATCATACTGAGTCGTATAGACTACTGTAATGCGCTACTTCTGGAAGCACCAAAAAATCTGTTGGGGAAGTTACAACGGGTGCAGAATATGGCCGCCAAGCTGGCTCTTTCTCGCCCAAATTTTAGCTCCTCCTCTCAAGCTCTAATGAACCTACATTGGCTGCCGGTACATTCGCGTGTACTGTATAAAGCGGCATGCCTGGTGTTTAAGGCGGTACATCAACAGGGCCCAGTGCCCTTACAGAATATGTTAGTTTGGTACTCGGCCCCACGGCTCCTTCGCTCCTCTTCGGCGCGTCTGCTTGTGGTTCCGAGGTTCCAGAGAGTTAGGATGGGTGGCCGCTCGTTTAGTGTAGCAGCGGCCAAACTCTGGAACTCCCTGCCACTCTCGCTGAGAAGCCATAGGGACTACCTCCCGTTTAGGAAGGCGTTCAAAATGCACCTTTTCCCTAGAAATGTCTGAGCAGTGAAAGCATGGCTGTCCGAATTGTAAGCGCCAGGATGCCCTTTGGGTGACAAGTCTGCGCTCTATAAAGACACCTACATACATACATACATTATGGGGTAGGATTCCCACAAAATTCCATTCGGGATTGCAGAAAAAACATGCCAGCTTGGAGCAGTTTTTCCCAATATGGGATAGCAGAAAAAAACACTGGATACTAACTACATGCTTGCCGATGGGGGTGGTTTCTCCAGCGGAAGACTGTGCACCTTGGGGTACAGTCTTCACTGCTGATTATACCAGAACACATTGTACACCTTCTCTGGCTGTTTTACCAGATGTGCTGAAGCAGATACAGAATGAGTACGGGGCAGTATCTGCCCTGGACCTAGGGATGTCCTAATGGGCAATTTTGCTGCAGTGTCCAACACTATGTTAAGTAACATAAAAGGGAGGCAGCTGCATTGGCTATATGACAACCTTTGAGGAATCTCACTCCTGCACAGCAGAGCGGGAATTTCCTAAGATTATCAAAGAAATTTATACTACACTAGATAGTGAAAATATGGGAGCCAGATTTAGGAAACCACAACTTAAGAGAAGTTCTGGAAAGGGTAGCAAGCACCCAATTCTTTTATAAAGAAGAAGTCGGATAATAAACATAAAAATAATGACAAGCAAAGATCAGGGGGTGGGGCTTCTCAGCAGAAAGCCACTGAAAGAAGATGTAATCTCAGAAACTGTGATAATATTAGGAAGCATGACAAGTATCAGGATACTGTTACTCGTTTCACTTGTTCCTTTCAGGAGTCATCCAATACATGTTTGGAGAGTGGTGGTCTGTCAGAGCGCAGATCGGAGGAGCATGTGTAGTGCAGCAGCCAGGACAGTTGACTATGGAGCATGGGGCTCAAAGTTTAATCCCCAGCACTGATGGCAGCTCAACCCAGCACCATGCAACCCTGGACAATAGCTTGCTTATTCTCCCTGACGGCCTCCAGCACCTCAAGACTCTTAGGGGTGATTTGTTTGCGCTTTACAAATACCAGGCTAGGCTATGGCTAGGCCACATGTGAAGCCGAAGAAGGAAATCATAATGAATTTTGATTACATATTTAACAAAGAAGAAAAATAAAATTCACTTAAACCTCAATTCAAAAATAAATAGTTTGCTGCACTGCCCAGAATACTAAGGACTCTGCTTCTGAACGGGGAATACGCAGTGACGATGCTGGACGGCACAGTAGAAGTTGTAAAGCGCACTGTAACTTGATGGACTATCTGGCAGCAGTAGCCCTGACTGACCATATCACGATTGAAACACCTGATTCAAGGGTAAGTGTTCCGCATTGTTTATATGAAATTACACTCTAAATCTGTGGTTCCCAAACTGTGCGCCGCGGCGCCCCGGTGCGCCGTAATGAGGTGCCAGGGGCGCCGCGCACACTATCTGTAAATTTGGCCATCACAGGGAGCAGCGCTGCTCCCCTGTGAGAGGCCTCACCCCTGCTGCTGGAGGCGCCTCGCACTCCTCCAGGAGCACAAGAGCAGCCCCTCCCGCCCATTGTCATTCAGTATGCCGCTGATTGCCACTTACTGAATGACAATGGGGCAGTCTTGGGGTGTGACACCATGTGGCGGCCTCCTCCTGCCTCAGAGTACAGAAGGGCATTCTGTACGATAAAAAGTAAAATGCCCACGCTGAAACGTTAGAAAACACTTCATTCAAAGAAGCCTGTAAAATAAGTTTAAAAGAACACTGTCCTGTCATTGTAGAACTGAAGTATTTTCAATATTGTATTCAACAAAGCCATGGTTTCTCTTTTTTTCTTTTTTTTTAAGGAACTAGCAACCATTGACAAAGCCAATAGTCCTGGCTTGTTGGTGGTGTAATGATAGTTGCTGTATTATATATCTGGATGCAATGACAGAGACAACATAATACCAGTGAGGCAGAACACTATGCTAAGCGCATATTTTTAGCCTAGGTGTTTTAAGCTGCGCTCTTAATTACGTCAAACACCCCCTTTGAAGAGATCCCCCAGTTTTTTTACACTGCTTAAAGCCCTGGAAACAACACCATGTTACAGTAACTGTGCATCATGCATGACTTCTACGTTTTCAGTCTGCCTATGTGCAGGGGCATAGTGAACTCTCCACCAGCCCACCCCTTGCTTTAGTTCATTCTTGATGGGACTCTTCTGCCTGCCTCTCTGCAAACAAAGGCTCAGCTCATAATGTGAAAAGGTGGGTGAGTAAGTAAGTGAAGGAATGTCTGAATGGCTGGATGGATTACTGAAAGGATGAATGCATGAATGAAAGAAAGGGGGAATGGATAGATAAAGAAAGAAAGGATGGACGGATGAGTGAATGAATGGAAGTATGGGTGAGAGAAAATGTAAATAGATGGATGTATGGGTGGAAGGGTAGATCTATGGGTGGAAGGGTAGATGGATGGGTAAAAGTGTGGATGGGTGTGTGAAAGGATGGATGGATGAGTGAAAGGGCAGCTGATGGGCGAGTGAATTGGTGGATGGGTGTGTGAAAGGATGGAATGAAAGGGTACATGATGGGCAAGTGAATGGGTGGATGGATGAATTGATAAGTGAAATGGTGAATGGATAGATGAGTGAAAGGGTGGATGTAAGGATTGATGAGTTAGTGAAAGGGGGTAGATGGACAAAAGGATGGATAGATGAGTGAAGTGAAAGGGTGGATGGATGAGAGAACGGATGGCTGGATGAGTGAACGGATGGTTGGATGAGTGAAAGAATGGATGAGTAATAGGATCAATGGATGGATTCATGAATTGATGAGTAAATGCGTGGGTAGATGTATGGATAAGTGAAAGGGGAATGGAGAGAGAAAGGGAGGATGAATGACTGAAAGGGTGAATGGGTGGAAGGATAAATGACTGGGTGAATGGATGAGTAAGTGAATGGGTGGATGGATGAGTAAGTGAATGGATGGCTGGGTGGAAGAGTGGATGCATGGATGATTGTACAGATGGATGGGGTGAAAGGGTAGGTAGATGAATAATGGATGGATGAGTGAAAGGGTGGATGGAGGGATGGATGAGTGAAATGATGGACGGAAGGATATATGGTGGATAGGTGTGCAAATGGTTGAATATGTTTGGATATATATGGGCACACAGATGGAAGGACAGACCTTTTTAGTGTAAAAATAAGGCTGGGGATACTGATTACGACAGACCAAACTCAATGTTCCATTTTCTCAGAGCGGGTCTCAGTACCAAAAGGTGCTAAAAGCAGCATCTGGCATAAATAAGGGTTTGGGACCAGGTACTCTGTTGGGGAAAAAAACGATGGACTGGGATGCAGCCAGTGGGTGAGATTAATAATTCAAGCATTCCAACCAATATAATACCTTCATTGCGTCCCAAATACTTTAAGGAAGATAACAGGAGGTACAAACCACCCACCCACCCACCGGTAAAAAAATGGTGGGGAGCCACGGCCAGCTGCCGATTAGGTCAGGGGAGCAACAGGTCAAAAAAGATTGGGAACCACTGCTCTAAATGGAAGGGGTCATATCCAGAAACAATAAACCTCTGTTTTGGGAGAAGTTGTCGTATGGTTACAATATTCTTTTGGCTGAAAAAGACTAGCCACCTGAGTTCATAATGGAATGCCCACATAGGAAAGCAGTGATTTTACAGCCTTCTTCTGACCTCATTCCAGAATCAGTAAAACTTTCTTACGCCAAGTAATGGGCATTAGCACTAGCTCCTGCACTGCACCAAAATCATGTGGGGTGGGATGATGAATCACCTCATCACAAGATCCCATTTAAATCAACTCCTCAATCCCAGAGACAATACCCAATAAAACATGAAGCTAAAAAGCAAGTTAGGAAAATCCTAGAACAAGTTGAATACCAAGGTGTAACAGAAAATTGCACCTCATCAATGAATAACCCCTTGTTTCATGTAATGAATCCTTACAACTCATACCATCTAGTATTAGATTACAGACATTTAAACACATCTTCTCACATGTTCGCAGTACAAAATACATACAGTGCTGCACTAATGAATAACATTGTGCCGAAAAAATTGCAAAACACTAAATATCTCAAAAGGAATTTTTCAGCCAAAATATATCACCTGGAAGCAGATATTTGACAGCATTTTCAACGCTAGGCTCACAGAGACAATTTTGTCATTTTCCCCAAGGGTATAAGAGCAGCCCTGGTTTGCAGCCAGAGTAGCAAAGTTTACTACTACTAGTGGACACACTTTATTCGATCTTTTACAACCATAAAAGTATACAAGATCAACAGCATACCATTTGTTAAAATGAGAAGATAAAAATATTAAATTAACATCCAACCCTGTACTTCATAGGTGTCACAAATACAATACAATAGATTCAGTAAAGTGCAAGTGCAAATTGTATGCTGTGCAGAAGGTAATATTTCAATATTCAATACAAATGTATTTGGGCCAATGGTCCTCAAAACGTTTTCAAGTTTTTTAAAAAACTTTTTAAAAACCCAATTCAATATTTAACCTCATAAAAATTAATATTTTAGCCTCCGCATTACTTTTAACATTTCATAGCTCCTTGGCTACATAGCACTATAAAATAGGAAGCTCAGTTCTCATCACATTTGAGAAACTTTAACTTTTTGTGTATACTTCCCCATGGCACAAGCTATGTCTAAATAATCCTTTCTGTTAGAAGGTTTACTGCTTGCGCCCTGTTTTTAATATCATACTATTAAAAAATCGGACATAAACTCTCTTTGTAACTCTAAAACCTTCTGGCAATCCAGTAATATATGTAGGATATCACATGTTGTTCCTAAAGTGCAGGGGCATTTTCCCTTACTATTTATCATGGATCTTTATACCCCGTTATTCGAATAACATGGGTTTTCCCCAATTCTTAACCTTAGCACTCCTCTTCTTAACGGACAGCTAGTTAGCCTATCATTATAAGGAAAATACTGTTTGTTTTGCCACGTTAAGGCCATCTGTATAACTGAGCTTTTCCTCAAGAGGTAATCTTGGTCTTGTGCTCAAGAAATTCACTTTCCCAGGACCCTACGTACCCTCTTATCGAACTTAATTTAGAGGGACAGCGGGCTCAGCGTAAACTTTATATAGTGCGCTATACAAGTACAAATTCATTTAATTTCTTCCTGCAAAGTTACTTCAAACTTTTGATGAGGAGGCATTGTCCTTTGAGGATGATATCTATCTAATGGCAATGATTTTGCTGAACACTTCGACAGAGTAGACCCCATAGTTCTGGGATTTTGCACCTTTGGGTCACAAATGTAGCTTAAAAAAATATAAATTGCCCATCGTTTCGTCCTATTTTTAGGATACAAATTGTCAAGTGAAGGCAAAAGCCTGGTGAGAATTATTTTTAAAAATGTGCATTGCTCCAACCTCCAACAACTCTGAAAAGACTACAATCCATTTTGGGATTTTTATAGTTTGGCAGAGCTTACATTTTGGATTACGAAGAATGGGTAAAACCATTCTACGACTTAATAAGACCAGACTTTTCAAGCAGACAGAGTGGTGGGAGGAGTTTCACTTACACCTGAATAGGCAGTGTCGCCTCTGCACAATGCTGTCTCCACGTCCTGTAGTGATGCTGCACTAGAGAGGTCACAATTTGTTGAGACCCTTGCCACACAGAGAACAAAGACAACATAGGGTGTAAGTAGTGGACCTTAAACCCCAGAGATTTGGAACACATTCTGTACTCAAGAGGAATCATTGCTGGAGAGCTGTGAGAGGAACACTGACCCTTTGATTGGTGCTGTGTGGGGTTGGTCTGAAGTTACTGCTTCTTCCAAGGAAAGGACAACTACTGGAACTTTGCTGTGAATTCTCCAAGGGCTTGTGTGTGCTGGCCTCCTGTTCTGAAGTCTCAGGGACACAAAGACTTCCCCACCAGCTCCCCTGATCTCCATTGCTGGGAAGTTGGACCTGCCCGGTGGTGCCTATTCCAGTTTTGTTCCTGCTGTTGGGAGCTCAAAGAAAGCTAAAATAAGCAAGAAAAACAATTGCTGAAGGTGTCAGAGCAGCCAGGGAGTCTGCCTCAATCTTGGCACTGCGCCTCATCTCTACGACGCTGTGCACTGTCCAAAGACTTAGTTCAAAGGTACTGTTGTTTGGGGTTCTGTGTGACCATGTGACCGATGCCACGCACCTCACAAATGGTGCCCTACTTTGGATTATTGCCTATCAAGAAGTCGTAGTTGCCCGAGGTGGAGCTATTTATTTGCTCAAGTTCTATTTTTGAAATAACTGTTCAAAAGTCATAGTTTACTGTATGTTGGGTTTTGTCATTTTGGGTCTTGTTTGGTTTGGATAAAGATACTTAATTTTTCTAAACTGGTTTGCTGTCCATTTGTGGTGTTTTCACTGTACTGTTGTGTGTTTTGAGTACAAATACTTTACACATTGCCTTTGGGATAAGCCTTTCTACTCATGCCAAGCTACCAAGGGAATGAGCAGGGGTTATCTAAAGTGTGTATCTGACTTACTCTGGCAAGAAGCAAAGGTCTCTACTTGGAAAAAGGTACCTACCTCTGCTAATTAGAGACCCCCATTTCTAATATTGGTCGTCAGCGGTGAGGATTGAACTTGTATTTGTATTTGACCTACTGTGATTGGTGTACATCGCTTGTTTAGTGTAAACCACTACCCAACCGCATGCTTTGGTTTTTTTGGGTCCACTTTTGATCTGACCCTCAAAGTATCCATGTACCCTGTCTCAAATTGGTAAACCAGCTGAGGAAGCAGAATTGGAGTTTGCATACCTACAGAGTAGAACAGCTCAAACAATTTTGAAGACATTTTATATGCCGCATGAGAAGCACCTCTAGGAGAGAGGAGTTGCAGAAGGCCTTAAGACCCAGGTGGGAGGCCAGAGTAGCTGGGGAAGCAGAGGATGCAATAAGCCAAATAGATACAAGGTGACGGACCAATCGGTTTTCAATTCACTAATTCCCTGCTGCCTTATCAGGCTGGTTGTGCACAATCCTTCGGCACCTGTCACCTTTTTGTGCATCTGATCACAGATTCTCCCAATGATTTAAACAAATAGAGACGCACCAAACATAATTAAAAGAGTCCAAAATATTGTCTTCCTTTTCGTCTTTTATTTCAGATTCAATACTGTTGCACAAAAATAGCCAACGCGTTTCGTTCCTCAAAACATAAAGGTTCTTGGAACTTCATCAGGGCTGTGAAGCAACACAGAGAAACATATATAAGATACCATAAAATGACGGACAGACCCCAAATAAATATACAAAACATAATTGAAGGAAAAAACCTTATTCAAATACAAGGGACACAACACTGTACAGCTCAGACCCAATACAAAATATCACCACATTGCATATATACATATACATTAATATTTATTTGCATTTTATTTTTATAAACTCATCCAAAAGTATTTTGTGCAGCCGTTGTTTTAGGGCAAACTACTTGGAACCTTGATTGTTTTAAAGATGAGTGTTGCCATATTGAGTTGTTGGCTGCTTTCTCTATAAAAGGGATCCATGAGGAATATGCACCAGAGCGGATGGTTGATATACCTAATGTTAGGTAAAGGGGGGTTCACCCAAATAAGGGCTGCCGACTCAGGGATTCATTCTGTTCGCTTCAGATGCCGCCTGCACTCGGTTATGGTTTGAATTAGTTCACCGATTTTTGCCGACTCCGTGATTCATTCCCTTTGATGCAGATGTTGCCTGTACATTCTCATGACCTGAACTAGTTCACCGAATTCTCCTCCTGATACGGTGACCGCCATTCAACTGCTGATCCACTTAGTGTGTAGCAGACTTATTGAGGTTATTATTGAAATGACATCTTGTCATGTTGTATAAGACTTGCTGATTTTCCCGCCACAAAGTATATTTATTGTGACAATTTCCATAGTAGACACGAAGTTGCCCAATCAGAGACTGCTGCTTCTTCCATGATTAATCTGGACCGGTACCCTTATTTGAACTAGACACCGACTCGACCAACCAGAACTACGTTCTGCGTTCCGTCCAACGCTCTTCAGTGGTTTTGAGACCAGACTTATGCCTTACATCTAGTCCTTGCATGTTTCTGCCTTGTGGGAGTAAATCGCTCTCTACCAACAACAACAAGCATCTACGGTTGTGCCCCCTTCTTTTCGTCCTGATGAAGACCCCATTGCAAGGCATCAACTTCTTCCTGCAGTCACAATAGGGGTCGAAACGTCGACTGTTTTGTGTGTTTCTCAGCTTCATCCCATGAACAACGATATCTAATACTTACATGAAGCATGTTATATTATAAATAATAATTTGGAACCTATGGTCATCACCAATTTGAACTAGTTTTAATTCCTTTGACTGTTTGTAGCCTCTGGCTCTGTTTTTTTATGTCACTTACCCTTCCTACACTCACTGCACTAATCCCCTCCCCCTTTTTCAGGGCACTTTATAGTAAATTATAAGTGTTACTTCAATTGCCTGAATATTATGGCTGAGCTACATTGAAAATAAAAACAATGTTAGCAAACTGTTGTCAATTGATTTTTGTTAATTGTATTTAATTTTGTGGTTGTTTACTGGGACCCCTTCTCTCTGATATACCTAATGGGCAGAGATATATACATATTCAATCACATCTCTTCAAACTAAAAAGACTGATCTTTAACTTTTGCATGATACTGTATGAAGTGTGAAGTTATTCTTTGGCACTTCTTCACATACAATCTTTTCCTCATATACTTACCATGTTTTTTACATATGTAGGTGGTCGATTGTTTTGATATTCGAAACTAACCCTGATCTTCGGAATAAGTTCTACATAGGGATTAATTGTATCCCATTCTGGTTTGATACTAACGGTGAGATGGTGTTTGTTATTTGTTAAAATTAATCTTAATAGAATAAACTATAATTAGTGACACCTTGGTTTTGTGCATTTACAAAATTGGCAAACCTACTGCTATCTTTCCCCTGTTGCTTTAGGTTGTTCTAATCATGAACGTCTATTATTACCAGTTTTAAACTTCAATCATTACGGACAAAAGAATGACCAGTTTGGTGAGAACTACTGGCAATTAGAATTTTCTATAAAAATTTTTTTTGCAAGTTCCTATTAGGCAAATCTCATCAGTATTGCTTTTTTCAGCTCAAGGCTGTGATCATACATTATCCGGAGACGAATGTAATTGTTTTTGAAATACTGTAGAAGATATACAGATGTCTCTATCACTATTGAGGTGAGTAATCATCATGAATGGGTTACTAAGTATATGTGGTGGACATAGAAACTTTTACCAACTATTTCCAATTAATCCTTCCCCCATTTACTAAAGCCTGTGTGTAGACTTTTCTATAAGTCTTATTTCTCATCTTTCTTCTAATGCACCTTTACCTATCAGTGGTTGTCTTTTTCTTTCATTATGCCGTGGACTATCTTAACTTTTAAATTTTATAAAGAGAAGACTTCTGTATGAATTAAAAAAAAAATCTATTAAATATTGAATCTGAAATAAAGATGAAAACAAAGAAAATATGTTGGTCTCTTTTCATTATGTTTGGCACACCTCCATTTGTTTAAAGCAGAGGATGCAGTTGTGGATGCAGATTTGCCAGAAGGGGGCTTTGCGTCCCAAGATTTTTCTGTAGGAGGAGCTGCCTCTGTGGCTGGCAACAGTTGGCTTTCCAGAAATTGTCTCCAGAGGAAATGGAGGAGAGGCAAAATATCAAAAGTCATGAGTCCGAGTTGCTGAAGCTCAAGATAAGGAAACCAAAAATTGAAAAAGACAAGGAAGCTACCCTTGCCTTGGAAGAAAGGAAGTTGCTTTTGGCATATGAATTGAGCATGGGAGAACTGGATATTAGGCCAAACAGGCAGAGTCCTGTGCAAATAGTGGCAGTGTACAGCCAGTGCAGTCTGCGGGTAAGATCTAAATTTCCCAAAGTTCTAGTGCAGAATTTCCAGTAGGGAAAGGATATTTATACTAGGTTTGTATCTTATGAGGCAGCACCTCGTATAAACAAGGTGCCTGAGAAACATTGGGGTACGGCCTGTGTAAACACTTTGAGGCCAATAGGAACACCCAGACAACTTTGGAGGAGGTGGGGCTCTCACCTATCCCAATATGAAGGAGGCATTAAGCCTCAGGTATGGTCTCACACATGAGCATTACAGGGAGAAATTCAGATATTTTTAATGCTTGAATCCAATATGTGGGTTGAATGTGTGAATCTTTATTGCAAGGCATTGGATTGTTGGATAAAAGGCAGAAAGGTAACTGATACCAGGCATTGCACAATCTGATTGGTTGGGAGCACTTGAGTAGTCTTTGTATTCCAACGTTGAGCCAGCATGTGATGGATAGTAAGCTGACAAATCCCAGGAATCTTGCTCAGCTGGAGGACCACTTGATGTGTACTAGGGTCCACAAGGGGTATGTGGGAAACCCAGCCAATGATGGGCAAGGTCCCTAGCAGAAGAGTTGGCGGACAAGGGTAACCAAAAGGAGTTCTCTTTCAGGCACCAAAATATTTCCCACTGTAAAGATCTCCCCCATGGCACCCCAGGGAAATGCCAAACAACCGGGACCCCACAACTGTTCTGCGTGTGGTGAAGAGGGTCACATACAGGAGGATCCCAAGTACCCCAAGGCACCACCGGCACCCACTGGTGCATGGTAACCATGATTAGTTAGTGTAGTGCTGGGGGAGGAGTTGGTTCCTAGTGAACGGGGGAGCCAGCAGTGATGACCCTTTTCTCATTAGGAGATAAAGAGAGGGTCCAGGAAACCTCTCTGCCACATAACCCTAAGAAGTACCGGCAGTGGGTGGCCATCAATGAGAGGAGGATGGAAGCACTAAGAGAAACAGGAGCCAGTGTAACATCTGTGAGTTGTCAATGGGTGTGTGAAGAGCAGGTAATCCCCTATGAGCTTCACCCTGCAGGCACTGAAGACAACTCTGAGCAACTGTGTAAGGTAGAGCAGGTTCCCTTTGAGTGGGGGGATCCCATGTCCTTTGTAGTTCATTGTGAGTACATCCAGGTCAATTGACTGTCTGCTGGGCAATGACCTTAGAGAGTTTCCTGTGGAAGGAGGTGGAAGGCCAGGCAAATTTGGAGATGCAGGGGCTGCCTGAGTGGACACGTGTGACCCCTTGGTCAATGGCAGTCAGTAAGGGTAATCAAGAAGACCTGGAGCCTGAAACAGTGGCCCAGGAACCTGCCAGAAAGAGGAGTGGCAGGGGGTATTGGAAACCTACCCAAGGAGTTCCCATGTTCCAGGAGGAGGCAGACCTTGAGGGGGAGCAAGTGCCCTAACTGAGAGACCTGCCTGAGCTGACCCATTGGCAGCAGGAAAAGAGTCCCATTAGGGAGGAATTCTTCAAGGCACATATGGAGTGCCCTACTCTTGTTGGTGTGTGGCAACAGGCTGCAGACGAGGCAGAAGGTGATCAGACTGGACCGCAATGGTTGTATTGGGAGAATGGTCTCCTTTACAGTAAGCTTAAGGTTGATGAACCTGGGTCAGCCCGCTTGCTGGTGGAACCCTGGTGATTCAGGGCATTCCTACTGGGTCTAGCTCATGAAGTGACTTTGGCAGTATATTTAGGGTGGGACAAGACCCTTAACAGGCTTCCAATGCACTTCTTTTGCTCCAAATGCAAAGGCGCAAAAACACTCATTGTAGGGCTTGCCAGTCTTACCAGGCAAGTGGCAAGAGTGGAAGGAAGTGTAAGGCTCCCCTCCTGACATTTCTAATGGTGAGCAACCCTTTTGAGTGGGTGGGCATTGATTTTTTGGGACCTCTGGACCCAAGACAGCCTTAGCCAACAAGTATACCTTGGTCTTGGTGGACCACACCATCCAGTACCCTGAAGCGGTCCCCTTCAGGACAATTTACAAGAAGAGGGAGGTACCCTACTACTCACAATAGGGACTGGGTAAGCACAACAACAAAATCAAATACGTCCCAAAGGGATGGACACGGATATGTCATAAAGGTTTAAACAAGGAGCATATTGCACAAACACCAAACAATAGGAATAAACTAAACATTCATTATGTCAGCTAACATCTGAATAATACGCATAAACCCAAAATTTGATATGTCAAAGAATCATTTGTACAATTTATTACACATGTAAAGTTAAAATAGAATTTACTCATAAAATGCATAAAAACATAGGCAATTAATACACATTTTTTAGAAAACAAAAGTCGACGCGGCGTTTCGGTGATTTCAATTGATGTTCACCTTCTTCAGGACAGTTTTCTAAATAATGGAGAATATTTGTATTATTATAACATACCCGAGTTGCTGACATCAAACATTCATAACCTTCTACACTATACATTATATTTTATCTCGACATTTGAAATACCTCATCATATCTAGATACTGTATGGTGCCAGACTGTATACAGAAACTTTAAGGGCACAAATATCGCTCTCCTCATCTTTATTAGCGTGCTTCGTTGTAGATGACATCTGAATTCTATATATCATATCATATTGAAAACAAGAGGCATTTTTGCAAAGAAACAATAATTTTTTCATTTGTGTTCTCTCCCTACCTCTCTATATCAGTAGAGTTACTACAGTGCTTGATGGTCAGGTTCTTTTTATTTCTAGAGCAATTCCTCCAGATGTATGTCTAAAAGCAATTACAACACTTTTTAGGTCATATTTTTCGCCTCCTAAATAGATCTCTTACATCTCTAATTGAAATTTCATACATACCAAGTTAAAAAGATTTCAATATCTGAGAAGCTTGGTTGGAGCCACCGTGTTTGTTTTTGATCTTTTATAAGCTGAAACAATAAATACAAATAGACATAGACTCAATAGCACAAATGAGAAACGTCTCAGAAAAACTTTTTACTTTTTTACTTGCCTAGAAAAACAACAACTTTTTCAAGGAGCCTGATATGGTCTACTTGCTAGTCGCATTCGGATGTTGCCAAAAACTCGAGGTGCCGTCATGGGTAATCTTCATCGAGTTGTGTTTCTAGAGAAAATATATAGGCTTAAGTAAGAGGCTACTGATACCTTGAACTCATTTCAAATAATACCCCTCTTGCCCAAATTAAAAAGATATCATATTACCTGGTCCTGTGATTAAGCAGACCAATCTGTGCAGGAGAAAGAATATGTTTGTTTCTTTCTTTAAAAGACCTGTAATTATAAAAGGAATTGTGATGTATTGTTGCCTTTCGTGTACACACAAAGGTATTCGTATCCTTTATTTGGAGGTTTCTGGACTCATTAATGTTAAATATTGGGACACCTCCTGTCAGATTATCTATTCCCTTCCTTTATTTATATATGTACATGGGGGTTCTTCTCTTGTAACTTATTTGTCATATTTGATGATAATTATATGTATATCTCAACTCCTTATGCTTAAATCAAGATGAGTCTGGCAGAGGTACGATTTGACATTTGTCCACTATCATAATGCATATTGCACTCAAATATGCCTTTTAATAAGATTATGACGGTCAGTGGATATAAAATACCAACCTTCCTAGTCTGATTATACAGTACTACAATTGTGTCACCATTTTATTTGTATTAAGCCCTTATTAAGCCTCACACTAATGAAATAGTAACCTACTATATATGTTAATTGAACATTGTCTTTAGCTTATATAGGACTTGAGAGTACAGATATTAAATATATTCAGAAAGAACGAGGGCGCGGGGGCTCGATGTCCCAGGTCAAAGTATCCCCTTTCTTATTACTATCTGAATAGCACTCGGTTTCTTACCTTGATTATGTTATACGGCCTCACCTGCATCCAACCAGCGTTCCCATCCGATTCGAGATCAGGACTGCTAGGTCAGATCCAATTTACATCCTGGCGCATAGGTCATAGGTCATGGCCCCTCTTTCTAATATCCCTAATTTTTAATAGAATAAAGAGCGCCTTGGACTCTTCTAATTCTATTTCCTACTTTATTCTTAGATGTGGAACGAAATTATATTTGTAAATAGGGTCCTAAAGGATTATTAGATAGTAAACATCCCCGCCACATGTCACATGACTGTTATTGCTCGGTCACGACCTCAGGTGTCAATTATGAATATCATTTTGTCGGGTTCTCTCTTCATCAATTTATCAAATAAATTTGATAAACTGATGAAGAGAGAACCCGACAATGTGATAATAAATTTGATAAATTGATGAAGAGAGAACCCGACAAAGTGATATTTATAATTGAGAACCTGACCATCAAGCACTGTAGTAACTCTACTGATATAGAGAGGTAGGGAGACAACACAAATGAAAAAAATATTGTTTCTTTGCAAAAAGGCCTCTTGTTTTCAATATAAAATGATATATAGAATGCAGATGTCGTCTACAATGAAGCACGCTAATATAGATGAGGAGAGCGATATTTGTGCCCATAAAGTTTCTGTGTACAATCAGGCACCATACAGTATCTAGATATGATGAGGTATTTTAAATGTCGAGATAAAATATAATGTATAGTATAGAAGGTTATGAATGTTTGATGTCAGCAACTCGGGTATGTTATAATAATACAAATATTCTCCATTATTTAGAACACTGTCCTGAAGAAGGTGAACATCAATTGAAATCACCGAAACACCGCGTCGACTTTTGTTTTCTAAAAATTGTGTATTAATTGCCTATGTTTTTATGAATTTTATGAGTAAATTGTATTTTAACTTTACATGTGTAATAAATTGTACAAATGATTCTTTAACATATCAAATTTTGGGTTTATGCGTATTATTCCGATGTTAGCTGACATAATGAATGTTTAGGTTATTCCTATTTTTTGGTGTTTGTGCAATATGCTCCTTGTTTAAACATTTATGACATATCCGTGTCCATCCCTTTGGGACGTATTTGACTCCCTTCAGGACAATCACAGCCACTGGGTGAGCCGTGCATTGGGTCTTTTCCTCTGTCGGGTTTCCCAGAGAGGTGTGTCTCTGACCAAGGCACAGCCTTCATATCTAGGTATATGATGTATTTGTGGAACAAGTGTAATGTAATATACACATTTGCTACTCCTTACCATCCCCAAAGAAATGGGTTGGTTGAGAGATTCAATCGAACCCTGTAAGGCATGATAAAGGGTCTTACAGAACCCATGAGACATAAGTGGGACATCTTCTTACCATGCCTGTTGTTTGCCTACAGGGAGGTTCCGCAGAAATCCTTGGGGTTACGTCCGGTTGAATTGCATGTACATAATTTTTTACTGTTCAGTAAAATCCCTGACTTCCAAGTAGGAACCATGGATGCCAGCGATCATCTACCGGAAGAGATCACGTTAAATATTCAAGGGTCAGTTTCAACTTTGCCAGTAGCAAATCTTCAATCTTCGCTCTCAGTCCATACTAATATTACATAGAGAGAGCCCAAACCTTTGAGGCGGGTAATCTCAGTAACCACAGCACCAATGAAAACACCCAATACAGCATTGGAAAGGGCAGTTGCAGCAGAAGGACATAGGCTATGCAGACGGCCACCATATATGTTTAAAAGGTAAAAGAACCGTACCAGCAAAGTAGTTCCTTGTGGGCGTGTCTGCGTTCTGCTGTGGGCTTGTGCTGGTGGTGTGGCTCAAACTGCTGGGGCGTGTGCTGGGGGTGTGACAAACGCTGGGGGCGTGTGTGCGCCCTTCATGCCATGTGAAGCACCAATTACGCAATTGCGCCGCTTCAAGGGGCACGCTGGGGGCGTGACATGCTGGGGGCGTGACATGCTGGGGCCGTGTGTCCGCCCTTCATGCCATGTGAAGCGCCAATTACGCAACTGCGCCGCATCAAGGGGCACGCTGGGGCGTGACAAACGCTGGGACCCTAAAATACCCCTGTACCCCAAAACCCAAACCTACCCCTGAACCCTAAAAATACCCGTGTACCCTAAAACCTAAACCTACCCCTGAACCCTAAAATACCCCTGTACCCCAAAACCCAAACCTACCCCAGAACCCTAAAATACCCCTGTACCCCAACACCCAAACCTAGCCCTGAACCCTAAAAATACCCCTTTACCCCGAAACCCAAACTTATCCCTGAACCCTAAAAACACCCCTGTACCCCAAACCCAAACCTAGCCCTGAACCCTAAAAAAACCTGTACCCCAAAACCCAAACCTATCCCTGAACCCTAAAAATACCCCTGTACCCCAAAACCCAAACCTAGCCCTGAACCCTAAAAATACCCCTGTACCCCAAAACCCATACCTATCCCTAAACCCTAAAAATACCCATGTACCCCATAACCCAAAACTATATCTGAACCCTTGAAATACCCAAACACCCCAAAACATAAACCTCAGTACCCCAAAACATATACCCCTATACCCATACTTACCTTATTCAAACATTAAAAAAACATGCTTTTACCATTCATACATTTACAACGAATTTCTTTGTAAATGTATACGTGGTAAAAGCACATAAAATGTAATGCCATGCGATTATAATGGCATTGCGGAGTCATGGTACTTTCGCAATGAAAGTATGCGGAAAGAAAGTTGCGGAATAATGGGTGTTTACCGCGGGAAACAATCATTCAAGACTCACACAATTCTAATTGTTAGACGGTCGCCGATGGCCCTCAAGCGGGGGTACACGCGAATGAGCGTGTCACATTACACACATTCTATTTCATACCCGGACAACACCGGGACGGTCTGCTAGTCATACATAACAGAATAAAATGCAACACACGCAACTTAAAAGTCTTTGAGAAGGAAGCAAAAATCCTATGGGATAAAAGCACAGCCATTCAAATCGATAACTTAAAATGCTTGGAGCAATTCACCAACAGCCTTGGGCTGCACATACAAAAAGAAAAAAGGACCAAACAACAACTGAAGCTCAACAGCAAAAAAGGCCGTTCACCCGAAACTCAAAAGCTAACCTAATGCTCCTTAAGAGAAACCTTAACAAACTACTGTGGCGCTTACGCCAAGCCGGGAAGGACAAGGCTGTTCAAATGGAATTACAAAATGTAAAAATCTCCCCCCAAAAATTATCTCGCACTCAAAAGGGGAAATGGAGGAAGAGTTATGGGCCAAGCTGCTCTATGATGTGAAAGGAAACAATAGCAGAAGGTTCTGGCTAACTGTGAACAGTCTTCAGAATCAAAGAGCACCTTTTATTAATTTGCATCTAACTGAAGAAGCTTTGGCTGATTACCTTTGGCATTACTTTAATGCAGCACCAAGGGGAAAAACAGCTGGGCCACCGGAACCTACTAGAAGCTCATCAGATCGGGCCTTATCATTGGAGCCAGCTAGGATGGGGCAGCGGCCTTATTACCGCTTTATAAACAGATCTTAAAAACAGAGATAATTCCTGATTCATGGAAAGGTTCAATAATAGCCCCAATACACAAGAAAGCCAGCATAAACGAAGCAAAGAATTATAGGCTTGTGGCCTTGATAGACAACAACGCTAAATACTATGCTGGCCTTCTATTAGAAGAGCTTTCAGACTGGGCTGATGGAAATGCAGTGATCCCTATCAACCAGGCAGGTTTCCGCAAACACATGTGACCAACGACAACTATCGTGGCCTTATCATTCCTAATAGATGCCGCCAAATCTGCCAACCATCCACTCTATGAATGCTTTATTGATTTCACCTCCGCCTTCGACAACATCAACAGAAAAATACACTATGGGAGAAGCTGTCCAACAGAAAAGTTCCATCTACTTACTATCGTAACTGATGCTACTACATACGGACAGGTGGGTGCAAATCAAGCTGGGATCAGGCGACTGCTTGTCAAGGAAAATACAGACGACCAAGGGTCTTAAACAAGGGTGCATTTTAGCCCCAACCCTTTTCAACATCTTCATGCCCGACCTCTCTCCAGAGCTATATGACTGCAACTCTCATGCCCCCATGCTAGGAGGCCTCAACCTCTCAAATATAATGTATGATAATTACATTGTTTTAATGATCCGTACACCGATTGGGTTACAACATCTAATTGATACAACATATAAAAAGTTGGCAACAAATGGCTCAAGCATAAATCACTCCAAAACACAAGTGATGAGAATAAACTCTAAGAGGTGTATGCCCAGGTTCCTCTGGCAATTGGGAGGATACGAACTGGAAATTGTGGAAGAATACAACTATCTGGGCCTAATAGTTGATAGTAAAGGGACATTCCAACCACAGAAAGAAGCAGCAGCAGGGAGAGGGATCGCAACAGCGGTCGCATTGAACAATCTCAAATTAAAAACTGCTAGCCGCAGCTTCGCACTTCTGCTACAGGTGATCCAAGCTAAACTTCAACTGGCCATCACCTATGGAAGTGAATGTTACGAGACGGTGATGCACGGACCTTGGGTATTACAGTATCCAGGGCAATGCAAATGATATTTAACCTTCCTAAGTATACATTTCAGGCACAAATAAGGCTCAAATTTGGCCTGAGGAACCAAAAAATAGCATGAATGGGTGCCTATGCCAAATGCTGGCATAAAATACGGGGAGCCAAAATAACAACAATGGACCACTATCTCTGAAAGGAGATAGAAAGAAAAAAAGGGAGCGCAGCTACAATCTACCTACAGCATTCAATAGACACCCTGCATCTACGAGATCTTACGGGAAAGCACTGGATCGCACAACACGTTTAAACAACTGGTAAACAAATCAGTAAGGATCATCTCGCAAGTAGAGGATAAAGCAACATCAACCAACAGGGCCCACGGATGTACTTTCATTCAAAGCTACAGCAGTGGCTTCGACCAAACCTATCTAGGCAACAGCTTCACTCGCATTATGAAGGAGAAGATCCTATGACTTCGGTTGGGCTGCCTTCCATCATTATATCATCTGCCCCTGTGGAAACGCCCTCAAACAATATCTAACTGTCGCCTATGTGGGGATTCAAAGGAGGATATTCTTCATCTAATGTGCATCTGCAAGGAAATGGACAAGGAGTGCAGATCCCTATTTAAACCTGCCATAAAGGAAATGGGAATAAGAAAATGCAAGCAGGCAGTTAAAGCATGCTTCGACCGCAAAAATATCCAACTAGCATGTCACCTTGTCAAATTTCTAGATAAAGAAGGAAAAAAGCTGAACTCTAGTATGGAGCAATCAGACGAAGACATTTTATGCCTTACCTAAGACTCACTGCCATGGAAAATCAGCACTATCAGAAATCATATAAATGCAAAACATTGAAATCTTCTTAGTTTTATTTCGTTTTAACAGACCGCTTTTTAAACCTGGAGGCTTATGAAATGAAACATGCTACTCCACAAACTAAGCCCCTACCTTTGATAACCCAGCTGTGCCCATTATATCACAACACCCCACAACCTTTTAAAACATGTTTGTACATTTGAACCTGTTTTTTTTCTCTTGACGCATTGATTTTAGGGTTGCAATGGTTTTAAGTAATCACGCAATAAAGGCTATTATTATTATTATACCGGGAGGTACCACAGAAATCCTTAGGGTTGAATTGCTGTATGGGCACCCTGTGAGAGTGCCTCTCAGTCTGGTGAAGGAGGGCAGGGAGAAAACTTCAGGTAAGACCCTCCAGGATGTGTTCAACCAAATGCCGGCCTTCAGGAACCAGACACGGCGCTTCCGGAAGCTCGCTCAGGCAAACCTGGAAACCAGCCAGGAGGATATGAAATGATGCTACAACTAAAATGCCACTGTGTGGTGAGAGTACCTGTGGAGCCTTGGACACTCCAAGACAAGTGGACTGGGTTAATTTAGGTGGTGGAGTGCAAGAGTGAAGTTACCTACTTGATGAACTTGCAAACTTTTAGGAACCCTTTGGGGGTCCTGCATGTGAACTGCCTCAAATCACACTTTGAGAGGTCTGAATTGACAGTTCTCTTGGCTGCAGATAATGTAATTGAAGAAGAGAGTGAAGCTCCTTCGGACCTCCTGTCTACAAATTGAACATAATGGGTCAATGGATAGTGTGAACCTCTCTCCCACCTGGACCACAGAGCAGCAGAGGGAATGTCGCCAGGTGCTGGAACAGTTCATCTCCAAATGACCCCAGGGTTCACCAATTGGTATGTCCATGATGTGGACACTGGAGACAGTTTAACCGTAAAACACAAGATTTACAGGTTGGCTGACAAGATCAGAGCTAGCATCAAGGAAGACGTTTCCAAGATGTTGGTGTTAGGGTTGATTGAGCCCTCAAGCAGGCCCTGGGTAAGCCAAGTGGTCTTGGTTATGAAACCTGCAGCACCCTGTGCCACTCCTGAACTACGGTTCTGTGTGGACTTCCGTGGGCTCAATGCCATCACCAGGACTGATACAAAAGGTGGTGGTGATGGACGGAGCATCTGAATCAATCAAACACTCACACCCAGTCAAAAGATCTGGGTTTAATCCATCACCGTTCTTTAGCCCACTCTGCCACCCCAGTTCAGACATGGCTATATGCAAATCAGTCTAAACCTCTGCCTCATGGGAACAGTCCAGCCCGAACTGCCAAGCCATGTCTTCCCTGGACCGGAAACAAGCTTCCGAGGACCGGTTTCTGGCATTCCAGCCGTCTTCAGCCCGGCTTGCTTGAATCCAGTGGCAAAGTGAGCAAGGGACTCACGTCTGAGCATACCCTGCCACACGTATGGCGGCCAAAAGCAGTACAAAAGGGGGTGGTGATGGACGGAGCATCTGAATCAATCAAACGCTCACACCCAGTCAAAAGATCTGGGTTTAATCCATCACCGTTCTTTAGCCCACTCTGCCACCCCAGTTCAGACATGGCTATATGCAAATCAGTCTGACCCTGTGCCTCATGGGAACAGTCCAGCCCGAACTGCTAAGCCATGTCTTCCCTGGACCGGAAACAAGCTTCGGAGGACCGGTTTCTGGCATTCCAGCCTTCTTCAGCCCAGCTTGCTTGAATCCAGTGGCAAAGTGAGCAAGGGACTCACGTCTGAGCATACCCTGCCACACTTATGGCGGCCAAAAGCGGTACAAAAGGGGGTGGTGATGGACGGAGCATCTAAATCAATCAAACACTCAAACCCAGTCAAAAGATCTGGGTTTGCTCAGACGTGATTCTCTTGCTCACTTTGCCACTGGATTCAAGCAAGCCGGGCTGAAGACGGCTGGAATGCCAGAAACCGGTCCTCAGAAGCTTGTTTATGGTCCAGGGAAGACATGGCTTGGCAGTTCGCGCTGGACTGTTCCCATGAGGCACAGGGTCAGACTGATTTGGATATAGCCATGTCTGATCTGGGGTGGCAGAGTGGGCTAAAGAACGGCGATGGATTAAACCCAGATCTTTTGACTGGGTGTGAGTATTTGATTGATTCAGATGCTCCGTCCATCACCACCCCCTTCTGTACCACTTTTGGCCGCCATAAGTGTGGCAGGGTTTGCTCAGACTTGAGTCCCTTGCTCACTTTGCCACTGGATTCAAGCAAGCCGGGCTAAAGACGGCTGGAATGCCAGAAACAGGTCCTCCGAAGCTTGTTTCCGGTCAGGGAAGACATGGCTTGGCAGTTCGGGCTGGACTGTTCCCATGAGGCACAGGATCAGACTGATTTGCATATAGCCATGTCTGAACTGGGGTGGCAGAGTGGGCTAAAGAACGGTGATGGATTAAACCCAGATCTTTTGACTGGGTGTGAGTGTTTGATTGATTCAGATGCTCCGTTCATCACCACCCCCTTTTGTACCGCTTTTGGCCGCCATAAGTGTGGCATGGTATGCTCAGACGTGAGTCCCTTGCTCACTTTGCCACTGGATTCAAGCAAGCCGGACTGAAGATTGCTGGAATGCCAGAAACCGGTCCTCGGAAGCTTGTTTCCGGTCCAGGGAAGACATGGCTTGGCAGTTCCGGCTGGACTGTTCCCATGAGGCACAGGGTCAGAATGATTTGCATATAGCCATGTCTGAACTGGGGTGGCAGAGTGGGCTAAAGAACCGTGATGGATTAAACCCAGATCTTTTGATTGGGTGTGAGTGTTTGATTGATTCAGATGCTCCGTCCATCACAACCCCCTTTTGTACCGCTTTTGGCCGCCATAAGTGTGGCAGGGTATGCTCAGACGTGAGTCCCTTGCTCACTTTGCCACTGGATTCAAGCAAGCCGGGCTGAAGATGGCTGGAATGCCAGAAACCGGTCCTCAGAAGCTTGTTTCTGGTCCAGGGAAGACATGGCTTGGCAGTTCGGTAGGACTGTTCCCATGAGGCACAGGGTCAGACTGATTTGCATATAGCCATGTCTGAACTGGGGTGGCAGAGTGGGCGAAAGAACGGTGATGTATTAAACCCAGATCTTTTGACTGGGTGTGAGTTTTTGATTGATTCAGATGCTCTGTCCATCACCACCCCCTTTGTACCGCTTTTGGCCGCCATAAGTGTTGCATCGTATGCTCAGATGTGAGTCCCTTGCTCACTTTGCCATTGGAGTCAAGCAAGCCGGGCTGAAGACGGCTGGAATGCCAGAAACCGTTCCTCGGAAGCTTGTTTCCGGTCCAGGGAAGACATGGCTTGGCAGTTCGGGCTGGACTGTTCCCATGAGGCACAGGGTCAGACTGATTTGCATACAGCCATGGCTGAACTGGGGTGGCAGAGTGGGCTAAATAACGGTGATGGATTGAACCCAGATATTTTGACTGGGTGTGAGTGTTTGATTGATTCAGATGCTCCGTCTATCACCACCCCCTTTTGTACCTCTTTTTGGCCACCATAAGTATGGCAGGGTATGCTCAGAGGTGAGTCCCTTGCTCACTTTGCCACTGGATTCAAGCAAGCCGGGCTAAAAACGGCTGGAATGCCAGAAACCGGTCCTCGGAAGCTTGTTTCCGGTCCAGGGAAGACATGGCTTGACAATTCGGGCTGGACTGTTCCCATGAGGCACAGGGTCAGACTGATTTGCATATAGCCATGTCTGAACTGGGGTGGCAGAGTGGGCTAAATAACGGTGATGGATTAAACCCAGATCTTTTGACTGGGTGTGAGTGTTTGATTGATTCAGATGCTCCGTCCATCACAACCCCCTTTTGTACCAATCACCAGGACTGAAGCACACCCCATCCCAAGAGCTGATGAGCTTATTGATCGTTTGGGAGCTGCACAATACCTCAGCATGTTTAATCTGACATTTGGGTACTGGCAGATTGCCTTAACTGAAAAGGGGCAAAAGAGGAGCCCGTGTTCTCAACGAGGGAGGAACACTACTAGTTCCATGTCATGCCCTTGGGTTGAATAACATCCCTGCCACATTCCAGAGACTGGTCAACCAGGTACTGTCCGGGCTGGAGAAATTCATCACTGCCTACCTGGATGATGTTGCTGTGGTCAGCTCCAGCTGGTAGGAACACTTGCAACACCTCTGTGAATTTTTGAAGGCTCTGCAGAAGTCAGGTCTCACTATCAAGGCCTATAAGTGCCATATAGGGCAGGGTTCTTTAGTGTACTAAAGGCACCATGTAGGAAATGCTCAGGTAGTGCCCCTACAACCTACGATTGACACTATTCTGGCTTAGGAGCCCCCAAGACTGAGACAGAGGTGCAAGCCTTCTTAGCTCTCACCAGGTACTATTAAAGGTTTGTCAAGGGGTATGGCACCACCATTGCTGCCCCCTTGACAAAGGTGACTTCAAGGAAGAAGTCAAGGAAAGTGATCTGGACTGATGCATGTCAGACCCCTTTTGATGCCCTGAAATCTGTCAAGTACACTGCACCCATGCTCAAGACACCCAATTTTCCAAGGGGTTTCTTATGCAGACAGATGCTTCGGAGCATGGTGTGGGAGCAGTTCTCCCACAATTGAGTGATGAGGAATTAGATAAGCCCGTAGCTTTCATTAGAGGAGGCTACTTCCCTGGGAACAGAGATGAAGTACAATTCAGTGAGAAGCTTTTGCTGTGGTTTGGGCGCTGAAGAAGCTTAGGCTCTACTTGTTTGAGACTCACTTCAGGTTCAGACAGCCCACAGTCCCCTCAGATGGTTGATGCAAATGAGGGGGTGAGAACCCAAAACTGTTGAGGAGTTCCATCTCCCTACAGGGAATGGACTTTATGGTGGAACACTGACCTGGTACAGAACACACCAATGCTGATGGGTTGCCCAGATTCTTAAGCCTTGGTGATGAGAACTTCCAAGAGGTTGCATATTTCTCCCCACTTCTCAGCTAGAGAGGACACCTCTCAGACATGGCATCCTTGGAGTGTTTTCCCCTGACTTTTTGCCTCTACCACCTGTATTTTTGATGCGATGCTGTGTTGGATTTTGTTTTTTTTCTGGCTTAGATGCTTTGGCAGTTTCCCACTGCTGATCAGTGCCAAAGTGCAAATGATCCCTGGGTAATTTATTACCATGATTTGTATCCATGATTGGCATACTTGATTTATGGATAAGCCTCTAGTAAAGATCACTGAGTGTGCCCAAGGCTTGTAAATCAAATGCAAAAAACACAGTTGATGGACATAATGCAGAACAATGTCTTACATTCACCCCAGTACAAAGATCTGGGCCTAAATCCATCGTTTTTTTGCACTCCACACCACCCTAGGTCAGACAATGGCTATATTCAAATCAGCCTTGACCCTGTGCCTCATGGGAACAGTCCAGCCCGAACTACCAAGCCATGTCTTTCCTAGACCGGAATCAAGCATCCAAGGACCGGTTTCTGGCTATCAGCCTTCTTCAGCCTGGATAGCTTGACTCCAGTGATGTGGAGAGCCTGGGACGCACGTCTGAGCATACCCAGCCCACTCAGGGTGAAAATTGCAAAAAACACAGTTGATGGACAGAATGCAGAACAATGTCTTACATTCACCCCAGTACAAAGATCTGGGCCTAAATCCATCGTTTTTTTGCACTCCACACCACCCTAGGTCAGACAATGGCTATATGCAAATCAGCCTTGACCCTGTGCCTCATGGGAACAGTCCAGCCCGAACTACCAAGCCATGTCTTTCCTGGACCGGAATCAAGCATCCACGGACCGGTTTCTGGCTATCAGCCTTCTTCCGCCTGGATAGCTTGACACCAATGATGTGGAGAGCCTAGGACTCACGTCTGAGCATACCCAGCCCACTCGGGGTGAAAATTGCAAAAAACACAGTTGATATACAGAATGCAGAACAATGTCTTACATTCACCCCAGTACAAAGATCTGGGCCTAAATCCATCGTTTTTTTTGCACTCCACACCACCCTAGGTCAGACAATGGCTATATGCAAATCAGCCTTGACCCTGTGCCTCATGGGAACAGTCCAGCCCGAACTACCAAGCCATGTCTTTCCTGGACCGGAATCAAGCATCCACGGACCGGTTTCTGGCTATCAGCCTTCTTCCGCCTGGATAGCTTGACACCAATGATGTGGAGAGCCTAGGACTCACGTCTGAGCATACCCAGCCCACTCGGGGTGAAAATTGCAAAAAACACAGTTGATGGACAGAAGCAGAACAATGTCTTACATTCACCCCGGTACAAAGATCTGGGCCTAAATCCATCGTTTTTTTGCACTCCACACCACCCTAGGTCAGACAATGGCTATATGCAAATCAGCCTTGACCCTGTGCCTCATGGGAACAGTCCAGTCCGAACTACCAAGCTATGTCTTTCCTAGACCGGAATCAAGCATCCAAGGACCGGTTTCTGGCTATCAGCCTTCTTCAGCCTGGATAGCTTGACTCCAGTGATGTGGAGAGCCTGGGACTCACGTCTGAGCATACCCAGCCCACTCGGGGTGAAAATTGCAAAAAACACAGTTGATGGACAGAATGCAGAACAATGTCTTACATTCATCCCAGTACAAAGATCCGGGCCTAAATCCATCGTTTGTTTGCACTCCACACCACCCTAGGTCAGACAATGGCTATATTCAAATCAGCCTTGACCCTGTGCCTCATGGGAACAGTCCAGCCCGAACTACCAAGCCATGTCTTTCCTAGACTGGAATCAAGAATCCAAGGACCGGTTTCTGGCTATCAGCCTTCTTCAGCCTGGATAGCTTGACTCCAGTGATGTGGAGAGCCTGAGTGTTCCCAAGGCTTGAAAATCAAACGCGACTAGTGGGCTTGCAGCACTGATTGTGCTACCCACACAAGTAGCTGTCCAAATGTAACTCAGACCTGCCACTGCAGTGTCTGCATGCACAGTTTTCAAAGTGCCATGTCCACCTGGCTCCTGTACCCACTTGCCAGGCCCTAATCTTCATTTTTCTTATATATAAGGCACCCCTCAGGTAGGCCCCATGGGCAGGGTGCAGTGTATGTGAAAGGTAGGACACGTACTGGTATGTCTGACATGTTCTGTTAGGGAAATACTGTGTATACAGAGCATACATTTCCATGGGTACAAGATAGAGAAATTCAGTTTAGGCTCTCTGGACTCAGAATTTAACAGCACATCTTTTTAGGGAGGTGGTTTTTAAATTATGTGTTTGAAAATGCCACTTCTAGAAAGTAGGCTTTTTCTTATTTAATAATTTTGTGTGCCTCTGCTAGTTTGTATATTGAATGTCCGGTTTTGGAGTGACAGCCTGGGGATCTGCATTCACTGTAGACCTCTATCAAGGGGGTTGAGGTGTGTCCTGACTTTCCTGGGTGACTCGGAGATGAGCTGAATTTTCCTTGGCTGCATCTAGAGTGGTGGGAGGAGTTTCACTTATACCTGAATAGGCACTGTCTCCTCTGCACAATGCTGTCCCCCGTCCTGTAGTGATGCTGCAATAGAGGTTGCTGCTCGCAGCGGTTCTTGTGTTCCTCTAGGGAAATCTACTGCTTTGCCTGGCCACCGAGGGTGAAAGGGAGCCTAACGGGACTACGAAGACCAAGTGCCCTGCAACTACCATCAGCTGTGCTCCTCCCCTGCTGCCTTCATAACCGCTCGCGGCCCCCGCTTTGCGGGAGTCACTCGCAGCGGTTCTTTTGTGCCTCTGGGGAAATCTACTGCTTTGCCTGGTCGCCGAGGGTGAGAGGGAGCCTAATGGGACTACAAAGACCAAGTGCCCTGTAACTACATCAGCTGTGCTCCTCTCACTACCACCCACAGCGCATATCTTTATCACATTCAATAGATATAAATAAGGCCCGAAAAAAACGAAATTATCTATTTTTGCGAAAATAAATAAATTTACAGCATTTTCCTTAGATACACTGGCAAACATTTCAGCTGCAGTATATTTGATAGGAATGTTCATTCAGCCAGCACTTTTTCCAGTTAAACACAGGTGGAATTTTGCATAACTGTCCTTTTATATAAATGTGGCGCAAAAATGTGACGCAGGAATGTGACACGTTTTAAGTTAGGCATATGCATTTAGGTTTGTGAGTTAATGCATCTAAATGATAGGCAAGGTATGCAGCGAGCTCTCATATGTAGACCAATCACAAAAAAGAATAATTGCTTTTATCGGAAGAATTTTTTTTATTAATTATGAAAAATAATTATTAAAAATAAGTGCTACAAAAATCGTTTTTTAATATTTATAAAGCTTAACACTCATACTATGACCTCCTAGCATTAAAATTTGATTTAAGTTATGTTGCATCACTAAAATGACAAGCATTCGTGTGTATAATTTACCCTTGGCATAGGCACAAACAAGCTCATTTTTATAAAGTATAAGTTCTTATTTTCAAATGCCTGACTCATGGGTTATGTAATAAACATTCTAGTAATGCATATTATGCAAGAAAATTGTAGGATATTCATTTTTAAATGCCCAAAATATGAAAGTCGATTTTGAGTAAAAGCACTGTTTAAACTGCATTTTGCTTTCATTCAGAGTACTTTTTAAAGTGTCTCAGGCTTAAGCAAATGCATACATTTAGGTTTTGATATATATATTGCAGGTTGTGCCTTCTTATGATTCAGTGGGTTAATGTGCCAGTACAAAGGCTTGTTTTAATATCAGGGTTGAAGGTTCTAGCTTCAGCTAGGCCTACAAAGTTTGTTCATTTAAGACTGATGAAGTGTGTATCATAAGATTGCAACAAGCATTTACTCTAAACAAACTGGTATGTGTGTCATTAGGTTTTGAGAATTATTGACAGTAAATATAGTTTAATGATCTGGGAATAGAGATAATTTTAGCGCCTAAAAAAAAAGAGAAATCATTTTTCCAAATAGAGTGAGTTATTGCAGGTTAGAGCCTTCTGGCTTTGACAGCTTCAATGTGGCAGAAGCTAGGGGCTGAGAGAATTGCAGAGGCTGGCTCGAGCCGCGCTGCTGAGATGTTATCTTTTGGTTTCTCTGTAAACAATGGAGAAGGCTGTCATGTTGACATTTGCGACCTCTTAATTAGGACTTTTCCTCCGAGGAATGCTGACTGACCTTGCTGAACGGGCCTCTGAAGGTGGGGTTTCTGGTTTCTGGTTTCTCCGTGAGAACCTCAATAAAATGAAAGAACTTAATTTAAAAGAGAAAATAAAAAGGGGTTTCTTTGAACCTCATGTTAAATGCTCTGTAGAACTGATACATTTGTGTCTCCACGCTAAGAAAAATAATGTTTGCTAGTTGCGTTTATTTGACAGAAAACGAAGTGTTGCATTAAGTCTTAGATAAAAAAATAAGATGCAGCCCTTTTCCAAAATTTTGAATGCTACAGGCTATAGGCCTAAGTAAAACGATTTTCTAATTAGGAATTCTTTTTCAGTGCAAATTATAGGTGCCAAATTAATATGGAGTATCAGTGTAACCATTTCTTTTAGAACAGTAAAAATAAGGTGGCTTGATGTTGTGAGGTGAACTGACAAGAGAGTATCAGTTAAGTAATGAAAATTTATTTTTGTGTATGTTAAAATGTGTCTTTTTTTGTGTTGTGTATTTTTTCTGCTTCTGCCTACAGATTATTCATGGATTGTTCTAAGGCTGACAAGACACGTGAGTTTGATTAGTTGAAAGGAGATGTGTTTTTGTGTAATTTCTTTGAAAAAAAAATGTCATGTTTTCGTTTGGGTATTTGGCCCTATCGTGAAATATTTTAGTTGGTCCTGTATGTTAGAAGAGAGACAGCAAAGTTATATTTGACAGCAGACTCTCACTGCCTGGTGCTCTACTGTCAAAAGGAGGGTCAGAATTTTAGACCTGACAAATTTAGACAGGCCCAAATATTGGGCTGCAGGTTAACAGTGCATAACGTACATGTGCCATGGTGCTGTGTGTCACCGCTTATTCATATATGCTATTGTTTTGTCTGTGCTGCTTATTTGTGCTTGATATACAGCAGGTATATCTGATGGCTTGACATGTGCATTTTTTTATTTTTTGTATGCTTTGTTTTATGTTGTTACTATTACAAGTTCCCCAGTGTTGTGAAGGGACCCGTATGACGATACGTATCGTTGCACAACAGTTGGATGGATTTGGTATAATGATAAATTTCACAGATATGGTTTTCATACTGTGAGGAAGACAGGCAGCACTTTTACCAGTGCATGCCTAAATTTGGCTATAATGATATTGAAGAAAACTAAAAAGATATACAGGTTCAAAGTGCGTCACCTGATGTTAGTCCCTCACTGCACATTCCCTTAAAGGAATAGGCAGCCCTGCATTTATGTATCCTTTATTGGACCTAAGGATGGAATTATAGATCTGTGACTCAAGGTGGCCTAATTTCTATATTGCATTATTTAATCATGTTCTGCTTCCCAAATAGCATATGGCCTTGTCCCTTGAAAAGAAACCAGATTTCATTTTTTTTCCCTGAAGAGAGAACAGGAACATTAGTTAGGATTACCGTATGTGGTGTAGTTGCCAGCGGTAGAGTTAAAGTTTGTGTAACTTTAGTCTTTTGTGTATTCCCCGTACTCTTGGTGCTGTGTCACATGCCTGAGGCACCCAAGCAAACTCTTGTTCTTCCTATAGATTTTTCTTTTATTGCTTCTCCCCTGACCAATGTCGCATCATGCTCAGTTATTAGGGATTTTAGTTGTGTCCTAGTTCCATCTCCCCTTTCTCATATTCCTTTCGCCAGTCAGCCCATTTGTTATTATGGGTGTATTGTTTATGTTCACACTTCTAGACAGCAGTGATGTATCGGGGACCCCCATGTTATGTATAATTCCCTTTTGTATGACCAGACTGGTTTTCAAGAATTTTCCTTAGGCCTACTTCAATGTTTTTTTCAGACTGACTGTCGGGGCAGTGATAGACTGGTTAACTGACCCAATATTAGAGTAAGACAAGTTTTCCATCTCAATAGGAGATATCTTAAGTTTACCTTTTGAACATGACGAATTTTCAATGTTTATTTTAATTTTTCAGTTCTCTTCTGTTCCTGCTGCTTTAACTTTTGGTGGGATCAGATGTGTTCTAATCATGCAAATACCAGGACTCTCTAGTTCTTGTCTTTTTGTCTGCACATTTGATCATTAGCCTTTGTATTGCATAGTGCACTTAATGCACATTTTTTTAAAGGGACTTTTCTTCATGTCCTTGATAATCTGTATTATGTCATTTCTCTATTTGAGATGTTTTAGATAAAGAATTTAGGAACACCTAGGCTTAATCATTGAGGAAAATATGTATTTACCCCATTAGACAATGCCACCGTGTGAGGACATCCATTTAGATTCCCATGGCGTATTGCCACTCCCTTGCAGATTGCAGGCCACCTGCTTGCAGTCCCCTTGTTAAAACCCATGAACTGTTTTTTGTGCTTGATTTGAAGGAAACTAACAATTGTGTTACATTTCCTATATCACTAGGTTCTGCGGGATCTCCCAGAGTCAAAGGAAGAGTGATATCCTGCAGACCTGTGATTGAGACTAAGCCCACTCCCCATCAGTGACCGCTACAGATGAATGACAGACTTCTTGGCTCTACAATTTCTGCAACCAGAAAGACGCGAGGCTGGATAGCGATCATCAGCGTGACATCAATGGTACCTCCCAAGCAAGGCATTTGCTTCATCGCAAGGCGTTGCAGAAATAAAAAAAAAGAGCTGGTTCCTTGTTTGCCACAGAATGAGAGCTTCTGTTTGTTTGAGCTTTGTACCTGTTATGTGCTGGAAACCTCTGACAGTGTACAGTCCCTTGAGCTCTTGGCCTGAGTTTAGGCCACACACACACCTCTTTTCCCTTTGCTTGACGGAAAGGCACTACATTCTGGTGCCCATGAGAGAGCAGCTTGAGCGTCCTCTGACACTAAATAATGAGTGTTGGAGTCTAAAAGTGCTGCTGATCTTGAGAGGTTGTTTCTCAGTAGTGCTTGGATCTGCACGAGATGTTTTGTGCCCATGATCAATGAAGAGCACATCATTTGAAGTGTATGCCACAAAGAAGAGACACTGGTGCATTGTTTTGAGACATTGAGACTTTCAAGTGAGCTGTGGGTGTTTGCCAGGAGGGCACTCCAACTAAACAGTACTTTTTTTCATGAAAAGGCCTGAATCGAAGAGGCCCAACGCAGAAGAAGACAATGGAAGTGGATTTGATGGCCGAGAACTATAACTATGGACAAATAAAATATATATATATTTTTTTTTGTGCAGCTCTCTCGTCTAAAAAATTTCTCATTTTTGTTTTTTCGAACCACCATCCGGTTCTGCTGCTAGGGTCGCGGTTGCACAAGTCTTTGGAGTGCAGCTGAAGACGGTTAGGTCGACAGTTCTGGTTGGTCTAAGGGAGCTACCTTGGACTGATAGAAGCACTCTTTAGCAGAAACACCCTACCACCGCGGGCAGCAAATTAGAGAGGATGGAGTTTTCTGAGATGAAGAGACCTGCCAAACGAATGAACTTTAAAGACAAAATGTGTATATTATTGACAAAGAAAAGATCTTTGATATTTTGTATTTTCATGTTGCTTGGTGTGATGACGTTTTTAATAGGATATATTTGCTTCACTTTTCAAGTGACATTTGCACCCACGACACAGCCCATACTGTTTCCTCGCATTCTTTTCACCCTCTGCCTGAAAACGAGTCCTCTAGAAGATTGGAGTTTATTAATAACTCTTTCGTTCAACTTTTACACCAACACCAACTAGTAGTAAACACAACTAACTGCTGGGTGTGTGGCCTTATGCCACATACGACGGATAAAGGTATCCCATATTTTGTCTTGCCATTCAGCTACTATGGTTCTTTGTGGGCATTTCGACAATGTTCATATTCGCCATCGAACCATACCCCCCACGTTCCATGGAAAGTAACTCAAGCAACAAAGCATTGGAAGTAGGAATTGCAAATATGAGCAGAACAATTGACTCGTACAGAACGATTCCTAGGGATGAGTTGCAAGCTTACGTTAGATGGAACATAACAAAATAAGGAGTTGCTTTGAGTGAGAACGAGCGAGCAAAAAGCCAATCAAGTTGCTGAATTTTCACCCCAGAAAATGCTCCGACAGTATACCAGGCCATCTCCAAACTGCATAAGATCTCTGATTCTATTCACGTGAATAAAGGAGACTGGTCACTGATGGGGTGGTTCTGGGAACTGATATCTGCCTGGGGATGGAAGATTCTGATAGTCATTGGGATAATCCTAGCCATCCTTTTCCTGTTCTGTCTGTGTGTACAGTGTGCTCCTGCAATATGTGGCCTCTGTGCTACATCATGTGTAAGGAAACCTGTATCAAGAAACGAACTAAGTAATAGGATGATGCTGCAGCAACATCTCAATGACTTTATGAATATAGACCTGGACTCAGATTAGCGTGAGTATAGGTTATTGCCTATGTAAGCGCAAAAGGAGGGCCTGTGGTACTGAAAATTCTGGACCCAGGTGTTCTGTGGTACCGAAATTCTGCACTCGAGTCATAAACATAGTCGTATCCTGACGATTTTGGTACTAGCAGACCGGTAATGGTTTAAACGTTATGCATAAGCATTTTCCTCATGTTCGAGTGAGGAAATCACCCTGAAATCGAAGTTTTCCGTCTTGAACCCTCGGGTTCCATTTTGTGAGCGGCAGCCATTTTGTGATTGTCCTCACATAGTCAAATAACTAAGGCCGAATTCTATCTGAAGGACACGTACACCTTTGCTGACTCCTCTGTGACCTGGACGAGCTGACTCCACTGCCCGAAGCCAAACCTGTTCGGTCAGTTCCTTTTCCCAGTGGCCGAATGAGATTACCATCAAGGCACAACATGTCATAAACCGTTCAACACACATAAACCATGTTTAATCTTACACACACCTGTCCCTGTTTCTTCTTTATGACTTGCTTTACGATGGGGAGGTGCCTGTTTTTATTAGGGGTCCGTCGATATCTGATGGAAACACTGGACTTTGCCGGATAGTTAATTATGGGTTAAACAAACTGAAATGTGGGCTTGTCATCATGACTCTGCTTTTTCTTTGTAATGAAAATATGTGAATGATCCACTGTAAAATAAGGAATGTTTTGCCTAGGGCATAATAAATGGTATAAAAGGTCTGTGCCGAGACCATTCAGCAGGCTACCTCATTCAGTTGCTTTAGGTGTGACTGGGCGACGTAGCCTCACAATTAATTGTAATAAAGATGTCTTTTCATATTTCAGATTCTCTGTTGATTTCTTTGCTGCTTTTGAATGGACTACTTATTGGTAAGACCCCTGAGGAGGAGTTTGGAAATTTTAGGTACTTCAGGCTGGCATTGAGGGTTGGTATCCCTCTACCTTCTTCTTCAGTGTCCATAACTTGATCCATCCAGGCCAATGGTTCAAACATCACACTGAAATCACCAGCTATAATAATGCAAGAATTAAGTTTAGCACTGGGTAAATAGCTACATAAATGGTTGAAGTTCGGGGACTCTTGTTCCACTCTGTAGAATGGTTATAGATGTGATATAGTTTCACTTATATGCCCTTGCTACCCTGAGGTTTAGGCCAATTAATAAGTAATGATCAATCAGAGTTTTTTTTATTTTAAGAACTAAGGGTGTTTTAACCCTAATTAATAGCGCCCTCTCCCCTTCAGGACCATACTAATCCTTAGGGTTATGCTATGTGGCTATATGAGACAGGATGTAGACCCTGACCTAAATACAGGGGAATTATTGAAAAATTAAAATATGGTGTGAATCTCTGAAAGACTCTACATTGGATTGCCTAATTTATTGGATTGGCCTGCCACATTCCAAGTAGCTGTAATTGGTTTGAATAGGTTTGAAGTCTAACAGGCTTATTTATGGGCTTTTGCCGTAGGGCAACACCAGAGGCCTCCCTGCTGTGCTGTCCTATGGCAAAAGGAAAGGGCAGGAATGTGTTGTTTCCATGTGATACGGCGCATTTCTGCCATTTTCCCCTGCACTGGCGAACCACGGTCTGCCATGCGCTAAAGCAGGCACCTTTGCACCTTTGTGCAAGGGTGCCTGCGTTGTGGGGCTGACTGATTTTGTACACAAAATCAATGCATTCAGGCACTTTCCTTTTTCTATGTGTGAAGCAGAATGCAGCACACATAGAAAAATGAAACCACGAGAAGAAATGTTTCCATTTCTCTTCGTTGTGCCTCCCTAACCCCACCCATTGGGTGTCGTTAGGTTCTGATGCATTCCCAGGTTTACAATTGCTCGTAAATCTGGGAATGTATCAGGTTACATGGGTGTTGCGTGGGAACACCCACAGCGACCCCCATGGAACGCCCCTTTGACGCAGTTTTCTTTGTTAAAGGTGCACCTATTTTTAAGGTCAAGAAAAGCTTTGTAAAGTGGCTTTCTGTGGCCTTATGAATATGGGGTGGTACATTGCGCCACCGGAACATCAAAAAAGGGACATTCAGGCAGCGCAATAGTGCTGATAGGGCCTCATCAATGAGGCCCTGAATGTCCAAATTCGCTCTCTCGGAATACGGACGTCAGGTGCCCCGTAATCCTCAACAAGTAGTGGAGACATGACGTAAGTGTCTGCAGGCGACAGCTCCTTCCCCAGACAGGTTTACTTGCTTTGGTAATTAGGCCCAATTCTCTCACCCATCCCCGGTCCCTTCCATATTTATTACAAATTGTACATACATGTGTGGCGGTCTCTGAGGAGTATTACAGTAATTCTCCTTCACATACTACAAAATGCAGTTTGTGAATTTGGTCCTTAGCCTCAAAATACACTGAAAATACACTGAACACACAAAATTGATTTTTGCTCAGAAGTATACGTTGAATGTATAGGGGTTTCACGGTGCTCCATCACATTATCACAATAAAATGTTGGAACCTGGACATGCTGAATAGCAAACAGTGGAGAATTAGACCTAGATATTGGAGTGAACTACACATTTCTGAATTTATTTATTTATTTATTTAGTGTGTCTTGGTATCGCGCACAGCTACCCCAACGGGGTGTCCCGGCGCTTCTATGTAACTTCATACTGCGTGAGATGGTTGTTAAAAGAAAATAATCAACAAAACAGATAGGTTTTTAGGGCTCTCCGGAAAGGTTGTTCATCCTTGATCAACCGGATGGCATTGGGCAATTTATTCCAGAGGGCCGCCGTCAATACTGGGAAGGATTTTCCACCAGAACGGGTTTTCCTGAATCTAGGGACAGTAAGAAGGTTTTTTGAAGAGGAGCGTAGGGTCCTGGAGTTGTTATAAGGAATCAGGCACGTGGAAAGGTAGGCAGAGCCCTTGCCTCGCAAGGCTCGATGAGCCAGGACCAGAGCTTTGAATTCTGCCCTTTTGTGGACCGGTAGCCAGTGAAGTTCGCGACGGTGAGGAGATATGTGCTCCCGTAGGGGGATACCGCCAACCAGTCGCACCGCGGCATTCTGAACCGTCTGGAGGCGATGGTAGAGCCCCACAGACAGACCAGTATACAGGCCATTGGCGTAGTCCAGGTGTGAGGTGATTAACGCCTGTACCACAATCTTCCTAGTATTACTTGGCAGAAAATGAATGAACTTTTTTATCATCCGAATTTTAGCTAAACAGGCAGCAGAGACTGTGTGGACTTGATGGTAAAATGAGAGGTTGGAATCCCATCTTACTCCTAGATTTTTCACAGAGTCCTTTGGGAGAGGAGGGGCACTTAAATCAAGAGGCCACCAGATGCTAGGGTCAAGAGGAGTTGGCTGGTGGAAAAAAAGGACCTCCGTTTTTCCTGCATTCAACCTCAAGAAATTATTATCCATCCACTGGGCGATTGTTCGTAAGCAGTTTTTTAAGGGATCAAAAGTAGTGGGAGTGATACTGTTAAACGAAAACAAAAGCTGGATATCATCAGCATAGGAAGTGACTTTTATACCAGTTTGGGCAATGATATCAAAAAGTGGGGAAAAATATATATTGAATAAGAGCGGGCTCAGGGAGGAGCCCTGAGGGACTCCCCACCGGAGCAGGCGACTTTCAGAAGTAAAAGTGGGGGTGAACACCGCCTGGGTACGGTTGGACAGGAAGGATGATATCCACCCTAACGCTGTACCCTGAATGCCCTTCAAATGCAGGCGATCAAGGGGGAGGGGGTGGGAGACGGTGTCAAATGCTGCTGACAAATCCAGCAGCACCAACACCGCTCTAGATCCCTCATCCAAGCTCCATCTTACAGCATCAGACATCTCGATGAGTGCCGATTCTGTACTATATCCAGGCCTAAAGCCGTGCTGAGAGTCATGGAACGCACCTGATGTTTCAAGAAAGCTCGCTAACTGTTGTTGAGCGAGTCATTCTAATACTTTAGCAGGGGCAGGTAACAGCTAGATTGGTCTATAATTGGCGGGGTCACTGGGGTCAGCGGTGGCCTTCTTGATTATAGGAACCAATCGTGCCTGTTTCCAGGTGTCAGGGAAAAGTTCCAGTGTAAACGAGTCATTCTAAATCCTGTTCAGGAAAGGGTTAAGAATGGGGGCTAAATTATACTGTTTAGCGGGCCAAGGGTCTAATGGGGAGCCAGATTTAGTCTTAAAAAGTTCTGCAAGTGATTGTTCCAATGTGATCTCTGCGAAGTCAGAAAACAGAGGCTCTGGACCCGCGAGAGGAGAAGGAGAAAAACATTTTATTGCCTGAGTGTTACTGGGGAAGGAGTCATAAATAGTATCTATTTTGTTCTCGAAAAAAGTGGAGAGGTTGTCACAGAGAGTCTGTGATACCACTGAGGGGCGTTTTAGGGCTAGGGGTTCCGTAAAAGATCTCACTGTCTTGAAAATTTCCCTAGATGACCCTTGAGAGCGATTTATTTTATCTTCTAGAAATTTCCTTTTGTGTTCAGTGATCTTCCGAAGGAGCTGAACGGTAGGTTTTTATGGGTCTGACTGGGGCAATGAGGTCGATTACCGAGGTCATCCGATCATTGAGGTTAGTCAGTCGTGTGTCAAGGTCTATACTTGTATCTGAAAAATCGACCAGTGAAAGACAAGGAGCTAGACTCTCTGGAGAAATCTTGCTCCAATTTCTGCCTTGTTGTTTAGCCGGGTGGGGGTCTCGATTTGTAGATTGGCAAGGGAATGTAAAAGGGATAAGCAGGTGATCTGACCATACAATTGGGACTAGGTCAAGGACCTCCAAGCCCATCAAGTTAGTACAGATTAGATCGAGAGTATAAACCGCTTTATGGGTGGGACTGCTGATAAGTTGATTCAGTCCACCTTCTGTCAGAGTGGATACAAAGTTAATAGAGGCAGTGTCCTCAGAATTATCAACATGGAGATTAAAATCCCCAAGAAGAGTGAAGTTGGCATATCACAGTGAAGCTTGTAGGATGAGGTCTAAAAAAGCTGGGAGGTAGGCTAGTTTAGAATTGGGTGGTCGATAGACCAAAAGACCAGAAAAAGTAAAATTGGGAGAAATATTAATACAGAAAGGAAGGGCTTCGATGCGTTCTGATTGAATAAAGGAAAAGGACGAAATGGTCCAATGGGATCTATATATGATGGCCACTCCGCCCCCATGGTGTGGGCTTTGTCTGTTGGCGCACAGTATACTGTAGCCTGTAGGGATAGCAAGATGTATCGCGGGATTGGTATCGTCTGTTAACCATGTCTCGGTGAGAAACAGTAAATCCCATTTATCCTCTTCCAGGGTATGGAATACGTTGAAAGAATGTTTAACTAAGGATCGACAATTTACCAGGCCAGCTTTTAAATGTACCTGAGATAAATTTTTCTGCCGGAAAAGACAGTCGTCCTTACCATCGCCAAGGTGATGTAAAAGACAATTTGTGAGGGGAAAGAGGGGCTTGATAGAGGCACCAAAATTAGATGGTAAAACACAGTGCAAGGGCCGCAGTGAATTAAGCATGGCACTATCGTAGGTCAAAGGAGGGGGATACCTAGTTTAGCACTACCTACATCCATGGCCGCATCCTGGTCACGGACGGGCGCAGACGGGCAGGACTCTGGCACGACTCCGGCACAGGTCCGGCGCGTCCGCTGATCGCGTCCGCTGCGCGGAGACATGGTCTTCCGTTTTTATAGTGGCCAATCGGTGCCTTTGAAGGCTACCCCACTCTAAGATGGCCGCCAAAGTTGATCCGATCACCCCAAACAGCGTTCCAGTCGACTGCGCTGAATCAGCCCTGAGCTGTGACGGTAATGTCATGTTTATGGATTCCTACTGGGCCTGTACTGTTTGAAAACATATGAAACATTTTCTAGTAAGAGATTACAACTGTCTTTTGACTATTATATGTAAGCTTGAAGTGACCTATTTAAATGAATCACCCTTTCGCAATAAGCTCTTCTGTTTATTAAGAATAGAGAGACACATCAACAAGTATGAGTGTGCTTCCTTTCCCGCACATTACTGTTCTTCCTAGCATGAATTCTCGATGTGCATGCACTACAAAGAACTTTCATAAAATGACATCTTAAATGTTCAAAGAAGCAACAAAAAGAGTCTGCTTAGAACATTGTTTGTGTAGATTCACCCAATTTGTTTTGATTATTTCAGCTCGACCAAACGCATATGGAAACACTCGTTCGCTCATGCATCTCATTATCAAAACATATACTGCAGATATAGACGGATCTCCCCAATTCAAATCTAGAAGCAGCTCATTTTGAGAACATTATCAAAAGGAAGGAAAGATGCAAACTGCTATAAAAGCATCACAATGGCACGCATTATTTATTCATGAGGTCATTCTATGTGAAAGCATCGCTATGATTGGAAGGGAGCATAAGGACATAAACATACTCATGGCATATATTTGAGCTGTACAAAAGCGTTACAGTGGTTAGGAGGGGACGTGGATTGTCAATTGTAACTGGAACATTTCTGTGAAGGCGCTCCTCGCAGATGTTTTAATGAACCAAGGCTGTTAGTCTCTGAAAGAGCATGTATAGTGAAAAGAAATATATTTACAATCAGATGAAAAAGCTCTGTTGCTTTGTCTATTTAAATATGGACAAAAACGTATTTCTTACCTTTTTGAGTTTTAAAAATCTTTTCTGGATATGCACCAAGCAAAGTCCTTTTTCCCAGTGGCGTAGCAAGGGGGGTGAGGGGGGAGGGCGCGGGTCTGCACCGGACCGCACAAGTTTTGGGGGTGGCAGCCCCCCTCCCCCGCTTTTACCTGCGGCCATGCTGGTCAACCATCACGGTACTCCGCCACCAGCACCACCACCATCCCCTCCACTCATCATGGGGCTGCCGGGCGGCAAACTCAGTGACCGCCACAAGTGGCACAACTGCTAGGTACGCCACTGCTTTTTCCAATTAAGAAAACGTTCACAGGAATGTATATGTATTTATGTATTCAGTATTTCTATAGCACAAACCTAGCCAAAAGCCTAAGCCCCCTGAGCGCCCCACAAAGTCAAAGACAAGCATACATTTGAAGGAAGCTGGGTTGTAGATGATTAATGCACTGTGGCGTACTGTACTTGAAAATGGTGAGTCCTCTTTCTTATATTGTAGCAGCATTGGTCCGGATACTGTTGTTGTTAAAGAGCCTGGGTGCATAGAAAAGGCCTGCTGTCTTGTTGATTCTCTTTTTACATTTCTTTATCTGTAGTCTATGGTGTCCTGACTGCATGTGTACCGAGATCCACCAGAGGTGGTGGGCCCATTTCAAGATAAGTGGAGGTACTGGTGTGATAGCTTTGTCAATGATGCAGCTGGTTCTGAAGATAACATGAAAGGGGAAAAAAGACTTAAAGCAAGTATACAATTATCAGAAATTATAAATATCAAGGCAACACAACAATAATGATGTATAAAATAATGTAACCAACAAAGAATAGCAGTGAGTCAAAAGGCCAACTGAATTATGTATCCAACAGAAAAAACAACCAGGGTGTTGAAAAACAAGAGGAACCGTCAATGTGAGCGAGTTCCCATCAGTCCACCATCGAGACCGCCCTTCATCATCTGGCATCTCTTACTCGTTTTGGGAACTGGTAGACCACAACAGACCGGCAGATTTTGATAACCAGGTCTAGGGTGTACCAGACACACTAACTCAGACGTGAACAGGATGTGCCTAGTGGGGAACTGAATAGCAGTGCTAGAAAGTGAAAGTGTTGAAGTGAAAAAAGAAAAACAAATAGAAAAGCTCTAAAATAATGTGCCTTATTATAAGCTGATAAACATTTGACCATGTTGATTTATTTATTATCGTAACTTTTTATTTGTATTTTTAGTTGTTTTTTATATATATTTCTATATCGAACATCAAAATATTATTCTTATCTTGTGATAAATTATAAAATCATCAGTGCATAGAAAACAATACAACACAATCATGTATCCATAAGAAACAGTACAATGGATATAGACAGGTAATCAAATAATGTGTTTCATTGTATATTGTGAACAATTACGGTGTTCCAAATTTACTGTGGATAATGGGAAGGCTGGCGGTAGGAAGAAGCTACGCGCATTTTGGCTGGGGTGCCTTCATCAGGGGACATTCCCAACTTTCGCTGCAAAAGCTGTAGCCACTTATTCTCGTCTGGGTTTTTCGTTAGGAGTACCTCTATTTTGTGTAAACAAAGGGGGTCTTCTATGGGACAGGATCTTTTTCAATTCCGGTGCACTGTTCTAAAGGCACTTATGGATGCCAGGTATTCAAAATCCTTGTTTTTACTCCTAGTATATTATATCAGTAATGTATCTTCAACTTTTGATATTAGCAGCCATCTTGACCTCATTTTAATGACGAATCATGGAGTAAAGTGCTCAGTTGTCAGTGCTATGGGATGTAGAGCTAATATCTTTTTAGTAATGGGATTCTTGATTGCGATCTTCAGTTGGATTAAATAAAGTCCCGGAGTCCTGAATATCAATTTGTACCTGCTAAACGGAAGAAGTGATCACATGAGATCACTCCATGGAGACTCTAGTGGCTATGCTCTTGAGAACTGTGGCTGTTGCCATCATTCCATCCCTTTTTTGACTCTATCCTGCCTGCTGAACTATCAAGTATTTGCCATTTCCCCATGCTAATGAACTAATCTGCTGGACAAGAGTTCAACTTTCTTATTAAATGATCCATTCCCCTTTGCTTATCCCTGTGAAATTTCCCCTAGGGGACTTTAACTTTAATCCAGTGTCCCTTTTAAAGATTTTAATTGTTTCAGCCTGTTACCTTGGAAAATATTGTTTTCATTTAATTTGACTAAATGTTTGGATTTTTGCTGCATGCATTAGTATGCATTACATAATTGCTAAACATTTTACTAGCTTGTTTTAATTTTGAATCTCTAATGCAATAATCCATTTATTTTAAGATTTGTTATTATTCATTTATTTGAGATTTAATGTTCTTTCTCTGAGACTGTGCGTTGGCATTGGCTACTAATAATGGTCCTCATCGGGTAGACCATCAGTGGGTTGTCCTAGATGTTAAACCCTTACTGTCAACCACCTATGTACCTATTCACACTTCCATACAAGCACCCACACATCCACATACTTACCCACACACCCATTCAGTCAGAAACTCACTCTCTAATAATGCCATTCACACACCAACTCAATTAACCAAACACCCACACAAATAGCGACTTATTTACCCATACAGCCAGTTATGTATCCAGTCTCTCACTAATACAGCCATCCAGATACCCAATCACTCACCCATACAGTCACTAGCCACCCACTTACCTGCCAAAAGAGCCACACACACCTCCACTCAGCCACAAATAAAGTCAATAACACTCACACTCATTCACCAATATAGTCACTCACACAGCATCTCACTCACCCACACAACTACATAAAAAACCTACTTATACACTCATACAGCCACTCGCATACCAAAATGGGCAAGAATACGTACAGTCACACAGCCAGTCACATAATCTTTATTTGAAGTAGTATCACTCATTAGTGTCACGCCTAGTATACTCCTTTAACTTTTGTAGTACCTTAGTATAAATGTTTAAGAATCCCAAACTCTTAAAAAATGCTTATACTCGCTGGATGATGTCATAATACCCATTTAGGGACCCACAGGATTGGTCGTCCCTGCCACCTCCCTGCCTCCTGTGGGAGCCGGCATTGCTTTGACAGAGAGGGAGCTGCTAAACATGCAGCTCCCTCTCGGTCAAAGTGATTTTGCTCTGCTTCTTGCAAGGGAGAGCATTTTTCGTGCTCTTGCTTGCTAGAAGTGGAGTATAGATTGCTATGGCTTTACAGGAGCAAATGCGCCTCCCGGCATGCTGCTGTTGGGGGATAAAGTCCCCTTGACTTCAGAGGGTCCTTGGGGACCAAAAGCCCTAATGTTACCTCCATTAAGTAACACACAGCAGAATTGTTTAGAGGTCTTCTGAGGCTATGCCCCCTTTCTCCACCACTGTGCAAAACATGCCTTCTGGTGCACTGCTGGTTGGGGAATTAAGTCCTCTTGGATGGTAAGTGTTCTTTGGGACCCAGAAGCTCTGCTGGTACTTTCTGTAAGTCCTACACAGCAGAATTCCTGAGAGCTGGTCGGAGGCCCTGCCCCCTTTCTCCACCCCTCTGCAAACGTGGCTGCTAATTAAAAAAAACTTTAGAAATTCACAAAAAAATCCAAAGATGACAGGGACGTCATAGTTAGTAATCAGCATTTACAAATCCTTAGAAATTCACTTAAAAAACAAAGGTTACAAGGATGTTATAGTTAGCAAATAGAATTAGAAAAACTGTAGAAATTCGCCCAAAAAAAGGTTACAGGGCTGTTATAGTTAGATTTGATCAATGATGACATCATCCAGTGACTGTTTTTAAATGTTTATGAATGTTAAATATATATACTAAGCAGCATAGGTGAATCAGTAGGTGTATGAGTGCCTGTATGGATGACTCAGTGGGTGCATGACTGACTGTATAAGTGAGTGATTAGGTGTCTCAGTGAATGTATAGGTGTGTGACTGGTTGTGTAAATGAATGTATCTGTCTGTCAGGCTATATGGATGATTGATTGGTTGTCTGACTACCTCTGTGGTTGTCTGTGTGTCTGTGTGTGTGGGCATGGTGGTGTGTGGCTGCCTGTATGGATGAGTGAGTCAGTGGCTGTATGGAGTACTGTATGTGTGGCTGAGGAACTGTATGGGTGAGGGAGTGTCTGTATGGCTGGGTCAGTGATTGAGTGCATTTGTCAGTTTGGTTGAGTAACTGGGTAAGTGAAATGCAGTATAGGGTAGTGATGGGGTATATGAGTGACTGTATGCATGAGTGAGTGAATAATATGAGAGTGGCAATATGCATGATTGTGTAGGTGGGTGAGTAGTTCTATGTCTGGCTCACTCAGTATGTGAGTGCCTGAATGGATTTATGAGTGGATATTTCTATGGCTGTATTACTGAGGTAGTAGGTGTATGAGTAGCAGTATGGGTGAGTGAGTGGCTATGTGTGTAGATCTATGAATCAGTAAGTGGGTGTGTAAGCACTGGTAGGGCTCTGTGAATGGGTTTGTGAATGGTTGTATGGGAGAGGAGTGGGTGTATAAAACATTCTATAGGGGTATGAGTGAGTGCATCGGGATATACTGAGGATAATGAATCCTGAGGTTCCCTGGGGGCCAACTAGCCCACCAGGTACCTTCAGTGAGAGCCACAGAGCTGCTTTGTCACAACAGTCCACACCCCCTCCCATCACCACTGTGCAAACATGCCCCATGGCGCGTTTGAAGTTGCAGGAATAAGTCCTCTTCAATCCTGAGGGTTCCTGGGGTCCAATTAGCTCACCAGGGACCTCCAGCAAGCGCCACAGAGCTGCGTTGCAGAGAGATGTAAAACGGGGCATGGCCTCAGACCACCTCTCTGCAACGCAGCCCTGTGGCGCTAACTGGAGGTACCTGTTGGGCTTGTTGGCCCCCTGGGACCCTCAGGATTGTTGGGTAATTAATTCCCCAACTTAAATCGCATCATAAGGTGCGTTTGCGTAGTATTGCTGGGAGGGGGCAGGGCCTCCGGTGCGATGCTGACTTTTTTATTTCATTTTTTAGAAGAGGGGCTGTATGCCCCCCCCTTTCTGTCCTATTTTTTTTTTAGCCCTGGGGACACCATCCCCCAGGGCCTGAGCTCTAATTTCTTAATTATAATTTTTTTTAAAACAGAAGGGGACTGCGCTGCCTTCCTCCCAATGCCATTTTGGCCCCGGGGACCCCATCCCCCGTTGAATGGTCACTATATATTTTTTTATTTGTAATATTTTCATAGGAGGGGGAGCTGCATGGCCCCCGGCTGAGGCCTCTTTTAGCCCTGGGGACCCCATCCCCCTGGGGCTCTGCCTCTTTTTATTTTATTTTACTGGGGAGGGGGGCCGTGTAGTCCCCTTCCCGGATCACTTCTGGTCCCGGAGACCCCATCACCTGGGGCCAGCCCTCTCCATTGGGGACCGTGGGGTTAGCCCCTATGCCCCCACAGTCCCTACTGGCTCCCTGCCTCCTGCGAGAGTCAGCATTGCTTTTCCACACGGGAAGCTGCTCACATGCAGCTCCCCGTGTGGAAAAGCAATGTGCTATGGATTTTGGAAGTGAGAGAAGGAAACTTTCTCCCGCTTCCAAAATCCAAAACAGCTGTGCTCCCACCTTGTCATAGTAAACAGCAGTGTACCTGGGTTGGACACCCTGGGACACTGCAGGAGCTGGCCCTGTGGGGTGGCAGTCTCCAGGGCAGTCAGGGGCTCCAGGAGGGGGGCCATGCAGCCCCCTCCCTTCACTTAGAAAGCCCCGGGGAGGTGGTGGTCCCCGGTGCTCAGGGGTCCGTAACGGACCCCCGCTTTTTCATTTTTGAGCCCCGGGTAGGTGGCAGTCCTTTGAGCGTGTGGGGGATAGAGCCCCCCACATAGGTTTATTTTTTTTAAATAAGAAAAGCCCTGGGAGGGTGGCGGTACCCAGGGCTACGAGGGGCCGTGTGCCCCTGCAAATATTATTTTAAAAGCCCCGGGGTATGGTGATCCAAGGGTCTGTGAGGCTGTAGGGGGCTTTGTGCCCCTGCGAATAAGTTACAAAAGCCGTGGGGGGTGGCTGTCCCTGTTGCTTGGGGGGGCCTTAGAGGCTCCCCACACATCAAAAACCAAGCCCCAGGGTGTGGCGGCTCCAGAGCTGCGGGAGGGCCGCATGCCCTCCCACATATCATTAAGAGAGCCCCGGGAAGGTGGCAGTCCCCGAGGCTGCGTGGGTTCCCGTGGGCCTCAGCAATAAAAAAAACTATATATTTGGCAATACCCCCGGGACCTGGTCCACCCGGGGCCACATTGAAAAGAAGCGCAGGCAATTGTTAAAAATATTTCATCCGGATTCACGCACCCAGCACAAATTCAGCCGATTTAAAAAACAAAAAAATGCTTTTTTGGACCCTGGGGGTCCTTGGGGGACCCCGTGAACAGGCCTAAGGGGTCAGAGTGATTCTACCCTGCCCCCTTGTCTTGTTTTTTGCATTTGTTTCACTGTTTTCTTGTGACACAGTTCTACTGAGTCACAAGATGGCTGCCAACATTTCCTGTTTGGAGTGTTGACAGCCAATTACAATAAAGCTCATGTTCCGGAGGGCACATGGATACACAGCGCCTCTAGATATCAATATTTGTATTTTTTTAATTTCTCAGCAACTACTGAATGGATTTACACCATTTTTAATAAAGTTGCTGTCCGAACCAAGCACTACCTTCTTGGCAAATTTGTTGTAATTCAGTTTAGCAGTTCGGGCTGTAGCCTTGTCTAAAGTTTCCAATGGGAAATTGATTTTTTGAACTTATTATTTGAATTTCTCAGCAACTACTGAACAGATTTACACCATTTAACAAAAAAAGGTTGCTTTCTGAAGCAAGCGCTACCTTTTTGCAACATTTGGTATATTTCCATTCAGCAGTTCGGGCTGTCATCTTGGCTAAAGTTTCCTATGGAAATTAACATAGAGAAACACTTTTTAGGACCCCCTTTTTTCTCAGCCCCCACTTGATGAATCACCCCCAAACTTTCAGTAGAGGAGTTAACATGGATAGACTTTTTATTAGGAGAATTTCGCGAAGATTCATCAAACGACGCCAAAGTTATTAGCAAATCAGTAAATGCTTTACCTATAGAAACTAGGTAGGTAGGTCCCCTCACAGTCCCCAACTTGAGGGTCGGCCCTGGGGATGGGGTCCTCTAGTCAGAAGTGGCCATGAGGGGGCCATTAACCCCCCTCCCCTTAATTAATTAATTTTTTTAAAAGAAGGCCGGCCCCAGGGGATAGGATCCCCAGGGTAATAATTGGCCGTAAGAGGGGGGGCACGCAGCAGACGCCCTAAAAAAATCCAGGATGGCAGGCCCTGGGGGATGGGCTTTCCGGGGCCAGAAATGGCCAGGGGAAGGGAGGCCATGCAGCCCCCTTCCGTATTCTGTGCTTTTTAAAAAAAAAAGAGGCATTGCCCTGGGGGATGGGTTCCCGGACCAATATTGGCTTCAGGAGGGGAGTCATGCTGCCTCCATCCAACATAAAAAAACTAAAAAATGCTGGCAAGGCCCCGGGGCATTGGGTCCCCGGGGCCAATAATGGCCCATGGAAGAGAGGCCACGCGCCCCCCTTCCCGTTTTGTTATTATAAAAAAATGCTCAGGCCCATGGGATGGGGTGCCCCGAGCCCAAAAAATACTAAAAGATAGGGGGCCTCACAGCCCCTTTCTAAAAATACTTTTAAAAATTAAAAGCTGACATCTCGCCGGAGGCCCCTCCCCCTCGCTGTACCACTCTGCAAACGCACCGCCTGTCGCTTTCTAAGTTGAGGGATTAAGTCCCCTTCATACCTGAGGGTCCCTGTGACCAACTAGCCCACCAGGTACATCCAGTCAGCCCTACAGGGTGAGATTGCTGAGAAGTGGTCTGTGGCCATGCCCCTTTTTACACCACTCTGCAAACAGACCTCTTGGCACACTGCTGGTGGGGCGATTAGGTCCTCTTGTGTCCTGAGGACCTCAGAACACAAGTGGACTTCATCCCCGGAGCAGCAGTGCACCAGGAGGCACCTTTGCAGAGTGGTATAAAAAGGAGGCATGGCCTCTCATCAAACCAGCTGTATGTACCCTACTGGAGGTAACAGGAGGGCTAGTTAGCCACCAAGGACCCTCAGGAGGAAAGGAGACTTCATCCCCCAACCAAGAGCATGCCAAGAGGTGCGTTTGCAGAGTGTGGACAAAGGGGGTGGTGGCCTGTATCCACCTTTCAGTAATCCCAGTATCGGGGGCATTCTGAAGGTATCAGTCAGGCTAGTTGGCCCATAAGAACCCCAGTAGCGAAGGTGACTGTAATCCCGATCCAAGAGTGCACTAGGGAGTGCGTTTGCAGAGTGGTGGGGAAAGGTGGCATGGCCTGCTATGACAACTTAGCAATCCCACTATGTGGGACTAACTGGTAATAATAGGAGGAGTAGTTGGCCCCCCAAGGTTGTCCTTGGGAGCCAATTACCTCTCCTAATACCTCCACTAAGTCCCACACAGTGGGATTGCTAAGAGTTCTTCAGAGGCAATGCCCCCCTTTCTCTACCACTCTGCAAACACACCTCCTGGCACAGTACTGGTTGGGGGTGAAGTTCACCTTACTTCTGAGGGACTTTGGGGGCCAAAAAGCGCTCCTGGTACTTCCTGTAAGTCCTACACAGCGGAATTCTTGAGCTCTAGTTGGAGGCCCAGCCCCCTTTCTACACCATTTTGCAAATGCAACTACCAATTAAAAAGGCATTTGTAAGGTAATATGTCTCACCTTTTCAAGAGTTAGAGCAATTGGCGTTGTAAATGTAAAAGATTTTTTCTAATGTTTTTTGGTATAGACTGAATATGCGTTGTGTGTAGTGGAATTATGTGGTATGTTGTGCAGTGAAATTATGTAAAAAGAAAGTATGTGGTATTTAGTGTAGAGGAATTATGTGGAGTGGGATTATGTGTTTTGGAGAGTAGTTATGTGGTATTGTAATCTGTGTTGTGGAGTGGTAACCTAAGGTTTAGTCTTCTTTATTTCCATAGAAGCTAAACTATAATCTCAATGAGAGACAAAAAAAGAAGGAACAACTGAGGAGCACTTCTGAACCTAGTCAGAGGTATAAGCTGGGCCACTGGAATTATGTGACTTTTCAGCTGCACAAATTTTTATATAATTAAACATTTTCAGCATTTGCCAAATATTCCATCGTCTGCAGCCTAATCTACAGAGTTGAAAAACAAAAGCCTTGTTTCTAGCTCAAACGGCTCAAATGTTCAGAAAAATACAACGTCATGTGTTACAGTGTGGTGGAAGGCCATTTGCAAAGCAGTAATGGTCAAGTATTACTTATTGCAAAATGTGGGTGTTAAACTGGTACTAGGGGTGCACAAAGTTTCTTCTTTCTGCTCCTCTCTTGCCTCTTTCTGCATTTCTTTTGCGTCTTTCTGCTCCTCTCTTGCCTCTTTCTGCAACTCTCCTGTCTCTTTGTGCATTTCTCTTGCCCGTTTCTGCAGTTGCCTTGCCTCTTTCTGTACCTCACTTGCCATTTTCTGCACCTCACTTGCCTCTTTCTTCACCTTACTCTCTTCCTTCTGCACCTTTCTTGCCTCTTTCTGCACTTCTCTTGCCTCTTTCTGCAGTTCTCAAGCCTCTTTCAGTATCCCTTTTGCCTCCCTCTACACCTCAAGTGCCTCTTTCTGCACTTATCTTGCCTCTTTCTATACTTATCTTGCCTCTTTCTATACCTCTCTTGCGTCTTTCTGCACCTCACTTGCCACTTTCTGCTCTTCTCTTGCCTCTTTCTGAACCCCACTCTCTTATTTTTGCACCTCTTTTGTCTATTTCTGCTTCTCACTTGCTTGTTTCTGCATCTCTCCTGCCTCTTTCTGCACCTCTATTGACTCCTTCTGGAAACATGTGGCTTCTTTCTGCACTTCTCTTGCCTGTTTCTGCACCCTTCTTTTCTCTTTCAGCATCACAGTTGTTCCTATCTGCACTGCTCTTCTTTCTTTCTGCACCCCTTGTGTCTCTTTCTGCACCTCTGTTTATTCCATCTGCACTGATCTTGCTTCTATCTTTACCTCTTTTTCAAATTTCTGTGTCCATCTTGCCTCTTTCTGTACCCGTTTCTTCTTTCTGTACCTTTCCTGCCTGTGTCTGCACCTCGTTTACTTCTTTCTGCACTTCCCTTGCCTCTTTCTGCACCCCTCTTGCCTCTTTCAGCACCTCTGTTGCTTCTTTCTGGACTTCTCTTGCTTCTTGCCTCTTTATGTACACTCTTGCTTCTTTATGTACCTCTTCTTCCTCTTTCTGCATCTCTCTTACCTTTTTCTGTAGTTCTCTTGCCTCTTTTCTACACCTCTCCTGCTTCTTTCTGCATCCTTGTTGTCTCTTTCTGCACCCCTGTTATCTGTTTCTGCACTTATTTTCCATCTTTCTGCACCACTCTTACTTCTTTCTGCACTTCTCTTGCTTCTTTACAAACCTCTGTTGCTTCTTTCTGCAATTCTCTTGCCTCTTTCTGCAATTCTCTTGCTTGTTTCTGCACCTCTCTTGCGTCTTTAGCACCTCTATTGGTTCTTTCTACACTGCTCTTTCTTCTCTCTGTGCCCTTCTTCCTCTTTCTGCACATGTCCTACCTCTGTAGGCATAGTTAGAAATTAGCATCTAAAAAAACCTTTGAAATTCCCTGAAAAAAAACATAGGATTCAGGGACGTTATAGTTAGGAATTAGCATTTAAAAAAACCTTAGAGATTCACAGAAAAAAACACGGATTTCAGGGACATTATAGTTAGTTGGAAATTTCACTCATAAAAAACCTGAGAAATTGGCAGTTATAGTTAGTTGAGCTAACTGTTATTTGTGCACCCGCAATGCACTGCTCATGACGTCACATATTACATCCTTCATTACATGGTCAGTGACATCACTGATCACATCACTGATGACATCTCAAATGACATCACTGATGACATCCCTGATGATATCATCCACATGATAATCTGATGCACCTCCTCACATCCTTATATAACCTTTGACACACCCACTGTAAAATACAGACTACCATTTTCTCATTCATTGACACACCAAAACCAGCTACTATATACCCACTCACTGATTCCTAGGTCTACAAACACATCCATTCACTCACCCATTAATTCACTCATACATACAATCACTCATCAATACAACACTATCATATGCCCTCATACACCTATACAGACACTCACACACCACCACTCATCCATGCAGTTACTCACACACATAGTCAGTCATGCTAAGAATCCATCATACTCGCATTTACTTGCCAATACAAATATACACACACCACCTCACTTATTCATACAGATACTAATGCATACTTACTCTCTTCTATAATCAGTGACACAAGTACACACTCATATATACAGCAGTCTCACAATTACTGACTATCATGTAGAGTCATTTATATACTTCAACTCTCCCATACACTTCCTTTTACATATGTAGTTACTTGTATTTGTACCACTGAGACATCAATTCACTCACCAACCCCCACATACACACACTCACGCACCCATACAGCTGTTTCCACGTGCACTATTTAACCAATACACCCAGTGAATCAACCACTCACACATCTATGCACAGAGTCACACACCTCCCCCACCCACACACACACACACTCAATTTCCCCCAAAAACACTCAGACAACAATCTATAACCTATATAGACACTCATGTAGCTACTCACCAACCTATACAGCAGCTTGCATATCAAGAGTCAGACTGATACTGACATTCACACAGTTTAGTCACTAACCCATGCATTCCGTAAGACACATTTCATCTCTCACTTATACAGTCAGTCATACACCTACTACATCCTCCATCCAGACACTTATACATTCACTCATTCTTCAATACACCTTGGAATATATATAAAACATACTCAAACTTTATAGAAACACACAGTCACTGGATGATGTCATCAGTGCTGTAATGTGAAATGTCATCAGTGATGTCACTGACCATGCCATGAATGATGTAATATCTGATGTCATCAGCAGTTCATTGTGGGTTCGCAAGTTATAGTTAGCTGAACTAACTATAACGGCCACATTTTTATGGTTTTGTAAGAGTGAGCTCTCCAGCTAACTATAACATCCCTGAAACCTATGTTTTTTTCAGTGAATTCAGTGAATATATATATATATATATATATATATATATATATATATATATATATATATATATATATATATATATATATATATATATATATATATATATATATATAATAGCCAGTAGGTATATATAGTTAGGACCTAGTTACCATAGGAAATGCCGAACATTCTATTGAGAATAACTCTGCCTGTAATTTTCCTTAAATTTGCCTCGCTGTGCTCCACTCCTTCCCTGAAAGTTTCGGGGGGATACGTCAAGTGAGGGCCGAGAAAAAAGGGGGGTTTTCCCCATGTTAATTTCCATAGGGACATTCTGACAAGGCTACAGCTCGAATGGCTGAACGGAATTACACCAGATTTGGCAAAATGGTATGGGATGGTAAGGAGCAGTGCCTTTTGTATGTTTGGTGTAAATCCCTCCAGTAGTTTATGAGAAAATTGAATGTGAAATTGAGTCCAATGCAATTTTCCATAGGACCTTTAGACACAGCTACAGCCCGAACGGCTAAATGGAATTACTGCAAACTTGGCAAAATGGTAGACCCTGGTATGCAAAAGTTCCTTTTGTATATTTGGTGAAAATCTCTTTAGTAATTGTTGAGAAAATCGAATTTTTTCAAATTATATATCAGATGATCAACACAAATCTTGGAGGATTCCTTCGTTTTTTCAAGTACACTGAAGCGCGGAATACGCAAATTGGATACAAGTACCTATGCCGATGGGGAGGACATTATATATATATATATGTGTGCTAGACAGGTTATAGAAGCCCCTTTCACACTGTGTTGATCATCTGATTTTCTTGGGGTTATTCAGACCTCTGACGTTCCAAACAAGGAAATCGACTATTGTGTTCTTGTACTGTGAACTGAAGTTTGCAGTGCTTCTCAGGTGCAGTGATCCATAACAAACATACCCAAACACCCCCATCCACCCTCCTCCCACTTCAGCAACCCAACCCTGCCAAAGCCATACCCCTGAGTAAAACAACCTGTGTAACAAACTTGTTGTGGGGAGCACCCTTCTAGGGGGTCCACTAGGTTCGCACGACTCCATCCACATTGTGGATATGGACTGGAGTGTTGTATTTTAGTGCTGCATACAGTTGTGAGTAATGTACTTTTGTGCTGCTCTATAAGTCGAGATTGCCTGTGACTGTCAAAAAACACAGCATATTAATCGACATTACCTTCAGGGAGCTACCTTGTCTCTTGCTTTTAATGACATAGAAGTTTTCACTTTGAATAGCGTCCTGCCCACCCAGTTACGTAGGGCAGCACATTTGTCTGTCTGGCCCGGGTGTAATCCTAGATAAGTGGCCGCAAGTTCTGAACGTGTGACCCGCCTAATTTACCAGGTCTTTCATCAGTCATTAATGCAAAGAGTACCTGATTGATTTAGCGTTAAGGGCCCAGTTTCAGCCTGCATGTGGGCCACACAGTTCGAGAAGCGGCATTTGAAAAAACACGGGGTCTGCCCATGTAGAAAATGCCGGAGTCACTGCCTCCACACAATCAGTGAGTAAACATCTTTACCTGCAGAAGATCTTTCAATCTTCGTCTCTCTGCTGCTCCTCTCGTCCCGACGCTCGTCTTCGTTTTCCTAATGTTTTGATATATTCATGTGCTGCCTGTGGCGTGGGGAGAATCGTTGAGTGACCTGCATGTGTTACCTTCAGTTTTGCCGGATAAAGCATAGAATATTCTACTATTCCAGATCACGCAGCTTCTTCTTCGCCAATTGGAATTCTTTTCAGGCTATTTGGACAGCCATTGTATGATCTGGGCAGAACTCAAGCTTGTTTCCCTGGTGTGTGATGTCTCCCTTTTCGCGAGCTCATCTCAGGACCACATCCCTCTCCCTGTAGTTCAGCAGCCGGGCAATGACGATGCGTGGTGGAGCTCCCGGTTTCGGTCGCAGTGCGAGAGATCTGTGGGCACGTTCGACCAGAAATACTCGCGAAAAGTCCTCTTCACCGAATAGATCTTTGAGGAGACCCTCCACATACTGCTCCATTTTCCCGGTGTTTGTCGACTCCGGAAGGCCTGCTATTCGAATGTTGTTGCACCGAGACCTTCGCTTCCAAATCCTCCGCTTTTTTACGCAGTACTTCTAACGTTTTCTCCATTGTGGCACAATGTTTGGTCTTGGTGCTGGATGCATCTTCCACTGCTGAGAGTCTCATTTCTGCTTCTACCAGCCGCTCACCGTGTTTGTCTATTTTTGCAGCCATGTGGTCCACTCTCTGCGTTAAGGTGTCTAGTTTGCCGTTCATTTCTTGTAGGCTGCGTTGTATTGCATGCAGTACCCCCTCCATGCCGGCGCCTTCTTCGTTGTCTTTGTCCCCTTCTGTCTCTAACGCCCCAGTAGTTCCTTTATTCAGCTTTTTTGCTTCAAACTGCACTTTTGTTTGCTGTTTTTCAGGCTTGCCCATTTTCCCTGTCAGACCTGGTGTGCCACTGCTCAGACGCATGGCGACATGAACAGCGTGTCCTCGTCTGGTCACAGCAGTCATCCGATTACAGAAGGATCACTTAAGGTATATCGCAATGCTGGTATCTGCAATATCGGTATTGTCGGGCCGTCTGAACTTCTGGCACTTCGCCGGCAGCCTGTCGCTGGTCTCCACCTTATATGGCCCTGTCAGGTCGTCTGCGCAGTGTGGCTTACAGTGATACCATACTAAAGCACTAAACTCATAGTGTGCATCAGCCGTGCTGTGTTGCCCTGTTCTGAGCACGCCAGGTTGACCCTTACTTGTGCGCCATGCCAGTTGTGTTGTGCTTTGGCCGTGTTGCGCCTTCCAGACAGCATCAGTAACGTACTTCAGTGACACCAAGTCGACCCACTATGTCCTCGCACTTATACAGCCACAGGTCCCCAGGGCCGGAACATTGCGGACGCTGGATAAATGCACTTCAGGTTTACGCGCCGGTAGAGCACTGCCCTCGCTATGCGTGTTTGTCCCGCGTTGTTCGTGCCTTTACGGACCCAGTGTATTCATCGCCCGTACTTGCTCATTGGGGGTCTAGGGTATGGTACGAGGTCGCGCCGTGCAAGATGTTTTGCCAATTATCAGCAAGCACTCATGTTTGCAGTATGCCCCCGTTGTCTTCGGACCGCAGCCACATCCCTTTTGCGTTCCAGTGCAGCCGCCATTTTGTGTTTTAGCAGCGCTCTGTGGAACGCATGATAGTTCGTACTCACTGGTGCATACAGGCAGAGTCCAGAGCAAACGGATATTTTCTCAGCCACCCCCAACTACCGTGGGGCACCTCCAAGGCTGAGCTTACTTGTTTCGTGGTCCGTATGGTGTCTGGTCCGAGCCCGGTGCTAGTTCGCGGGCGCCGCCATTTTGGATCACCAGCCGCATCAGATGATCTTCGGTCCCTTAACTTCACATTTAGATGATGTAGGACTCCGCTGAGCACAGTCAGGCGTGTCACTTGTGTTCCGACGCCTTTCTTCTTAAAAAGAGCTCATTATGAGCGGCGCAGCACCGCGATAATGGCGATAACTAGTTCCGGTCCGGTGGAGCTGCCTTAGGAGTCAGCCATCCCGCAGTGCGCCCTCTAGCCGACCAAGACAACTTAATGTCCCAGTTAATCTGGAGAGAAATTAGCGGCAATAGCAAATCATCCGCTTGGAAAAATTTGGACGCGGCCTTGGAAGAATTTGAACTTAGGCCAATTTGGGATTCTGCTATAACTCAGGCATCATTTAAAAAAATTGTCGACAAAATAACGGACCTTCTATCATTGATAAGCGACAAAGCCAAGTTTTCAAGTTGAAAACATGCATGGCCTATAATAAACGGTTTATCAAAAAAAGATGGCACAGCAATACTTGATTACACCATGGTCGCTGAAAAGCAAGCACATTTTTATTAAAGCCCGTTTTGGTGTTTTGCTGGGACTATGCCATCTACCACCTTGGAAAAAGCATGAAAAGGACACTATCTGTCCTCTGTGCAAATCTGGCGAGGTGAACATTATGGGGAACATCACTTACAACGCATTTATTACAACGCACTACCATTACATCGCAACCATTACAACGCAAACCATTACAACGCATTGCGCTGGGGGGCGCTCCAGGATAGGGAATATATTTAATTTACTATCCAACACCTTCCCTACTATCCACGGAGACTGGAGTTGGAATAGTAAATTAAATAATTCACTATCCAGCGCCTAAAAGCACTATGCGTTGTAGTGGTATGCGATGTCAAAATCGCGTTGTAACAGCAGGCGTTGTAATAGCCTGCGTTGTAGTGACACCAATCCGAACATTATCCATCTATTGTGTCATTGCCCTGAACTGAGAAAAAAAGAGTAACTGCGCTAAAGAGATTATTTATTGAAAGAGGTGTAAGATCTTGTAGACAGGCATTGATTTTATGTCCCTCCCCTGATGATATATCTATGAACTCATATAGGTTCATCAGCAGGGAGGGATGAGGAATTTCTGTGTCCGTTTATTTCCCCGGGGTAGGAGTATTGGTTTATCAAAAAGGAAAGGGACACTTGTTACACCTTACAACCTTGAGTTTAAGGAAGAAGAGTACCCTCAAATAACTCAATGCAAGTCTGAGCGCGGTATATGTGTTTCATCCGCCCCGCATTGAAGTTGTGGCAGTTATCATTGGGATTTCTTCAGTGCGTTAACTGCCAGCCTCATCCAGAGGCACCTCTGGGTTGTTTGGTGCAGTGTCCAGAGATTGAGGGTTTCCCCACTTACAATGTGAAAAAAGAAGAAAAAAAGTGAAAAGAAAAGGAAGCTTAATGTGCAACAACGTGAATTTAAAAGTGAGAAAATTACCCCAAGGATATATTGGGGGGTAGATTCTCAGATTGGTTTAAAAATAGAGGTACTTGCAGCAGACCAAGTTACTGGGTCTGTAAGTATTATAGTTGTTAGAAAATCGTCGACATGTTTCAGCTTCTTAGGCCCGAGGGGTCTGTGAAGCTTTCGTCAGGACTTACAATAGAACAAAGATATACTCACACCATTTGTGTGGTATCAGTGTAGTCTTTTCAAGCTAGGAGCAATTTTCCGTTTCCTGAGTTTGTGCAGTTTTAGGCTCCAGCGGGGGAGGTCGCTTATTGAGCGCAGAGCCGCGTGTGGGAGCTTTCCTGACTAGTGCTGGCTCTGCCCCCGGATCCTCCGGGGGCAGAGCCAGCACTAGTCAAAACATGTCTGCTGCAAGTACCTCTTTCTTCTTTTTTCACATTGTAAGTGGGGAAACCCTCAATCTCTGGACACTGCACCAAACAACCCAGAGGTGCCTCTAGATGAGGCTGGCAGTTAACGCACTGAAGAAATCCCAATGATAACTGCCACAACTTCAATGCGGGGCGGATGAAACACATATACCGCGCTCAGACTTGCATTGAGTTTTTTGTGGGTACTCTTCTTCCTTAAACTCAAGGTTGTAAGGTGTAACAAGTGTCCCTTTCCTTTTTGATAAACCAATATCTATGAACTCTGCATTGGTAACATTTCCAACGAAAGTGTGGAAAAAATTAGAACTTCAGGAAACAGAAAATGAATAATTATTTTACTTTCCTCCTTTGAAATTTTTTTACTGACTAACATGTTTTTCTCACCTCATTATAACGGTTCTTTTAATAATAATAACTTGATGAGTTGTATCGAATTTTAAGAATTATTAAAATTTAAAATGTATATAATGGACTATGGAATGAATTTTGTTCTATTGTAAGGTTTTAATTAATCAAACAATAAAGGATATCTATCTATCTAATATCTATCTATCTAAGTTGAGAGACCATTGCACCAAAAGATTGTAAGCCCCCGCCCATGGACCTCTATCATGTTACATAATTGTTGCACTGGGGTCATATTCCTTGAGGGGGGGAAGTAGGGATGAGGAGGATAAGTGGGGTTGTAGCTATGATGACAGATATGGACATGTACAAGGCTCTCTCTCAAATGTACCAAATCTTAGACAGGCCTATTGCTCTAAAAGATATGTCTTATATGGGACATTGGTCCCAAGACTGGCCATTGATTTCGGGGATGGTGTCTTAGTCTTCTCTCTTCCTTCAAAATAAGGTCAACCTCTTTCAGCGTATGTTATGGTGGTATCTGACACGATTCCATACACAAGTGATATATACTATATCTAATAAATGTTGAAGGAGGTGTATTGCAAGAGGGGCATACATACCCATACGCTGCGAGTGCTAGCAGGTGCAGTCATTCTGGCTACAAGTGTTTATGTACATACAGAGAATCACTAACATCAGCTTACCTTGATCACCCAGGCGGCCCTTTTGGGCACATGGATACAGAGGACCAACCTTCCCCTTCCTAGGTGGAAGAAAAGTGGATACTGCCTCTCCTCAAAGGGGCTCACCATGTCTTAGCCCAGAGATGGCAGGCACTGTACCACCGACTATATACCAGTGGTGAATGACGGTCTAATCTATCTATGAGATGTAACGGTTGACGGCCATCTTGATGGATACAGTAAGTTTAAAAAAATGTACACCATTCCTAATGAATGTCAAACAAAATAGAGATGAAGCACAGCCACCTCACTAGATTTGGCAGGCTACAGATGAAGCTATGGGTGTTGGTGCTGATCAGGAAGCAGATGACTGTCTGAACTGAATGTTATTGTTATTATAGAATCATGCCTTATGGTATCACTCATTCTAGTGTGGATGCTCAGGTGTATCTTGACATGCTCTCTTGATATTTTGCTGTGGGCAGTTTAAGGTTGGTCCATAGGCTGAGGTCTAATAGAACTTAGTCAATTTTGCTTTTTTGCTTCCCTCAAGAGAATGTGAAAAGGATGTTTATATCAACTTTTGAGTTGTCACTGCAGGCATGCAATGCATTAAAGAGGGATAATAAAGCTAACTGTGTTGCTGCTGATGATCACAATTTTAGTGGGCTGGCATTAAGGGTTGGTATCCCTCTACCTTCTTCTTTAGTGTCCATAACTAGATCCATCCAGGCCAATGGTTCAAACATCACATTGAAATCACCAGCTATAATAATGCAAGAATTAAGTTTAGCACTGGGTAAATGGCTACATAAATGGTTGAAGGTCGGGGACTCTTCTTCCGCTCTGTAGAATGGTTATAGATGTGATATAGTTTCACTTATATGCCCTTGCTACCCTGAGGCTTAGGCCCATTAATAAGTAATGATCAATCAGAGTTTTTTTTTTATTTTAAGAACTAAGGGTGTTTTAACCCTAATTAATAGCGCCCTCTCCCCTTCAGGACCATCCTAATCCTTAGGGTTATGCTACGTGGCTATAAGAGGCAGGATGTAGACCCAGACCTAAATACAGGGGAATTATTGAAAAATTAAAATATGGTGTGAATCTTTGAAAGATGCCACATTGGATTGCCTAATTTATTGGATTTGGCCTGCCACATTCCAAGTAGCTGTAATTGGTTTGAATAGGTTTGAAGTCTAAGGGCCTTATTCATGGGCTTTTGCAGTAGGGCAACACCAGAGGCCTCCCTGCTGCGCTGTCCTATGGCAAAAGGAAAGGGCAGGAATGTGTTGTATCCATGTGATACGGCGCATTTCTGTCCTTTTCCCCTGCGCTGGCGAACAATGGGCTGCCATGCGCCAAAGCAGGCACCTTTGCACCTTTGTGCAAGGGTGCCTGCATTGTGGAGCTGACTGATTTTGTACACAAAATCAATGCATTCAGGCACTTTCCTTTTTCTATGTGTGAAGCAGAATGCAGCACACATAGAAAAATGAAACCACGAGAAGAAATGTTTTCATTTCTCTTCGTTGCGCCTCCCTAACGCCACCCCTTGGGTGTCGTTAGGTTCTGATGCATTCCCAGGTTTACAATTGCTCATAAATCTGGGAATGTATCAGGTTACATGGGTGTTGCGTGGGAACACCCACAGCCACCCCCATGGAATGCCCCTTTGACGCAGTTTTCTTTGTGAAAGGTGCACCTATTTTTAAGGTCATGAAAAGCTTTGTAAAGTGGCTTTATGTGGCCTTATGAATATGGGGTGGTACATTGCCCCACCGGAACATCAAAAAAGTGACGTTCAGGCAGCGCAATAGTGCTGGTAGGGCCTCATCAATGAGGCCCTGAATATCCAAATTCGCTCTCTCGGAATACGGACGTCAGGTGCCCCGTAATCCTCAACAAGTAGTGGAGACATGACGTAAGTGTCTGCAGGCGACCGCTCCTTCCCCAGACAGGTTTACTTGCTTTGGTAATTAGGCCCAATTCTCTCACCCATCCCCGGTCCCTTCCATACTTATTACAAATTGTACATACATGTGTGGCGGTCTCTGAGGAGTATTACAGGAATTCTCCTTCACATACTACAAAATGCAGTTTGTGAATTTGGCCCTTAGCCTCAAAATACACTGAAAATACACTGAACACACAAAATTGATTTTTGCTCAGAAGTATACGTTGAATGTATAAGGGCTGCACGGTGCTCCATCACATTATCACAATAAAATGTTGGAACCTGGACATGCTGAATAGCAAACAGTGGAGAATTAGACCTAGATATTGGAGTGAACTACACATTTCTGAATTTATTTATTTATTTATTTAGTGTGTCTTGGTATCGCGCACAGCTACCCCAATGGGGTGTCCCGGCGCTTCTGTGTAACTTCATACTGCGTGAGATGGTTGTTAAAAGAAAATAATCAACAAAACAGATAGGTTTTTAGGGCTCTCCGGAAAGGTTGTTCATCCTTGAACAACAGGATGGCATTGGGTAATTTATTCCAGAGGGCCGCCGTCAATACTGGGAAGGATTTCCCACCAGAACGGGTTTTCCTGAATCTAGGGACAGTAAGAAGGTTTTTAGAAGAGGAGCGTAGGGTCCTGGAGTTGTTATAAGGAATCAGGCACGTGGAAAGGTAGGCAGAGCCCTTGCCTCGCAAGGCTCGATGAGCCAGGACCAGAGCTTTGAATTCTGCCCTTTTGTGGACCGGTAGCCAGTGAAGTTCGCGACGGTGAGGAGCTATGTGCTCCCGTAGGGGGATACCGCCAACCAGTCGCACCGCGGCATTCTGAACCACCTGGAGGCGATGGCAGAGCCCCACAGACAGACCAGTATACAGGCCATTGGCGTAGTCCAGGTGTGAGGTGATTAACGCCTGTACCACAATCTTCCTAATATTACTGGGCAGAAAATGAATGAACTTTTTTATCATCCGAATTTTAGCTAAACAGGCAGCAGAGACTGTGTGGACTTGATGGTAAAATGAGAGGTTGGAATCCCATCTTACTCCTAGATTTTTCACAGAGTCCTTTGGGAGAGGAGGGGCACTTAAATCAAGAGGCCACCAGATGTTAGGGTCAAGAGGAGTTGGCTGGTGGAAAAAAAGGACCTCCGTTTTTCCTGCATTCAACCTCAAGAAATTATTATCCATCCACTGGGCGATTGTTCGTAAGCAGTTTTTTAAGGGATCAAAAGTAGTGGGGGTGATACTGTTAAACGAAAACAAAAGCTGGATATCATCAGCATAGGAAGTGACTTTTATACCAGTTTGGGCAATGATATCAAAAAGTGGGGAAAAATATATATTGAATAAGAGCGGGCTCAGGGAGGAGCCCTGAGGGACTCCCCACCGGAGCGGGCGACTTTCAGAAGTAAAAGGGGGGGTGAACACCGCCTGGGTACGGTTGGACAGGAAAGATGATATCCACCCTAACGCTGTACCCTGAATGTCCTTCGAATGCAGGCGATCAAGGAGGAGGGGGTGGGAGATGGTGTCGAATGCTGCTGACAAATCCAGCAGCACCAACACCGCTCTAGATCCCTCATCCAAGCTCCATCTTACAGCATCAGACATCTTGATGAGTGCCGATTCTGTACTATATCCAGGCCTAAAGCCGTGCTGAGAGTCATGGAACACACCTGATGTTTCAAGAAAGCTCGCTAACTGTTGTTGAGCGAGTCATTCTAATACTTTAGCAGGGGCAGGTAACAGCTAGATTGGTCTATAATTCGCGGGGTCACTGGGGTCAGCGGTGGCCTTCTTGATTATAGGAACCAATCGTGCCTGTTTCCAGGTGTCACGGAAAAGTCCCAGTTTAAACGAGTCATTCTAAATCCTGTTCAGGAAAGGGTTAAGAACGGGGGCTAAAGATTTATACTGTTTAGCAGGCCAAGGGTCTAATGGGGAGCCAGATTTAGTCTTAAAAAGTTCTGCAAGTGATTGTCGCCCCGGGCAGGGCACAGACACTGCCCTCATAGTGGTGGCCGAAGAGGCTAGGTGCATCTTAGATTCAGGGGGATCAGCAGCTCTGATCCTCCTGGATCTGAGCGCTGCATTCGATACCGTAGACCACACTACCCTGATACACCGCCTCTCCAAACTGGGCATCGTAGGGTCCGCCCTTAAGTGGCTGAAATCTTTTCTCGACAATCGGTCCTTCAGGATATGGGAGAATGGCACCATGTCAAAATCCACTCCTCTTCAATGTGGGGTTCCTCAGGGATCTTCCCTGAGCCCCACATTGTTCAATGTCTATATGGCTCCGCTGGAAGATGTACTAGCCCCCTTTGGGATTAAATCTATTAGCTATGCCGACGACACACAACTCGTCGTCTCTCTGTCTCAACAAGGGGGATGCCCCCACAACCTCTCGAGCTGCCTTTCGGCAATCTTTTCCTGGATGACAGACTCCAAACTGAAACTTAACGGAGCCAAAACTGAGATAATGCTCCTAGGTCATCACCTCACATCTCTGCCTTCCGAGCTCTGGCCCCCCTGTATGGGGGATTTGCCCCCAGCAAAGGAGAAAATCAAAAGCCTCGGGGTTTGGTTCGAACCCCAACTAACATTCAGGACCCATGCTCAGAAAGTCGCAGGCAGCTGCTTCGGTCTGTTGCGTTCAGTGCGGAAAGTGCTCCCACTCCTGCCCTTCCAATCTAAGAAGCTCCTAATCCAAGGTCTAATACTATCAAGACTTGATTATGGTAATGCTCTCCTTCTAGCTGCACCGAAAGGAACAATCAACACCCTGCAGCGGGTACAGAATGCGGCAGCCAGAATGCTCCTGGGGGCTCCTAGAAGGGCCTCGGCCAAACCACTGCTTAGATCCCTGCATTGGCTCCCCATCCAGGAACGAATCGCATTCAAAACTCTGTGTATCGCTCACAGGATACTTCAAGGCAAAGGTCCTCCCGCCCTAAGAAAACTGATTTGTCCCTATAAATCCCCAAGGACCCTCCGCTCTGACGGAGAGAACCTGGTCTTCGTTCCTAGAGTGAGAAAAGCCCGGACCGGAGGACGCCGGTTTTCCCTGAATGCAGCAAAACACTGGAACGCCCTCCCTAGGGAAATCCGGATGGAAGTCTCCTATCTAAAGTTCAGAAAATTGCTTAAAACTTTTCTCTTTCCCAAAACTGACTAAATCTTGTTCCCTTCTTTTTGCTCTCAGGGCCTTTCTGTATTTTTCTGTTAAGGTAGCGCTGGGACGCTCAAGGGCAACCACGCGCTCTATAAATCTAATTTCATTTCATTTCATTCATTTCATTTCAATGTGATCTCTGCGAAGTCAGAAAACAGAGGCTCTGGACCCGCGAGAGGAGAAGGAGAAAAATATTTTATTGCCTGAGTGTTACTGGGGAAGGAGTCATAAATAGTATCTATTTTGTTCTCGAAAAAAGTGGAGAGGTTGTCACAGAGAGTCTGTGATACCACTGGGGGGCGTTTTAGGGCTAGGGGATCCGTAAAACATCTCACTGTCTCGAAAATTTCCCTAGATGACCCTTGAGAGTGATTTATTTTATCTTCTAGAAATTTCCTTTTGTGTTCAGTGATCTTCCTCCTATAGTTTTTCAAAGCGGCTATATAGAGGCTTTTGCGGTCGGGGAAAAAAGGTGATTCTCCAGCGTCTCTCAAGACGTTTACATTCCGATTTGAGCACTCAAAGGTCATTCGAATACCATGGGGCCGAAGGAGCTGAACAGTAGGTTTTTATGGGTCTGACTGGGGCAATGAGGTCGATTACCGAGGTAATCCGATCATTGAGGTTAGTTAGTCGTGTGTCAAGGTCTAAACTTGTATCTGAAAAATCGACCAGTGAAAGACAAGGACCTAGACTCTCTGGAGAAATCTTGCTCCAATTTCTGCCTTGTTGTTTAGCCGGGCGGGGGTGTCGATTTGTAGAGTGGCAAGGGAATGTAATTACAATTGGGACTAGGTCAAGGACCTCCAAGCCCGTCAAGTTAGTACAGATTAGATCGAGAGTATGACCCGCTTTATGGGTGGGACTGCTGATAAGTTGATTCAGTCCACCTTCTGTCAGCGTGGATACAAAGTTATTAGAGGCAGTGTCCTCAGAATTATCAACATGGAGATTAAAATCCCCAAGAAGAGTGAAGTTGGCATATCGCAGTGAAGCTTGTAGGATGAGGTCTAAAAAAGCTGAGAGGTAGGCTGGTTTAGAATTGGGTGGTCGATAGACCAAAAGACCAGAAAAAGTAAAATTGGGAGAAACATTAATACAGAAAAGGAAGGGCTTCGATGGGTTCTGATTGAATAAAGGAAAAGGACGAAATGGTCCGATGGGATCTATATATGATGGCCACTCCACCCCCATGGTGTGGGCTTTGTCTGTTGGCGCACAGTATACTGTAGCCCGTAGGGATAGCAAGATGTATCGCGGGATTGGTATCGTCTGTTAACCATGTCTCGGTGAGAAACAGTAAATCCCATTTATCCTCTTCCAGGGTATGGAATATGTCGAAAGAATGTTTAACTAAGGATCGACAATTTACCAGGCCAGCTTTTACATGTACCTGAGATAAATTTTTCTGCTGGAAAAGACAGTCGTCCTTTCCATCGCCGAGGTGATGTAAAAGACAATTTGTGAGGGAAAAGAGGGGCTTGATAGAGGCACAAAAATTAGATGGTAAAACACAGTGCAAGGGCAGCAGTGAATTAAGCATGGCACTATCGTAGGTAAAAGGAGGGGGGATACCTAGTTTAGCACTACCTACATCCATAGCCGCATCCTGGTCGCGGACGGGCGCAGACGGGCAGGACTCTGGCACGACTCCGGCACAGGTCCGGCGCGTCCGCTGATCGCGTCCGCTGCGCGGAGACATGGTCTTCCGTTTTTATAGTGGCCAATCGGTGCCTTTGAAGGCTACCCCACTCTAAGATGGCCGCCAAAGTTGATCCGATCACCCCAAACAGCATTCCAGTCGGCTGCGCTGAATCAGCCCTGAGCTGTGACGTTAATGTCATGTTTATGGATTCCTACTGGGCCTGTGCTGTTTGAAAACATATGAAACATTTCCTAGTAAGAGATTACAACTGTCTTTTGACTATTATATGTAAGCTTGAAGTGACCTATTTAAATGAATCACCCTTTCGCAATAAGCTTTACTGTTTATTAAGAATAGAGAGACACATCAACAAATATGAGTGTGCTTCCTTTCCCGCACATTATTGTTCTTCCTAGCATGAATTCTTGATGTGCATGCACTACAAAGAACTTTCATAAAATGACATCTTAAATGTTCAAAGAAGCAACAAAAAGAGTCTGCTTAGAACATTATTTGTGTAGATTCACCCAATTTGTTTTGATTATTTCAGCTCGACCAAACGCATATGGAAACACTCGTTCGCTCATGCATCTCATTATCAAAACATATACTGCAGATATAGACGGATCTCCCCAATTCAAATCTAGAAGCAGCTCATTTTGAGAACATTATCAAAAGGAAGGAAAGATGCAAACTGCTATTAAAGCATCACAATGGCACGCATTATTTATTCATGAGGTCATTCTATGTGAAAGCATCGCTATGATTGGAAGGGAGCATAAGGACATAAACATACTCATGGCGTATATTTGAGCTGTACAAAAGCGTTACAGTGGTTAGGAGGGGACGTGGCTTGTCAATTGTAACTGGAAAATTTTTGTGAAGGCTCTCCTCGCGGGTGTTTTAATGAACCAAGGCTGTTAGTCTCTGAAAGAGCATGTATAGTGAAAATAAATATATTTACAATCAGATGAAAAAGCTCTGTTGCTTTGTCTATTTAAATATGGACAAAAACGTATTTCTTACCTTTTTGAGTTTTAAAAATCTTTTCTGGATATGCACCAAGCAAAGTCCTTTTTCCCAGTGGCGTATCAAGGGGGGCCAGGGGGAACGCCGCGGGTCTGCACCGGACCGCACAAGTTTTGGGGGTGGCAGCCCACCTCCCCCGCTTTTACCTGCGGCCATGCTGGTCAACCATCACGGTACTCCGCCACCAGCACCACCACCATCCCCTCCACTCACCATGGGGCTGCCGGGCGGCAAACTCAGTGACCACCACAAGTGGCACAACTGCTAGGTACGCCACTGCTTTTTCCAATTAAGAAAACGTTCACAGGAATGTATATGTATTTATGTATTCAGTATTTCTATAGCACAAACCTAGTCAAAAGCCAAAGCCCCCTGAGCGCCCCACAAAGTCAAAGACAAGCATACATTTAAAGGAAGCTGGGTTGTAGATGATTAATGCACTGTGGCGTACTGTACTTGAAAGTGGTGAGTCCTCAACTCTTTCTTATATTGTAGCAGCATTGGTCTAGATACTGTTGTTGTTAAAGAGCCTGGGTGCATAGAAAAAGCCTGCTGTATTGTTTGATTCTCTTGTTACACTTCTTTATCTGTAGTCTATGGTGTCCTGACTGCATGTGTACCAAGATCCACCAGAGGTGGGGGGCCCATTCCAAGATAAGTGGAGGTACTGGTGTGATAGCTTTGTCAATGATGCAGCTGGTTCTGAAGATAACATGAAAGGGGAAAAAAGACTTAAAGCAAGTATACAATTATCAGAAATTATAAATATCAAGGCAACACAACAATAATGATGTATAAAATAATGTAACCAACAAAGAATAACAGTGAGTCAAAAGGCCAACTGAATTATGTATCCAACAGAAAAAACAACCAGGGTGTTGAAAAACAAGAGGAACCGTCAATGTGAGCGAGTTCCCATCAGTCCAACATCGAGACCGCCCTTCATCATCTGGGATCTCTTACTCGTTTGGAGAACTGGTAGACCACAACAGACTGGCAGATTTTGATAACCAGGTCTAGGGTGTACCAGACACACTAACTCAGACGTGAACAGGATGTGCCTAGTGGGGAACTGAATAGCAGTGCTAGAAAGTGAAAGTGTTGAAGTGAAAAAAGAAAAACAAAGAGAAAAGCTCTAAAATAATGTGCCTTATTATAAGCTGATAAACATTTGACCATGTTGATTTATTTATTATCGTAACTTTTTATTTGTATTTTTAGTTGTTTTTTTATATATATTTCTATATCGAATATCAAAATATTATTCTTAACTTGTGATAAATTATAAAATCATCAGTGCATAGAAAACAATACAACACAATCATGTATACATAAGAAACAGTACAATGGATATAGACAGGTAATCAAATAATGTGTTTCATTGTATATTGTGAACAATTACGGTGTTCCAAATTTACTGTGGATAATGGGAAGGCTGGTGGTAGGTAGAAGCTACGTGCATTTTGGCTGGGGTGCCTTCATCAGGGGACATTCCCAACTTTCGCTGCAAAAGCTTAAGCCACTTATTCTCGTCTGGGTTATTCGTTAGGAGTACCTCTATTTTGTGTAAACAAAGGGGGTCTTCTATGGGACAGGATCTTTTTCAATTCCGATGCACTGTTCTAAAGGCACTTATGGATGCCAGGTATTAAAAATCCTTGTTTTCACTCCTAGTATATTATATCAGTAATATATCTTCAACTTTTCATATTAGCAGCCATCTTGGCCTCATTTTAATGACGAATCATGGAGTAAAGTGCTCAGTTGTCAGTGCTATGGGATGTAGAGCTAATATCTTTTTAGTAATGGGATTCTTGATTGCGATCTTCAGTTGGATTAAATAAAGTACCGGAGTCCTGAATATCAATTTGTACCTGCTAAACGGAAGAAGTGATCACATGAGATCACTCCATAGTGGATTGAAAACAACGTCATGGTGACAAATCTGCACTTTAAAGACTATTGGATTTAGGAGAAGTGGGCTCTCGTTGTCAGTTTGCTCTCTCCTTTACCTGTTATGGCTACCTGCGACTCTAGTGGCTATGCTCTTGAGAACTGTGGCTGTTGCCATCATTCCATCCCTTTTTTGACTCTATCCTGCCTGCTGAACTATCAAGTATTTGCCATTTCCCCATGCTAATGAACTAATCTGCTGGACAAGAGTTCAACTTTCTTATTAAATGATCCATTCCCCTTTGCTTATACCTGTGAAATTTCCCCTAGGGGACTTTAACTTTAATCCAGTGTCCCTTTTAAAGATTTTAATTGTTTCAGCCTGTTACCTTGGAAAATATTGTTTTCATTTAATTTGACTAAATGTTTGGATTTTTGCTGCATGCATTAGTATGCAGTACATAATTGCTAAACATTTTACTAGCTTGTTTTAATTTTGAATTTCTAATGCAATAATCCATTTATTTTAAGATTTGTTGTTATTCATTTATTTGAGATTTAATGTTCTTTCTCTGAGAATGTGCGTTGGCATTGGCTACTAATAATGGTCCTCATTGGGTAGACCATCAGTGTGTTGTCCTAGATGTAAAACCCTTACTGACAACCACCTATGTACCTATTCACACTTCCATACAAGCACCCACACATCCACATACTTACCCACACACCCATTCAGTCAAAAACTCACTCTCTAATAATTCCATTCACACACCAACTCACTTAACCAAACACCCACACAAATAGCGACCTATTTACCCATACAGCCACTTATGTATCCAGTCTCTCACTAATACAGCCATCCAGATACCCAATCACTCACCCATACAGTCACTAGCCACCCACTTACCTGCCAATAGAGCCACTCACACCTCCACTCAGCCACAAATAAAGTCAATAACACTCACACTCATTCACCAATATAGTCACTCACACAGCATCTCACTCACCCACACAACTACATAAAAAAACCTACTTATACACTCATACAGCCACTCGCATACCAAATGGGCAAGAATACGTACAGTCACACAGCCAGTCACATAATCTTTATTTGAAGTAGTATCACTCATTAGTGTCACACCTAGTATACTCCTTTAACTTTTGTAGTACCTTAGTATAAATGTTTAAAAATCCTAAACTCTTAAAAAATGCTTATACTCGCTGGATGATGTCATAATACCCATTTAGAAACCCACAGGATTGGTCGTCCCTGCCGGCTCCCTGCCTCCTGTGCGAGCCGGCATAGCTTTGACAGAGAGGGAGCTGCTAAACATGCAGCTCCCTCTCGGTCAAAGTGATTTTGCTCTGCTTCTAGCAAGGGAGAGCATTTTTGTGCTCTTGCTTGCTAGAAGTGGAGTATAGATTGCTATGGCTTTACAGGAGCAAATGCACCTCCCGGCATGCTGCTGGTTGGGGGATAAAGTCCCCTTGACTTCAGAGGGTCCTTGGGGACCAAAAGCCCTAATGTTACCTCCATTAAGTAACACACAGCAGAATTGCTGAGAGGTCTTCTTTTGCTATGCCCCCTTTCTCCACCACTGTGCAAAACATGCCTTCTGGTGCACTGCTGGTTAGGGAATTAAGTCCTCTTGGATGGTAAGTGTTCTTTGGGACCCAGAAGCTCTGCTGGTACTTTCTGTAAGTCCAACACAGCAGAATTCCTGAAAGCTGGTCGGAGGCCCTGCCCCCTTTCTCCACCACTCTGCAAACGTGGCTGCTAATTAAAAAAAACTTTAGAAATTCACAAAAAAATCCAAAGATGACAGGGACGTCATAGTAAGTAATCAGCATTTACAAAACCTTAGAAATTCACTAAAAAAACAAAGGTTACAAGGATTTTATAATTAGCAAATAGAATTAGAAAAACCGTAGAAATTCCCCCCAAAAATAGGTTACAGGGCTGTTATAGTTAGATTTGATCAATGATGACATCATCCAGTGACTGTTTTTAAATGTTTATGAATGTTAAATATATATACTAAGCAACATAGGTGAATCAGTAGGTGTATGAGTGCCTGTATGGATGACTCAGTGGGTGCATGACTGACTGTATAAGTGAGTGATTAGGTGTCTCAGTGAATGTATAGGTGAGTGACTGGTTGTGTAAATGAATGTATCTGTCTATCAGGCTATATGGATGATTGATTGGTTGTCTGACTACCTCTGTGGTTGTCTGTGTGTCTGTGTGTGTGAGCATGGTGATGTGTGGCTGCCTGTATGGATGAGTGAGTCAGTGGCTGTATGGAGTACTGTATGAGTGGCTGAGGAACATTATGGGTGAGGGAGTGTCTGTATGGCTGGGTCAGTGATTGAGTGCATTTGTCAGTTTGGTTGAGTAACTGGGTAAGTGAAAGGCAGTATAGGGTAGTGATGGGGTATATGAGTGACTGTATGCATGAGTGAGTGAATATGAGAGTGGCAATATGCATGATTGCATGCTTCTATCAATAACTGTATAGGTGAGTGAAGATGTGTTGCTCTTCGTATGAGTAAGTACGCTTGTGCATGTGTAACTGTTTTGATGAGTAAATGGCTGTGTGATTGACTGTATGGGTGAGTGTGTAGGTGGGTGAGTAGTTCTATGTCTGGCTCACTCAGTATGTGAGTGCCTGAATGGATTTATGAGTGGATATTTCTATGGCTGTATAACTGAGGTAGTAGGTGTATGAGTAGCAGTATGGGTGAGTGAGTGGCTATGTGTGTAGATCTATGAATCAGTAAGTGGGTGTGTAAGTACTGGTAGGGCTCTCTGAATGGGTTTGTGAATGGTTGTATGGGAGAGGAGTGGGTGTATAAAACATTCTATAGGGGTATGAGTGAGTGCATCGGGATATACTGAGGATAATGAATCCTGAGGTTCCCTGGGGGCCAACTAGCCCACCAGGTACCTTCAGTGAGAGCCACAGAGCTGCTTTGTCACAGAAGTCCCCGCCCCCTCCCATCACCACTGTGCAAACATGCCCCATGGCGCATTTTAAGTTGCAGGAATAAGTCCTCTTCAATCCTGAGGGTTCCTGGGGTCCAATTAGCTCACCAGGGACCTCCAGCAAGCGCCACAGAGCTGCGTTGCAGAGAGATGTAAAACGGTGCATGGCCTCAGACCACCTCTCTGCAACGCAGCCCTGTGGCGCTAACTGGAGGTACCTGTTGGGCTTGTTGGCCCCTGGGACCCTCAGGATTGATGGGTAATTAATTCCCCAACTTAAATCGCATCACAAGGTGCGTTTGCATAGTATTGCTGGGAGGGGGCAGGGCCTCCGGTGCGATGCTGACTTTTTTAATTTCGTTTTTTAGAAGAGGGCTGTATGGCCCCCCTTCCTGTCCTATTTTTTTTAGCCCTGAGGACACCATCCCCCAGGGCCTGAGCCCTAATTTCTTAATTATAATTTTTTTTTAAACAGAAGGGGACTGCGCTGCCTCCCTCCCGAGGCCATTTTCGGCCCCGGGGACCCCATCCCCCAGGAAATGGTCACTATATATTTTTTTATTTGTAATATTTTCAAAGGAGGGGGAGATGCATGGCCCCCGCCTGAGGCCTCTGTTAGCCCTGGTGACCCCATCCCCCGGGGCTCTGCCTCTTTTTATTTTATTTTATTTTACTGGGGAGGGGGGCCGTGTAGTCCCCTTCCCGGATCACTTCTGGCACCGGAGACCCCATCACCTGGGGCCAGCCCTCTCCATTGGGGACCGTGGGGGTAGCCGCAATGCCCCCACAGTCCCTGCTGGCTCCCTGCCTCCTGCGAGAGTCAGCATTGCTTTTCCACATGGGAAGCTGCTGACATGCAGCTCCCCGTGTGGAAAAGCAATATGCTATGGATTTTGGAAGCGAGAGAAGGAAACTTTCTCCCGCTTCCAAAATCCAAAGCAGAGTTTTCTATGACAGACCAGGACCTGTGCTCCCACCCTGTCATAGTAAACAGCAGTGTACCTGGATTGGACACCCTGGGACACTGCAGGAGCTGGCCCTGTGGGGTGGCAGTCCCCAGGGCCATCAGGGGCTCCAGGAGGGGGGCCATGCAGCCCCCCTCCCTTCACTTAGAAAGCCCCTGGGAGGTGGTGGTCCCCGGTGCTCGGGATCCGTAACGGACCCCCGCTTTTTCATTTGTGTGCCCTGGGTAGCTGGCGGTCCTTTGAGCGTGTGGGGAATAGAGCCCCCCACATAGGTTTATTTTTTTTAAATAAAAAAAGCCCTGGGAGGGTGGCGGTACCCAGGGCTGCGAGGGGCCATGTGCCCCTGCAAATATTATTTTAAAAGCCCCGGGGTATGGTGATCCCAGGGTCTGTGAGGCTGCAGGGGGCTTTGTGCCCCTGCGAATAAGTTACAAAAGCCCTGGGGGGTGGCTGTCCCTCTTGCTTGGGGGGGGGCTTAGAGGCTCCCCACACATCAAAAACCAAGCCCCAGGGTGTGGCGGCTCCAGGGCTGCGGGAGGGCCGCATGCTCTCCCACATATCATTAAGAGAGCCCCGGGAAGGTGGCAGTCCCCAAGGCTGTGTGGGTTCCCGTGGGCCCCAGCAATAAAAAAAACTATATATTTGGCAATACCCCCGGGACCTGGTCCACCCGGGCCACATTTAAAAGAAGCGCAGGCAATTGTTAAAAATATTTCATCCAGATTCACGCACCCAGCACAAATTCAGCCGATTTGAAAAATAAAAATATGCTTTTTTGGACCCTGGGGGTCCTTGCGGGACCCAGTGAGCAGGCCTAGGGGGTCAGGGTGATTCTACCCTGCCCCCTTGTCTAGTTTTTTGCATTTGTTTCACTGTTTTCTTGTGACACAGTTCTACTGAGTCACAAGATGGCTGCCAACATTTCCTGTTTGGAGTGTTGACAGCCAATTACAATAACGCTCATGTTCCGGAGGGTAAGTGGATACACAGCGCCTCTAGATATCAATATTTGTATTTTTTTTATTTCTCAGCAACTACTGAATGGATTTACACCATTTTTAATAAAGTTGCTGTCCGAACCAAGCACTACCTTCATGGCAAATTTGTTTTAATTCAGTTTAGCAGTTCGGGCTGTAGCCTTGTCTAAAGTTTCCAATGGGAAATTGATTTTTTGAACTTATTATTTGAATTTCTCAGCAACTACTGAACAGATTTACACCATTTAACAAAAAAAGGTTGCTTTCTGAACCAAGCGCTACCTTTTTGCAACATTTGGTATATTTCCATTCAGCAGTTCGGGCTGTCATCTTGGCTAAAGTTTCCTATGGAAATTAACATAGAGAAAACACTTTTTGGGACCCCTTTTTTTCTCAGCCCCCACTTGATGAATCACCCCCAAACTTTCAGTAGAGGAGCTAACATGGATAGACTTTTTATTAGGAGAATTTCGCGAAGATTCATAAAACGACGCCAAAGTTATTAGCAAATCAGTAAATGCTTTTCCTATGGAAACTAGGTAGGTAGGTCCCCTCAAAGTCCCCAACTTGAGGGTCGGCCCTGGGGATGGGGTCCTCTAGTCAGAAGTGGCCATGAGGGGGGCCATTAACCCCCTTCCCCTTAATTTATTTATTTTTTAAAAGGAAGGCCGGCCCCAGGGGATAGGATCCCCAGGGTCATAATTGGCCGTAAAAGGTGGGGCACGCAGCAGACCCCCTAAAAAAATCCAGGATGGCAGGCCCTGGGGGATGGGCTTTCCGGGGCCAGAAGTGGCCAGGGGAAGGGAGGCCATGAAGCCCCCTTCCGTATTCTGTGCTTTTTTTAAAAAAAAAAAGAGGCATTGCCCTGGGGGATGGGTTCCCGGGCCAATATTGGCTTAAGGAGGGGAGTCATGCTGCCTCCATCCAACATAAAAAAAACTAAAAAATTCTGGCAAGGCCCCGGGGCATTGGGTCCCCAGGGCCAATAATGGCCCATGGAAGAGATGCTCAGGCCCATGGGATGGGGTCCCCCGGGCCTAAAAAATACTAAAAGAAAGGCGGCCACACAGCCCCTTTCTAAAAATACTTTTAAAAATTAAAAGCTGGCATCTCGCCGGACGCCCCTCCCCCTCGCTGTACCACTCTGCAAACGCACCACCTGTCACTTTCTAAGTTGAGGGATTAAGTCCCCTTCATACCTGAGGGTCCCTGTGACCAACTAGCCCACCAGGTACATCCAGTCAGCCCCACAGAGTGAGATTGCTGAGAAGTGGTCTGTGGCCATGCCCCTTTTTACACCACTCTGCAAACACACCTCTTGGCACACTGCTGGTGGGGCGATTAGGTCCTCTTGTGTCCTGAGGACCTCAGAACACAAGTGGACTTCTTCCCCGGAGCAGCAGTGTACCAGGAGGCACCTTTGCAGAGTGGTATAAAAAGGAGGCATGGCCTCTCAGCAAACCAGCTGTATGTACCCTACTGGAGGTAACAGGAGGGCTAGTTAGCCACCAAGGACCCTCAGGAGGAAAGGAGACTTCATCCCCCAACCAAAAGCATGCCAGGAGGTGCGTTTGCAGAGTGTGGACAAAGGGGGTGGTGGCCTGTATCCACCTTTCAGTAATCCCAGTATCTGGGGCATTCTGAAGGTATCACGCAGGCTAGTTGGCCCATAACAACCCCAGTAGCGAAGGTGACTGTAATCCCGATCCAAGAGTGCACTAGGGAGTGCGTTTGCAGAGTGGTGGGGAAAGGTGGCATGGCCTGCTATGACAACTTAGCAATCCCACTGTGTGGGACTAACTGGTAATAACAGGAGGAGTAGTTGGCCCCCCAAGATTGTCCTTGGGAGCCAACTACCTTTCCTAATACCTCCACTAAGTCCCACACAGTGGGATTGCTAAGAGTTCTTCAAAGGCAATGCCCCTCTTTCTCTACCACTCTGCAAACACACCTCCTGGCACAGTACTGGTTGGGGGTGAAGTTCACCTTACTTCTGAGGGACTTTGGGGGCCAAGAAGCTCTCCTGGTACTTCCTGTAAGTCCTACACAGCGGAATTCTTGAGCACTAGTTGAAGGCCCCGCCCCCTTTCTGCACCATTTTGCAAATGCAACTACCAATTAAAGAGGCATTTGTAAGGTAATATGTCTCACCTTTTCAAGAGTTAGAGCAATTGGCGTTGTAAATGTAAAAGATATTTGGTATAGACTGAATATGCGTTGTGTGTAGTGGAATTATGTGGTATGTTGTGCAGTGAAATTATGTAAAAAGAAAGTATGTGGTATTTAGTGTAAAGGAATTATGTGGAGTGGGATTATGTGTTTTGGAGAGTAGTTATGTGGTATTGTAATCTGTGTTGTGGAGTGGTAACCTAAGGTTTAGTCTTCTTAATTTCCATAGAAGCTAAACTATAAACTCAATGAGAGACAAAAAAAGAAGGAACAACTGAGGAGCACTTCTGAACCTAGTCAGAGGTATAAGCTGGGCCACTGGAATTATGTGACTTTTCAGCTGCACAAATTTTCATTTAAATAAACATTTTCAGCATTTGCCAAATATTCCATCGTCTGCAGCCTAATCTACAGAGTTGAAAAACAAAAGCCTTGTTTCTAGCTCAAACGGCTCAAATGTTCAGAAAAATACAGCGTCATGTGTTACAGTGTGGTGGAAGGCCATTTGCGAAGCAGTAATGGTCAAGTATTACTTATTGCAAAATGTGGGTGTTAAACTGGTTCTAAGGGTGCACAAAGTTTCTTCTTTCTGCTCCTCTCTTGCCTCTTTCTGAATTTATTTTGCTTCTTTCTGCTCCTCTCTTGCCTCTTTCTGCAACTCTCCTGTCTCTTTGTGCATTTCTCTTGCCCGTTTCTGCAGTTGCCTTGCCTCTTTCTGTACCTCACTTGCCATTTTCTGCACCTCACTTGCTTCTTTCTTCACCTTACTCTCTTCCTTCTGCACCTTTCTTGTCTCTTTCTGCACTTTTCTTGCCTCTTTCTGCAGTTCTCAAGCCTCTTTCAGTATCCCTTTTGCCTCCCTCTGCACCTCAAGTGCCTCTTTCTGCACTTATCTTGCCTCTTTCTATACTTATCTTGCCTCTTTCTATACCTATCTTGCCTCTTTCTGCACCTCACTTGCCACTTTCTGCTCTTCTCTTGCCTCTTTCTGAACCCCACTCTCTTATTTTTGCACCTCTCTTGTCTATTTCTGCTTCTCACTTGCTTGTTTCTGCATCTCTCCTGCCTCTTTCTGCACCTCTATTGACTCCTTCTGGAAACATGTGGCTTTTTTCTGCACTTCTCCTGCCTTTTTCTGCACCCTTCTTGTCTCTTTCAGCACCACTGTTGTTCCTATCTGCACTGCTCTTCTTTCTTTCTTTACCTCTTTTGCAAATTTCTGTGTCCCTCTTGCCTCTTTCTGTACCACTGTTTCTTCTTTCTGTACCTTTCCTGCCTGTGTCTGCAACTAGTTTGCTTCTTTCTGCACTTCCCTTGCCTCTTTCTGCACCCCTCTTGCCTCTTTCAGCACCTCTGTTGCTTCTTTCTGGACTTCTCTTGCTTCTTGCCTCTTTATGAACACTCTTGCTTCTTTATGTACCTCTTCATCCTCTTTCTGCATCTCTCTTACCTTTTTCTGTAGTTCTCTTGCCTCTTTTCTACACCTCTCCTGCTTCTTTCTGCATCCTCGTTGTCTCTTTCTGCACCCCTGTTATCTGTTTCTGCACTTGTTTTCCATCTTTCTGCACCTCTCTCACTTCTTTCTGCACTTCTCTTGCTTCTTTACACACCTCTGTTGCTTCTTTCTGCAATTCTCTTGCCTCTTTCTGCAATTCTCTTGCTTGTTTCTGCACCTCTCTTGCGTCTTTAGCACCTCTATTGGTTCTTTCTACACTGCTCTTTCTTCTCTCTGTGCCCTTCTTCCTCTTTCTGCACATGTCCTACCTCTGTAGGCATAGTTAGAAATTAGCATCTAAAAAAACCTTTGAAATTCCCTGAAAAAAAACATAGGATTCAGGGACGTTATAGTTAGGAATTAGCATTTAAAAAAACCTTAGAGATTCACAGAAAAAAACACGGATTTCAGGGACATTATAGTTAGTTGGAAATTTCACTCATAAAAAACCTGAGAAATTGGCAGTTATAGTTAGTTGAGCTAACTGTTATTTGTGCACCCGCAATGCACTGCTCATGACGTCACATATTACATCCTTCATTACATGGTCAGTGACATCACTGATCACATCACTGATGACATCTCAAATGACATCACTGATGACATCCCTGATGATATCATCCACATGATAATCTGATGCACCTCCTCACAGCCTTATATAACCTTTGACCCACCCACTGTAAAATACAGACTACCATTTTCTCATTCATTGACACACCAAAACCAGCTACTATATACCCACTCACTGATTCCTAGGTCTACAAACACATCCATTCACTCACCCATACATTCACTCATACATACAATCACTCATTAATACAACACTATCATATGGCCTCATACATCTATACAGATACTCACACACCACCACTCATCCATGCAGTTACTCACACACATAGTCAGTCATGCTAAGAATCCATCATACTCCCATTTACTCGCCAATACAAATATACACACACCACCTCACTTATTCATACAGATACTAATGCATACTTACTCTCTTATATAATCAGTGACACAAGTACACACTCATATATACAGCAGTCTCACAATCACTGACTATCATGTAGAGTCATTTATATAATTCAACTCTCACATACACTTCCTTTTACATATGTAGTTACTTGGACTTTTACCACTGAGACATCAATTCACTCACCAACCCCCACATACACACACTCACGCACCCATACTGCTGTTTCCACGTGCACTCTTTAACCAATACACCCAGTGAATCAACCACTCACACATCTATGCACAGAGTCACACACCTCCCCCAACCACACGCACACACTCAATTTCCCCAAAAAACACTCAGACAACAATCTATAACCTATATAGACACTCATGTAGCTACTCACCAACCTATACAGCAGCTTGCATATCAACAGTCAGACTGATACTGACATTCACACAGTTTAGTCACTAACCCATGCATTCCGTTAAGACACATTTCATCTCTCACTTATACAGTCAGTCATACACCTACTACATCCTCCATCCAGACACTTATACACCCACTCATTCTTCAATACACCTTGGAATATATATAAAACATACTTAGACTTTATAGAAACACACAGTCACTGGATGATGTCATCAGTGCTGTAATGTGAAATGTCATCAGTGATGTCACTGACCATGCCATGAATGATGTAATATCTGATGTCATCAGCAGTTCATTGTGGGTTCGCAAGTTATAGTTAGCTGAACTAACTATAACGGCCACATTTCTATGGTTTTGTAAGAGTGAGTTCTCCAGCTAACTATAACATCCCTGAAACCTATGGTTTTTTCAGTGAATTCAGTGAATATATATATATATATATATATATATATATATATATATATTACCTACTGGTGGTCGCCAGTAGGTATATATAATTAGGATTTTTTCTCTATGGGACTTTTGAAAATTCTATGTCTAATAACTTTGGCGTTTGTGGACGGAATCGGCTGAAATTTTCAGGAAAATGGCACATTTTGTTTCTGAGCAGCCCCTGAAAATTTGGGGGGGTGTCGTCAAGGGGGGCCGACAAAAAAGGGGGGTCCCAAAACGCGTTTTTCCCATTCATTTTTCCATAGGGTGTTTGGCCTCACTTTTAGCTCGAACGGCTGAATGGATTTGCACAAAACTTGGCAAAATTGTAGGGACTGTTAGCCCGATGTGCCTTTGCTAGGTCTCAATATATGTGCTCCAGTGGATTTTGAGAAATTAACGTTTTAAAAAACAGATATATCTGTGACAGCGTCCCGGGTAGCGCTCTGGTTCGCGAACTTTTCGCGTAACGGAACTTTGCGGAGCGAAGCTGATTGGCTCTCCGGTGTCTGTCAACATTCTAAACAGTCCGGAACGGCCGCCATCTTGTCTCTCGGTAGGATAGAGAGACAAGAGGAGGAGAAAAACGAATGGGGAATTTAATGAAAGGGGGCAAGGTAGACCCTTCTTGACCCCCTAGGAATGATGTTGGGGTTATTAAAGGGTCCCGTGGGGCAATTAAAAAAAAATTTATTTTTCGTGGTAGAAGAGCTTTCCGGTTCGCGAACCGGGCAGCGAACCGGGTCGCGAAACGGGAATTCGCCATTTTGTGTTTCGTTTTAATTAAATTACAAGATGGAGGAAAAACAATGTGAGAAATAGGTATAAGGGGGTACGGGAGATGTATCCTGACCCCCTATGTTTTCTGAGGGTGGCTGAGGATGCTCATATATGTTGATACATGTCTTCCAGCGGCTGCGCGTGAGCGTTTTTTTTTTTTTTCCTGCGTGACGTCTGTTAACTTTGGATTCGAAGGAAATCAGGAAGTGTTGACCGCCATTTTGTCACTGCGAGTAAATATATTGTTAAAAATAATTGTTATAAATGAATCCGTATTGATAAACATTGTCTGCGCCATCTTGCCTTTTTTCCAATGCCACACTTTTGTCGTGCACGGCAGCCATTTTAGATGCCTTGACCAGACCCACTCTCTGCACGCCGCCGATCCTCAGCATGGCTCCCCACCCTCGCAAGCATCTCCCCCACGCACTGGTCACCCCCTCTCTCTATCTCATGCATGGGCCATAAACCTCCCCCCATCTGCGCTGCTCTTCCCTGAGAATCACACCCTGTGCCCGCCTGACACCTCCCTTTCACCCTATTCACTACCGCACCCTCTGAAACTCCTCTTCCTCTGTGTCTGATTGTCCAGGCCGGTCCCAGGCTATCACCTAGCCCTGCCGATGTAGTTTATGGCCCCAACTGTAAAGAATCACCCCTCTTCAAAGGAGTTACAGTAGATCAAGGCCCCCACCCCATGAGATCCGTCAGACCACTTTGCGTTCCTACTATCTGATAACGATCCTGTATTGTGATTGGGGAGGGGATTCTCACAGTGAGGGTGTGTGGGACCGAGCCTGAAGCGGAAGATTCCAGGGATGCCTTTTTGTACATCAAAGTCTTCACAATTATGTGTCACATTAAAAATATATAGCATTCCAACAAAGTAGTAGGATTATAACACTTTAATAACTTATAAATATATACAACGCTCCAACAAAGTAAACACGTAAAAAAAAAAAAATTAAACAAAGCAACAATGGGCTGCTTTGGTCTGTCTTTTAGTCGGCAAAATCCGTCTGCCTGTGAGGTGGCGTCAGTAGCGGTCCGTTGTGCGAATAGGCCGAAGGCAGCACAACTCGCAGAGATCCGGACGGCACCCAGGTGATGTCCAGCAAGTTGCCGCACTGGTGTGGCCATCCTACAATGCTGCACCGAAAGACGGCGTGGGGTGCCTGGGGGGAAAGGAGGCGGCGCGAACTGGCCTCTCCCGCCTCCCCAGGTGGAGGCACCTCATCTGCAGTGCGGCGCCCCTTACCGTTTCATTTGCCGTCCAGCAGAGTTGCGCCCGCACTTGCTGCTACAGTAGGCCGAAGGCAGCACAACGCGCCGAGATCCGGATGGCACCGAGGTGGTGTCCAGCAAGTTTCACTGGCGTGGTCATCCTACAATGCTGCGCCGAAAGATGGCGTGGGGTCCCCGGGGGGGGGTGGGAGGCGGCGCAAACGGGCCTCTCCCGCCTCCCCAGGTGGAGGCACCTCATCTGCAGTGGGGCGCCCCTTAGCGTTTCCCTCGTTGTCCAGCAGAGTTCCGCCCGCTCTTGCGGCACAGTGCCTCACCCCCCATCCAGCTGAGTTCCGCCCGCTCTTGCGGTACCGCGTCTCGCCCACCATCCAGCTGAATTTCGGCCACTCTTGCGGTGCAGCGATAGCCGGCTGCAACAGGACTCTCAAAATGGCGGCCGGCTCTTTGGATTTGGGCCTGGTCCACTAAAATGGCCCTGGGACACCTTGGAACTCGGACGCTTGCCTGCTAGGGCATGGGCCCCATTCACAAAAGCGTCCCCTCTTTTGACTGATTGTTCTTGTTGCCTATCTCTTCTGTTGTCATTTAACGGAACCTTTTTGGACTGCCGAAAGGGGTTCTGGTCCGACCGCTGGTTGGTGGAGACATTTTGACTATATCCTGGACCTGCCCGGCCTCGCCCAAAATGGCGCCGGTATAAATGGGACTCGTAACTCCTTGTTGTGTACTGGTTGCCCAACCTTGATATCACGAGATACGTATGCAGTTTTGAAGCACATGGCGGGCGGGGACGAGTACTGATTGAACATTTGGACATCCCTATTGATATTAAGTTCTGATGTGTTATTGATTACTGTACTATTGAAAGTTCGAATTAACGTCACCCATGGTACTTGCCCGCAAATGTATATCTAGATAATTTTATTGTAACTGGCCCTGTCGTACTTTAATTATAAAATGTACGTCCACCGATTCCGCAACTGTTAGACACCTTAGTTCTTGCAACCTAATGGCCCGCCCGTTACGTTCTTCTACAGTGTAAATGTCCCCTCATCATATACGATTCCAGTTTGCTCCGTGGCCGGCCCACGTGGTTATAGGCCCGTATTTGTATACTGACATTTTCACAATAAAGGTTTTTAAAACAAAACATGGTAGTAGTACCTAGATTGGTAAAGTTTTGAATAATAGCCACTGTTTTCGAATCAGTAAAAGGCAAGTGAAATAAATCAGCCCGATTACATGACGGTTAAAAGGTATAATACGCAGGAACGCAGTAAAGATAAATGGTCAAGGGCTGTTGTGTTTTCTACTCCTGCAACATAAAGTGATCGATAAGAATCCGATATTCATGCCTATCAGCGACTAAGACAGCAGGCCGAGCCTCTTTTGTTCAACGGCTCCCTCATGGGACGAAGAAACGCCCTTTTTCTCGAAATAGGAATATTTTACTTGCAGGACAGTTGTAAATTTCCCGGGAAAATACATTAGCCTGGAACATTGTTAGTGATAAACTGTAAATGCATCTGGGTCCTTTGCTTTACAAGTCAGAGTGAGAAAAAAAAAGGTGGGGCTTTCATCATTTGGGAAAAAAAATGTTCGAAAGCAATGAAAAGTGTTATTTTTAGGTCATATGACCAAGCCTTTCATCATTAGAATAACAAAAGTAAAATGAACCAATGAAAAGTTTTATTAACAAGTCACATGACCTGTTATGCTTACGTTACGCGCTGCGCGCCGCGCTCTGGATCGCTTCCGGGAAGCTGCGCCTCGCGCACCGGAGCACTTCCGGGTGCGCTAACGCGGCGCGTCATATGACACATTACACGACAACGCAGGTCCAGAATATAGTCAAAATGTCTCCACCAACCAGCGGTCGGAACACAACCCCTTTCAGTAGTCAAAAAAGTTCTGTTAAATGACAACAGAAGGGACAGGCAACAAGAACCATCAGTCAAAGAGGGGAGGGCAAGTTCTTCTCTACCGGGTCACGTTGGGGCTCCACCGGAAGTGATCGAATTGGTAGTCTACAGTGTTTCTGGATGTTTCAGACTGACGCTGGCGTCAGCATGAGAGCACCACCATCTCGTGGCTGCATCGTGGCCATTCCGCGAGCAATCATGGCAGTCGCTCCCCACCGGAAGTCTACGGGAATCGGGGGTCCCGGTGACTGTTGTTGAATCTTCAAGGCTGAGGGGACTCTTTTGGGAATGGGGCCCATGCCCTAGCAGTCAAGCGTCCGAGTTCCACGGTTGCCCAGAGCCATCTTTGCAGGCCAGGCCCAAGTCTGTGGAGCCGACCGCCATTTCGTGAGCTCCCTTGCAGCCGCCTGTCGCTGTACCGCAAGATTGGGTGCAATTCCGTTGGATGGCGGGTGAGACGTTGTAATAGCAAGAGCAGGCGCAATTCAGCTGGCCGAGCGAGGCACTGTGTCGCAAGAGCGGGCGCAAGTCAGCTGGTCGAGTGAAGCGCTGGGGTGTAGATGAGAAACCTCCACCTGGGGAGGTGGGGGAGGCTCGTTCGCGCCGCCTCTCCCTTCTAGTGCACCCCACGCCGTCTCCAGGCGCAAGTATACGTGATGGTCGGACCAGGGCACCGCAGGACGTGTCTTCAGGTCAAACGGATTGTGGGACAAGATGTGGAGCAGGGGCAATTATCTCGGGGGCCTCAGTCAAGCGGTTCAGGGAGGCACCGCATCACATTGTTTTCCAATGCAGTCAGGTCCACAAACAGCCCCCACTTACTTTGAGAATAGTGAAGCTGCAGCAGGTGCAAATAAGCTTCAGACAGTATTACAAGCGCTGCTCGGAACCCTCAACTATGGCACCCAACATCCAGGACTTTTGCCATTTGTGCAAGGCAGTGACATTGAAGCATCTCAGGGACCAAGCAACATACTATATCCTTACCACAACCTCTGCCTTCCTTCTTACCTAGTTATTGTTCTTTCACTCCCACTCCAGGCTTTTAGTCTGTGGATGGAAAACCATGAACCTACACTCACCTATGAAAATCTTACTATTGGTGGTTGATTTTGAGCCCCAAATACAAAGGCTTGTTTGGATCGATGTTGCAGCAGGCTGCCATGTAAATAGATATTTAATAAAACGTTTTACCCTGTTACTTGTTGATTTTGAGTCCCAAATACAAAGGCTTGTTTGGATCGATGTTGCAGCAGGCTGCCATGTAAATAGTTATTTAATAAAACGTTTTACCCTGTTACTTTGCTGGTGTGTTGTATATGTTTATATTATTTGCATAGGGTTTGTCGTTATTTTGGGTGGGGTGGGCGGCGGAGCCGAGCTGTCTTGCAGCCATCATGGTGTCGAGCTCAGTTCCTCTCACTAGTTTCGTATTTCTCATGAGGGGTTGTTCATAATGTTTCTATTTTAGCGAGGTCAAAAAGAGATCCCATTAGTGGCCCACTGATTTTGCTTGATTCCTTTTGTTTTTTTAACGATTTTTCACTATCTGCAAAGACTAAACAGAGTATTGCAACTCTGTGCTTGTTTGTAAATAGAGAATGAACCAAAGAGAACCAATTCCAAAACAATAAATGCTAGGATAATAATCAATCAAATGGAGAGGGAAGCAGGCACGACGGATTACAACGGGGGCAAAGGCCTGTGTTACCTACCCTTCACTATCTGCAAGGAGAGAATACTCCTAAAAGAAAAGAGGGGGGCAGCGTTCAAAGCACATCAGTGTGCATAAACACGAAAATGTTTTACCTACCACGTACATGACATTTTACAGCTTTTGATATTTGCTATTAAAAAACCATTGAAATTCACTGAAAAAACCATAGGTTATAGACCATATATAGTTAGGAATTAGCATTTACAAAACCTTGAAAATTCACAGAAAAAAACATGGGTTATAGACCATATATAGTTAGGAATTAGCATTTACAAAACCTTATTTTACTCACACAAAACCATTGAAATTTCATATATAGTTAGTTGCACTAACTATATATCGCGCACCCACAATCCACTGCTGATCATGTCACATATTACATCATTCATGACATGATCAGTGACATCACTGATGACATCACTGATGACATCACTGATGACATCTCAAATGACATCACTGATGACATCACTGATGACATCTCATTTGGCATTACTGATCACATCACTGATGACATCATTAATGTGATAATACGGTGAACTTCTTCAGACTCTAATATAATCTTAGATACACTCAGAGTAAATAGACACTCACAGACTGTTACTCATCCATGGAGTTACTCACACACCTAGTCAGTCATGCAAATAATCAATCACACTTCCATTTCCTCAACTATACAGTTATACACACCTTACTTATTTAAACATATACTAACACATATTTACTCTCTTATACAATCCCTGATACAAGTTCACAATGAACCATACAGCCACTCACAAATTCACTGGCTCTTATGCAGTTATTTATATATGTCAACTCTCACATGTACTGTGTTTTACATATGTACTTACTTTGACATGTAGCACTGAGATATCCATTCACTCACCAATACACTCATGCACACAGTCAACCGCCCATACAGCTGTTTCCACATGCACTTTTGAACCCATACATCTAGTGAATCAACTGCTCACACATCTATGCACAGAGTCATACACCTCCCAGCCACCCACACACACACTCAGTCTCCCATACAAATACTTAGGCAACCAATCAATAACCCATATACTTAATCATAAAGCTACTGATCAACACATGCAGCAGTTTACAGAACAACAGACATAATAATGCACAAATTAAGACAGTTTAGTCACTAACCCATGCACTCAGTGAGACACATTTAATCACTCACTCATACAGTCAGTCATGCACCTACTAAATCCTTCATCCAGACAGTTATACATCCACTCATTCTTCAATATGCAAGACATATTTTGACTTTACAGAAACACACAGTCACTGGATGTTGTCATCAGTGATGTCATTTGAGATGTCATCAGTGATGTCATCAGTGATGTCATCAGTGATGTCACTGATCATGTCATGAATGATGTAATATGTGACATGATCAGCAGTGGATTGCGGGTGCGCGATATATAGTTAGTGCAACTAACTATATATGAAATTTCAATGGTTTTGTGTGAGTAAAATAAGGTTTTGTAAATGCTAATTCCTAACTATATATAGGTCTATAACCCATGGTTTTTTCTGTGAATATATATATATATATATATATATATATATATATATATATATATATATATATATATATATATATATATATATATATATATATATATATATATATATATATATATATATATATATATATATATATATATATATATATATATATATATATATATATATATATATATATATATATATATATATATATATATATATATATATATTCACAGAAAAAACCATAGGTTATAGTGGATATATAGTTAGGAATTTGCATTTACAAAACCTTGAAAATTCAATGAAAAAACCATTGGTTTTAGGCCATATATAGTTAGGAATTAGCATTTACAAAACCTTATTTTACTCGCATAAAACCATTGAAATTCCATATATAGTTAGAAGCGCTAACTATATATCGCGCACCCGCAATCCACTGCTGATGATGTCACATATTACATCATTCATGACATGGTCAGTGACATCACTGATGACATCACTGATGACATCTCAAATGACATCACTGATGACATCACTGATCACAACATCCAGTGATTGTATGTGTCTGTAAAGTTTAAATATGTTTTACATATTGAAGAATGAGTGGATGTATAAGTGTCTGGATGAAGAATTTAGTAGGTGCATGACTGACTGTATGAAAGAGTGATTAAATGTGTCTCACTGAGTGCATGGGTTAGTGACTAAACTGTCTTAATTTGTGCATCAGTATGTTTGTTGTTGTGTAAGCTGCTGCATGTGTTGATCAGTAGCTATAAGAGTGGCCATATGGGTTATTGATTGGTTGCCCAAGTATTTGAATGGGAGGCTGAGTGTGTGTGTGGGTGGCTGGGAGGTGCGTGACTCTGTGCATAGATGTGTAAGCAGTTGATTCACTAGGAGTATGAGTTCAAGAGTGCATGTGGAAACAGCTATATGGGCGGTTGACTGTGCATGGGTGTGTTGGTGAGTGAATGGATTTCTCAGTGCTACATGTGCAAGTAAGTACGTATGTAAAACACAATACATGTGAGAGTTGAGATATATAAATAACTGAACATAAGAGCCAGTGAATGTGTGAGTGGCTGTATCGATCACTGTGAGCTTGTATCAGGGATTATATAAGAGAGTAAATATGTGTTATTATATGTTTGAATAAGTAAGATGTGTATAACTGTATAGTTGAGGAAATGGAGGTGTGATTGATTCTTTGCATGACTGACTAGGTGTGTGAGTAACTCCATGGATGAGTGACAGTCTGTGAGTGTCTGTTTATACTGAGTGTATGTAAGGTTATATTAGAGTCTGAAGAGGTTCATTGTATTATCACATGAGTGATGTGATCAGTGATGACAAATGAGAAGTCATCAGTGATGTCATTTGAGTTGTCATCAGTGATGTCATCAGTGATGTCATTTGAGATGTCATCAGTGATGTCATTTGAGTTGTCATCAGTGATGTCATCAGTGATGTCATTTGAGATGTCATCAGTGATGTCATCAGTGATGTCACTGACCATGTCATGAATGATGTAATATGTGACATCATCAGCAGTGGATTGCGGGTGCGCGATATATAGTTAGCGCTTCTAACTATATATGGAATTTCAATGGTTTTATGCGAGTAAAATAAGGTTTTGTAAATGCTAATTCCTAACTATATATGGCCTAAAACCAATGGTTTTTTCATTGAATTTTCAAGGTTTTGTAAATGCAAATTCCTAACTATATATCCACTATAACCTATGGTTTTTTCTGTGAATTTCATTGGTTTTTTAATAGCAAATATGAAAAGCTTTAAAATGTCAAGTACGTGATAGATAAAAACATTTTCGTATTTATGCACGCTGATGTGCTTTGAACGCTGCACCACCCCCCCCCCCTCCCCTCTTTTGTCTTAGTAGTACTCTCTCTTTGCAGATACTGAAGGGTAGTTAACGCAGGCCTTTACCCCCGTTGTAATCCGTCGTGCCTCCTTGTCTCTCCATTTGATTGATTGTTGTCCAAGCATTTACTGTTTTAGAATTGGTTCTCTTTGGATCATTCTCTATTTACAAACAAGCACAAAGTCGCAATACTCTGTTTAGTCTTTGCAGATAGTAAAAAATCGTGTAAAAAAATAAAAGTAATCGAGCAAAATCAGTAGGCCACTAATTGGATCTCTTTTTGACCTCGCTAAAATAGAAATATTAGGAACAACCCTTCATGAGAAATACGAAAATAGTGAGATGAACTGAGCTCCACACCATGAGGGCTGCAAGACAGCTCGGCTCCATAACCCATCCCGCACAAAATAACGACAAACCCTATGCAAATATTAAAAATATAGACAACACACCAGCAAAGAAACAGGGTAAAACATTTTATTAAAAAACTATTTACATAACGTTGGTTTATAAGATGATGTCAGTAGTGGACCGATGTGTGAATAGATCGAAAGCAGCACAAGGCTCCAAGATCTGGATGGCAAGCTCCTGGATGTTGGGTGCCATAGTTTAGAGTTCTGAATTTCAGCCTTTTTCAATGCCTGTGCTTTGTTGAATCAAAATGGCGGCTTGACACAAAGCTGACTCAAGCGTTGCTACTGATGCTATGCAGACCAAAACTGGTTTTCAGTTTGTACATTTTTCTAGATTTTTCAATCCAAGTTTGGTTGACTTTGTAGAACGATGGCTTCAGATTTTCAACATACGGTGTGGTGGCGCTGACTGGGAGGGGGCGCTTCGCTCCTGCCCCCTCCCCAAGTAAGATTTTCATACGTGAAAGTACGTTAATGGTTTTGGTCCCTGAGATGCTTCGATGTCACTGCCATTCTCAAATAGCATAAGTTCTGGATGTTGGGTGCCATAGTTAAGAGTTCTGAGCAGTGCTTGTAACACTGTCTGAAGCTTATTTCCACCTACTGCAGCTTCACTATTCTCAAAGTAAGTGAGTGTCGTTTGTGGACCTGACTGCATTAGAAAACAATGTGATATGTTAGCTTCCTAAACAGCTTGACAGAGGCCCCTGAGGGGCGGTGTGATGGCCATGGACTCGGAGAAGACGCTTGGCTCCGACACCCTCCCCAAGTCTTATAGCACTGGTGTAGCCTGAGATCGCCCCTGACATAGGCGGCCGGCTCCCGGGGTCCGGCGGAACTTTTTGCCTTTTGATGACTCTTCAATTCTGGACCTTGTCCCACAATCCGTTTGACTTGAAGACAAGCTGTAGTGGGGCGCCCCTTTACCGTTTTAGTTGCCATTCCGCCCGCTTTTGCTACACTGTGCCTCTTCCGCCATTCAGCTGTTTACCGCCCGCTCTTGCGACTACAGCGTCTCGCTCATCATGTAGTTGAGTTGCGCCCACTCTTGCGGTGCAGTGATAGGCGGCTGCCACAGGACTCTCAAAATGGCGGCCGGCTCTTCGGTTTTGGGCCTGGTCCACTAAAATGGCCCTGGGACACCTTGGAACTCGGACGCTTCCCTGATAGGGCTTGGGTCCCATTCTCGAAAAGCGTCCCCTCAGCCGTGAAGATTCTACAAAAGTCTTGGGGGCCTCCGACTCCCGCAGGCTTCTGGTGGGGAGCGGCTGCCATGATTGCTCGTGGAATGGCCACGACGGAGCTACGAGATGGTAGTGGTCTCATGCTGACGCCAGCTTTAGTCTGAAACATCCAGAAACACTATAGACTACCAATTCGATCAGTTCCGGTAGCGCCCCAACATGACCCGGAAGAGAAGAACTTGCCCTCCCCTCTTTGACTGATGGTTCTTGTTGCCTGTCCCCTCTGTTGTCATTTAACAGAACTTTTTGGACTGCTGAAAGGGGTTGTGTTCTGAACGCTGGTTGGTGGAGACATTTAGACTATATTCTTGACCTACGTTGTCGCGTAATGCGTTGTATGACACGCCGCGTTAGCGCACCCGGAAGTGATCCGAGGCGCGGCGCGCAGCGCGTAACGTAAGCATAATAGGTCATGTGACTTGTTAATAAAACTTTTCATTGGTTCATTTTACTTTTGTTAATTTAATGATGAAAAGCTTGGTCATATGACCTAAAAATTACGCTTTTTATTATTTTCGAACAATATTTTTTTTTCAAACATATGTTATAATATTCCAGGCTAATGTACTTTCCCGGAAAATTTACAACTGTCTTGCAAGTAAAATATATTCCTTTTTCGAGAAAAAGGGCGTTTCTTCCTTCCATGACGGAGCCGTTGAGTAAAAGAGATTCGGCCTGCTGTCTTAGTCGCCGATACGCCTGATTATCAGATTCTTATCGATCACTTTATGTTGCAGACATGAAAAACACAACTGCCCTTGACCATTTATCTTTACTGCGTTCCTACATATTATACCTTTTATCCGTCATGTAATTGGACTGCTTTATTTCACTTGCCTTTTACTGATTCGAAAACAGTGACTAAAAGTAAAAACTTTACCAATGTAAATACTACTACCGTGTTTTGTTTTAAAAACCTTTATTGTGAAAATGTCAGTATACAAATACGGGCCTATAACCACGTGGGCCGGCCACGGAGCAAACTGAAATCGTATATGATGAGGAGACATTTACACTGTAGAGGAACGTAACGAGCGGGCCATTAGGTTGCAAGAACTAAGGTGTCTAACAGTTGCGGAATCGGTGGACATACATTTTGTAGTTAAAATAGAACAGGGCCACTTACAATAACATTTTCTAGATATACATTTGCGGGCAAGGAGTTACGAGTCCCATTTATACCGGCGCCATTTTGGGCGAGGCCGGGCAGGTCCAAGATATAGTCAAAATGTCTCCACCAACCATCGGCCAGACCAGAACCCCTTTCGGCCCTTTATGCTACAAGATGGTGTCTTCCATTCAGAAAATATTGTTGGCAGCATTTTGAAAGGAAACAGAAACAGCCGTTCTCCTAGTGAGTTTCACATTGTTACATTTAGGAAGAATGTTGAAGAGTAGTATGTGGAAAATCTGAAGCCATTTTTCTACAAACTCTCAATCAGACTTGGATGGAAAAAAAAAACCTGAAGAATGTACAAACTGAAAACCAATTTTTGTCTGTATAGCATCAACAGTAACGCTTGAGTCAGCTTTGTGTCAAGCCGCCATTTTCATTCAATCAATAGCGTCCCCCTGCACACATTCAGGGACCTGGTCGTGTCTTCAGATGAAACGCATTGTAGGAAAAGAAGCAGAAAGGAAAAGGCAAAGAGTTCCGCCGGACCTAGTGAAGCTGCAGCAGGTGCAAATAAGCTTCAGACAGTCTTACAAGCACTGCTCAGAACTCTCAACTGAGGCACTCAACATCCAGGACTTGCCATTCGGATCTTGGCGCCTTGTGCTGGTTCCGACCTTTTCACACATCGGTCCACTACTGACATCACCTCATAAGCCAACGGGGCACCCCACGCCGACTTTCGGCGCAGCATTGTAGGATGGCCACACCAGTGCGGCAACTTGCTGGACACAACATCGGGGCCATCCAGATCTCGGCGCGTTCGACTCACTGTACCGCAACAGTGACCGCAACTCAGCTGGACACGCCGTCTTTCGGCGCAGAATTGTAGGATGGCCACACCAGTGCGGCAATTTGCTGGACACCACCTCGGTGCCATCCGGATCTCGGCGCGTTCGAGTCACTGTACCGCAACAGTGACCGCAATTCAGCTGGACACGCCGTCTTTCGGCGCAGCATTGTAGGATGGCCACACCAGTGCGGCAATTTGCTGGACACCACCTCGGTGCCATCCGGATCTCGGCGCGTTCGAGTCACTGTACCGCAACAGTGACCGCAACTCAGCTGGACACGCCATCTTTCGGCGCAGCATTGTAGGATGGCCACACCAGTGCGGCAATTTGCTGGACACCACCTCAGTGCCATCCGGATCTCGGCGCGTTCGAGTCACTGTACCGCAAGAGTGACCGGAACTCAGCTGAACACGCCGTCTTTCGGCGCAGCATTGTAGGATGGCCACACCAGTGCGGCAATTTGCTGGACACCACCTCGGTACCATCCGGATCTCGGCCCGTTGTGCTGCCTTCGGCCTATTCGCACATCGGTCCGCTACTGACGCCGCCTCACGTGCCAACGGATTTTCTACGCTTTTTGTAGCCCTATGCCGCATAACAGGTCATGTGACTTGTTTATAAAACTTTTCATTGGTTCATTTTACTTTTGGTTTCCTAAAGATGGAAGGCTTGGTCATATGACCTAAAAATAACACTTTTCATTGGTTTAGAATTTTTTTTTTCCCAAACGATGAAAGCCCCACCTTGTTTCTGGATCATTCAGACTGAAGCTGGCGTCAGCATGAGAGCACCACCATCTCGTGGCTCCGTCGTGGTCATTCCGCGAGCAATCATGGCAGCCGCTCCCCACCGGAAGCCTGCGGGAGTCGGGGGCCCCCAAGACTTTTGTACAATCTTCACGGCTGAGGGGACGCTTTTCGAGAATGGAGCCCAAGCGCTAGCAGGCAAGCGTCCGAGTTCCAAAGTGTCCCAGGGCCATTTCAGTGGACCAGGCCCAAAACCGAGGAGCCGTCCGCCATTTTAAGAGCCATGTGGCAGCCGCCTATCGCTGCACTGCAAGAGTGGGAGCAACTCAACAACATGGTGAGTGAGACGCTGTAGCCGCAAGAGCGGGCGCAACTCAGCTAGATGGCCGCCACCTGGGGAGGCCCGTTCACGCCGCCTCCCCCACGCCCCCCCCCCGGGCCGCCGCACGCCAATTTTCGGAGCAGCATTGTAGGATACCAAAACCAGTGCGGCAGTTTACTGGACATCACCTGGGTGCCTGTCGTACATGTTGTGTCAGCCATGTGACACTGGACACAGACCGCTACTGACGAGGCCTCCCCCCGCACCACCCGGGACGCCCCACGCTGTTTTTCTGTGCTGCATTGTAGGATCCCTAAACCAGTGCGGCACCCAGGCGACATCACCTGGGTGCCGTCCAGAACTCTGCACGTTGTGCTGCCTTGGGACTATTCGCACAAAAGACAGCTTCTAACCATTGTTGCTTTTTGTGTTGAGAAATGTTTAAATGTTTTTAGTTTTTGTTCCGTTCGTTAAAGTTAATAGTTAATAAAGTTTTATAACCTTACTTTGTTGGAGTGTTATCTATTTTTTTTAAAACGGGTGAATGGGGCCTTGAATCGGGTTATTGTCATGTGTGGGCTTTGGAAGTGTGCTGCTGCAGGATCGGACATTTCAAACTCAAATGCACGTTCTTTTTCTTACCTTTCCGAAGCATGGAGCGCAATAGCAAGCAGAGAAAGGGTGATGCACGTGTTGAACACTACCTGACCTGGCAAGTTGCTGGCAGTGCCCCCCCCGCCCGCTCCTGAAAGAGGGCACACACACACACCGCCGCTCCGAGTACTTCACAAATCTTTAAAAGACCATGCGCTTGTTCATGAGGCTTAAATGGTTTATCACCTCTTCTAGAACCCCTGCATCGACCCTCTGACGTTTCCTGGAAAAATTACCATGTAACACAATACCAAGCCCTGTCAGCTGAAACCCCCAAGGAATCGTGGGGCATATTATCAAGGGGGTTTATCTCCGCTTTTTTGGCTTGAAAGCGGAGATAAAATTATCTCCCTATTACCAAGCTGTCACTAACACCAGTTAGTGACAGCTAAAAGGAGATAGCGGCCATCTTGGGCCCCGCTTTGCATGTCAGTGATACTTATCACTAATGACATGCAAAGTGGCGTGCCAAGATGTTAGCGACTGGAAACAGTCCCTAACATCGCTACCTTCTATTACCAACTTTTGGAGATATTCGCGCTAAGCGCGAATATCTCCAAAATCTAACACCTGCCCTGAGCAGTTCTTAGCCATGTTATCCAATGGGAGGTGGATAACATGGCTAAGAGCATTTGCTCGATAATACATGAATATCGCTGACTTTTCTGCGATAATAGCAAGGTTTATCTGCGATAAAAATCGCCGATGTGCGGCGATAATTTTTGTCTCTAAACAAGTTAGAGACAAAAATTATCGCTAGTTGTTCGTAATATGCCCCCGGGTTTTTGCTTGCAGAAATCGGGAGGCGGGAGACTAGCACTGAAATCAGTAGTCACACGCCTGAATCGGGAGGATTGGCATGTCTGAATTCTCTACAGCTGGGGCCATAAACTACATCCGCAGGGTTAGATGATAGCCTGGGACCAACCTGGCATCTAAAATGGCTGCCGTGCACGACAAAATTGTGGCATTGGAAAAAAGGCAAGATGGCGCAGCCGCTGGAAGAGATGTATCAACATATATCAGCCTCCTCAGCCACCCTCAGGAAACATAGGGGATTAGGATACGTCTCCCGCACCCCCTTATACCTAGTACTTTAATTAACGAAGCACAAAATGGCGAATTCCCGTTTCGCTACCAGTTTGCGGCCCAGTTCGCGGCCCGTGAAGCGCTTCTACCGTGAAAAATCATTTTTTTTTTATTTTCCCCACGGGACCCTTTAATAACCCCAACAACATTCCTAGGGGGTCAAGAGGGGGATACCTTGCCCCCTTTCATTAAATTCCCCCTTAGTTTTTCACCTTTTCTTCTCTCTCGATCCTACCGAGAGACAAGATGGCGGCCGCTCCGGACTGTCACGCAGCAAAAAAAAAAAAAAGCTCACGCACAGCCGCTGGAAGAGATGTATCAACATATATCAGCCTCCTCAGCCACCCTCAGGAAACATAGGGGATTAGGATACGTCTCCCGCACCCACTTATACCTAGTAATTTAATTAACGAAGCACAAAATGGCGAATTCCCGTTTCGCTACCAGTTTGCGGCCCAGTTCGCGGCCCGTGAAGCGCTTCTACCGTGAAAAATCATTTTTTTTTTCTTTTCCCCACGGGACCCTTTAATAACCCCAACAACATTCCTAGGGGGTCAAGAGGGGGATACCTTGCCCCCTTTCATTAAATTCCCCTTTCGTTTTTCACCTCTTCTTCTCTCTCGATCCTACCGAGAGACAAGATGGCGGCCGCTCCGGACTGTTTATAATGTTGACAGACACCGGAGAGCCAATCAGCTTTCTGCACGCAAAGTTCCGATAAGCGAAAAGTAAGCGGACCGGATCGCTGCCCGGACCGCTGTTACAGATATATATCTTGATTTAAACGTTAATTTCTCAAAATCCACTGAAGCACATATATTGAGACCTAGCAAAGGCACATCGGGCTAACAGTCCCTACAATTTTGCCAAGTTTCGTGCAAATCCATTCAGCCGTTCGAGCTAAAAGTGAGTCCAACCGCCCTATGGAAAACTCAATGCAAAAAACGCGTTTTGGGACCCCCCTTTTTTCTCAGCCCCCCCTTGACGAAACCCCACCAAATTTTCAGGGGCTGCTCAGAAACAAAATGTGCCATTTTCCTGAAATTTTCAGCCGATTCCGTCCACAAACGCCAAAGTTATTAGACATAGAATTTTCAGAAATCCCATAGGGAAAAAATCCTAACTATATATACCTACTTGCGACCGCCAGTAGGTAATATATATATATATATATATATATATATATATATATATATATATATATGACGGAAAAATCCTTTCGAAGAAAAGATCAGAGGCCACAAGGGGGGATCCGAGCAAAACACAACTTTATTCCATCAGACCCCAGCGGCGGCGGATGCATTTCGGCGTAGTCGCCTTCCTCAGCGCCCTTTCGCTGTAAAGAACACACCCCGTACTAACTCCTCCTGTGTAAAATACTTAATTGCACCTGGGTCTCCTCCCCCATGCCGTCTGCACACCAATAGAAGTTCGTGAAGAAATGAAGCGAACTGCAAATCCCAACAGGCACTATGTTGGCAACGTCAGGTAGGTGGTGTGGGGGAGTGAGTAACATCATTGGATGGGCGCAAGTTCAGGTGAGTCTGGTGGGTCAAGAGTCAGATGAAACAGGCGTGTCTGCCCTGGGTCCCCTTGCATACTGCAGTAGCCTGTTGCTCCAAATCGCACACCGAGTGGGGGCAGTCGAATGCGCGACTTGAATTGCCCCACAGAGATAGAATACCTCAGTCCATTCAGGGCTAATTGAAGTTCCAGGCGGACTCACGGGATTACCGATACCTCGGTCATGAAAGTTGCTGCACGCAGCGGGTCGCCAGTTGAATCCCGGGTCTCTTGTCACTGCAGGGCCTCCGTGCTGTGTATCTGGCAAACACAGAAACAATGACGGAAAAATCCTTTCGAAGAAAAGATCAGAGGCCACAAGGGGGGATCCGAGCAAAACACAACTTTATTCCATCAGACCCCAGCGGCGGCGGATGCATTTCGGCGTAGTCGCCTTCCTCAGCGCCCTTTCGCTGTAAAGAACACACCCCGTACTAACTCCTCCTGTGTAAAATACTTAATTGCACCTGGGTCTCCTCCCCCATGCCGTCTGCACACCAATAGAAGTTCGTGAAGAAATGAAGCGAACTGCAAATCCCAACAGGCACTATGTTGGCAACGTCAGGTAGGTGGTGTGGGGGAGTGAGTAACATCATTGGATGGGCGCAAGTTCAGGTGAGTCTGGTGGGTCAAGAGTCAGATGAAACAGGCGTGTCTGCCCTGGGTCCCCTTGCATACTGCAGTAGCCTGTTGCTCCAAATCGCACACCGAGTGGGGGCAGTCGAATGCGCGACTTGAATTGCCCCACAGAGATAGAATACCTCAGTCCATTCAGGGCTAATTGAAGTTCCAGGCGGACTCACGGGATTACCGATACCTCGGTCATGAAAGTTGCTGCACGCAGCGGGTCGCCAGTTGAATCCCAGGTCTCTTGTCACTGCAGGGCCTCCGTGCTGTGTATCTGGCAAACACAGAAACAATGACGGAAAAATCCTTTCGAAGAAAAGATCAGAGGCCACAAGGGGGGATCCGAGCAAAACACAACTTTATTCCATCAGACCCCAGCGGCGGCGGATGCATTTCGGCGTAGTCGCCTTCCTCAGCGCCCTTTCGCTGTAAAGAACACACCCCGTACTAACTCCTCCTGTGTAAAATACTTAATTGCACCTGGGTCTCCTCCCCCATGCCGTCTGCACACCAATAGAAGTTCGTGAAGAAATGAAGCGAACTGCAAATCCCAACAGGCACTATGTTGGCAACGTCAGGTATATGTATATATATATATATATATATATTACCTACTGGCGATCGCCAGTAGGTATATATAGTTAGGACCTAGTTACCATAGGAAATGCCGAATATTCTATTGAGAATAACTTTGGCACCGATTGAGGGATCTGCCTGTAATTTTCCTTAAATTTGCCTCGCTGTGCTCCACTCCTTCCCTGAAAGTTTCGGGGGGATACGTCAAGCGGGGGCCGAGAAAAAGGGGGGTTTTCCCCATGTTAATTTCCATAGGGACATTCTGACAAGGCTACAGCTCGAACGGCTGAACGGAATTACACCAGATTTGGCAAAATGGTATGGAATGGTATGGCGCAGTGCCTTTTGTATGTTTGGTGTAAATCCCTCCAGTAGTTTATGAGAAAATTGAATGTGAAATTGAGTCCAATGCAATTTTCCATAGGACCTTTAGACACAGCTACAGCCCGAACGGCTGAATCGAATTATTGCAAACTTGGCAAAATGGTAGAGCCTGGTATGCAGAAGTGCCTTTTGTATATTTGGTGAAAATCTCTTTAGTAATTGTTGAGAAAATCGAATTTTTTCAAATTATATATCAGATGATCAACACAAACCTTGGAGGATTCCTTCGTTTTTCAAGTACACTGATGCGCGGAATACGCAAATCGGATACAAGTACCTATGCCGATTGGGAGGACATTATATATATATGTGTGCTAGACAGGTTATAGAAGCCCCTTTCACACTGTGTTCATCATCTGATTTTCTGACTATCAGCAGTCTCCACCCCCAGCTTCGATGCTTCAACAATCTCGTTGGCTCTGGCTGAATTCTCTTCACTTCTAATGCCAGACATTGAACACATTGGTTTCTTTGGAGACTCCCTGCACGTGTAATCTCCTTGACTGCTTTAAGGGACTCCAATTATATACCTTTTGCATCTGGTATCAATGTCTGTTGCCTACTGGACTGCGTCATCTGCAATCGCGACTCAATCTGAATTGTGAGTCCTGCTGTCCGCAGTGTAGGCCGGAGGCAGCATTCAGCAATGGCCCACAGCCATGTGGCGTTGAGTTGAGCTGCACAGTTAGTGGCACCAGAAGCATTCAGCGTGTGTGCAGCCTGCGATGATGCTTGGTCTGGGCGTGCCGCTCTGTGACCAATGTCTCACCTCTCCCAACATTCAGCTATTGTGTGGCCATGCCATTTGGGAAGCTCTGCTGTTCTGTTCCGCGCTACCTCAGTGGTAGTAGGGGGGAGGTCCTGGGGGTGGTGGCGGTGGTTGTTGTGGCCTTCTTGGGTATAGGAGCTGCATGATCAGTAGCTCTATGATATGTGTAGGTCTTCAGATGTGGCTCTGGGCTGGGCTCCCTTTCATACTGTAGGTAGTCATCCTGCTTTACACCAGTAAAAGGCAGATGTTAAATTCTTACCGCTAACGCAGTTTATCCCCTGTTTTTGGTTTGCATCGCAGATTTGGCTGGTCGTTGAAAATATCAGGAAGTGTTGTTTCAATGTTTCTTTTGGACTGGAATGCCTACTCAGTAAATCTTAAGCGTTACTTGTCGCTCTCATTCGTGGCAATGTTTTCTGTGGAAGCTATCCCGCTGGAAAACTGGCAATATCGGCAGTTTTCACTAGGTTAAGAATGGGATGATAATTCTTTTGCCACTTTTGCTGCGCTTAAGTGCTTATTACTCAGCGATAAGTGCCTGAGAACATGCCCCATCATTTTTTTTTTCATCTAGATTCGTGCACCCAGCCGCTTTTTAAAAAAAAATAGTATTCAAAGGTTCAAAATAAGCTTTATTCGATATTTAGACAAAATATCATATAAGCATACCTCATATACATAATTAAAAAATAAGAGTACATTTATATAAGAATTAGTTAAAAATCTTTCATTTTAAAATTCCATTGAGAACTTCTGGGAGAATTAAAAAACATGTACGTTGGACAAGACAATTAAAAGGCAGGAAGGCGTTGGTCAGTGTCACCAGTCTCAATCCAGAGTTTTCCTAAATTTTATCACTAATTTTAAAAACTGTTCCATTTTGGCTGTCACCTCCTTATCCTCAAGTTTCTTTAAACGCTCAAAAGCAGTTTTACATGTGCGAATATTCCATCTTTTTAGTAAGGGTAATAGAAGGGCTTTTCTCAAAGCTCCATAGTACTTGCAAAACAGGATGGTATGAATATTTGACTGTTGTGAACTAAGGTCGCAGGGGCAAAGACAAGTGATCCGTGACCAATCATTAGATTTTGGGAATGTTACGTAACGAAAAAAGGAGCCCATTCTAAATCTCGTGAGTAACATCCTTGAATAGCACGGAATGTCTGATGATAGGTATAATTGAAGCCCCTTGATAGGTGTCACCCGTTGGTATGCCAGGATCATGTCAGAAATTTTTTGTTTGTTCCATCTGACTGTTTCCAAGTGGTCCATTAAAATCTTTCTCAGATGTTTTCGCGAGATGTTTTCTAGTAAAGGTGGATTTAAGAACCACTCTTGGCGTCCGATTTCAAAAAAGAAGTTTCTCACATAGTTCAGCCAATTAGTTTGTTTAAAAAGTTTAGCCCCTTCCAATTTAAAAATGTCTTGTAACACCTCTCTATTAAAGGCAGTTTCATGAGTAGTCCAAATTTTGTGCCAGAGAAGGAGGGGTTCCGTTTTGATGATGTCTGTTATATACGGAAGATCTAGCTCAATGTGCATTTTATATACAGAGGTTCCCTTTGAGGCAGCAAGGAGATACCTTAGAAATTGGTTTTCCAAAGTTTGTATTGATGAGATGTTTTTATCCACGCCCCACAGGCCAGCCCCGTAGACAGCAGTGGATACACATTTCGCTCTGTATATGATTAGTAGTTGTTTAACAGGTCTGCCCCCTATCTTGGCAGCAAAGTCCCGGAGGGCTCCAGTCGCTCTTACAAAGGCCAGTTTTCTCTTCTCTATTGCAGCCTTCCACGCTAACTTTCTATGTAGACAGATTCCCAAATATGTAAAAGCCTCTACTGTCCCCAGTTTTTGGTCCTCAATATAAATGGGGCATTGGGCTTTTTGTCTTTTATTGCATAGCATAGTATACGATTTTGCTATGTTCACTCTAAGGCCCCTGTCTTTCATAAAAGTCGTGAAGGCTGTTACTGCCTTTTGTAGGCCCATTCTGGTCTGTGATAGAATTGCAGCATCATCTGCATAGAGCAGAATTGGAATTGGTTGGCCCCCTATTTTGGGGAAGTCGCACTCAAAGGTTTTGAGATGCTCGCCAATTGCGTTTATATAGAGGGAAAAAAGCAGAGGGGCCAAAATGCACCCCTGTCTAACCCCTCTATTAATATTGAAACGTGGCGAGCACTCTCCCCTCAGTCCGTATCTCACTCTAGCTCCTGCCTCCTGGTACAGGGCCTTAATGAAAAGAAGGATTGATGGATCCATCCCAAGCTGGGTTAAAGTGTCCCATAGTTGGTCGTGCATGACACAGTCAAATGCAGAGGTAAGATCTATATATGTTATATACAGACTATTCCTTTTAATGTCAATATATTTTGTCTTGATTAGATGTAAATTGAGGACCTGTTCAATTGTACCTCTGCCTGACCGGAAGCCGTATTGTAGTTTCGAAAGTACGTCTTGGTCCTCTATCCAGGTTGTTAATCTTTTGAGGATTATGCGACCAACAATTTTCATTAAGGTGTCGAGAAGGGATATAGGCCTATAGCACGATGGCAGGTTCCTATCTCCTTTCTTAAAGATAGGTATTACTATGGCCTCTCTCCAGGTTGGCAGGAGCTTTGTGGTATTTATAGAGTTAAGTACGGTGGTCAACAGGGGGGCCCAGAACTCCAACTCTGCCCTATACACATCCGCAGGGATTGCATCTGGTCCAGGAGCCTTCCCTGGGGGACTTTCCTTAATAGCTGATTCCACCTCCTCTAGTGAGAAACAGATTTGGGACGGAATGTTCTGAGTTAAAATTATAGGAAATGGATCAAGGTTAGAGTTATTTAAAAATGCAGGTTTAGTGTAAAGGTTCTGAAAATGATCTGCCCACATCTCTCCATCTATTGCCATGTCCAGATTCCTTTCTGGCATTTTTACCCATGGCAAAGGGGAATTAATGAATCTCCAAAAAGCTGACATATCCCCTAACTTTGATGTTTCCACCAATTTATGCCATGCTTCCTGTCTCAATTCCCTTTTTCTTTGCTTAATGGCTAGGTGATATTGTTTTCTTGCCTGGCGTACTTCTAAAAGTGGTTTGGGATGAAGACGCAGCAAGTTCTTTAAGGAATTCAACGCCTTTGTACACTTTGAATCAAACCACCCATTTTGAACGAAAGTAGTTGTTTTGTACTGTCTTGTTAAAAGTTCTTTGAGGGTGCCCTGAATTGTGATAAAAGCTTTACAGACTTTTTCGGAATTCTCCTTAATTGAGAGACAGGTGTCAATCTCCTCCCTCCTTTTGTTGACTAGATTCTTGAGGAGGTTATTTGGGTTGATTTTATCCCATTTAACACAGTAACCGTTTTTGGCTCCCAGCATGATTGGTTGTTCGTAGGTATCTTTGTATGAGTTGGGACTCACCGGTGATCCCAATAGGTCCATAATCATGGTCAAGGGGTAGTGGTCGCTATATAGATGGTCAAGTGTTTTCCAATCTCGTATTAGCAACGCATGTGCTTTTGAGAAGAATAAAAAGTCTATGATTGTGTTCCTGCCTCTCCCATGAAAAGTTGGTTTAGGGAGGCATGGGTTCTGGAGGAGCTCATTTACCAGGTGTAGATTAAAAGAGGTCAAGAAAGTATTGATAAGATCTCCTGATTTTGTATGCATGAAATGGCTAAAGGTAGAAGGCCCTGGGTCTGATGCATCGGTATCATAAATATCACAGGCATCTCTTTCTGTGTTTGGGCAGATATGGCAGTTTAGATCGCCCGCAAAAAGAATGGCAGACTCTCCACCCATGTTTTCTTTGAGCCTAAGCAAAGCGTGATGTAAATTTTGCATAACTTTCTCCAGTTGATCTACAGGCAGGTTATTATAGAAATTGATAATTATCAATGACAATGACGGGGCGATGTTCAGTACTATTATTTGGAAGGAATCTCTCAATAGTATTTTTCTAACCCTGTGGCCGGTTGCTGTACTAATATAGGTACATAAACCCCCCTTGTGTCTGCCCTGTTTGGTCGCTGCGGCCGGTGAGTGGAAAGTCTTAAACCCTTGAAGGTGGATGGGAGAGGTCGCCCAAGTTTCCTGAAAGCAAAGGATTGAAAATTCATTTACTAGCTTTATCCAATCCGGTAAACTAGTTTTAGAATGGAGTCCTGCTAGGTTCCAGGAAAGGAACTGTAAGTTAGAGGTTTTTTTCCTGTCTGCATTATTGTTCAAATATGAATTGAGATTGGTACTGATGGGACTAGAAGTTGGACTTTTCTTTTTGCCCCTTTCAGTGGGTTGGGAACCACTTATTACCCAATTTGGAGGGGAATTTTTATTTTTATTTAGAGCCCTTTGGTAATTAACCTGCGTATGATTGGGGTCAATGATAATACTCTCAGGTCTCTTAGAGCCGTCCTTTGCTTGCTTCTCTTGAGCGAGTCATTCTACATCCTCCATACCACAAAGTGGCTCAAAGAAGTTATAACAGGGTAAATTCCAATTTGAATGGAAAAAAGAGGGACGATTGACATTTCCCTGTGGGAAGAACTGTGGAGTAGGCTGTAAAAAAGGATCGTTTGAGGGGAAAAATATCTGGTTTCTTGCTTGCTGGATAGGGTAGTTTTTTCCATGCTGTGCAAATGAGTGTTTAGAGTTATAGGATTTGTGTGTCCTCGAAGCCATTAAAGGTTCTGGGTAGAAGTAAGCTAAGGATTTTGGCAAAATCGGTCCCTTATGGAGACCCGAGAACCAATCTGTAATATGGGGAATGACCCTAGGATCTTTAAAGGTGATAATGACCACATCCCCATCTATATCTTTCGGGCGGATGCCAACCCAGTTGGTTCTTCTCACCATGATTATATCCCCATTTATATGAGGGGGAAGGGGCCTATTTTCCCTGAGCCAGAAAATCACCTTATTTTTTAGGCTATGGTGATTTTCATATCCTCCTGTACTTGATAGTGGTGCGACCCCCGTTAGTATGATAACATTTTGCGATGCAGCCGGAGGAAGATCGACATGTCTTTTACCTGGCCATTTATCCTGTGACACAAAAGAATGGGTTTTTCCCCGAGTAGGAGTGGTGTTACCCATTTTTGCTGAGGCAATAAGAGAGTTAATTTGTGTCACATTTGGCTGCGTGTGAGGAGGCGCTTTAGAAGAAGGGGCTGTTCCTTGAATTGTTAGTGACTTCTTTGTGGGACCTGACGTTTGGGCATTATTTTGATTTAGTGCCGGGGTTGGCTTCTTTGGGGTCTGATCTTTGATTGATTTTTCACCAGTGGGTTTCCCACCCCCAGTTTTGGTGGTATTGTGATTTACTGTATTCTTTATAGTTTTTGCTTCTTGCTTAGATGTTTCCCCAGTTTTTAACATAGGGTTAGACTTTGTTTCTTGGGGTTGGGTCAGAGTCTCAGAGAGAGTGTGCAATTCCGTAGCTATTCTTTTCACTCTCTCAAGTATTGGTGTTAATAATGCTTTTACAAGATGTTCCATGGCATCCACAAAGTCTTTAATTGTGGGAGGGACGCACGATGTTAATTTTTCCCGTGATGGTTTTGGTAATCCTTCTACAATTTGTAGTAGTTCTTTTGTGAGTGTGTCCTTAGCCAAGGGTTGAGACTTGGTGTTATTTTTTGTTAGCATTTTTTTCCGTCGTTTATTTGGTGGGGATCGTATGATAACCTGGTTCTTCTTTGGTTTATGTTTCCCTTTAGAGACTTTATCAGACTTTACTACCACTGGGGAAGGGTGAAACATAGAGATCTTTGGAGTAGCCTGGGAGGAAGGAATGTCTATTATATCAGGCCCCACAAATTCCGCTGTTTTTGGGAGGTTTGGCGTGACCAAATCTATTAAGTCAGCAGACTCCTTAGTTGTAAAATTATCTGTTTTTTGAGGGGATGGAGGCGGAGATCCATTGTTTGGGGGGTAATAGGATTGGAAGAGCGAGGGCACATTATCTGTATTCATTAAATCCTCTAGCGTGTTTTTTATGGTAGAATTAAGTGGGCTGAGCTCGGGAATAGGTGTCGGAAGTGGTATGAGCACATTGTTTTTAAGTAGCTCAATAGATTGGCGTCTTAACATGCGCCTCTCTGCCAAGGCAAGGTCTCTATCAATGTCGCGTTTTACTTTGGTGAAATATTTATCCAAAGGGCCGGAAAGTGAGCTCTCTTCTCCCATGCATGGAGCTTCGAATCCTGAATTGGCCATAGTTACAAGTCTTAGGAATGGGACACAAGGTTATGGGGGGTGTCCCGGCCCGGCCTATTCAGGCCTTGGAGGGCCGTAGAGGGCCCGCCCTTTGCCCGGGCTTAGCCCAGGGCGACCCGCTCCCGTCCCGCGACGCTGAGGGCTACCTGCTTTATGCAGCCCCTCCCGGCGCGTATAACGCGTCGGGGAACGCGCCGCCGCTGAGCCTATCGGGATTTGGAGTCCCGAGGCGGCGGCGCGGCTGGTGGCGGTGTTTGGCGTCCTTTCCTCTGGCGCTGCTGGCGCTGTTGGCGCTGTGTCCACTCAGGCCCTCTGGCTCGGTACAGTAAGTGAGCTGCTTGTCCTCCTTAGAATCAGAAAGGGCTCCCCCCGCTCCACCGAGGGCTACCTGCTTTATGCAGCCCCTCCCGGCGCGTATGACGCGTCGGGGAACGCGCCGCCGCTGAGCCTATCGGGATTTGGAGTCCCGAGGCGGCGGCGCGGCTGGTGGCGGTGTTTGGCGTCCTTTCCTCTGGCGCTGCTGGCGCTGTTGGCGCTGTGTCCACTCAGGCCCTCTGGCTCGGTACAGTAAGTGAGCTGCTTGTCCTCCTTAGAATCAGAAAGGGCTCCCCCCGCTCCACCGAGGGCTACCTGCTTTATGCAGCCCCTCCCGGCGCGTATGACGCGTCGGGGAACGCGCCGCCGCTGAGCCTATCGGGATTTGGAGTCCCGAGGCGGCGGCGCGGCTGGTGGCGGTGTTTGGCGTCCTTTCCTCTGGCGCTGCTGGCGCTGTTGGCGCTGTGTCCACTCAGGCCCTCTGGCTCGGTACAGTAAGTGAGCTGCTTGTCCTCCTTAGAATCAGAAAGGGCTCCCCCCGCTCCACCGAGGGCTACCTGCTTTATGCAGCCCCTCCCGGCGCGTATGACGCGTCGGGGAACGCGCCGCCGCTGAGCCTATCGGGATTTGGAGTCCCGAGGCGGCGGCGCGGCTGGTGGCGGTGTTTGGCGTCCTTTCCTCTGGCGCTGCTGGCGCTGTTGGCGCTGTGTCCACTCAGGCCCTCTGGCTCGGTACAGTAAGTGAGCTGCTTGTCCTCCTTAGAATCAGAAAGGGCTCCCCCCGCTCCACCGAGGGCTACCTGCTTTATGCAGCCCCTCCCGGCGCGTATGACGCGTCGGGGAACGCGCCGCCGCTGAGCCTATCGGGATTTGGAGTCCCGAGGCGGCGGCGCGGCTGGTGGCGGTGTTTGGCGTCCTTTCCTCTGGCGCTGCTGGCGCTGTTGGCGCTGTGTCCACTCAGGCCCTCTGGCTCGGTACAGTAAGTGAGCTGCTTGTCCTCCTTAGAATCAGAAAGGGCTCCCCCCGCTCCACCGAGGGCTACCTGCTTTATGCAGCCCCTCCCCGCGCGTATGACGCGTCGGGGAACGCGCCGCCGCTGAGCCTATCGGGATTTGGAGTCCCGAGGCGGCGGCGCGGCTGGTGGCGGTGTTTGGCGTCCTTTCCTCTGGCGCTGCTGGCGCTGTTGGCGCTGTGTCCACTCAGGCCCTCTGGCTCGGTACAGTAAGTGAGCTGCTTGTCCTCCTTAGAATCAGAAAGGGCTCCCCCCGCTCCACCGAGGGCTACCTGCTTTATGCAGCCCCTCCCGGCGCGTATGACGCGTCGGGGAACGCGCCGCCGCTGAGCCTATCGGGATTTGGAGTCCCGAGGCGGCGGCGCGGCTGGTGGCGGTGTTTGGCGTCCTTTCCTCTGGCGCTGCTGGCGCTGTTGGCGCTGTGTCCACTCAGGCCCTCTGGCTCGGTACAGTAAGTGAGCTGCTTGTCCTCCTTAGAATCAGAAATGACCCTAACAGACGTTTGTATGGTTGTAACCTTTGTAGGAAAGAAAAGCAATATTACAACCACACGAATGTCTGTTACACTCTCCTTATACAGGATTTATCATACTTGGAAGCATCACGGTTCGTTTCAGCTTGATATGCCTGCATGTTCACTTCACTTACACTGCCCAGGAACAGCTGGAGACCAAGCAAGGGAACCACGCAATAGCAGGCTTCATGCACGTTTTGGGGCCAATTGACTGCACACATGTACTTCTTGTGCCCCCTGCCAACACTGCATACAATCACTGCAACAGAAAACACACACATTCCAACAATGTGCACCCCAAACTGGACCACCGGGCCTGTACACTAATGTAGTTGCAAACTTCTCAGGCAGTGTGCACGATCCCTACATCTTTTGCAAACAGTCTTTCCCTGGTCCCCAGACCGGTCCGCTGCCCAGTGATGACTGCCCGACCCTGCGCACCCAGACCTCAATGCTCACCTGCCACCACCGGGTGTATCCAAGAGGGCCCACAACGTGCCGGAGCACCCTCCTCAGCTATCGCTGGATTCCACAGCACATGCCCCCAGCTCATCCTGCTGCCCCGCGCCAAGGAGTCATGTCTGTTCAGCCAGCTGCCTTTGACGTACACACGGTCCAGCCGAGCTCACAATACCTATCGGGTCTTGATTGCCAGTATGGTGTTTTGAGGCCTAGGCATCTCCGCAGGTTTCACATCCGCTCAGCTCTGGTGGCACCTACTCAGTGCAGCTCAAGTCATCATCACGTGGCGGGAGGCCGTGTTGGCCAAAAGGCCTCAGCTGCCACCAACTCAGTGCACCTCAAGTCATCACCACATAGCAGGAAGCCTGTGTCGTCCAAAGTGCCTCGGCTGCCACCAACATAAAAAGCACACAGATACACCCAGATAGAGAGTGGAAATAGCGTTGAACACATGCGCCATGCCCTTTTTATTGGCTGGGTCACATGTCCTGTGACACCTCTGATGCATGGGTGTGGTGTGGGTGTAAACCAGACGTGCGGGAGTGGCTGTGGCATGCTGACAACTAGACCTGTGATCAGCATATCACTACAGGGAAGACCTGGAACATGTAGGACTGTAGCTCCTTCCCTATAAACGTAAGCGGAGTGGTCAGCTGAAACGCACATCCTTCATGACTTTAACATTATGGCGGTTTGAATCCACACACCCACCAAGATAAGTACACGATGGGTGCCTGACTTCACTTTTTTCACACGAAAAATATATATTAATATTTAAGAATACAGAAAACATTATATTATTTTAATAACAAACAAAAAAATTACAAACATTATTTTTAGGATATTAAAATAACAAGCTATCACAAAAACAAATCTAAATTACTGAAAATACCATAGGTTTAATGAACATTATAATTGAAATTAGCATTTAAAAAACCTTTGAAACTCACTGAAAAAACAACAGGGTTCTTGCACATTATACTTAGAAATTAGCATCTAAAAAACCTTAGAAATTCACTGATAAAACCATAAGTTTCAGGGACGTTATAGTTAGTTGGACATTTCTCTCGTACAAAACCATAGAAATTCCCCCCTTATAGTTAGTTCAGCTTACTATAACTCCCGCCCCCGCAATGCACTGCTGATGATGTCACATATTATATCAATAATGACATGGTCAGTGACATCACTGATGACATTACTGATGACTTCATCTACATGAAAATATGATCCACCTCCTCACACTCTAATATAACCTTTGATACACCCACTGTAAAATACAGACTACCATTATCAAAACCGCCAACACACCAATACCAGTTACTACATACACACTCACTGATTCGTAGATCTACACACAAATCCACTCATTCACCCATACAATCACTCATACATGCAGTCACTCATCAATACAACACTATCATAAGCACTCATACACCTATACAGATATTCGCACACCACCACTCATCCAGAATTACTCACACACATAGTCAGTCATGCAAAGAATCAATCACACTTCCATTTACTGACCTATACAGTTATACAGTTACAGTTATACACATACCACATCAATTATTCAAACAGAAACAAATGCATACTTACTCTTATTCAATCACCGATACAAGTACACACTCATACATATAGCCACTCTCACAATCACTGACTCTCACGTATAGCCATTTATGAACTTCAACTTTCACATTCACTGCTTTTTACAAATGTAGTTACTTGGACATGTACCATTGAGACATCCATTCACTCACAAACACACCCAAACACACACTCACCCACCCATACAGTTGGTTCCACATACACTCTTGAACCCATTCACACAGAGAATCAACCGCTCAAAGATCTATGCACAGAGTCACAAAACACTCACACACCCACACACACACTCAGGCACCCATACAAATACTCAGGCAACCAATCGATAACCCAAACAGACACTCATTTAGCTACTGACCAAGCCATGCAGCAGCTTACACAACAACAAACAGAATAATAAAGACAAAGTTTAGTCACTAAACCATGCATTCAGTAAGACACATGTAATCAGACATTTATACACCCACTCATTCTTCAATACACATTGGCATATATATAATACATATGTAAAATGTAACCCCTTCGCTGCCAGGCCTTTTACCCCTCCTGTGCCACGCCTTTTTTTGGGCTATTTGTGGTAGTGCGCGCGGAGGCCCCTGTAATTTTTTGACCACATAAGGTATCCACGCCAAATTTGTGTCCTTTTCTTCCAACATCATGGGGATTCTAAAGGTACTCAGGGTTTGTGGATTTCCCAGAGGGGTAACAGAAATGAGCCAAAACACAGCAAAACTTTTTTTGGGTGAATAATTTGGAAAAATAGGCTGCAAACGAAAGCGTCTGGGATTTTCCCTGCAAATGTTATCAAAAAAGGGTTTGTGGGGCTGAAATCACCATTTTCCCAGCTTTTCGGGGGTACCAGAATTTTTGTCAGAAACCCAACATTTATTACACACTTTTTACATTTTTCTTGAACATAGCCTATTTTTGCTATTTTTTGTGCTTTTGACCTCCTTCCAGTTAATGGTAGGAATGGTTACAAAAGCAATAATGGATCCTGGAAAGCTATACATTTTAGAGAAGTATACAACATTCTGAATTCAGCAAGGGGTCTTTTGTGTAGATCCATAAATGTTTCTTTACAGAAACTAGCCTTTTGTGTCAACGTTTTCACCTTTAACTCCTTCTAATTATTAAAGCCCTTTGAAATCAATACACCGTTTCATCTGCTGGACATTACTGGTTGTGGGGATATATAGGACTTGTAGGTTCACCAAGTACCCGACGAACCCAGAGCCAAAAACTGAGCAGCAACTTGCAATGGTTTTTTATTTTGTACCGGGTATATAGCAGTTATTCTGGAAAAATGTGTACATGGAAAAATTGGTATGAAAGACACCTATGTATTTCTAAAATGGGTACAAAATATACAGTTTAGAAACATAGATATTTGCACATTTCCGAAATTGGGAATATTCATACTAGCATGATAATTATTGCTAATTTTTTTAATTGACTTCTATTTTACAGAATGTCTTTCATTTGGAAGGCAGAAATACATTGAAAGTCAACAGGTAATAACAGTTCCTTTACAAATCTGAATTACTTCAAATCTCCCGATATAAATGGCACCTCACTTGTGTCGGTAGGCATAGTGCCCACGACAGGAAATGGCTCAAAACCCAACGTGAACACACCACATTTTCACAATGAAAAATTACTCTTTTTTTGGCAAAGTACCTAGCTGTAGGTTTTGAACCATAGCTCTGCCGGCACCAAGGGAAACCTAGCAAACCTATACACTTTTAAAATCTAGACACCTAGGGAAATCCAGGGTGGGGTGACTTGACTATCTCCAACCAGGTTCTGTTACCCAGAATCCCTTGCAAACCTAAAATTTCGCCCAAGAAAACACATTTTCACCACATTTCTGTGGTGAAAAGTTCTGGAATCTGCGTGGATACACAAATTTCCACCCATCCACGATCCCTAAAGTCTTCCAAGAAAAATGGCCACTCACTTGTGTGGCTCGACCTAGTGCCCGTGACAGGAAACGGCGCAAAACGCAATGTGGACACACCTCAATTTCGCAGTGAAAAATGACCTTTTTTTGGCAAAGTGCCTAGCTGTAGTTTTTTAATAATAGCTCTGCTGGCACCTAGGGAAACTTTGCAAAGCTATACTAAGCATTGGCGGAAAATCCGTTCCGCTCGCGGATTTCGCGGATTTTCGGCAAATTCTCAATCCGCGACATTCGCGAATTTCCCACAAAATCCGTGAACGGAAATCCGCGAACGGGAAATGGGTCAAAAGTTCAAGCCGACTTTTGTAACTCTTTTAGAATGCCGCCAGCAAGCTGCCAGAGCCATTCTAAAATAATTACAAAATTCAGCTTCAACAGGAAGCTCTAATAGATAAAGTAAAGCAGGTGCTGCTCAAATTCAGTTACACAATCATTAATCACCCCCAAACTTTGGGTGATTAATGATTGTGTAACTTAATTTGACCTTCAACTGGTCAAATTAACTTGACTGCCTCCCACCAGTTTCTGTTAACCAGAATCCCTCGCAAACCTAACAAATTGCCCAAAAAACACTTTCCCCCCCACATTTCTATGGTGGAAAGGTCTGGAATCTGTGTGAATCCACAAATTTCCACCCACCTTGCGTTCCCCATAATCTTTTGAGATAAATGGCAACTCACTTGTGTGGGTCGGCTTAGTGCTCGCGACATGAAATGGCGCAAAACGCAAGATGGAGACACCTCAATTTCACAGTAAAAAATTACCCCTTTTCAGCAAAGTGCTTAGCTGTAGTTTTTGAACCATAGGTCTGCCGGCACCTAGGAAAACCTAGCAAACCTATACATTTTTGAAAACTAGACACTCAGGGAAATCCATGGCAGGGTGACCTGACTGCCTCCCACCAGGTTCTGTTACACAGAATCCCTTGCAAACCTAAATAATTATCAAAAAAAAGAAATTTTCCCCACATTTCTATGGTGGAAAGTTTGGAAATCTACATGGATCCACAAATTTCCTCCCACCCCGCGTTTCCCTAAGTCATCCGAGAAAAATGGTACCTACCTTGTGTGGGTCGGCCTAGTGTCTTGACAGGCAAGGGCACAAAACCTATTGAGGAGGCCGCCGAGCACTGGGCCAAAAACCCAGGTGACCCCCCTTGCAAAATCAGGTCGTTTTGAGGTAGGTAATTTTGATGTTGCCTCAATACATTTTGGGCCGTTGCCTGTTGCGGGTACTTGGGCCTCCCACACGAGTAAGGCACTGTTTTTATCGGGAGACCCGGGGGAACGCTGGGTGGTTGGAAATTTGTGCCAGCCAGTGGTGCCACAACTTTCCAACACAAAAATTTGTGAAAAAAATTATTTTTTCAGCTAAATTTGAGGTTTGCAGGGCATTCTGGGTATGGAAACGTTGGGGGATCCATGCACGCCATACCTCCCTGGAATCCCCCGGGTATCTAGTTTTCAGAATTGTGTGTGTTTGGTAGGTTTCCCTAGGTGGCTGCTAAGGACCGGGCCAAAAACCCTGGGGACCCACCTTGCAAAACCAGGTCGTTTTGAAAAAGTCAATTTTCATGTTGCCTCACTACGTTGTGGGCACTTATGTGTCGCGGGTAGTTGGGCCTCCCACACGAGTGAGGCACAGTTTTTATGGGGAGACCTGGGGGAACGCTGGGTGGTAGGAAATTTGTGTCAGTCCTGGGATGCCACAACTTTCCCATACAAAAATGTGTGAAAAAAGTGATTTCTTAATGTTAATTTTGAGGTTTGCAGGGCATTCTGGGTAAGGCAACGTTGGGGGATCCATGCAAGCCATACCTCCATGGAATCCCCCATGTGTCTAGTTTTCAGAAATGTGTGGGTTTGGTAGGTTTCCCTCGGTGGCCGCCAAGCCCGAGGCCAAAACACATGGGACCCCCTTGCAAAACCAGGTTGTTTTGTGATAGGTAATTTTGATGTCTCCTCAATAGGTTTTGGGCCCTTGCCTATCACGGGCACTAGGCCGATCCCCACAAGTGAGGTACCATTTTTATCGTACGACTTTGGGAAACGCGGAGTGGGTGGAATTTTGTGGACCGACGCAGATTCCAGAACTTTCCACAACAGAAATGTGAGGAAAATGTGTTATTTTGGACACTTTTTTAGGTTTGCAAGGTATTTTGGGTAACAGAACCTTGTGAGAGCCAGTCAAGTCACCCCATCCTGGATTCTTCTTGGTGTCTAGTTTTAAAAAATGTACAGGTTTGCCAGGTTTCCCTATGTGCCAGCTGTGCTAGGGCCCAAAATCCACAGGTAGGCACATTGCTAAAAAAAGTCGTAGCCCAGTAGGTTCTCTGCCGCCCTGGGGGGGGGGAATCGGGGGAGGGAGTTTCATCCCGATATGCCCCTAAAGGTGCAAAGAAGACTGTGGCTATTTTCTCTGGGGGTGGGGGCATTGGTATGACCATTTTGGGCAGACCCAATCCCCACGCATGAAAAATGCCTGCGTACTACCAGGGGCCTAGTGTGCTTTCTGCCCCCCCAGGGGGCAGATCAGTGGCCACTGCCACATTCTGCCCTCCTGGGGGGGCAGAAAGACTGGAATTTTTCTATGGGTGGGGTGGGTGTATTGTCATGCCCATTTTGGGCAGCCCCTGCCTCTACACTAATAAAACAAAACAAATCACGGTTTCTAGTGAGCTTTCTGTGCCCCTGGTGAGCCAGATTGGGGGATACCGCTCCCATCTTCCTCCCAGGGGGCAGAAAGCCTGCCATTTTTGAGGGAGCAATGGCGTGCCCGTTTCGGGCAGCCCACACCCTAAAAACAATAGCGCAAAAAAATCCCTGATGGATAGTGGGATTTTTGTACCTCTGGGGGGCAGATTAGGGGCTACTGCCCCATCTGCCCCCCTGGGGGCAGAAAGGCTGAAGTGGTGGGGGCAGTGGGGTGCCCATTTTAGGCAGCCCTCACCCTAAAAATAAATGTGCAAAAAAATCCCTGGGGTCAAGTGGGCCTTCTTCCCTCCCCCGGGAGCAGATTGGTGGCTACTGTCCCCATCTGCCCCCCAGGGGGGGGCAGAAAGGCTGTAATGGTGGCAGGGGGGTTGGCGTCATTGGCATGCCCATTTTGGGCAGCCTTCACCCTAAAACAAATTGTGCAAAATAAGATCCCGGGCATTTAGTGGGTTTTCTGCCCCCTGGGGGGGCAGATTGGGGGCTAATGCCCACTCAGCCCCCTAGGGGCGAAGAAAAGCTCTAATGATGGCGGGGGTGGGGGCATTGGCATGCCCGTTTCGGGCAGCCACCACCATAAATAAAATTGAGCAAAAAAAATCCCTGGCGGCAAGTGGGCTTTCTGCCCACCCGAAGAGACAGATTAGGGACCAATGCCCCATATGCCCCCGAGGGGGGGGGGCAGAAAGGCTGTTATGGTGGTGGGTGGGTGGGGGCATTGGCGTGCCAATTTCGGGTAGCCTCCACCGAAAAAAAACGTCTAAAAAGAAATCCCTGGTGTGTAGTGGGCTTTCTGTCCCCCGAAGGGGCAGATTAGGGGCCAATGCCTGATCTGCCCCCGAGGGGGGCAGAAAGTCTGTAATAATTGGGGGGGGTGGGACATGGGCCTGCCAATTTTCGGCAGCCCCCATCCTTATTTTTACTTTTTTTTTTAAATCCCTGGTGCCTAGTGGACTTTTTGCCCCCTCTGGGGGGGGGGGGGGGGCAGATTGGGGGCTTCTGCCCAATCTGCTCCCCAGGGGGGGCAGAAAGACTAAATTTATCCCAATTTAACGTGAGGGCCACTCCCATTGGAAAGGGGAGATTCTCCCTTTTCCAACAATACCTCTCCCGTCTTTTTATGTGCTCAGGGGGCTGAGATAGACCCCTGAGCACATAGAAAGGGAAACTAAAATGACCCTCTTGGCCCATCTTAGTTTTGGTTTCACTGAAATTACGTCAGCGCGACGTGCGTGCCGATCGCCATTTCAGGGGAACCAGGGGGGGCCTCGGGAGCTGGGGAAGCTCTTCCTCAGCTTCCGAGGATATTTTGGTAAAAGAGGGATTTCCCAGTGGATGTTCCTTGACGAGCTGGACTCGTCATGGGCACAGGAGCACTGTGTCCCATGACGAGTTCAGCTCTTCATGGGCATTCAAGGGGTTAAAGAAAAACACAGTCACTGGATGATGTCATCAGTGATGTCATTTGAGATGTTATCAGTGATGTCACTGACCATGTCATGAATGATGTAATATGTGATGTCATCAGCAGTGCATTGCGGGGGCCTGAGTTATAGTTAGTTGAACTATAACGGGAATTTCTATTGTTTTCTAAGAGAGAACTGCCCAACTAACTATAAAGTCCCTGAAACCTATGTTTTTTTCAGTGAATTACAAAGTTTTTTTTAATGCTAATTTCTAACTATAACGTGCCTGAAACCGACGGCGCCCCGGGAGGTGGTAATCCTCAGGGCGTGTGGGGGGTGCTTGAGCCCCCCATACAGGTTTTTTTAATAAAAAAAGGAGACCCTGGGGAGTGGTGGTACCCGGATATGCGAGGGGCTTTATGCCCCCTCAAAACATTAATAAATAAAGCCCAAGAAAGGTGGGGCTACATTGGGGTGCGGAGGCCCCGTGGACCCCCGCTATTAATTTTGCTCATGCTCTGAGACCTGGCGCACCCGGGAGCATGCGCTTTGTTTTTTTTAAAGCAGAAACAAAAGATGGCTGCCAACACTTCCTGGCTTGGAGTGTTGGCAGCCAATCAGAAGTCAGCTCGTGCCCGGGAGGAGTCACAACTCCTCCTCGGTGCACAGATATATAAAGCTTTCTTTTTTTAATTTCTCCGTAAATTCTGAACGGATTTACGCCATTTACAAAAAGCTTGCTTTCTGAACCAAGCGCTACCTTTTTGCCAAATTCTGTGTAATTCCGTTCTGCAGTTCGAGCTGTAGCTTTGTCTAAAGTTTCCTATGGAAATTAACATGGGACCACCATTTTCCTCCACCCCCTTTTGACGAATCACCCCTAAATTTTCAAGACAGGAGCTGACCGGAGGGGACCTAAGTTTGTAAAAGTTTTGCAAAGATTCTTCATAAGGCGCCAAAGATATTGGCAAAAGAAAAAATGCTTTTTGAATAGAAAGAAGGTCCTAACTGTAGTTACCTTCTTGCGACAGCCAGTATGTAATATATATATATATATATATATTACCTATAGCGGTCGCTAGTAGGTAGTTATAGTTAGGATCTACTTTCCATAGGAAATCCGCAACATTCTATTGGGAATAACTTTGGTGCCGGTGGACGAATCTTCACAAATTTCTCAAAGTTCGTGGCCCGCTCCGCTACTTCCCTGAAAATGTGGGGGGGATTCGTCAAGCGGGGGCTGAGATAAAAGGGGGGTCCCAAAACGTGTTTTCCCTATGTTAATTTCCATAGGGCGGTCAAACTCACTTTTAGCCCGAATGGCTGAATGGATTTCCACCAAACTTGGCAAAATTGTAGGGACTGGAAGCCCGATGTGCCTTTGCTATGTCTCAAGATATGTGCTCCAGTGGATTTTGAGTAATTTAGGTTCCAAAAAATATATATATCTATAGGCGCGCCCCGGTACGCGCACCGGGGAGCGCACCGGGCGCGCTACGCGACTTGCGCTCGGAAAGCTGAGTGGCTCTCGGGTGTCTGTAAACATTCTAAACAGTCCGGAGCGGCCGCCATTTTGTGTCTCAGTAGGATCGAGACACAAGAGGTGGCAAAAACAAAGGGGGAATTGACATTAAGGGGGCAGGGTAGACCCCCCGACCCCCTAGGTTTGATGTGGGGGCCATAAAAGGGCAAAAAAAAAACAAAAATGATTTTTGCGGGGGGAGCGCCCGGTACGCGCACCAGGGAGCGCACCAGGGAGCGTACCATGAGGAAAAAAGAATGACAGACTTTTCAAAAAATGTAGGTTTATTAATAAAATTGTTCTTTTTGTTGTTTTTTTTAATTTTTATTTATTTAAGTACCAACATGTAGGTACCAATGCAGAGTCTAAAATTTAATGTACGCCGTCTCCTTTGTAGATATCTTGCATGTTGTTACAGAAGCTATTGTGGTATATGGAATTCATACCATAGTCTGTCAGGAAAGCAGAAACAACATGGAGGCAGGAGATGATAAAGAGATGTTAAATACACATTGGAGATAATATAGTGAGAGAAAGGAAGTAACTATGAGCAAAATTACTATGTAACATAAAAAAGTTGTACAGTATACTATAAGTCTCACTTTATATTATATCTATTTTGGTACTATTTCATAATTTACATATAAAAAAGAATAATGTCTCGAACAATTTTTAATTTTTAAATAAAAATTTATTGCTGTGATTTTTCAAAATCTAAAAGAATTTCCAACATTATTTGGTCAGGTATGTCCTCATTTGGATTCCATGATTCAATTTCTTCCACACAATTAAGTAAGTCTTGGTCCAGAGACTGATCCAAAAAGTCTAATTCATCAATCTCTTCCTTAGGATTGTTCTCCAGTTCAATTTCAAATGAAATATTAATTTTATGTTGTTCTCCTTCCATTTTCTTGCTGTAAATTGCATAAAAAATAAATATATCAGTAGAGATTGGTCACTGTTGCATTTAAGTTCAGACAGGTACTTGTGAGTTTTTAACAGTGAAGTTATGTTTGGGCAGTGTATTGTATGAGGTAGGAAGTAGATATATAAAAAAGTGTATGTGAAGAAGCCTAACTTAATTCATAATTATACCGGAGAAGCCTAATTCAATCTATAACTATAACAGAGAAGCCTATCTCAATCTGTAATTATAACAGAGGGACAGTAAATAACTGTCAGAAAACGTTTTTACAAATGAACTTAAAGTGCCCCTTCACAAATGTATAACTTACCTTATAGAAAGATGATGAAGATGAATGAGAAAATGTTTTAAAGATGTATCTCAGGTAGTTGTAGTCAAAATGGCTGTGTTTCCCTCTCATTTTTCCTTTATATTCATGTACATAACCAATCAAATGTCAGGAAAAAAAGTAGGTAATGAAAGTAACATTTTAATTGGTTGTAAATTGTAACACTTCATATGTGTTTTTGGCATGTAATTTACCTCAGGATATTTAGACAGGGCTACAGCCCAAATGGCTCAATGGAATACCATCAAATGTGGGATAATGGTAGGGACTGGTATGTAGTAGGGTCTATGCTATATTTGGTGAAAGTCTGTCCAGTGTTTTTTATGTAATTTCGTTTCCCACATTTTTTTGGGGAGCGCTTACCGGTGCGCACCCTGGTACGCGTACCGGGAGCTCTACGGGAGTCCGCCATTTTGTGTTTCGGTCAAATTGAGACACAAGATGGAGGACAAACAATGTTGGAAATGGGTAAAAAGGGGCACAGTAGACACCCCCTGACCCTCTAGGTTTTCTGAGGGGAGTTTAGGAGGGGCATATATGCCAAAAAAAAAAAAAAATTTGCGGGGGGAGCACCCAGAACGAGCACCGGGGAGCGCACCGGGGAGCGTACTTTGGTGAAAAATAGTGAAAAAAGTTGGAGAAAGATAATCATTTTGAGTGATCAGAGGTAGGGTGGCTCTGAAAAGAGCTTTTGGGTTCTGTGGCTGATTTAGGTACCTACAAGTAGGTTCCAAAGCACAATCTTAAATTCAGGAGGAATATTCTATTCCCCTCATCTGAGACGTGCACACCATCTCCTCTGTAGATGTCTTGCATGTTGTAACGCAAGTTATTGTTGTATATTGAACCCATTCCATAGTCTCTCATGTAAGCAGAAACAGATTTATTCACATGTTTCCGTGATTTCTCAAATTGTGGACAAAATTGGTTGGACCAGTTCCATTTCTGTCTTTGGCATATATTGGAATATACCAAGACAGTTTGTGGAAAAAGCTTCATCCATTGATCAAAGGTGTCCTTTAAAAGCATTTCCAGACCAACCCCAGTCAAAGTGCCCAAGTCATTTCCACCACAGTGCACTATTAAGAGGTCAGGGTTTGGCAGATGCAAAAATGTTTTCACCAATGGTATCAATTGGTGACACCTCAATCCTCTCTGGCCAATCCACTTGATTTCCACATTTGATAAATCAAGGTTGTGAAAATTTCTCCTAGCTGCATACCTTTGAGCCCAGTGGATGTAGCTATGTCCAATAATCCACACAGAATACATGATGAGAGAAGGTTCTGGTGCAGTCAGATGAAGTGTGGGAATGAAATGGCAGTTGGAACAGTAGGAGTTTACAAAAAAATAATTGTGGAGTTTCCCTGCTCTTGAATCGCAAGCAATGATTGGTGGATTCAGATAGTTGAAAACCGAAAGTTGGGGTGCATGGTTGTGTTGTGTGAAAGAAGCAATTTGAATGGTTAAGAAAAAGTCAATTAAAGCAATATTGCCCTGGATAAGCTGGTGTATTGAGAGGTCAAACATCCTTGCTGACTTAATTTGCAACATTGTAGAATAAACTTTTGAACCTGAGAGTTCAGTTAGGAGGGAGTTGCTATGGTAACAGACAGAAAGGTCTGAGAGGGGGAAGGGTGTTGGTTTGAAAATAGTGAGGGAAGAGTTTTGATTGCTTGAAATGAGGTATATGTGTGTAGAATTAGAGGTTTTCTGTGCCAGTCTTGGTTTCAGTGTATTGAGTGCATACCTTTTGCTCTGCTAAAGAAAAATTGGTGTGTGTGTCTGACACTGTTCTCAATCTCCCAAAGCATTTGTAAAGGTAAGTCATGATTCATTTAATTTAGATAGAGACTTGTTTGCTCTATGGAGAAGATTTGGAAGCAGATAGTGAAGTTTCAGTAGTGAAATTGAATGCTTGTACATAGGACTTGTGCTGTGTTTGTAAAAAGTTATTTAAAAAACGATTTTGGGGTAAAAAAATGGCTTTTATATTTTTGAGAAGCAATTAATAGTGCCTGCCTATGTAAAGACATATATTTGAACCTTTTAGAATTATGTCACCTGCGTTACCTCAAATTAGGAAGCAGATTGAGATTCTTTCTTGTTGGTTTGTGGCATGTTTTTTGGAAATGCTTGATATTAAAATATGCAAGATAGAGGAATTGTCTTTTGTGAAATAGTGAAGTTTCAGTAGTGAAATTGAATGCTTGTACATAGGACTTGTGCTGTGTTTTTAAAATGTTATTTAAAAACGATTTTGGGGTAAATGGATGGCTTTTTTATTTTTGAGAAGAAATTAATAGTGTTTGCCTCATTAAATAAATATATTTGAACCTTTTACAATGATGTCCCTTGCATTACCTCAGATTTGGAAGCAGATTGAGATTCTTTCTTGTTGGTTTGTGGCATGTTTTTTGGGAATGCTTGATATTAACATATGCAAGATAGAGGAATTGTTTTTTGTGAAATAGTGAAGTTTCAGCAGTGAAATTGAATGCTTGTACATAGGACCTGCGCTGTGTTTCTAAAATGTTATTCAAAAAACGATTTTGGGGGCAAATCAATGGTATTTACATTTGGGCCTTATTTATGATTGCCTTGTGCCGCCGGTGCGTCACTTTTAACATGGGAAAAAAGTGACGCACCGGTGGCGCAAGGCCTTCATAAATAAGGCCCTGAGTTTCTTTGCTGTTGGTTTGTGTCTTGCTTTTTGATAATGCTTGCTATCAACATTTGCAAGATACAGGATTTGTATTTTGTGAAATAGTGAGGTTTCAGTAGTGAAATTGAATGCTTGTACATAGGACCTGCGCTGTGTTTCTAAAATGTTATTCAAAAAACGATTTTAGGGGCAAATCAATGGTATTTACATTTGGGCCTTATTTATGATTGCCTTGTGCCGCCAGTGCGTCACTTTTAACATGGGAAAAAGTGACGCACCAGTGGCGCAAGGCCTTCATAAATACGGCCCTGAGTTTCTTTGCTGTTGGTTTGTGTCTTGCTTTTTGATAATGCTTGCTATCAACATTTGCAAGATAGAGGATTTGTATTTTGTGAAATAGTGAGGTTTCAGTAGTGAAATTGAATGCTTGTACATAGGACCTGCGCTGTGTTTCTAAAATGTTATTCAAAAAGCGATATTAGGGCAAATCAATGGTATTTACATTTGGGCCTTATTTATGATTGTCTTGTGCCGCCGGTGCGTCACTTTTAACATGGGAAAAAAGTGACGCACTGGTGGCGCAAGGCCTTCATAAATAAGGCCCTGAATTTCTTTGCTGTTGGTTTGTGTCTTGCTTTTTGATAATGCTTGCTATCAATATTTGCAAGATAGAGGATTTGTATTTTGTGAAATAGTGAGGTTTCAGTAGTGAAATTGAATGCTTGTACATAGGACCTGCGCTGTGTTTCTAAAATGTTATTCAAAAAACGATTTTGGGGGCAAATCAATGGTACTATCTAATCCTTGTCAATAATGTAAAACCAATTCATGTGCTCAAAATATTTTTTTAGAATAACATTTAAAAAACAGAGATAAGGTCATATGTATAAGCATTATAGTGTTGATATTGTTTACTTATTGTCATTGCTTTGTTGTTTGGTAATAGTGGTCTATAATGTTTTTTTTTTTATTTACCACAGATTTAAATCAACATTTCAATAGTAAGGAAATATGCCCTCAAGGCAGAGGAGAAGGAAAGATGCTATGCGAAAAAAAACCAAAAACAGCAACGGAATTAAAGCAGTGTCCTACAACAAATACTACAAAAAACGCCAAAAAAGCTCCTCTTAAGACAACGAAGTCTTTTCTTCGGAACATATGTAGATAAAAAAAATGATAATGTACATGTGAATTTACAGAAGGAGAGAGCAAATTTGAAGAGAAAGGAGAGGCCCCCCCAAAATCTTACTACTGCAGCAGGAGACAATAATATGTATAGTAATAGAAGGCAAAATGAATTTAGGGACATTCGTAAACTAATGTTTCGCAATAGGGTAGTTTTACATTTATTAAAAAACATTAAGAAAGGTACACAGAGAGCTGATTTTTATAAGAAAAAGAAAAATGTAGAGAAGATTGTTGATCAAGCTTTTGAAGTTAAGAACAAATTATTTATTTTAGTAATCAATAGAATTAGGACACTTAACAAGACAATTGATGTTTTCAAATCAAACAGTAGATCCAAAAGAGTAATTAATCGAAAAGTTTTTTCTGGAGAATGGATGCATAGTTCAAGTTGTGAGCCATTTTTTAATGAGGAGAGTTACTTTCAGGAGAATGATTTGGTGCATGCAGTTGACACCAGTGGTCGAGCATATGAGGTGAAAGATGGTTGTCTGATTGAAAAAGAAAAACTTGTGTCTAGAGATGTAGAAGAGGTATTAAGTGATGAAGTTTTAGAAATACGTACTAAGGGTCCAGTGTACAATTGGAAGTGTAGTAGTATTTGTAGTGTGTGACAGGATTCCATCGATGTGCTTCGTAATTTCTTACGTACACATAGTAAGAAAAGTCTAAAATAAAAAATGAAGATGTTGCAAGACATAGATCCTTGCAGAGTGAGAGAAAACACAGGTTTGCATGGACATTCATTGGCTTGTCTTTCTAGAAAAGTATGTCAGAGTGTTTTTCATCATTTTAGGATGTTAGCAGTGCATCAAAACAAAATGAGGAAATTAGTGAGAAGGTTGTATTATGCAAAATGTCCAGCACTTAAGCTTAAACAGTTAAACAGTGCTCTTTTGCATGGAACTGAATTAGATGTGAAGAAGATTTATGAAGAAATTGAGATTTGTTATTTTTGTGAAAAAGAGGACAGTGTAGAAATTGACACAGTAATAAAAGGTAATGTGGAAGACAATGTACAGATTTCAAGTACAGAAAAGTTTGATCAGGAAATTAGCAAGTTTCAGTTGAAATCAAGTGAAAGGCCTAATTTTACTTGTGTGTGTTGTCGACGGACTCATTATAAGATTCAGACTAGGTTAGTTGATTTATATGCAAAAAGTGAAATGGAAAATAATAGTGAATGGAGGAATTTTGCAACTTATTTGTTGGTGGAGAATTCTTTTGATTTGAGTTTTGATCAGCGTATTTGTAAATATTGTTATAATAAATTAAATGAAAACAGAATGCCTGCTAGAGCTGTTTATAATAATCTGGAGTTGGTAGACATTCCTGCTGAATTGATGGATTTAAATACATATGAATCTATTTTGATTCAATGTGTCCATCCTTTTCAGGCAATTGTTCGCATGGAGCCTAAGACAGGGAAATTGCCTCCTTCAGATTTACAGAGAGGATTAAAGGGAAGAGTTGTTTATTTGCCTCTAGATTTCAAGAAACATATTGATATAATTGGTGTAGAAAAAGTGGAAGAGGAACCTTTAGTTATTCTAGTTAATGGGGTTCCGACAAAGAGTAAGAAAATCTGGCAAGATTTAGTGGATGTTAGAAAAGTCAAAAAGGCAACATTGTATTTGGTCAAAAACAATGAGTACTACAAACATGTATGTGTTGAAGCAGAGGAAATAGTTGCAGAAGAAGACAGTGATTGTTCAGTCGGCCAAATTGAAAAAGTTGATGTGTCTAGAGGTGAAGAAATATATGAACATTATACTGTTCATCCTTTGCATTCCAAAGAAGCAATGGGGAATGCAATTGACTTGTTTCAGATGAAAGCAGAAAAAGGAAGTCCCATTAGTATATGGGAAGAAAGTTTGGAAGCTCGTTGTTTTCCACAGCTATTTCCAACAGGTCGAGGTGGACGATATGACGATCGACCAGTTCAAATTCCTGCTTCTGAATACCGGACTTTAAGATTATATGCTGAAGATTCAAGGTTTCATCAATGCATTCCATATTTGTTTCATCTACTGTATGAAAGTGACTTGTCTGGACTTTCATATGCAGTAAATCATATACTGAAAAGTGGAGCACATCTGCAAAATGTTTCGGCGAGGGACTTTATGGAGAAAGTCAATCTGCAAGATAATATTTTGGAATCTCATCTAATCAATCTTATGGCATGTCAGCGTGGTACAAACGAGTATTGGTACCGTTGTCATGGGGAATTGAAATGTATGCTAAGAAACTTAGGAACTCCTACATGGTCCCTCACTCTTAGCTGTGCTGAGTATGCATGGGACGACTTACTTGAATTTCTACGGGAGGCAAATGCTAATATACCAAATATAGAATTGAAAACACCAGGAGAACTGTGTTCTTTGGATCCAGTTAATGTATGCAGATATTTCAATCATAGATTTGAAGCTATGATGTCTGTTATTCCCAATAAAAAAAATCCTCCTCTTGGAGAGGTTTTGGATTTCTTTTGGAGAAAGGAGTATCAAGCGTGAGGTGCTCCTCATATACATATGTTGTTGTGGATTAAAGATGCACCCACATTTGGATCAGATTTGGATGAAACAGTGATGAGTTTCATTGAAGAGTATTTAACATGTGCTGTTCTGAAAACTACTGAAGAAAACAATTTAAGGCAACAAGTTTTACGCTTTCAATCCCAACGTTGTGGGAAGTACTGTCGTCAAAAATTCAAAAACAAGGAAAGGTTCTACACAAAATGTCGTTTTGCATTTCCACGACCAGTGATTTCTAAGGGAAGAGTAAATAATTTGATGTCATCTCTACGACATACTGTGACGAGGAAATCACCAAAAAATACATACAATTTAAAAAGAAACGAAAAGTCCAAGTACATCAATGACTACAACCCAGTGATTTTGTCCATGTGGAATGCTAATATGGATATTCAGTTCGTTGCTGACAACTCTATTGCTGTGGCTCGATATGTGACATCTTGCATCACAAAAAAAGAAAAGACAGAACCAAAGGAAATGTGGGAGGACATTTCACATGAAAAGAGTCTAAGCAGGAAATTATACAGTTACAGTCTGAAGATGTTGTCGCATCGAGAAATTGGAGCATATGAATGTTCTGATCGGTTATCATCAGCAAGTCTCTATGCCAAATCTAGAACAATAATTTGGGTGAGTCTAGGTCTTGCTGCAACACGAAACTGAGTTTTGAAATCTGTACTAGAAATTGAGTATTTGGCGGAGAAAGAACCAATTAGTACAGATATTTTGAAGACAAACATGTTGGATACATACTATCCAAATAGAAGTACTCACCTTGAGAACACTTGTTTGTATGAAGTTCTGCAAAACTATAGTTATAAAAGGAACATCACAGAAGATATCAATAATGGAAAATATGCTGTCATTGGAAATGAAGGATGTCTACTGAAGCAGAAAAAAAGCCATTTGATTAATCATCGAAAATTGAGTTGTGAATCTCCAGACAAAAGAGAATTTTACTATTTAGCTCTTTTGCAACTCTTTAAGCCATGGCGTACAGAAGAGGAACTACCTGGAGATTTTCTCTGTTACGAAGATTCTTTTAATGCAACCAAGGATACCATAGAATGTCCTGTTTTTCTAAATTATCTGCAAATGTTGAACGAAGAAATACAGCAAGAAGCCACAATTGCAGAAGAGATTGCCAGAGACAGTTCTCAAGACAGTAAGAGTTCTACTTCATTGAGTCAGGATCCACTAGGAGGACCAATTATCCAAAATGAAGCTGCCACTGCCATGGATGAGGTGGAAAGAGCTATGGAACAAGCTCAAGAGGATGTAGTTAACTTAGACGATTTGGTAAAGCAACTAAACGTTGAGCAGAAAAAGATATATGATGAAGTCACAGAACAGATTGAACATGGATTCAGACATGAGAAAAAAGAGTGCTCATGTACATCATTTAAGCCTGTCCGACTGTACGTAAGTGGAGAAGCAGGGACAGGAAAACGTTTTCTGATTAAAGCAATTGCAACTTATCTGCAGAAAAGGACTGAATCACCGCTGTCTTGTGTTGTAACCACTCCAACTGGACTGGCAGCACATAACATTAAAGGGATTACTCTACATCGTTTACTGATGCTGCCAGTTGAGCATGATAATAAATTGCATTACAACAAGTTATCTGGAGATGCGTGTTCTGAAGTTTCCAGAGTCCAGAAGAAAATGAAACTTCTTATCATTGATGAAGTAAGCATGGTCTCAAATCTAATGCTAGCATTTGTGCATTTGAGAAATACTTAGAACAGAGTATGATGTGTTATTTGGAGGAAAACACATTATTGTTTTTGGAGATCTATTGCAGTTGACTCCAGTAAAAGGACAACCAGTGTTTAAAATGCTTACACATGAAGATACCAGGAAGTCCCTTGGAAGCATTGGAAACGTTAATATATGATTACATTTCAAATATGCAGAACTGTTTCAAAATATGCGACAGGCAAAGGATGAAGATTATAAAAAAATTCAACAAGATATAAGAATCGGAAAAGTAAGCGAGCATGGGAAAGAAGCTTTACATGCACGATTAATTTCAAATTTGTATCCAAATGAAAACATTCTTCCAGAGAATATTTTTAAGAAAATTACTGAGAACAAATCTGGAATATGTTTGATGCCAACTCTGCAAGAATGTTCCATCTTCAACAACAAAATGTTAAAGTTAGAAAATGAAGAGATTGTGAAACTAGTAGCAATAGATAAAATTGAGCATATGGGAGCAACAATTATTTTGTCAGAATATTTGAAATCAAAATTGGATTAATTAGAGAAGAATATATCTAAAACAGCTGGTTTTGAAAAGACTGATTTTTTCAGTGAATTTAATAGGTTTTTTAAATGCTAATTCCTAACTATAACTGGTGTGAAACCTATGTTTTTTTCAGTGAATTTCATAGGTTTTTTAAATGCTAATTCCTAACTACAACTGGTGTGAAACCTATGGTTTTTTCAGTGAATATATATATATACATATATTGTGTGGAGGGGCTGCTAGAATATATATGTGGCCAAGGTCCGGCCCAAGAGAAACGCACCGCCCTCAAAGAGCGCCATTCACACCCGAACTTGGACCGCCTTGCTGAACGTGTGAAGCACGAAGGGCGTGAGGTGCTCCCATAGACTGGACTATGGTAGGGTCCCAGATGATGTTAGAAAAGGACATTGTCAGGGTCTTTCCGGATGGCATTGAAGGCGCAAAATTTAAAATCAACACGCACGGAAGGCAGCAGTAAACCACATGGCCCAGCATGCAGCATTAAGAAGAGCAGCTGAAATGCGGTACCCAACAAGGGGTTAAACAAACGGAAGCACCGACACACTCTTGGCCGTGTGTGTGAGCTGTAATCACCTTCACCTGCGGCGCCTCTTCCCTGACGAAGCTCACAGTGGTGAGCGAAATGCATTGGAGCCAAACAGAACTATGCCGCTTTTAAAAAGAAAAATAAATGCATTTTTAAACTGGATTGAGGTTGCGACTCATTTTCCCTCTCGTGTGGAGGGGCTGCTAGAATACATATGTGGCCAAGGTCCGGCCCAAGAGAAACGCACCGCCCTCAAAGAGCGCCATTCACACCCGAACTTGGACCGCCTTGCTGAACGTGTGAAGCAAGAAGGGCGTGAGGTGCTCCCATAGACTGGACTATGGTAGGGTCCCAGATGATGTTAGAAAAGGACATTGTCAGGGTCTTTCCGGATGGCATTGAAGGCGCAAAATTTAAAATCAACATGCACGGAAGGCAGCAGTAAACCACATGGCCCAGCATGCAGCATTGAAAAGAGCAGCTGAAATGCGGTACCCAACAAGGGGTTAAACAAACGGAAGCACCGACACACTCTTGGCCGTGTGTGTGAGCTGTAATCACCTTCACCTGCGGCGCCTCTTCCCTGACGAAGCTCACAGTGGTGAGCGAAATGCATTGGAGCCAAACAGAACTATGCAGCTTTTAAAAAGAAAAATAAATGCATTTTTAAACTGGATTGAGGTTGCGACTCATTTTCCCTCTCGTGTGGAGGGGCTGCTAGAATACATATGTGGCCAAGGTCCGGCCCAAGAGAAACGCACCGCCCTCAAAGAGCGCCATTCACACCCGAACTTGGACCGCCTTGCTGAACGTGTGAAGCACGAAGGGCGTGAGGTGCTCCCATAGACTGGACTATGGTAGGGTCCCAGATGATGTTAAAAAAGGACATTGTCAGGGTCTTTCCGGATGGCATTGAAGGCGCAAAATTTAAAATCAACACGCACGGAAGGCAGCAGTAAACCACATGGCCCAGCATGCAGCATTGAAAAGAGCAGCTGAAATGCAGTACCCAACAAGGGGTTAAACAAACGGAAGCACCGACACACTCTTGGCCGTGTGTGTGAGCTGTAATCACCTTCACCTGCGGCGCCTCTTCCCTGACGAAGCTCACAGTGGTGAGCGAAATGCATTGGAGCCAAACAGAACTATGCCGCTTTTAAAAAGAAAAATAAATGCATTTTTAAACTGGATTGAGGTTGCGACTCATTTTCCCTCTCGTGTGGAGGGGCTGCTAGAATACATATGTGGCCAAGGTCCGGCCCAAGAGAAACGCACCGCCCTCAAAGAGTGCCATTCACACCCGAATTTGGACCGCCTTGCTGAACCTGTGAAGCACAAAGGGCGTGAGGTGCTCCCATAGACTGGACTATGGTAGGGTCCCAGATGATGTTAGAAAAGGACATTGTCAGGGTCTTTCCGAATGGCATTGAAGGCGCAAAATTTAAAATCAACACGCACGGAAGGCAGCAGTAAACCACATGGCCCAGCATGCAGCATTGAAAAGAGCAGCTGAAATGCGGTACCCAACAAGGGGTTAAACAAACGGAAGCACCGACACACTCTTGGCCATGTGTGTGAGCTGTAATCACCTTCACCTGCGGCGCCTCTTCCCTGACGAAGCTCACAGTGGTGAGCGAAATGCATTGGAGCCAAACAGAACTATACCGCTTTTAAAAAGAAAAATAAATGCATTTTTAAACTGGATTGAGGTTGCGACTCATTTTCCCTCTCGTGTGGAGGGGCTGCTAGAATACATATGTGTCCAAGGTCCGGCCCAAGAGAAACGCACCGCCCTCAAAGAGCGCCATTCACACCCGAACTTGGACCGCCTTGCTGAACGTGTGAAGCACGAAGGGCGTGAGGTGCTCCCATAGACTGGACTATGGTAGGGTCCCAGATGATGTTAAAAAAGGACATTGTCAGGGTCTTTCCGGATGGCATTGAAGGCGCAAAATTTAAAATCAACACGCACGGAAGGCAGCAGTAAACCACATGGCCCAGCATGCAGCATTGAAAAGAGCAGCTGAAATGCGGTACCCAACAAGGGGTTAAACAAACCGAAGCACCGACACACTCTTGGCCGTGTGTGTGAGCTGTAATCACCTTCACCTGCGGCGCCTCTTCCCTGACGAAGCTCACAGTGGTGAGCGAAATGCATTGGAGCCAAACAGAACTATGCCGCTTTTAAAAAGAAAAATAAATGCATTTTTAAACTGGATTGAGGTTGCGACTCATTTTCCCTTTCATTTTCCCTCTCGTGTGGAGGGGCTGCTAGAATATATTTATATATATATATATATATATATATATATATATATATATATATATATATATATATATATATATATATATATATATATATATATATATATATATATATATATATATATATTTTTTTTTTTTTTTTTTTTTTTGGATGAATAATGAGGAAGAGATGTGGACTCACACCTAAATCCCTCTAAATCTCATATTCTGTTTTCTTGTAAACCTGGAAAAATAGACATTTATACTACCCTTTCCTAGACAGAGATGTTTGTCCCACTACCACACATATTTATTTTTTATTTTTTAAAAAACTGAATCTATTCTGTTTATTGGTGAAACTCAGTGACAATTCCAAACAGTAATTGGTTAAATGTTTAATTGTAGACTGATTTTGCTGAAAAGGTTTTGGGAATTAAAGATTTGGCGAACCTACCCTATATTGGCTTGGAGTGCTCTCATTTGGAAAAACCCGAAGATTGGGGGATTTTAGCGTTGTTTAATATATATATATATATATATATATATATATATATATATATATATATATATATATATATATATATATATATATTACCTACTGGCTATCGCCAGTAGGTATATATAGTTAGAATTTTTTCTCTATGGGACTTTTGAAAATTCTATGTCTAATAACTTTGGCGTTTGTGGACGGAATCGGCTGAAACTTTCAGGAAAATGGCACATTTTGTTTCTGAGCAGCCCCTGAAAATTTGGTGGGGTTTCGTCAAGGGGGGGCTGAGAAAAAAGGGGGGTCCCAAAACGCGTTTTTTGCATTGAGTTTTCCATAGGGCGGTTGGACTCACTTTTAGCTCGAACGGCTGAATGGATTTGCACGAAACTTGGCAAAATTGTAGGGACTGTTAGCCCGATGTGCCTTTGCTAGGTCTCAATATATGTGCTCCAGTAGTTTTTGAGAAATTAACGTTCAAACCAAGATATATATCTGTAACAGCGCTCTGGGCAGCGATCCGGTCCGCTTACTTTTCGCTTATCGGAACTTTGCGTGCAGAAAGCTGATTGGCTCTCCGGTGTCTGTCAACATTCTAAACAGTCCGGAGCGGACGCCATCTTGTCTCTCGGTAGGATCGAGAGAGAAGAAGAGGTGGAAAACGAAAGGGGAATTTAATGAAAGGGGGCAAGGTATCCCCCTCTTGACCCCCTAGGAATGTTGTTCGGGTTATTAAAGGGTCCCGTGGGGAAAATAAAAAAAAAATGATTTTTCACGGTAGAAGCGCGGCCGCGAACTGGTAGCGAAACGGGAATTCGCCATTTTGTGCTTCGTTAATTAAATTACTAGTTATAAGTGGGTGCGGGAGACGTATCCTAATCCCCTATGTTTCCTGAGGGTGGCTGAGGAGGCTGATATATGTTGATACATCTCTTCCAGCGGCTGTGCGTGAGCTTTTTTTTTTTTTTTGCTGCGTGACAGTCCGGAGCGGCCGCCATCTTGTCTCTCGGTAGGATCGAGAGAGAAGAAAAGGTGAAAAACTAAGGGGGAATTTAATGAAAGGGGGCAAGGTATCCCCCTCTTGACCCCCTAGGAATGTTGTTGGGGTTATTAAAGGGTCCCGTGGGGAAAATAAAAAAAAAATGATTTTTCACGGTAGAAGCGCTTCACGGGCCGCGAACTGGGCCGCAAACTGGTAGCGAAACGGGAATTCGCCATTTTGTGCTTCGTTAATTAAAGTACTAGGTATAAGGGGGTGCGGGAGACGTATCCTAATCCCCTATGTTTACTGAGGGTGGCTGAGGAGGCTGATATATGTTGATACATCTCTTCCAGCGGCTGCGCCATCTTGCCTTTTTTCGAATGCCACAATTTTGTCGTGCACGGCAGCCATTTTAGATGCCAGGCTGGTCCCAGGCTATCACCTAACCCTGCGGATGTAGTTTATGGCCCCAGCTGTAGAGAATTCAGACATGCCAATCCTCCTGATTCAGGCGTGTGAGTACTGATTTCAGTGCTAGTCTCCCGCCTCCCGATTTCTGCAAGCAAAAACCCGGGGGCATATTACGAACAACTAGCGATAATTTTTGTCTCTAACTTGTTTAGAGACAAAAATTATCGCCGCACATCGGCGATTTTTATCGCAGATAAACCTTGCTATTATCGCAGAAAAGTCAGCGATATTCATGTATTATCGACCTAATGCTCTTAGCCATGTTATCCACCTCCCATTGGATAACATGGCTAAGAACTGCTCAGGGCAGGTGTTAGATTTTGGAGATATTCGCGCTTAGCGCGAATATCTCCAAAAGTTGGTAATAGAAGGTAGCGATGTTAGGGACTGTTTCCAGTCGCTAACATCTTGGCACGCCACTTTGCATGTCATTAGTGATAAGTATCACTGACATGCAAAGCGGGGCCCAAGATGGTCGCTATCTCCTTTTAGCTGTCACTAACTGGTGTTAGCGACAGCTTGGTAATAGGGAAATAATTTTATCTCCGCTTTCATGGCTTTTAAAGCCCAAAAAGCGGAGATAAACCCCCATGATAATATGCCCCACGATTCCTTGGGGGTTTCAGCTGACAGGGCTTGGTATTGTGTTACATGGTCATTTTTCCATGAAACGTCAGAGGGTCGATGCAGGGGTTGTAGAAGAGGTGATAAACTATTTAAGCCTCATGAACAAGCGCAAGATTTGTGAAGTACTCGGGGCGGCGGTGTGTGTGTGCCCTCTTTCAGGAGCGGGCGGGGGGGCACTGCCAGCAACTTGCCAGGTCAGGTAGTGTTCAACACGTGCATCACCCTTTCTCTGCCTGCTATTGCGCTCCATGCTTCGGAAAGGTAAGAAAAAGAACGTGCATTTGAGTTTGAAATGTCCGATCCTGCAGCAGCACACTTCCAAAGTCCACACATGACAATAACCCGATTCAAGGCCCCATTCACCCGTTTTTAAAAAAAATAGATAACACTCCAAGAAAGTAAGGTTATAAAACTTTATTAACTACTAACTTTAACGAACGGAACAAAAACTAAAAACATTTAAACATTTCTCAACACAAAAAGCAACAATGGTTAGAAGCTGTCTTTTGTGCGAATAGTCCCAAGGCAGCACAACGTGCAGAGTTCTGGACGGCACCCAGGTGATGTCGCCTGGGTGCCGCACTGGTTTAGGGATCCTACAATGCTGCTCCGAAAATTGGCGTGGGGCGTCCCGGGTGGGGCGGGGGGAGGCCTCGTCAGTAGCGGTCTGTTGTGCGAATAGTCCCAAGGCAGCACAACGTGCAGAGTTCTGGACGGCACCCAGGTGATGTCGCCTGGGTGCCGCACTGGTTTAGGGATCCTACAATGCAGCACAGAAAAACAGCGTGGGGCGTCCCGGGTGGTGCGGGGGGAGGCCTCGTCAGTAGCGGTCTGTGTCCAGTGTCACATGGCTGACACAACATGTACGACAGGCACCCAGGTGATGTCCAGTAAACTGCCGCACTGGTTTTGGTATCCTACAATGCTGCTCCGAAAATTGGTGTGCGGCGGCCCGGGGGGGGGGCGTGGGGGAGCCGGCGTGAACGGGCCTCCCCAGGTGGCGGCCATCTAGCTGAGTTGCGCTCGCTCTTGCGGCCACAGCGTCTCGCTCACCATGTTGTTGAGTTGCTCCCACTCTTGCAGTGCAGCGATAGGCGGCTGCCACATGGCTCTTAAAATGGCGGACAGCTCCTCAGTTTTAGGCCTGGTCCACTGAAATGGCCCTGGGACACTTTGGAACTCCGACGCTTGCCTGCTAGGGCTTGGGTTCCATTCTCGAAAAGCGTCCCCTCAGCCGTGAAGATTGTATAAAAGTCTTGGGGGGCCCCCGACTCCCGCAGGCTTCCGGTGGGGAGCGGCTGCCATGATTGCTCGCGGAATGACCACGACGGAGCCACGAGATGGTGGTGCTCTCATGCTGACGCCAGCTTCAGTCTGAATGATCCAGAAACAAGGTGGGGCTTTCATCGTTTGGGAAAAAAAAATGTTCTAAACCAATGAAAAGTGTTATTTTTAGGTCATATGACCAAGCCTTCCATCTTTAGGAAACCAAAAGTAAAATGAACCAATGAAAAGTTTTATAAACAAGTCACATGACCTGTTATGCGGCATAGGGCTACAAAAAGCGTAGAAAATCCGTTGGCACATGAGGCGGCGTCAGTAGCGGACCGATGTGCGAATAGGCCGAAGGCAGCACAACGGGCCGAGATCCGGATGGTACCGAGGTGGTGTCCAGCAAATTGCCGCACTGGTGTGGCCATCCTACAATGCTGCGCCGAAAGACGGCGTGTCCAGCTGAGTTGCGGTCACTGTTGCGGTACAGTGACTCGAACGCGCCGAGATCCGGATGGCACCGAGGTGGTGTCCAGCTAATTGCCGCACTGGTGAGGCCATCCTACAATGCTGCCCGGAAAGACGGCGTGTCCAGCTGAATTGCGGTCACTGTTGCGGTACAGTGACTCGAACGCGCCGAGATCCGGATGGCACCGAGGTGGTGTCCAGCAAATTGCCGCACTGGTGTGGCCATCCTACAATGCTGCGCCGAAAGACGGCGTGTCCAGCTGAGTTGCGGTCACTGTTGCGGTACAGTGAGTCGAACGCGCCGAGATCCGGATGGCACCGAGGTGGTGTCCAGCAAATTGCCGCACTGGTGTGGCCATCCTACAATGCTGCGCCGAAAGACGGCGTGTCCAGCTGAGTTGCGGTCACTGTTGCGGTACAGTGAGTCCAACGCGCCGAGATCTGGATGGCACCGAGGTGGTGTCCAGCAAATTGCCGCACTGGTGTGGCCATCCTACAATGCTGCGCCGAAAGTCGGCGTGGGGTGCCCCGTTGGTTTATGAGGTGATGTCAGTAGTGGATCGATGTGTGAATAGGTCGGAACCAGCACAAGGCGCCCTGCACTGTTGAGCCTTTTTCAATGCCTGTTTTTTGTTGTTTCCCCTCCATCAAAAACAAAACAAAAATACAAGGCGCCAAGATCCGAATGGCAAGTCCTGGATGTTGAGTGCCTCAGTTGAGAGTTCTGAGCAGTGCTTGTAAGACTGTCTGAAGCTTATTTGCACCTGCTGCAGCTTCACTAGGTCCGGCGGAACTTTTTGCCTTTTCCTTTCTGCTTCTTTTCCTACAATGCGTTTCATCTGAAGACACGACCAGGTCCCTGAATGTGTGCAGGGGGACGCTATTGATTGAATGAAAATGGCGGCTTGACACAAAGCTGACTCAAGCGTTACTGTTGGTGCTATACAGACAAAAATTGGTTTTCAGTTTGTACATTCTTCAGGTTTTTTTTTTCCATCCAAGTCTGATTGAGAGTTTGTAGAAAAATGGCTTCAGATTTTCCACATACTACTCTTCAACATTCTTCCTAAATGTAACAATGTGAGACTCACTAGGAGAACGGCTGTTTATCTTTCCTTTCAAAATGCTGCCAACAATATTTTCTGAATGGAAGACACCATCTTGTAGCATAAAGGGCCGAAAGGGGTTCTGGTCTGGCCGATGGTTGGTGGAGACATTTTGACTATATCTTGGACCTGCCCGGCCTCGCCCAAAATGGCGCCGGTATAAATGGGACTCATAACTCCTTGCCCGCAAATGTATATCTAGAAAATGTTATTGTAAGTGGCCCTGTCGTATTTTAATTACAAAATGTACGTCCACCGATTCCGCAACTGTTAGACACCTTTGTTCTTGCAACCTAATGGCCCGCTCGTTACGTTCTTCTACAGTGTAAATGTCTCCTCATCATATACGATTTCAGTTTGCTCCGTGGCCGGCCCACGTGGTTATAGGCCCGTATTTGTATACTGACATTTTCACAATAAAGGTTTTTAAAACAAAACACGGTAGTAGTATTTACATTTGTAAAGTTTTTACTTTTAGTGACTGTTTTCGAATCAGTAAAAGGCAAGTGAAATAAAGCAGTCCAATTACATGACGGATAAAAGGTATAATATGTAGGAACGCAGTAAAGATAAATGGTCAAGGGCAGTTGTGTTTTTCATGTCTGCAACATAAAGTGATCGATAAGAATCTGATAATCAGGCGTATCGGCGACTAAGACAGCAGGCCGAATCTCTTTTACTCAACGGCTCCGTCATGGAAGGAAGAAACGCCCTTTTTCTCGAAAAAGGAATATATTTTACTTGCAAGACAGTTGTAAATTTTCCGGGAAAGTACATTAGCCTGGAATATTATAACATATGTTTGAAAAAAAAATATTGTTCGAAAATAATAAAAAGCGTAATTTTTAGGTCATATGACCAAGCTTTTCATCATTAAATTAACAAAAGTAAAATGAACCAATGAAAAGTTTTATTAACAAGTCACATGACCTGTTATGCTTACGTTACGCGCTGCGCGCCGCGCCTCGGATCACTTCCGGGTGCGCTAACGCGGCGTGTCATAAAACGCATTACGCGACAACGTAGGTCAAGAATATAGTCTAAATGTCTCCACCAACCAGCGTTCAGAACACAACCCCTTTCAGCAGTCCAAAAAGTTCTGTTAAATGACAACAGAGGGGACAGGCAACAAGAACCATCAGTCAAAGAGGGGAGGGCAAGTTCTTCTCTTCCGGGTCATGTTGGGGCGCTACCGGAACTGATCGAATTGGTAGTCTACAGTGTTTCTGGATGTTTCAGACTAAAGCTGGCGTCAGCATGAGACCACTACCATCTCGTAGCTCCGTCGTGGCCATTCCACGAGCAATCATGGCAGCCGCTCCCCAACAGAAGCCTGCGGGAGTCGGAGGCCCCCAAGACTTTTGTAGAATCTTCACGGCTGAGGGGACGCTTTTCGAGAATGGGACCCAAGCCCTAGCAGACAAGCGTCCGAGTTCCAAGGTGTCCCAGGGCCATTTTAGTGGACCAGGCCCAAAACCGAAGAGCCGGCCGCCATTTTGAGAGTCCTGTGGCAGCCGCCTATCGCTGCACCGCAAGAGCGGGCGCATCTCAACTACATGGTGAGCGAGAGGCTGTAGTCGCAAGAGCGGGCGGTAAACAGCTGAATGGCGGAAGAGGCACAGTGTAGCAAAAGCGGGCGGAATGGCAACTAAAACGATAAAGGGGCGCCCCACTACAGCTTGTCTTCAGGTCAAACGGATTGTGGGACAAGGTCCAGAATTGAAGAGTCATCAAAAGGCAAAAAGTTCCGCCGGACCCCGGGAGCCGGCCGCCTATGTCGGGGGCGATCTCAGGCTACACCAGTGCTATAAGACTTGGGGAGGGTGTCGGAGCCAAGCGTCTTCTCCGAGTCCATGGCCATCACACAGCCCCTCAGGGGCCTCCGTCAAGCTGTTTAGGAAGGTAACATATCACATTGTTTTCTAATGCAGTCAGGTCCACAAACGACACTCACTTACTTTGAGAATAGTGAAGCTGCAGTAGGTGGAAATAAGCTTCAGACAGTGTTACAAGCACTGCTCAGAACTCTTAACTATGGCACCCAACATCCAGAACTTATGCTATTTGAGAATGGTAGTGACATCGAAGCATCTCAGGGACCAAAACCATTAACGTACTTTCACGTATGAAAATCTTACTTGGGGAGGGGGCAGGAGCGAAGCGCCCCCTCCCAGTCAGCGCCACCACACCGTATGTTGAAAATCTGAAGCCATCGTTCTACAAAGTCAACCAAACTTGGATTGAAAAATCTAGAAAAATGTACAAACTGAAAACCAGTTTTGGTCTGCATAGCATCAGTAACAACGCTTGAGTCAGCTTTGTGTCAAGCCGCCATTTTGATTCAACAAAGCACAGGCATTGAAAAAGGCTGAAATTCAGAACTCTAAACTATGGCACCCAACATCCAGGAGCTTGCCATCCGGATCTTGGAGCCTTGTGCTGTTTTCGATCTATTCACACATCGGTCCACTACTGACATCATCTTATAAACCAACGTTATGTAAATAGTTTTTTAATAAAATGTTTTACCCTGTTTCTTTGCTGGTGTGTTGTCTATATTTTTAATATTTGCATAGGGTTTGTCGTTATTTTGTGCGGGATGGGTGATGGAGCCGAGCTGTCTTGCAGCCCTCATGGTGTGGAGCTCAGTTCATCTCACTATTTTCGTATTTCTCATGAAGGGTTGTTCCTAATATTTCTATTTTAGCGAGGTCAAAAAGAGATCCAATTAGTGGCCTACTGATTTTGCTCGATTACTTTTATTTTTTTACACGATTTTTCACTATCTGCAAAGACTAAACAGAGTATTGCGACTTTGTGTTTGTTTGTAAATAGAGAATGATCCAAAGAGAACCAATTCTAAAACAGTAAATGCTTGGACAACAATCAATCAAATGGAGAGACAAGGAGGCACGACGGATTACAACGGGGGTAAAGGCCTGCGTTAACTACCCTTCAGTATCTGCAAAGAGAGAGTACTACTAAGGCAAAAGAGGGGAGGGGGGGGGGGTGCAGCGTTCAAAGCACATCAGCGTGCATAAATACGAAAATGTTTTTATCTATCACGTACTTGACATTTTAAAGCTTTTCATATTTGCTATTAAAAAACCAATGAAATTCACAGAAAAAACCATAGGTTATAGTGGATATATAGTTAGGAATTTGCATTTACAAAACCTTGAAAATTCAATGAAAAAACCATAGGTTATAGGCCATATATAGTTAGGAATTCGCATTTACAAAACCTTATTTTACTCGCATAAAACCATTGAAATTCCATATATAGTTAGAAGCGCTAACTATATATCGCGCACCCGCAATCCACTGCTGATGATGTCACATATTACATCATTCATGACATGGTCAGTGACATCACTGATGACATCACTGATGACATCTCAAATGACATCACTGATGACAACTCAAATGACATCACTGATGACATCTCAAATGACATCACTGATGACATCACTGATGACAACTCAAATGACATCACTGATGACATCTCATTTGTCATCACTGATCACATCACTCATGTGATAATACAATGAACCTCTTCAGACTCTAATATAACCTTACATACACTCAGTATAAACAGACACTCACAGACTGTCACTCATCCATGGAGTTACTCACACACCTAGTCAGTCATGCAAAGAATCAATCACACCTCCATTTCCTCAACTATAAAGTTATACACATCTTACTTATTCAAACATATAATAACACATATTTATTCTCTTATATAATCCCTGATACAAGCTCACAGTGATCGATACAGCCACTCACACATTCACTGGCTCTTATGTTCAGTTATTTATATATCTCAACTCTCACATGTATTGTGTTTTACATACGTACTTACTTGCACATGTAGCAATGAGAAATCCATTCACTCACCAACACACCCATGCACAGTCAACCGCCCATATAGCTGTTTCCACATGCACTCTTGAACTCATACTCCTAGTGAATCAACTGCTTACACATCTATGCACAGAGTCACGCACCTCCCAGCCACCCACACACACACTCAGCCTCCCATTCAAATACTTGGGCAACCAATCAATAACCCATATGGCCACTCTTATAGCTACTGATCAACACATGCAGCAGCTTACACAACAACAAACATACTGATGCACAAATTAAGACAGTTTAGTCACTAACCCATGCACTCAGTGAGACACATTTAATCACTCACTCATACAGTCAGTCATGCACCTACTAAATTCTTCATCCAGACACTTATACATCCACTCATTCTTCAATATGTGAAACATATTTAAACTTTACAGACACATACAATCACTGGATGTTGTGATCAGTGATGTCATCAGTGATGTCATTTGAGATGTCATCAGTGATGTCATCAGTGATGTCACTGACCATGTCATGAATGATGTAATATGTGACATCATCAGCAGTGGATTGCGGGTGCGCGATATATAGTTAGCGCTTCTAACTATATATGGAATTTCAATGGTTTTATGCGAGTAAAATAAGGTTTTGTAAATGCGAATTCCTAACTATATATGGCCTATAACCTATGGTTTTTTCATTGAATATATATATATATATATATATATATATATATATATATATATATATATATATATATATATATATATATTACCTACTGGCGGTCGCCAGTAGGTAGTTATAGTTAGGATTTTTTTCAATGTTAAATCTCAAAATTCTATTTGGAATAACTTTGGCACCGGTTGACGAATCTGCCTGAAAATTTCCTGAAAATGGCCTCGTCGAGCTCCGGTTCTTCCTTGAAAGTTTGGGGGGGATTCGTCAAGCGGGGGCCGAGATAAAAGGGGGGTCCCAAAACGCGTTTTCCCCATGTTAATTTCCATAGGGCGGTCGATTTCACTTTTAGCCCGAACGGCTGAATGGATTTGCACGAAACTTGGCAAAATTGTAGGGACTGGTAGCCTGATGTGCCTTTGCTATGTCTCAAGATATGTGCTCCAGTGGATTTTGAGTAATTTAGGTTCAAAAAAATATATATATCTATAGGCGCTCTCCGGTGCGCGCACCGGAGTGCGCTCCAGGCGCGACACGCGACTTGCGCGCAGAAAGCTGATTGGCTCTTGGGTGTCTGTAAACATTCTAAACAGTCTGGAGTGGCCGCCATCTTGTGTCTCGGTAGGATCGAGACACGAGAGGTGGCCAAAACAAAGGGGGAAATGACCATAAGGGGGCAGAGTAGACACTCCCTGTACCCCTAGGTTTGATGTGGGGGCCATTAAAGGGCCCCGCGGGGTCTCACCCCTTTTTTTTTTTTTTTTCGATTTTCGCGGGGGAAGCGCCTGGTGCGCGCACGGGGGAGCGTATCGAGGAGGGTACTATGGAAAAATAATCACTTTAAAACATTGTATGTTTATTAATTGTTTTTTTTTATTTTTTTATTTTATGTAAGTACCTACATGTAGGTACTAATGAAGAGACTTACATTTAATGTTCACCATCTTCTTTGTAGACATCTTGCATGTTGTTATTGTATTTTTTGTGGTATATGGAATTCATAACATAGTCTGTCTGGAAAGGAGAAACAGATCTTTTAAGCACTCCCTGAGAATTTCTAGGGGATCATGAGTAGTCTATCCTGCTCACTTATGAAAATGAGGTGTAAAATATTCATATGAGATAATATAGTGGGAGAAAGGTAGTAACTATGAGTAAACTTACTATGTAACAGAAAAATAGTTGAACAGTATACTATAAGTCTCACTTTATATTTTAAACATTTTTGGTAATACTTTATGAATTACATATAAAAAAGAATATTGTCTGAAACAATTTGAAATTATTAAAGATAAATTTATTCCTCTGATTCTTTTTCATAATTTAATAAAATTTCTAACATAATATTGTCCGGAATTTCCTCATAATTATATGTACATGATTCCATTTCTTCCAAACATTCTATAAACTGTTCATCCAAAGAGTCATCCATGAAATCAACTTCTTTTTTTTGATCTTCTGGTTTTTCCACCTTTACTTTGATAGAAGTATCATTTGCCTGATTTTCTCCTTCCATTTTCTTTCTGAAAATTGCATACAAATTAACTATATTAGTAGAGTTAGGGTACGGTATACCAGAGAAACCTAACTCAATCCATAACTATTACAGAGAAGTCTATCTCTATCTCTAACTATTAAAGAGGGATAGCATATCACTAACAGAATATTTTTTCAGAAATAAACTTAAAGTGTACAATATACTTCCATAATTAGAAGTTACCTTAGAGAAATCAGTTGAAGTTGTCAGTGAAATTTGTTTTCAAGTGTACTTCTGGAAGCAGTAGTCAAAATGGCTGTGTTTCCCTCTCTTCTTTTATATATATTCTCTTACTTAACCAATCAAACGTCAGGAAATAATCGTAGAAAATGAAAGATACTTTTTAATTGGTTGTAAATTCTAACATTACAAGTGTGTTTTTGTCATGTAATTTAACTCAGGATATTTAGACAGGCCTGTAGCCTAAATGTCTCAATGGAATTTCACCAAATTTGGGCAAATGGTAGGGACTGCTATGTAGTAGGGCCTATTCTATATTTGATGAAAGTGTCTCCAGTGGTTTTTTGTAAATTGCTTTCCCACCTTCTTTTATCGAGCGCTTAGCGGTGCGCGCTCCTTTACGCGCACTGGCAGCGTTACGGGAGTCCTCCATTTTGTGTTTCGGTACAATCGAGACACAAGATGGAGGGTAAACAATGTTCGGTATGGGTAGAAGGGGGCACTGTAGAGACTTCTTGACCCTCTAGGTTTTCTGAGGGGGGCTTAGGAGGCTCATAAACGTAAAACAAAAAAAAAGAAAATCTTTAATTTTCCACGGGGGTAGCGCCTGGTGCGCGCACCTTTAAGCGTCCCCGAAAGCGTACTTTGGTGAAAAATAGTGAAAAAAGTTAGAAAAAAATAAACGCTTTGAATGATCAGAGGTAGGGTAGCTCTGAAAAGAGCTTTTGGGTTCTGTGGTTGATTTAGGTACCTACAAGTAGGTTCCAATACACATTCTTAAATTCAGGAGGAATATTCTATTCCCCTCATCTGAGAAGTGCACTCCATCTCCTCTGTAGATGTCTTGCATGTTGTAACGCAAGTTATTATTGTATATTGAACCCATTCCATAGTCTCTCATGTAAGCAGAAACAGATTTATTCACATGTTTCCGTGCTTTCTCAAATTGTGGACAAAATTGGTTGGACCAGTTCCATTTCTGTCTTTGGCATATATTGGAATATACCAAGGCAGTGTGGGGAAAAAGTATCATCAATTGATGAAAGGTGTCCTTTAAAAGCATTTCCAGACCTACCCCAGTCAATGTGCCTAGATCGTTTCCACCACAGTGCACAATTATAAGGTCAGGTTCTGGCAGATGCAAAAAGGTTTTCACCAATGGTATCAATTGGTGACATTTTAATCCTCTGTGGCCAATCCACTTGATTTCCACATTTGATAAATCAAGGTTATGAAAATTTCTGCTAGCTGCATACCTTTGAGCCCAGTGGATGTAGCTATGTCCAATAATCCAAACAGAGTACATGATGTGAGAAGGTTCTGGTCCAGTCAGATGAAGTGTGGGAATGAAATGGCAGTTGGAACAGTAGGAGTTTACAAAAAAATAATTGTGGAGTTTCTCTGCTCTTGAATCACAAGCAATGATTGGTGGATTCAGATAGTTGAAATCTGAAAGTTAGGGTGCATGGTTATGTTGTGTGAAAGAAGCAATTTGAATGGTTTAAAAAAAAGTCACCAAAAGCAAAAATACCCTGTATAGGCTGCTGAATTGAGAGGTCAAACATCCTTGCTGAGTTAATTTGCAACATTGTAAGATAAACTTTTGAACCTTAGAGTTCAGTTAGGAGGGAGTTGCTATGGTAACAGATAGAAAGGTCTGAGAGGGGGATGGGTGTTGGTTTGAAAATAGTGAGGGAAGACTTTTGATTGGTTGAATTAAGGCATATGTGTACAAAGATAGAGATTTTCTATGCCAGTCTTGGTTTCAGTGTATTGAGAGCACACCTTTTGCTCTGCTAAAGAAAAATTGGTGTGTGTGTCTGACACTGTTCTCAATCTCCAAAAGCATTTGTAAAGGTAAGTAATGATTCATTTAATTTAGATAGAGACTTATTTGCTCTATGGAGAATATTTGGAAGCAGATAGTTATGTTTTAGAAGTGAAATTGTATGTTAGTATATAAGTCCTGCGCAGTGTTTCTTACATGTTATTCAAAAATCGATTTTGGGTGCAAATGAATGGTATTTTTATTTGGCCTTTTTTATGATTGCCATGTGCAGTTGATGCATCACTTTAAACATGGGTAATAAGTGCTGGAGTGGTGGCGCAAGGCTTTCATAAATAAGGCTCTGACTTTGTTTTATGATATTGAGTGGTTGTACATAGGTTCTGCGCAGTGTTTCTTACATGTTATTCAAAAATCGATTTTTGGGTGCAATTGATTGGTATTTGCATTTGGCTCTTATTTATGAATGCCATGTGCAGCTGATGCATCACTTTAAACATGGGTAATAAGTGATGCACTGGTGGCGCAAGTCCTTTATAAATAAGGCCCTGACTTTGTTTGATGATATTGAGTGGTTGTACTTAGGTTCTGCGCAGTGTTTCTTACATGTTATTCAAAAATCGATTTTTGGGTGCAATTGATTGGTATTTTCATTTGGCCCTTTTTTATGATTGCCTTGTGCAGCTGATGCATGACTTTAAACATGGGTAATAAGTGACGCACTGGTGGTGCAAGGCTTTCATAAATAAGGCCCTGACTTTGTTTGATGATATTGAGTGGTTGTACTTAGGTTCTGCGCAGTGTTTCTTACATGTTATTCAAAAATCGATTTTTGGGTGCAATTGATTGGTATTTGCATTTGGCCCTTATTTATGAATGCCATGTGCAGCTGATGAATCACTTTAAACATGGGTAATAAGTGATGCACTGGTGGCGCAAGGTCTTTATAAATCAGACCCTGACTTTGTTTGATGATATTGAGTGGTTGTACTTAGGTTCTGCGCAGTGTTTCTTACATGTTATTCAAAAATCGATTTTTGGGTGCAATTGATTGGTATTTGCATTTGGCCCTTATTTATGAATGCCATGTGCAGCTCATGTATCACTTTAAACATGGGTAATAAGTGATGCACTGGTGGCGCAAGGCCTTTATAAATTAGACCCTGACTTTGTTTGATGATATTGAGTGGTTGTACTTAGGTTCTGCGCAGTGTTTCTTACATGTTATTCAAAAATCGATTTTTGGGTGCAATTGATTGGTATATGTATTTGGCCCTTATTTATGATTGCCATGTGCAGCTGATGCATGACTTTAAACATGGGTAATAAGTGACGCACTGGTGGCGCAAGGCTTTCATAAATAAGGCCCTGACTTTGTTTGATGATATTGAGTGGTTGTACATAGGTTCTGTGCAGTGTTTCTTACATGTTATTCAAAAATCGATTTTTGGGTGCAATTGATTGGTATTTGCATTTGGCCCTTATTTATGAATGCCATGTGCAGCTGATGCATCACTTTAAACATGGGTAATAAGTGATGCACTGGTGGCGCAAGGCCTTTATAAATGAGATCCTGACTTTGTTTGATGATATTGAGTGGTTGTACTTAGGTTCTGCGCAGTGTTTCTTACATGTTATTCAAAAATCGATTTTTGGATGCAATTGATTGGTATATGTATTTGGCCCTTATTTATGATTGCCATGTGCAGCAGATGCATGACTTTAAACATGGGTAATAAGTGACGCACTGGTGGCGCAAGGCTTTCATAAATAAGGCCCTGACTTTGTTTGATGATATTGAGTGGTTGTACTTAGGTTCTGCGCAGTGTTTCTTACATGTTATTCAAAAATCGATTTTTGGGTGCAATTGATTGGTATTTGCATTTGGCCCTTATTTATGCATGCCATGTGCAGCTGATGCATCACTTTAAACATGGGTAATAAGTGATGCACTGGTGGCGCAAGGCCTTTATAAATCAGGCCTTGACTTTGTTTGATGATATTGAGTGGTTGCACATAGGTTCTGCGCAGTGTTTCTTACATGTTATTCAAAAATCGATTTTTGGGTGCAATTGATTGGTATTTGCATTTGGCCCTTATTTATGAATGCCATGTGCAGCTGATGCATCACTTTAAACATGGGTAATAAGTGATGCACTGGTGGCGCAAGGCCTTTATAAATGAGGCCCTGACTTTGTTTGATGATATTGAGTGGTTGTACTTAGGTTCTGTGCAGTGTTTCTTACATGTTATTCAAAAATCGATTTTTGGGTGCAATTGATTGGTATTTGCATTTGGCCCTTATTTATGATTGCCATGTGCAGCTGATGCATGACTTTAAACATGGGTAATAAGTGACGCACTGGTGGCGCAAGGCCTTTATAAATCAGACCCTGACTTTGTTTGATGATATTGAGTGGTTGTACTTAGGTTCTGCGCAGTGTTTCTTACATGTTATTCAAAAATCGATTTGTGGGTGCAAATGATTGGTATTTGCATTTGGCCCTTATTTATGATTGCCATGTGCAGCTGGTGCATTACTTTAAACATGGGTAAAAAGTGACGCACTGGTGGCGCAAGGCCTTTATAAATAAAGCCATGAGTTGCTATTGTATAAACTTAAATATGTTGCAATTTATTGTATATATTGTTTGCTTTTTAACATTACTTTGTTGTTTGCTAATAGTGGTCTTTCATGTGTTTTTTTAACAGAGCAACAGATTCAATTCAACTTCTGAAAAGGAAGCAAAAATGCCTTCAAAGCAAAGAAATATCAAAAATAACATACGGAAAAGGAGAACATCAACAACAGAGTTTATGGAATCCTCTTCAACAAGTACTTCAAAAAACACCAGAAAAGCTTCTGGTAAGCCAATTAAGTCTTTTCTTCGCAACATATGTCGTAGAAAAAAAAATGATATTGCTAATGTGAATATACAGAAAAAGTCAACAAATCTAAAAAGGAAAGAGAAGCCCACAAAAAATGTTTCCATTGGAGCAGGAGAGAAGAGAATGGATAGCAATAGAAGGGTAAATGTTTTTAGGGACATTCGTAGGCGAATGTTTCGCAATAGGGTAGTTTTAAATTTGCTAAAAAATGATAAGAAAAGTAAACTAAAAGCTGCTTTTTACAAGAAAAAGAAAAGTGTAGAAAAGATTGTTGATCAGGCTTTTGAAGTTAAGAAAAAATTATTTATTTTAATAATCAATAGAATTAGGATACTTAATAAGGCAATTGATGTTTTCAAATCGAACAGTAGATGGAAAAGAATTATTAATCGGAGTAATTTTTGTGAAGTATTTTCTGGTGAATGGATGCATAGTTCAAGTTCTGAGCCTTTTTTCAATGAGGAGAGTTACTTTCAGGAAAATGATTTGGTGCATGCAGTTGACACCAGTGGTCGTGCATATGAGGTGAAAGATAGTTGTGTGATGGAAAAAGAGAAACTTGTATCTAGAGATGCAGAAGAGGTGTTAGCTGATGAAGTTTTAGGGAGACGTACTAAGGGTCCAGTGTACACATGGAAATGCAGTAGTATTTGTAGTGTGCGACAGGAATCAATCGATTTGCTTCGAAATTTCTTACGTACATATAGTAAAAAAAGTCTCAAACAAAAAATGAAGATCCTGCAAGAGTTAGATCCTTGCAGAGTGAGAGAAAGCACAGGTTTGCAAGGGCATTCACTAGCTTGTCTTTCTAGAAAAGTTTGTCGGAGTGTTTTTCATCATTTTAGGATGTTAGCAGTGCATCATAATAACGTAAGGAAATTAGTGAGGAAGTTGTATTATGCAAAAAGTCCTGCACTTAAGCTTAAACAGTTAAATAGTGCTCTTTTGCATGGATCTGAAGTGGATGTGAAGACTATTTGTGAAGAAATTGAGTTTTGTTATTTTGGGAACAAAGAGGACAGTGTAGAAATAGATATAGTAATGGATGGTAATGCAGAAGATAATGGACAAATTTCAAGTATTGAAAAGTTTGATGAGGAAATTATCAAGTTTAAGGTGAAATCAAGTGAGAGGCCTAATTTAACTTGTGTGTGTTGTCGATGGACTCATTATAAAATTCAGACCAGGTTAGTTGATTTATATGCAAAAAGTGAATTGGAAAATAATAGTCAATGGGAGGATTTTGTAAGTTATTTGTTGGTGGAGAATTCTTTTGATTTGAGTTTGGATCAGCGTATTTGTAATTATTGTTTGAAAAAATTAAATGAAAATAGAATGCCTGCTAGAGCAGTTTATAATAATCTTCAGTTGATAGATATTCCTTCTGAATTGATGGATCTAAATACTTATGAATCTATTTTGATTCAATGTGTCCATCCTTTTCAGGCTATTGTACGCATGGAGCCTAAGACAGGGAAATTGCCTCCATCAGATTTACTGAGAGGATTAAAGGGAAGAGTTGTTTATTTGCCGCTAGATGTAAAGAAAAATATTGATACAATTGGTGTAGAAAGAGTAGAAGAAGATCCTTTAGTTATTCTAGTTAATGGGGTTCCAACAAAGAGTAAGAAAATTTGGCAAGATTTAGTGGATGTTAAAAAAGTCAAGAAGGCAATGTTGTATTTGGTCAAAAACAATGAGTACTACAAAGATGTAAGTGTTGGAGCGGAGGAAACAGCTATAGAAGAAGATAGTGATTCTTCAGTTGGTCAAATTGAAAAAGTTGATGTGTCTAGAACTGAAGAAATATATGAACATTATACTGTTCATCCTTTGCATTCCAAAGAAGTAATGGGAAATGCAATTGACTTGTTTCAAATGAAAGCAGCAAAAGGAAGTCCCATTAGTGTATGGGAAGAAAGTTTGGAAGCTCGTTGTTTTCCACAATTATTTCCAACAGGTTGTGGTGGACGATATGATGATCGACCAGTTCCAAGTCCTGCAGCTGAATACCGGACTCTAAGATTATATGCAGAAGATCCAAGGTTTCGTCAATGCATTCCATATTTATTTCATCTACTATTTGAAAGTGATTTGTCTGGGCTTTCTTATGCAGTTAATCATATATTAAAAAGTGGACCTCATTTGCAGAATGTTTGTGCAAGGGACTTTATGGAGAAAGTTAATCTGCAAGACAGTATTTTGGAATCTCAGCTAATCAATCTCATGGCATGTCAACGTGGAACCAACGAGTATTGGTTTCGTCGTCATGGAGAATTGAAATGTATGCTAAGAAACTTAGGAACTCCTACATGGTTCCTCACTCTTAGCTGTGCTGAGTATGCATGGGACGATTTACTTCCATTTCTACGAGAGGCAAATGAAAACATACCAAATATAGAATTGAAAACACCAGGAGAACTGTGTTCTTTAGATCCAGTGAATGTTTGCAGATATTTTAATCATAGATTTGAAGCTATGATGTCTTTTATTACCAACAAAAAAAATCCTCCCCTTGGAGAGGTTTTGGATTTCTTTTGGAGGAAGGAATATCAAGCGAGAGGTGCTCCTCATATACATATGTTGTTGTGGATTAAAGATGCACCCAAATTTGGATCCGATTCAGATGAAACAGTGATGAGTTTCATTGAAGAGTATTCAACATGTGCTGTTCCAAAATCTACTGAAGAAAAGAATTTAAGGCAACAAGTTTTACGTTTTCAATCTCATCGTTGTGGAAAGTACTGTCGTCGAAAATTTAAAAACAAGGAAAAGTACTACACGAAATGTCGTTTTGCATTTCCTCGACCAGTGATTTCTAAGGGAAGAGTAAATAATTTGATGTCATCTCTACGACATACTGTGACGAGGAAATCTCCCAAAAATACATACAATTTGAAAAGAAATGAAGAATCTAAGTACATCAATGATTACAACCCAGTGATTTTGTCCATGTGGAATGCTAACATGGATATTCAGTTCGTTGCTGACAACTCTATTGCTGTGGCTCGATATGTGACATCTTACATCACCAAAAAAGAAAAGACAGAATTGAAGGAAATGTGGGAGGATATTTCACATGAAAAGAGTCTAAGCAAGAAATTATACAGTTTCAGTCTGAAGATGTTGTCGCATCGAGAAATTGGAGCATATGAATGTTCTGATCGGTTATCATCAGCAAGTCTCTATGCCAAATCAAGAACAATCATTTGGGTGAGTCTTGGTCTTGCTGCAACACGAAACCGAGTTTTGAAATCTGTACAAGAAATTGAATATTTGGCGGAAAAAGAACCAAACAGTACAGATATTTTGAAGACAAATATGTTGGATACATACTATCCAAATAGAAGTACTCACCTTGAGAACACATGTTTGTATGAAGTTCTTAAAAACTACAGTTATAAGAGGAACATCACAGAAGATATCAATAATGGAAAATATGCACTCATTGGCTATGAAGGATGTCTAGTGAAGCAGAAAAAAGGCCATTTGATTAATCATCGAAAATTGAGTTGTGAAGTTCCAGACAAAAGAGAATTTTACTATTTAGCTCTTTTGCAACTCTTTAAGCCATGGCGTACAGAAGAGGAACTACTTGGAGATTTTCTCTGTTATGAAGACTCTTTTAATGCAACTAAGGATACCATAGAATGTCCTATTTTTCTAAATTATCTGCAAATGTTGAATGAAGAAATGGAGCAAGAAACTACAATTGCTGAAGAGATAGCTAGAAACAGTTCTCAAGATAGTCAGAGTTCTACTTCATTGAGCCAGGATCCACTAGGAGGACCAATTATCCAAAATGAAGCTGCCACTGCCATGGATGAGGTGGAAAGAGCTATGGAACAAGCTCAAGAGGATGGAGTTAACTTAGAAGATTTGGTAAAGCAACTAAACATTGAGCAGAAAAAGATATATGATTAAGTCACAGAGCAGATTGAACATGGATTCAGACATGAGAAAAAAGAGTGCTCATGTATATTATTTGACCCGGTCCGATTGTACGTAAGTGGAGCAGCGGGGACAGGAAAAAGTTTTCTAATTAAAGCTGTTGCAAGTTATCTGCAAAAAAGGACTGATTCACCACTGTCTTGTGTTGTAACTGCTCCAACTGGTCTGGCAGCACATAACATTAAAGGGATTACTCTACATCGTTTATTGATGCTGCCAGTTGAACATGATAATAAATTGCATTACAACAAGCTATCTGGAGATGCGTGTTCTGAAGTTTCAAGAGTCTTGAAGAAAATGAAACTTCTTATCATAGATGAAGTAAGCATGGTCTCAAATCTAATGCTTGCTTTTGTGCATTTGAGAATGCAAGAAATTCTTAAAACAGACTATGATGTGTTATTTGGAGGAAAACACATTATTGTTTTTGGAGATCTATTGCAGTTGACTCCAGTAAAAGGACAACCAGTGTTTAAAATGCTCACGCATGAAGATACCAGGAAGTCCCTTGGAAGCATTGGAAATGTTAATATATGGCTAAATTTTAAATATGCTGAACTGCTTCAAAATATGCGACAGGCCAAGGATGAAGATTATAAAAATATTCTACAAGATGTAAGAATTGGAAAAGTGACTGAGAAAGGGAAAAAAGCTTTGCATAGTCGATTAATTTCAAATTTGTATCCAAATAAAAACATTCTTCCAGAGAATATTTTTAAAAAAATGATTGAGAAGAAATCTGGTATATGTTTGATGCCAACTCTGCAAGAATGTTCCATCTTCAACCAAAAAATGTTAGACTTAGAAAATGAAGAGATTGTGAAACTGGAAGCAATAGATAAAATAGAGCATATGGGTGCAACAATTGTTTTGTCAGAAAATTTGAAAACTAAATTGGATTCATTGGAGAAAAGTATTTCAAAAACAGCTGGTTTTGAAAAGACTCTGAATGTGTGTTTAAAGGAATTTAAATGTTGAAAGCGGTCTGGTAAATGGAGCAATGGGTTATGTTGTTGATTTTGTGAATTACAGAAATAGAGATGGAATTGAATTTTTAAAAATAAAATTTGATGGGATTGAACAAGTACAACAAATAAGTCGTTGTTCTGCTAGATTTTTACTTGTAATAGACTTATATGTTCGCCGAAAACAGTTTCCTGTTTGTTTGGCGTATGCGGTAACAATTCATAAATCTCAAGGTTTAAGTATAGATAGTGCTTTGGTGAACATTGGAAGATCTGTGTTTAAAGAGGGTATGGCATATGAGGCATTATCTCGAGTCAGAACTTTATCAGGATTGTACTTGATTGCGTGTGATGAGACAAAGATTTCTGCAGATCTAGATTGTGTTAAAGAATACAATAGGTTAAGAAGAGAGTATGCTCCACACTTGCCTCAATATCCTCTGTTTGAAAAACGTGTGGTAGGCCGAAAAAGAAGAAATGAGGATAATTGTAGTGAGGTAGTTGCAAAAAGACAAAAAGTAGAGAAAACTGTAATTGAAAACAGGAAGAAAAAGAATTGTGGAGAAAATGTTGTTGGATTTCAGTTTGAAAATAGTTCTGGTGTCAACTGCTATGCTAATGTAGTGGTTAATGTTGTTTTTTTTCTTAAAAGTTTACAAGAACAGATTGTTGAAAATCGGGATCAAAGATTGTGTGGTTTATTGAATTCTGTGTTTCAGAAATGTAGCAGTGGTACAGCACAAATAGAAACTGTAACAGAAATTTGAAATATTTTAGATTTGTGTTCTGGTCAAGATAAATTTTCACAGAACATTCAGCAGGATTGTCAGGAATTTTTAATGTATATGTTTGGTGTTTTGGAAGATGAAGGTGTAGATGTAGATAATCTTTTCAGTCTTTCTTATCAATGGCAGCATGACTGCCACAATTGTAGTTTATCAAGTACTACTAGAATAGACACTGAAAGATTTATATATTTGAGTTTACCAGACTGTAAATCAGTGTCTTTTAAAAATCTAGTTAAAGCAGCAGATCATAATATGGTGTTTACCCAATGTAACTGTACAATGCTGTCCACATTATTTATACAAAGGTATGGGCAGTATATCATTTTAGTTTTCCAACGATGTAGACCTGATGGAACTAAATTGACAACTTCTATCAAAAATTTTGTGGCTTCTCAGTTATCAATTTCTGGAAGGACCTTTACAACTGAAGCTATTATTTATCATGATGGATCTTCGACAACCTCAGGACATTATACATGCTACTTAAAATCTGAAAATGGATGGAGTTACTGCAATGATTCTCATTTAACTTATAAACAACGTTTGCCTTATGACTCTACAAATTCTTATCTAGTGTTTTTAAAACCAAAGTTTTAGTAAAGAGAATTGGCCTTTGAAGACGGGAATAGATAATAAAAGTTAGTTAGTTAGTTAGTTAATCTAATATTTTAAATTATTAATCTCATGTAGATACTTTAAGTGGATCTCAAAGTAAAAAATACTGATATATCTGACAAAAATTGGCCGTGAGGAAAGTGTGAGATATGATGTTGTTAGATCTTTTTTCATAGGAAGTCGATGAAATCGAAGTTATAGAGCACAGCAGACTTTTTTTCACCAAAAGGACCTTCACTATCTGCAATCTCATGTAGATACTTTAAGTGGATCTCAAAGTAAAAAATACTGATATATCTGACACAAATTGGCCGTGAGGAAAGTGTAAGATATGATGTTGTTAGATCTTTTTTCATAGGAAGTCGATGAAATGGAAGTTATAGAGCACAGCAGACTTTTTTCCACCAAAAGGACCTTCACTATCTGCAATTTGGTCTCACGGAAAAGTAAGTGAATCAAAGATTAGTGTACTTATATGAGATGTATGTTTGAATGGGTTTTTTTAAACACAATCTTTTAGATTGTGTTTTTTTTTTCCCGCTGTTATATGATGAAGACTTTGATCTCACTAATTTAAGTGAAATTCAATATATTCTGAGAACAGCAAAAATAAATAATGTAACATATTGTAGAAGTTATTGTGTAGTTTGCATTGTGTAATTTATATTGTGTTCACATTGTCTTATACTCATTTTCTTTTTCACCCTTATTTACCTCTCTTTACTAATTTACACTCTTTTTTCATCGCTGTTTCTTTAGTGCACTTCATTCACAACTTCTTAATCTAATAGGAATTGTCTGCATTTCCTCTATAAATGGTGGAATTACTGAATTGGTTGTTGCAACTGGTATAGATATCTTCACTTTTTTGAAAATATTAGTTTCTATTTTTGAATATGTGTTTCAAGGGTTACTTTACAGTGAAAGGAGGTCAGTCACTCTGTCACAAGGACGGTATCATCAGTGATGTCATGAGTGATGTCACTGACCATGTCATGAGTGATGTAATATGTGATGTCATCAGCAGTGCATTGCATGCGCAAGTTATAGTGAGTCCGACTAACTATAACGTGGGAATTTCAATGGTTTTCTATCAGTAAAATTTCCAGCTAACTATAACTGGTGTGAAACCTATGGTTTTTTCAGTGAATTTAATAGGTTTTTTAAATGCTAATTCCTAACTATAACTGGTGTGAAACCTATGGTTTTTTCAGTGAATTTCATAGGTTTTTTAAATGCTAATTCCTAACTATAACTGGTGTGAAACCTATGGTTTTTTCAGTGAATATATATATATATATATATGAATAGCCTTTATCACGGACATCACCGCCCACTTATAAAGTGCCTGTGCATAGGATAATGTAGGTCACATGGCATGGAAACAGAAGACAGATTACACAAATTTTAACACATTATTAACAACAACTGTTAAAAATATGAATGGCTAAAAACAATTATAATAATGGCTAATAACACACTTAAAATATACTTTTTTGTTATTTTAAAGTGCAAAATAGCCAATATGTATGTGCAAAGACGCAAATATGTAATCATACTGTGCAAATTATCATTATAACTGCTGCATTTAAACCGTTCCTCCTTACATTAAAAATGTTCCAGAGGAAGCTCCTACGTTCTACCATTTCAGTATATGTAACAAAATGTCACAATGGCAATAGGTCATAAGTGTTGTGCTGTACCTTCAGTCCAATGTTGCAAACTAAGTTCTAAAACTTGCGGTACAGCAAATATATACATAATTCCTTAAGGCCTACATATTAATTAAGTGCATCTACTTCATATAGATACTTTGGTTACATCACAGGTTAAATCCCAGACTAAATAATGTAATAGTCATTCTACTTACATGCGCCATGTTCATAATCATAAGTGCAAAAAATAACCTTATAGTGCAATTATAAAGTGCAAATGTGCAAATGTTAGAAAAACTGTTTATAGTGTTGAGGTCCTAGGTAGACTGAGCCCAGTCATACCGATCCAACTTGTCTAAGCTGTTAATGCTTCATATTGGATCCTATGTGACAATAATCAAAGCTAGTAAAATATCATTAACATACTTTTTCGCAATCAAATGCAGTATAGTTGAGTGAATCATTCTTTGTACCCTATACCGCTATGTGTATACTTGAAATTTCACTGGAATAAAGTGCAAAACACAGTGAGGAAAACATTATAGGAAGCAACAGTACTGATACCAATAGTCCTCTCTTCTTGCAATCTCGTTACATACTCTTGCAGTTGTTCCATGCGTGTGCAAATATAATGATGCTTCATCAGCCAGATAACTAAACCTGGTGGCTAAAATCAGTAGGGGATAAATACAAAGAATCAATATTGACATTTAAAACAATAAATAATTACCAAAAGGTTAAGAGTCTTTAAGAAATTGCCTACTGAAATGAAGAGTTGTTATGCTTGGACAGAATGATAGGCAAATCCACGCATTCGCTAATACAGACTTGTATGTAAATCTTCTGTTAAGTTCAGCCACCCTGGCTGTTTAGTGTCGAGCTGCAATATATACTTTGTTTCCAACTTACGAAGTTTGGATTCTCTGTTGCCTCCCCGCCTACTTGCACTGACTGCATCTATCACATATAATTTAAAACCTTTGCTATCGCTTTGGTGGTACTCTCTAAAATGCCTGGCCACTGGGTATGTATTATCTTGATTAACAATTGCTCTCAGGTGGTGTAGGATGCGCTTACCAACTGCGTTCTTGGTACTGCCTACATATCTGAGCAAACATGGACATTCTAGAATATGGATGGCGTACTCCGTCTATGCCTGTCTGTGCCTGGACCGCGCCCAGCGCCAGAACCTCTGGACCCCGCCAGAGCCAGCCAACCCGACTGAGCTACAACGCCACCCCCGTCCACGCACTCAACACCGGCCGACATCCAGCCTGCTACCAAGCCACCCCGAAACGCACCCACGAAGGCTTCACCTACCACTCCTGCTACTTCACCTGCACTCGGTCCTGCACCGCGCCAGCCAAAACAGCAGCCAACAACAACCACCTCAAGTGCATCCTGCTCAACACCCGTTCCATCCACAGGCACGCCGTCGAACTATGTGACCTCCTGGACAAAACGGCACTGCTTCTTCACGGAAACCTGGATGAACGCCTCCTCAGCCCCCGACATCGCCATTGCCATCCCGGACGGCTACAAGATCATCTGGAGGGACCGCGTCAACCAGACCGGAGGAGGCATCGCCATCGCTCACAGAAAAACTATCCGCATCACGACCAACACCGACGACACCCTCGCCACCGGAGAGCACCTGCACTTCCAGATTCATACCGGCCCCAAGACCACCCTCAGAGGAACCCTCATCTACAGACCCCCCGGACCACGCTCACACTTCAGCGAGGCCATCGCAGACTTCAGCAGCCCACTAGCCCTCGCCTCCCCCGACTACATCCTCCTAGGAGACCTCAATTTCCACCTGGAGTACGACCAGGACAACAACACCACCGCCCTACTAGACAACCTTGCCAACCTTGGTCAACACCCCCACCCATTACACCGGCCACACGCTCGACCCTGTCTTCTCCTCCAGCAACCACATCTCGTTCAGCCATACCACCGAGCTCCACTGGACCGACCACAGCTGCGTACACTTCAACTCCAGGAAACCCAACCCAACGAAGATGCTGGAGCAAGATCACCACCGACCAACTCAACACCTCCTTGCACCTAAACCCTCCCACCAACACCACGAACCCCAACGAAGGAGCCAGCAACTTCACACAGTGGATCACCGACTGCGCCGACACCCTTGCTCCACTGAAAAACCCTCCCAGCAACCTCAACAGCAAGAAAGCTGCGTGGTTCACCAACGATCTCAAAGACTCCAAGAAATCTTGCCATGACCTCGAGAAAGCCTGGCGCCACAACCAGTCAACAGACAACATGACAGCCCTCAAGAACGCCACCCGCAAACACCACCAGCTGATCCACACCACCAAAAGGTCATCCTTCAGAGAACGACTGGACAACAACACCCACAACAGCAAGGAACTCTACAACGTCGTGAAAGAGCTCCCCAACCCCAACGCCAGCAACAACAACATCACGCCTTCTCAAGACCTCTGCAACTCTCTGGCCACCTTTTTTTACCGTAATATTGTTGACATTCACGACAGATTCGGCGCTCAGAACACGTACTCCACCACCGGACCTACACCCCCCACCACCACCATGTGCGCCTGGACTCCGGTCAGCGCGGAAGATACAACCCACACGATGAACACCATCCACTCGGGCTCCCCAGCCGATCCCTGCCCACACCACATCTTCAACAAAGCTGACTCCATCATCGCACCCAAACTTCGGGACATCATCAACAACTCCTTCATATCCGCCACCTTCCCGGAGAGCTGGAAGCATGCAGAGAACAGGGGTTCCACAGGGCTCAAGCCTGAGCCCCACTTTGTTTAACGTTTATATGGTCCCCCTGTTAAAACTAATTTCTTCATTTAACATCAGCACAATTGCCTATGCGGATGAAACTCAGTTGGTCCTGACACTGGACAAAAATCAATCCAATGCTAAAATCACATTAAAAGAATGCTTGGCAGCAACTTTTAAGTGGATGACACACAACCACTTAAAATGTAATTCTGCTAAAACAGAGATTGTGCCTTTTGGTCCTAACAACTGTTTCTGTCCACAAGATTGGCGGCCGGAAAAAGTAGAAGCCCCACCAAAAACTATTAATACAGCACGAAACCTGGGAATCAAATTTGACAACACCTTGTCTTTTAACCAACAAGCCAAAGAAGTAGCAGGGGTCTGCTTTAATATCATTAGAGGTCTCAGAAGGTTTTCTGACTTCTTCCTCTGAGTGCCAGACGCACGGTTGCTGTAGCATTAATAACATCTAGGCTGGATTACTGTAACAGTCTGTATGCAGGGCTAAGTTAATCAGCCCTGCACACACTTCAGATGGTCCAGCACACAGCAGCCAGGTTAGTTCTTAGACTGCCTGAAAAGTCCTCGGCAGCCTTGGATGCCCTACTCTGGCTTCCAGTACATAAGCGCATCCTGTTTAAGGTTCTCACCATTACATACAGAGCTTTCCACCATCAAGGCCCACTGTATCTGTGTAAGTACTTTAGACCATACCATCCGTCAAGGGCACTCAGGTCATCCACTGCAAATCTGCTTCATGTTCCCAGGTTTAGGATGATGACCAGAGGAGGAAAATCCATAGCAGTCATTGGCGCAAAGGCATGGAACAAATTGCCTCCATCCCTGCGTCAATCTGCAACAGAGCAAATCTTCAGAAAACTATTAAAAACATAGATATATTCCTTATCAGACTCAGGATGCTTAACTCCCACAGAACTGCTAGCTTTGCCATGGATACTCTGCTGCGTACTGTAATAAGGTTTTGAAGCGCCAAGACACTCCTTGGAGTGGTTGCGCGCTATATAAGTGCATTATCACTTCACTTCACAGATCAGCGCGCTCCTGAAGAAACCCACCGCAGACCCCTCAGACCTCAAGAACTTCCGCCCCATCTCGCTCCTCCCCTTCCCTGCAAAAGTCATCGAGAAAACCGTCAACAAACAGCTGACAGCCTTCCTGGAGACGAACGGCTCCCTCGACCCATCGCAGTCCGGATTCCAAGCGAACCACAGCAGCGAGACCGCCCTCATCTCGGCCACCGACGACATACGGACCTTGCTGTACAACGAAGAAACCGCCGCCCTCATCCTGCTTGACCTTTCTGCTGCGTTCGACACGGTCTGCCACCGCACCCTGACAACCCGCCTCCGCCATGCCGGGATCCAAGGAAAGGCCCTGGAATGTATCACCTCCTTCCTCTCCGACAGAACCCAAAGTGTCCGTCTCCGGCCCTTCCTCGCAGAAGCCACCAAGATCATCTGCGGCGTATCTCAATGCTCCTTGATCAGCCCCACCCTCTTCAATGTCTACATGAGACCCCTCGCAGCCATCGCACGCAAGCACAACCTCAACATCATCTCCTACGCCGACGATACCCAACTGATCCTCTCCCTCACCAACTACCCCACTTCCGCCAGAGCCAGATTCCAGGACAGAATAAAAGACATTGCAGACTGGATGAAGCTCAGCCGCCTGAAACTGAACTCAAACAAGACGGAAGTCCTCATCCTCGGCCCATCCATCTCTGCCTGGGACGACTCCTGGTGGCCCCCTGCTCTGGGCCCCCCACCCAAGCCCACGGACCACACAGGCAACCTGGGCATCATCCTTGACTCCTCCCTCATGATGGGCAAGCAAGTTAACGCCGTTACCTCTTCCTGCTTCAACACTCTCCGCATGCTCCATAAGATCTTCTGCTCTATCCCCACTGGAACCAGGAAAACGGTCACCCAGGCCCTCTTCATAAGCCGCCTGGACTATGGAAACGCCCTCTACGCTGGGACCACCGCCAAACTACAGAAAAGACTCCAGTGCATCCAGAATGCCTCAGCACAGCTCGTCTTGGACATCCCCCAACACAGCCACATATCCGTCCACCTGAGGGACCTGCACTGGCTCCCCATCAGCAAAAGGATCCCGTTCAGACTCCTCACCCACGCACGCAAGGCTCTCCACGACTTGGGCCCCAAATACCTCAACAACCGCCTCACGTTCTACAAGCCAACCCACCAGCTCCACTCCACCAGCCTCGCCCTTGCCACCATCCCATGGATCCACAGAACGGCCACCGGAGGAAGATCCTTCACCTACCTGGCGGCCAAGACCTGGAACCACCTCCCCACCCACCTACGACTCACCCAGGACCATCTCTCCAACTCAAGACCTGGCTTTTCGAGCAGTAGCAGCCCCCCCCAGTGCCTTGAGACCCTAGCGGGTGAGTAGCACGCTTTACAAATACTCTTGATTGATTGATTGATTACAGGTGAGCACCTTGCTAATCATGTGTTCATTAGTACTGAAACCATCTGTATAGGTCTTTTTGTTGATCCCATAAGTACATGATTTACAGGTCTTACATCTAAAAAAACACTATTGGTTTGCAACCAAGTTGTTTTTTCAATCACTTCCGGGCTGGTGTTAACCAGCCTGTCCATCATTTAGGGTGTCAGGCTAAATGTGATAGATGCTTTTTTGGGGCGTGTGCTGCCAATGACAGGATCATTTAAAATAATTCACCAATTATTATTTATGATCTGACGTAGCTCCCTGTGTTGTCTGTTGTATCCAACTATGATCCTGAAGGAATTAGCTTGATTCACAGATGGACTACCATCTCCAGTACAGTTAGATGTAGCAGGAGTAATGGTCAATGCCTCAGTGTCATACTTCATGAGTAGTTTCTGTCAGCTGACTAGCATGGATTTAGTCCTAGCCTTTTTGATGACCTGATTGGAATAGCCCCTTTCAAGGAACCTGATCTTGCTGGCTTCCTGGGCTAAATGCAGATCCTCATAAGTGCTGCACACCCTTCTCAAGCGAAGTATTTCGCCATAGGGGTTGCTCATGATCAAATGGGGTGGTTGTGCACTACCAGCATGGAGGATGGTATTCCCAGCGGTAGTTTTTTAAAATAGTCTAGTCTCTAGTTTATTATTGCAGACATAGACCTCAGTATCCAAAAAGGACACATTAGTTTGTCTCAGGGTGGCAGTGAATTTAGGATTGCATTGATTTTAATTTATTTAGACACAAATTCTACTGCTTCTTCCTGTTTGCCACTCCACACCACAAACAGATCCTCAATGAATCGATACCACGCGACCACCTTTGACTCAATAATTTCACCAAAGTTGGCTCTGAGGACCAGTTCCTCCCAAGCCCCCATGTTCAGACAGGCGTAACTTGGGGAGAAACTGGCCCCCATTGCCACTCCTTGCAGTTACCTGTATAACAAGTTATTGTACATAAATACATTATTTTCAAGGCAACACTTTAGCATCTGTTCCAACATAGTGTTATAATCCCTGAAGAGGGCACTTCTCCCAGTTAAGTAAGTTTTGACAGCAGCAATACCATCAGAGTGTCTTATACAGGTATATAGTGCTGTCACATCTAATGCAATCATCCAGTATTTTGCCTTCCACTCAATTTTCTGCCATTTGAATAAGAAGTCGCCAGTGTCCTGTATATAAGAGACTAATGCTCTGACATACCCCTGCAAAAAATAGTCAATAAACACTGAAGTTTTTTCAAGTAACCCACCTTTGACTGATATTATAGGTCTGCCTGGGGGGTTTGAAAGGTCCTTATGAACTTTTGGTATAAAGTAAATAAGTGGCGTGGTGGGGTTATCCAAATTCAGGTACTTATATTCAGCTTCCGACAATAAAATGTTGCCCCTCCATTGGGCAAGTTTCTGGTGATAGTCCTGTTGCATGATTTTTAATTGAGACATATTGAAATGAAATGAAATGAAATGAAAACGGGATTTCTATAGCGCATGGCTGCCCAGGAGCGTCCCAGCGCTGGGATTGCATTAACAACTGAGGGGAGAAGCAGAGGAGTATAGGGAAGGGTTATTGCGGGAAAAGGTGGGTCTTAAGTAGCTTCCGGAATTTCATGTGGTTAGGTTCGGCACGTAGCTGGGTTGGCAGGGCGTTCCATAGAGTTGCGGCTATTACCGAAAAGCGACGCCCTCCAGTGCGGGCTTTCTTGACTCTGTGGACAGTAGCCAGGTTACCTTGGGAGGAACGTAGGGACCTGTTGGGTTTATATGGGAAGAGCATGGCCTTAAGCATCGGGGGCCCTTGATTTTGCATAGCTCTGTGGGTGGTACATAAGGCCTTGAATTTGACCCTTTCACGGATCGGCAGCCAATGGAGTGCCTTTAGGGCAGGTTTGGCTGATGCTCTACGGGGGGTACCTGTCAGAATCCTTGCAGCGGCATTTTGTGTTCTCTGGAGAACATTGATAGTGGATTCTGGGGTCGCCAAGAAGAGAGCGTTGCTATAGTCTAATCTGGATAAGATTAGACCTTGAATGAGCATTTTTTGTGAATGTGCGGGGAGTAGTGGGAGAATCTTCCTGGCTGAGCGAAGTAAGCCCACACAGGTACCAGCTGTTTTTTTTGCCTGCGTTTTCAGAGAAAGGTCTTGTTCCAGCCAGAAGCCTAGACTTTTAAGTTCAGTCTTGGGTTGTGGAAGGGGTCCTAAGCATGATGGCCACATGGCGGTGGGGAGGGGTGACATTTGATGTCCCAGCAGCATGAGCTCGGTTTTAGAGCCATTTAATTTAAGCCTTGAGTTAGACATCCAGTCATGGATTCCTTCTAGACAGTCATGGAGGTTTTTGAGTTTGTCACCTTCTAAGGAGAATGATACAACCATTTGGGTGTCATCAGCGTATGTGACGGCTTTTATCCCAAAGGGAGTGACCACATCCTCCAGGGGGGCCATGTATGTGTTAAATAGTGTAGGGCTCAATGAAGAACCCTGGGGAACCCCACACTGGAGGGGGAAAAGGTCCGATCGCACATTCCCTTCACAGACCTGAAAGGTTCTGTCCTTAAGGAAGGAAGAAAGCCAGCAAAGTGCCGTGTCCCTCACTCCTAGGTTAAGTAGTCGCTGGATCAGGATCTTATGGTCCACCGTGTCAAATGCAGCGCTTAGATCCAGGAGGATCAGTAAAACCGATCCTCCTGAATCCAAGATGCATCTGGCTTCCTCGACCACTTTCAGAAGAGCGGTCTCGGTCCCCTGACCTGGACGAAAACCTGTTTGCGAGGGGCGAAGGAGATTGTTGGATTCAAGGAAAGCTGACAATTGCTGGTTGACCACCTTCTCTGCGATCTTACTTCTGCCTGGTAAGAGAGAGATTGGGCGAAGGTTGGAAAGATCTGAAGGATCATGGCCTGGTTTTTTCTGTAAAGCTTTGACTATTGCATGTTTCCAATTAGGGGGTACCACTCCTTGGCTAAGAGAAGCATTAATAAGGTTGGTGGCCAGGTGTGAGATGGTAGGTCCGACTTGTTTGAGGATACGAATGGGGGCTGGATCATTAGGTGAGCCACTTTTCATGTCTGAAAGAGCTTTCAGAAAGTCTTCATTGGACAGCTGGTTGAAACTATCCAGAGTCGGGCCGGTTGTGGAGGGTAACAAGGCGGCAGGGGGGTTGTTATCAGCTTTAGGTGGGAGGGTTTGTAGGATGTTAGTAATTTTGTTTTGAAAGAAGGATGCTACTTGGTTGCATCTAGCGACTGTGGGTTGCTGAGTTGAGGGGGGATTGGGAATTTTAAGTAGCTCTTTGACTATTTTATAAGTTTCCCGAGACGAGTTAGATGCAGCTTTAATTTTTTCTTCAAAGAAGGAAGCTTGGGCTGATTTTCGGGCTGATTTGTAGGTCCTCATTGCTTTTTTGTATTCTTCCTTGATGAGGGGGTCCCATTTTTTCCTCCATTTCCGCTCTTGGATTTTACAAATTTTTCTTAGGTTCCTTAGTTCTTGTGAATACCATGGGGATTTGAAGGTCTTACTTTTTTTCTTTAGATTTTTCTTGGGAGCGACTACATCAAGAGTGGAGGTGAGCCATCTAGTGAAGTTTTCATCTGCTTTTACAGGGTCAGGGTCTACGGGAGGGGCAGAGAGTGTTAATTCCTGGGTCCAGCGCTCAAATGAGAGTCTGGACCATACTCTATCCTGTTCTCTGGAAAACGGGGTTTGGGGAGTGTTTAAAATGGTTTGCCAAGTAAATGGGATGAGGGAGTGATCAGACCATGGAAGAGGGAGTGAGGGTAGGATTTCTATTTTAGACAGGGTGGCGAAGAGAGGGTCTAAAAGGTGACCCTTGGTATGTGTTGCCTCTGAGTTTAGTAGGTAAAGGTCAAGTGCCTTTAATTCTGAAATGAGATCCCCTGTGATTTTGTCTGTGCTGTCCTCGAAATGGAGATTTAAATCTCCAAGCAAGATGAAATTGGAGGTCGAGGTACAGGAGGAGATTGTGGTCTCTAGCAATGAACCGACAAAATTTCCTAGACTGCCGGGTGGTCGGTATATGAGGGTACCCAAAAGGGATTTATTAGGGGTTATTTGGAGGGAAAAGTGGACGCTTTCGCAGTCCTCGATTCCTCCCTCTTGTAGCCTGCATATGAAGGTGTTTCTGTATACAATCGCTAAACCACCTCCTTTTCCCTTCATTCTGTTCTGGTGCTGTATAAGGTAGCCGTGGGGTAGCATGTTGACAATGTCAGCCTCGGAGTGAGACGTCAACCATCCATGAGGAAAAGTATATCTAATTTAATGTCTTGGATCAGTAATTTGATCTCTAGAGAATGTTTGGATGCAGATCTACAGTTCAGCAGAGCAAGGCTAACAGGGTTTGGTGCGTGGCGATTGGTTTTCCATGAAGACTTACCCTGAAGCGAGGGTGGTGGGGTGGGGGTTGAGGCGGCCGTGCAGAATTGTAGAAGGTAGTCACGTGAATGTCTGATTCGGTGACTTCGGGAAATGGGCATAGTGGGTGACCCTGTGCCCCGCCTGGCCCGGACGGGCCCAGACGGGCTTGCCTCTGGCGCGCCTCCGGCGCGCCATCGGCGCGCCCGCTGTGCCCGCCCGCTGCGCGGACGGGAGGAGGACTCCATTTTATAGCGGGTGGGCCCAGATCGCCCAGCCACTAGAGCAATAATGCCGATTTTTTAAAAAGCGCTATGCTATGATAAAGTGCAGTGCATAAAAATAACAATTTTTCTGTTACTGAAGCTCTGACCTCCCGGCTTCCGCCTCAGGAGTATTTGCAATCAATTATCTGGGGAAGGACAGTGACAGGCTCTTTTATAGTGGGTGGGCCCAAATCGCACAGCCACTAGAGCGCTGTCCAGGCCCCGTTCCAAGATGGCGGCCATAGATTCTTTGCCTCGAAGGGGATTGTCTAAGGAGACCGGGAGCCTTGAGAACGGCTTCATGTCATGTAATTAAATCTACAATGATAAGCGGCTCAGTGCGGTCGTCAGGGGCAGTTTACACAAAGTTACACTTCAACACTATAAAAAGCAATAATGCAGATTTTTTTTAAAGCGCTATGCTATGATACAGTGCAGTGCATAAAAATAACAATTTTTCCGTTACTGAAGTTCTGACCTCCTGGCTTCCGCCTCAGAAGTATTTGCAATCAATTATCTGGGGAAGGACAGTGACAGGCTCTTTTATAGTGGGTGGGCCCAAATCGCCCAGCCACTAGAGCGCTGTCCAGGCCCCGTTCCAAGATGACGGCCGTAGATTCTTTGCCTCGAGGGGGATTGTCTAAGGAGACCGGGAGCCTTGAGAACGGCTTTGTGTCATGTAATTAAATCTACAATGATAAGCGGCTCAGTGCGGTCGTCAGGAGCAGTTTACACAAAGTTACACTTCAACACTATAAAAAGCAATAATGCAGATTTTTTAAAAAGCGCTATGCTATGATAAAGTGCAGTGCATAAAAATAAAAAAATTTCTGTTACTGAAGTTCTGACCTCCCGGCTTCCGCCTCAGGAGTATTTGCAATCAATTATCAATTATTGACTCGTCCATAGTGCTGTCTATCACTCAGTTGTTTGTAGGCCTCCTGAGCATAATAAATTTGGGTTAAAAGGACTACATTTCCTCCTTTATTGCTAGGTCGAACAACAATGCTTTTATCTTTGCTAGGTTTTGCCGCCAATTGTTCAAATTGGAATGTCTGAATGCCAAATCTGTGTTTGCAGGAGTAAATCTTTTTTTGTAATTCTTTGAGTTGGATGGTCACATTCTCTTGAAAGACATCAATCAGTGGTTTAAATGGTGTAAGTGACGCTGTAAGATTTGCTGTTAGAGCACCTCCGGTAACCCCTTCACCCGCTATTTCCCGAGTTGCGCCATATCCAGCTCCCTCGGTTTCCCAGAGCTCAAGGATGTCATTGGATAGAGTGACTTGTGTGTCCGAGGCACTTTGATCAAAGGTATTACTTTGTATGTCACTATTACTCTTGGTTTTTAGTAGGTGAAATTTCCGTAGTTTTAATTTTCTCACCATTTTGTACATACCAATGCCGATTGCCAGATAGTCCATATTGATTTGAGGTGCATATGAGATGCCCAATTTCAAAATATATTGTTCTTTACTCGATAGTACTCGGGAGGTCAAATATACAATTGTTACTTTTGAATCCCCAAATGTTTTTACTTCTTGGTTGTCCATTGACCCCTCTTTTTGTATTGCCCTCCGCCTCCTCGTGTGGCGCCTCTTCCTGCATATGAAGTTTTATGTATTTTCTTTGTAGTTCCTTTGTACGCGGGGTCTCAGGGAGTGCATCCTCTCTTGATATAAAAAAACGAATTTCTTCCCCGGGAGATGGTTTGTTCTGTTGATTTGCTGCCGTCGCACTTTGAAACTCAGAATCAGACTCACTGCCCCCTCCAGAGCTCAAGTCCGATGGAGTAGAATCGATTTGCTCTTTGTTCTTATTTGCCACTCTTGGCTTAGCTGGTAGTTGTGCCCCAGCTGTCGGACCTTGCAACATGTCATATTTCTGTGAAAACGTAAATAAAAATTTGACCCAACTCATAATCGTTCCGATCTCGTTGGAACTTGTATGCTTTTCATTCCATGATTTTAGCCTCTTCCTTCTTTAATCTGATATTCATCTCGTTTGTTAACTTGTTTTTTTCTTCTGTGTTTTTCCCTTGTTTCAAGTTCCTCATATAAAGCTGCTATTTCTTTGAGGAGCTGAGCTCTGTTAATATCTGCGTATTTAATTAAAAATAACACAAGACGTTGTGATGCCTCCAAATTGCTCTCAACCAACTCTTCCATTAAATCCGGGTTCGGACTTTCATAACTCGGGCCGTAAGTGGACGCAGACCTCTGGGAATGCGATTTACATTGATACATTGTTGTAACAATTTTGATTCCCACTACTTACTCTGCTCATTTTTTAGCTGTTTCTCAAGTGTTTTGAATTTATCGTGCAATGTACTATTGCCAGTGCTAGTTTCAGCGTTGGATCTGCCTCAAATACTGGCGGGTATCGGGAGGCTGCCTGAAAACATTGTTCTAGCTGCTGCCTCCCGCTCTCTCAAGCTGTCAGCCGACAGTTTTTCGAGCACTTTCAGGTTAATTTGATGCAGGCGACTTAAAATTGTTAAATAAAATATAAAACACAGTAGCGCCCGCGCATCGACAGTCTCTCCTCCCCTGAATCCCTAGTTGCCACTTTACAGTGAATTCTGGAATCGCCTCCGGTGTTTTGCGCCATCCGGCACGCCACTCTCGGAGTTTCTCCCTGTTCATCTGGCGTTCGCATACAGGGTCAGGTGGGTCAAACGCCCTTCTTCCTTGCAGCCCTGGCTGAGGCCTAAACTCATCAATTGGCGCCCGTCACGTGGGGCTCATCGGCGACTCGGATGCTCGAAGGACTGGTCGTGACGAAGGATTGGAACCTTGCCGGGGACGTGATCACTGCCAGCAGCGCCTTTAGTCCTGGCATCCCGAGGTATTCTTCCTTCCCTTTCGATCTGACCGTCTGGGTGGCGCCGGTCCTCGACTGAGACCTCTTCTGTCGGTTTGCCGTATAGTGGCCGTTTGGGCGAATTCAGAACTTGGCAGTTGGAATCTGGACGCTCTTGATTGGTAAGAATCGTGGTACGATACTTGCCCCGAGCTTTTGAGTCTTGACTGGCAAGGCAGTTTTAGGATACGCTTGCCCCGACTAATTTGTTTGAATTTGAAATTGACTAGTCATTTGTGAATGTGTCTTTGTTTGTGATATATGAGTTGCAACCCATATAGGCGGGCACTGTGGGGATATTTCTCCTGACCTTTTGAATTTGAACGGCCAACGTTTTAAGTGCCATTTTATTGTAACATTGCATATTCTGTATTGTTTTGAGACATGCCCGTTTTTAGCGCACTTCGTAAGTGGTGCTGCTGTTTTGGAAATGACCGGTTAGTACTTGAAAAATCTCAGCCGGCTCCCCCAGAGGGAACGCCGAATTGGGACATGTATGTAAAGTTTGGTCTTTCCCCCATAATGTACAGCACGTTGTGGAGGAAATATACCAAGAAGGATCCTGAGTTGCGATGGCCTATGTATGGATCGTTTGATTTGAGGAAGATTGAGTATGTGGAACAGTGTATGTGTAAGCGGAGAGTGCGACCAGATATGTTTGAGTGTATACGTATGTGGGTGAAAGAAGTACGAGAGCGTGAGAAGCGTGAGCAGGCATTAATTGAGAAAGAGCAACAAAAGAGTGAGCGTTAGAAGGCGCGTGAGATGAAACAGCGTGAAGCTAAGGAGCAAGAGGAGAAACAGGAGAAAGAACGGCGATTGCAAATATCTGGTTAATACCCCGTTCGCCAGCCACTCTATCCTGTCCTTAATAAATCGGTTGATGATTTTTCGTTACTAGATCGTTCACCCCCGCCCTATGCTGGCCCGTCCGCCCCGCATGGAGGAGACTCGGATTCCAGACCGTCCGATCAGAAGAAGGATACGCGGTCTATGTTATCGACCGATCGTATGACCGAACTTCGTAAGATTGCTTATCGGGTCATCAAGGATACTGTGTCTCTTACTGATGTGTTAACTGATCTTAAAAAATGGGAGGATAGAGAAAGATTGTATTTTGTTAGCTTTCTTTCCGATGAAGTGGTGTCTGCATTTCGGAAATGTGCCGATGTTTTTGAACCAGAGGATGTGGTAGCTGATGCTAAAGAATTACGTAAAGGTCTTTTTCCTTCTTCCCAGGTGCCCGAAGCTGTTCGACGACTTTTTGCGTTACGGGATTAAACATTACGACTCCGGGAAGAGGCACGGAAACGGAAGGCCGGCGACGAGTCTTCGGGCCTGCCTGGCGCCGGGAAGCAGTCACCCATCTTTTACTCAGATAAGATCGACACTGTGCATGCTAAACCGATGCGGGAGGCAGCGCCGTTGTACGTTCCCCCTAAGGGAGCGGGAACTAGTTCAGATAGGGGGTCGCCTGATGCTCAAGGGTATTTTATTTACAATTGGGTATATACTCCTTGGAATAGAGCAGATGTCATGGCATTAAAAGCAGCGTTACCCGATCCCCGAAAGAATCCTGCAGCGTTTTATGAGGAAGTTGAAGGGGCTCTGAATTCTTGTACTATGACTTTAGCCGATATTGATTTGTTCTTTGGGCTTATTTTGCCACCAGATATGTGGAGGTCGATTCGAAAAGTGGATGATCTTACGATTTTTAAAGCTGGATGGGCGGATCTTGAGGATGAAGATAGGGAGAGAAAACCTGCGCAGAAACCGCCCCAAACGATTTTAGATCTTCCCGCTGCTATAGTAACTAAATTGAAAACGCTTATTCCCCCTAAAAAGATTGATTGGACTATGTTAGCGTCCTGCAGACAGAAAACAGATGAGTCCGTGTCGGATTTTTTTACACGGTTCGAAGAAACGTTTCATGATTTTAGCGGTCAGTCTCTTACAGATGATACGGGCCGCCATCTCTTTGTCGATAAATATGTTTCAAACTTATTACCAAGTATTTCCGCTTGACTAAAAGCGAGTGAAAGTTCTTGGACCACCTCGACGCCAGCATCCCTCCTAACGATGGCTCAGTATTACGAGCGTCAGGAATTAGAAGCGAAAGGAAGTGAGGATAAGAAAAATAAAGATTTAAAAACAAAAGTCATGCTAGCGCAAGTCTATGGGCAGCAGCGTAGAGGAAGTGACCGGGGTGGTAGGAATTTTTCTACTCCTTCACAGGGTCATACTGATGTAGCCCGGGATCAATGTGCGTATTGTAAAATGAAGGGACATTGGGCACATGATTGCCCGGTGCTACGCACCCATCGGGCCAGGGGTTTGCAAGGGGTAGAGGAAATTTTACAGGTCCCCGATCTAACACGAATGACAGGGCTAGATTTGATTCGAATGTGCGGTCCCGTGAGGGGTCCAATGTTTTTGATCGACGAAATCAGTATCAAATGTCTGACTACATACCTCCTGAACAGCATGATTCCCGGTTTGCATAGGATTGCGTAGGATGGGGTAAGAAACCAGTTGAAGTGCCAGTAGATCAGAGGGGTCCTTATGTTGCAGCACACGTTTTGGGCTCTACTGATAAGTTCCTGGTTGATACCGCGGCTACTCATAGCGCTTTGTCTAGAAAATTAGTTCCGAGGGCTCCCCTGTCTGGCTCATCGATTACGTCAATAGGGTTCAATGGAACTCCTTCTGTTAGCCCACTATCACAACCTCTTGCACTTTATGTTGACCAGTTTGCAGCACCATGTCCATTTCTGCTTTCTCCAAATACCCCTGACAATATCATAGGCTTGGATATGCTCACATACTTTCGAGCCACAATACGGTGCTCCCCTGAAGGAGTGTGTGTTATTTTGAATGATAAATATCCATCCATGGAGAGGGTGTATTTGATTTCGGTAGAGGCTGCACTGGCCTCTCTGCCTGAATCCTTGTGGGCTACGTCTGATACTGATGTAGGACAAATGATCATCCCTCCGGTACACATCAGTGTGAAGGAGGGAGCTGTATTGCCGCGCCTGCCTCCGTATCGGATTTCACAGGAGGGGGAGGAGGCGCTCATTCAAATAGTTCAGGATTTGATTAAAGTTGGAGTGGTTGAAGAAGTCCCTTATAATGTGTGTAACAGCCCTATCCTACCGATTTTGAAAAAAGACACTGATACCAGAGTTTATCAATTTATTATCGATTTAAGGGAGGTTAATAAGATTGTGATACCTCAATATCCTGTAGTCTCAGATATTACGACACTTCTCACTTTGGTCCCACCAACTGCAACAAGGTTCTCTGTTATAGATTTGAAGAACGCTTTCTTTTCGATCCCCATTCATCCTGACAGCCGATACCTTTTCGGCTTCACTTTGAATAATAGATCGTATAGATTTTGTAGAGTTCCCCAGGGCTATACTGAAAGTCCAAGTATCTACAGTCAGGCATTGAAACGACAACTAGATTCCTTTGTTTTATCTGATGGCGTGGCACTCATACAATATGTCGATGACATTTTGCTGGCTGCCGACACCCCAGAGCAATGTGAAACATGCACTTTGTCCTTACTTACATTTTTGGCCTCTCACAATCACAAAGTATCGAAGAAAAAATTACAATTTTGTAGACCAAAGGTAACCTACTTAGGTCACCTTTTGTCTAAGGAGGGGCGTGCACTTACACCAGATCGCATTCAAGCCATTTTAGATACACCAGTCCCCTCCACGCAGAAAGAAGTTCGAGCCTTTTTGGGTCTTACCTCCTTTTGTAGGCAATGGATATTAGGATTTTCACACATAGTCAAACCACTGTTAGCCCTCTTGACGAAAGATACCCCTGTTCCCCTTCCATGGACAGATGAATGTGAGAATGCTTTTCACCAATTACGTCAAGCCCTTTGTTCGGCACCAGTATTAGGCACCCCTGATTATACGAAGCCTTTTACATTGTATGTGCATGAGAGAGATGGATGCGCGTTGTCAGTGTTAGTGCAGATGCACGGCGACAAGCAGCGCCCTTGTGCATACTTCTCGGCAGTACTTGATACTGTTGCCCGAGCATTACCTGGATGTTTTCGTTCAGTTGCGGTGACAGCTGTGTCAATACGCCAGAGTGAAGGGATTGTCTTATCACATAAGCTGCTAGTGTTGGTCCCCCATGCTGTGGATGCCCTGTTGAATCAGACAAAGAAGCAGCATCTGACTAGTGCTCGTCTCACAGGATATGAACTGACATTATTGGCCCCCCACATAACTTTGAAACGATGTGCAACATTAAAACCAGCCACATTGTTGCCCTTTCCAACGACCCTGCCTGAAGCACAAGAGACGCATGACTGTGTCTTTGTGACCGAGGAACAGACAAAGGGTCACATTGATTTGCAAGACACACCCTTTGCAGATGTATATGGAGAACTGTGGGTGGATGGGTCTTGTTTAAAGTTACCAGATGGAACAACTTCTGCGGCTTATGCAATTACCACATTACACACGATAGTGGAGACAGCCCGCATACCACAGAAATCAGCACAGGCAGCTGAACTAATAACATTGATACGTGCTTGTGAGCTTAGCACAGGATTATGTGTGAATGTTTACACTGATAGCCGCTATGCTTTCAGAGTAGCGCACGATTTCGGCCTGCTCTGGAAGGAAAGGGGATTTTTGACATCACACGGAACACAGATCATGTATGGAGAGCTAGTACACCAGCTTTTGACCGCACTGACACTCCCTAGAAGCATAGCTATAGTAAAATGCAGTGCACACAAGAAAGTGACAGACAAGGTGGGACAAGGAAATGCCTTTGTAGATCTAGTGGCACGAGAAACTGCGATGCAGCCTGGTTCCACTTCTATGTATGTTGTCAAGTCCCAAGCTGAACGGTGGCATGATGCAAGGGAGAAGGTGTTAGAGATGCAAAAGACTGCTACTGATAAGAAACGAGAGCAGTGGACCAAAGATGGAGAGTTGGACGATGAAGGCTGCTGGAGGAATAAGCAGATGGATAGGTGGAAGTTGCCTACAGCATTTGTGCAACCCATGGTTTAGATGGCACATGGCCTGGCACATGTTGGAGCTGCAGCGATTGTGAAATTGCTTGCACAGGTCTGGGAGCACCCAGAGATTGCTAACACGGCTAGGAGAGTAGTACAGACTTGCATGATTTGCCTAAAATACAATCCAGGAAAAGGGACGCGAACTCCAGCAGGAGGATTTGCAACACCCACTGCACCTTTTGAAGTATTGCAAATGGATTACATTCAGCTGGAACGCTGTAATAATCTGAAGTACATCCTGGTTGTGGTTTGTGCATTCAGTAAATGGATCGAAGCATACCCTACTAAGGATAATACTGCAATGACTACTGCTAAGGTGCTTTTGAAGGAATTCTTTCCTCGATTTGGTGTTTGCAGATTATTGTGGAGTGATAACGGGCCCCATTTTGTAGCGGACGTTATTAAGTATGTCCTGAAAGGATTAGGTATTGTTCAAAAGTTCCATGCAGTATTCCACCCACAATCAGCAGGATTGGTGGAGAAGTATAATGGAACTTTGAAATTAAAAATTGCAAAAATACAGGCATCTACTTCTCTGACTTGGCCAGATGCTCTGCCTTTGGCGTTGTTGTCTATCAGATCGGTACCTCTCGGACAGGCTTGACACCTTATGAAATTGTTTTCGGGCGCCCCATGACTATATGGGGGGTGCCCAAACCGAGTTCAGTGTATGATGTACCGTGTGTTTTAATGAATGACTATTTGGCACAATTAACTGATAGTTTGGTTTCTATTCACCAACAGGTTCGAGAAGTACTCCCTGATCGGTCCACAGGAGAAGGTCACAACCTCCGGCCTGGTGACTTCGTCCTCGTGAAATCCTTTGAGAGGTCGAATAGTCTGGAGCCGAGATGGTGTGGTCCTGAACAAGTCCTTCTGGCCACAAGACCAGCAGTGCGAGTGACGAATCGAAAGAACTGGATTCATTCAGCTCATTGTCGGAAGGTACAACCTGACCTGGTGGAGCCTGCTGTGCTGACAGACCATCGAGTCATCCTGACTACGGACAAAGGCCGTTCTGTGGGACCTGACGATTCTGAGGAGTTCTTCCCGGACCAAACAAAGCCTGCATCGAGGAGATACGACTTGCGACCAAGAAAAGAATCTGCGATTGTGTGAGCAGTTGTCGGAACGGTCCCTAGGTTTGTGAAACGGAGAGCCGATGAGGCAAGGTGGGGGATCAGCCATGCATTAGAGTAGTGACACCCGTCTTGGCCCGATGGTGAAGAAAACAACGGCTACCTAGGGGTAAGAGTTCCGACAACACTTTAGAAACAGGAAGATACTGTGACTATTTGGTTGAAATGGATAAGAGGAAGATTTTTGGTTCTGTAGGGTTAATTGTTGTCATAGCAGTCATTGCTACAGCCATGTGGTTTGTTGAGGAGAAAGCTCCTGCCCGTGAACTGTATGTTGTTTCTACTCCAGTTCCTGATGAGCATTTCTTTTACACACTCCCTTATCAAGAGTTGAAGCATCGACAGTCTTATTTGAATAACACTTTTATACAGATGCTGCATCATACCCACGTTGCTACAAATGCTACAGACTGCTGGATATGTGGGATGATGCCAGCGCACCAAAAGAAAGGGGGAACACCGTTCATACCGCTTCCCTTTTTGCACAATGGCTCTTGTAGAGCATGGTATACTTTGCTTTTTGCTACAAGAAAAAAACCTACTGTGGGACGATTGATCTTTAAACTGAACAAAGAATGCCACAAAGATAAAGATGGTTATCCCCAAGCCAATGGAACTATATGGGAATGGGAAGAATATAAGCTGGACAATGCATCAACTCCATATATCTTCACGAACACCAGAGACACTGCTGGACAGGAGAAATTTGTAATTTCTGTGGCCCAAGCACAGGCTGATTTGTGTGTACAAAGTGTAGGCCATATTCCTGTGGGTGTTAGTGATTGCATTGTTGTGTTAAACATTGATGGTTTGAACAACAGTACTTTTCTTGCTTCACATAACACTTATTTCGTGTGCGGAAATAAGGGTTACTATCGATTGCCTGCTGGATGGTCTGGAGTATGTTAGGTATCATTCCTATTGCCACCTGTATTCTTAGCACCAGCATCTTATCACAAGGATTTGAAATTGTTGAACAATGTAACTGTAAATAGATTCAAACGCACTCTATCTGTGGATGACGTAGATCAAACAGACACCAGTCTACAACAGTGTATAGATTTTAACTTAGGATTGTTCTTTTTTGTGGGTCCAGCATTGAATAGCAGAAAGATACGACGAATAACGCGAGTAGTGGAGGCTGTTACAAATCAGACTGCGGCAGCTCTAGGGAACCTTACTCAAGAGCTACAGATTACTAGGGTTGTTGCGTTACAGAACAGGATGGTCCTTGATGTTATGTTAGCGGACCGAGGTGGAGCTTGTAGAATTATCGGAAGTAGTTGTTGTGTTTTTATACCTGATCACACTCCTTCTGTATACAAAGCTATCAATAAGTTGCACAAAATTGCAGCAGATATACATCAAGAAAATGGGCCTTGGACATTCTCTGGGTGGTTTTGGACCCTGATCTCCACATGGGGTTGGAAGGTCCTCACTGGACTATGTATAATTGCTGGCATATTATTTACCTGTTGTGTGTGTATTCAATGTAGTCCCATGATATGTTCGTTATGCATTTCATTTTGTGTGCCTAATAAACAGACTATTGCGGATGCTGCCCATAAGAAAACCATAACTAGAGAGATAGTGGACATGATGAGCATCGATATAAACGATGAGTATCTAGATTATCCAAAGAAGCCGAATGTCTTCAGCAAATGCTGAAAGGGTCGTCTGTTGTAAATAAAACAGCGATAAATGTTAAGCATCCGGTGAAGACATATTATAACGTCTTCAAGGTAGTTTTCTTATGTTTCACTATTTTACGGCCAGACTCCATTTTGTTTTCTGGCCTCCATCTTGTAGGCTACATCATGCCATGTGCTCACCACGAGGCAAGTCCTACCTCACTGACCATCACCTCTGGAGTTTTCCCAGCAACAAGCTATAAATAGCCTCAGCCAATCTAGCGCATGCTCAATATGTGCAACATCTGTTTCTGATTCGAGAGGATTGGAATGTGCATTCAGGGGGCTTCGTGAGACCATTTGCTCCACCCATGTATTGATTATGTTCAAGAAATGTCCTTATATGGTTGTAAATCATGTTCTTCTGCTGTAACCGCCCACTTATGAGCCCCTTCTTTTGTGTATAAAAGGGGACCGCGTGTCCGTGTTCTTTGTGCTACCTTGTACAATACTAAAGGGTGTTGTGTGGGCTGTAGTACCACCTTTAAAGGTTTATTAAACTTTGTCTTTGTATTTCTAGTTTCCGTGCCAAGTTTTTATATAGTCTGAGGACTACTTGTGTACAGAAGAGCGAACCTTTCGCATCTGCGGGCCTGGCTGAGGCCTAAACTCATCAGCTACGCCACCCATGGTGCCCCGCATTTACAATGCGGCGCACCATGGTGCAAAAATGGCACAGATGCGTGACGCATCTGTGCCGGAAAGGTGGTGCATTGCTGGAGTTGGGTCGCAAGCACGAAGCAGCTCCAGCAAGGCTCGGGGGTGCCCCATCTTCACAATGCTGCGTCAAGACCTACGCCTGCTTCAAGCAGGCGCAGGGTTTTGACGCAGCATTGGCCTGAAAGTGACTGAGTGAAATCTCATAGATTTCACTCAGCCACTTTCAGGAGGCGTTCCTGCGCAGGAGCACCCCCCCTGCGCAGGAACGCCTCCTTATGGCGCAGGGCTTCACAACGTGACGCATCTCTTAGATGCGTCACGTTGTAAATAGGGCGCATTGTTTGCACCGCCGTTGCGTCAAATAAAGTGACGCAATTGCGGCGCAAAGAGGCGCAAGGGCATCATAAATCTGCCCCTTAGTGTCTGTTTGTGTGTGTATGTTATAAGTGATAGTAATAACAAATATCCAAAATTTCCAGAGTAGGATTCAAAATCCAACAAATAGCACAGCTGAAACATAGAAGCCAGAGAGACGGCTTTGGTATATTATGAACCTTTCTCTTTTAGGATACTGGATGGCCCAACATTTACATCAGTTAGGTACATACTTTGTGAGGATGTCACTTTTTCTACCAGAATCCCTCCTTCAACTGCTAAAAAATATTATTGGTTATCTTCCTTTCATCAATCCTAAAGTAATTTTTGACCATATGATCCGAAAGTTATCTTTAGTCCTCTGCTCCATTGCTCCCACCAGAGTCAGGTACTGTTGTCCCTCTAAATCTAATAACTGATATACTGATGACCTGAATCAAAGAATAATGTAAGGCAGAGAATTAGAAAGATGAAGGAAAATGTATTCAGCTCCATCGCTCCCTCCAGAGTCAAGAACTGTTGTCCCTCAAAATCCAATAACTGATATACTAACGACCTTCATAAAATAATAATGCAAGCAGAGAATTAGAAAGATGAATGGTGCTAATGAAATTAGCATCATTCTGGCCAGTAAAACCTTATGATTTGATAGGAAATATTAGTTATTTCCCATAGATTGGGGAATAACAAGCAGATCCAAGAATATTGACTTCAATTCCTTGTGTTTTTGCCACTCCTGGGGTAATATAGGCCCAAATCCACACACATTTACCACCTGTTTGGATTTTGGAGCTTCTCAGCTGTTGGGGTGTCAATGAGGCCGGTACTTTGGGAAGGTAGATATCCTTTAAACTCAGATGGGGGACTTTTTTTCTGCAACCCAGTGCTGCAGTATGTAGCTGTGCAGGACTTGGCTGCCCACAGCTACCCATATCCTGTGTTATCAAGCCCAGAAATATTCATTGGGAGCATTTTGACTCAATTTTTCAAGGCTTGGATGTGGGGGAATAAAGCCCTGGGCAATTTGTAATTGGAGTTAAGGACCTGATTACAATCTCATTAGGAAACTGTCCTGAACTAATCAGTTCCGGACTAGTTTCCGAACGAATTGGGTCTTGCGAGTCCGGACGACTGATGACGATGCTTCCCAACATCATTCGTTCAGACTCGCATTGACTTCAATGGAAGCCGGTGTTCCGAACTAGAACACAGGCTCCCGTTGAAAAAAGGTTTTGTTGTGGACAACCTTGCACACTGTGGCTGGCACCCCATGGTGCCTGTAACATTGTGCCTGGCTGGGAAGAGGGGTTCCTTGGGTACCCCCACGGGCTGAAGTCTCTGGATGAAGAGGGCCCTCAACAGGCCCCCAAAGACAGATTCCAGCAGTCGTTTAGTCTCTGTAAAACCAAACCGGTCATCGTAATCGCTCATCTGGAAACTATGTCCATAGAGCTGTGTGAATCGGCTCTGAAAGACTCAGGCTGTCCAAATGCCTTTCGGAACCAATTCGGACTGCTCAAATGGTCTCCAGGTATCATAATCAGTCGATGGGTAATCTGTACGATTCGTTCAGAAACAAGGGTCTCGAATCGGATTCTGCAATACTGAATCCCATCTGTAGCCTTTCTTAATGATTTTATAATCGGGCCCTTAGTAGGGAAGTGGAGGGAAGAGACCGGTAAAAAAATTAGAACATGAGGATAGTGTGTATTTACCAATAGGGATTTTCATGGCTCTTCTGCCTGTGTGTAGCATATCTTTTAAGAGTTAGTTCCAGAGGTGTAAAACAATATTTGCATTTTGTCTTTTGATCTTAATTATAGATTCCTGCTGCTGACTCTTGTAAATATTCTTCTTGGTTAGTGAGATTTCTTTTACTGAGTTAGTACATAAGCTGCAGGGAGCACAATTCTGAAACATGGAAAGCAAAACACTGCTCCCTGATTCCGAGCTGCTCTGATTAAATCAAGTGCGCTAAATCAGGATTTCCAAGGTAAATTTGTGCATGTTAGACAGTGTGAAAGGACGCATTGCTGGAGTTGCGTCACTTTTGTGACACACTCCAGCAATGCGTCACTTTTGCGCTTACAGATACGTCAGAAATACTGACGTATCTGTAACTCCTTGCGACATGATGCGTCATACATTAAATATGACGCATCAGGAATGTCGCAAGAAGTGCGCACTGAGAATTGACGCATTGCTGCTTTCATGCAGCGATGCGTAATTTCTCATAAAGGAGGCCCATAGCTTTGTTGATACATTTATGCTGCTTTCCCACACCTGATTATCGTTTCAACCATTTTCCTATGTTGACTTAATGTACCCATTTCTGGCATGCTTGCATTGAAATAGAGCTTCCCGTGGGTTTTCCACAGAATACTTTGTGCTGTAGTTCTGACTTCGTACAACCTGGGATCAAGTGGCTTAATCTTCGCTCTAATGCTGATCTGAGCCAGAGGACGCCAGTGAGCCACCGTTTCACGCGCTGTACGGCAGCATGCATGACCGCCCTTGCTCTGTCAAATCTGTCTGGGCTTAATTACTGCCTGCTGTAAAGAAGCTAGGAAATCCAATTGTAGAGAACAATTTGCTACTTGTTTAGCTTCCGTTTTCAAACAGACATTAGCCTTATTTGAAAGAAAACATCAATAGCCTCACGCCATCATATAATAATAAAAAGAACACATGGGAGCAAAATATATCTGATGCAAACTGCTATGCCGCTCTAAGTGTCATGTTTGTCAAAAGCTGCATGCCAATATTTTTTAAACAGTGGGATGATTTAGCAGACATCTGTCGTATTGCAGGGTAAATTATTGTTATTATTTTTCTTTTTGCTTGAGGGAAATCTCAATTTTTGAGTTTTGTGTATTTTTTCGTTCGCTTTCAACTTTTTCTGATTATGCTTTATCTTGTCATTTCTACACACACTACACTAGCTGGAGCAGAACATTTCTTGTGGGAATTGTGAAACTAGAAGCGTCCCCCGGCCCATTCACTGTTATGGCAACGTCACCTATTGGATTTATCAAATGCATGGCAAGTACATTGATCATTTATGTCCTGTAACCTTAGTAAGCAAGGGTATCTATCATTTCTTACACTTTGTATGCAGTATAGACTCAGGTGCCTATTGAGTATTAGAATTAAGTTTCTCAAAAATCATATCTATTAAGAATAAAAAAATACACTCTTGCCCATCCTTAATCTTTGCACTCATACATAATTTAATTATATAATTTAGGTTTGCTAAACCGAGGAGTTATTGTCATTTTTTAATTAGGAAGAAAAAACGTCATTCATTTTAAACATTAGTTCAGTTAATTGTCTCTCATCCTGCAAATCAGTCATTTGAAGCAACATTTTCTCAGAAAAGTATGATAATATTATCAATTTATTTAAAAAATCTTTATTCGGAAGTGATCACAACCATAAAAGATACATTCTACCAGCCCTGAGCCTCGTACCTGTGCTCTGCATCTCCACCTGGTCTATACAGCATTTTATCGGGACTCCCCTACCCAGCCCATTCTGTAAGGTCCCAATTGTTGGTGTAGGCGAGGGCACTCGGACTTCATTCCAGACATCCTCACACAAGTCCACTTTTTTGTTGAAAAAGAAGCCATCTTGCAGAAAGCTCAAGGAGCTACCAACTTATCATATAACGGATATTCAATCCAGATTTTCCAAGATATCGCACACGTAACCTTGCGCTGACGCTAAGACTTCAAACCTGTGACAGACAAACTGCGCAATCTCAACATCAAATACCAAGGGGGTCATCCATTCGCCCTAATCTTTTCTTGGGGGGAATGGTGGGCTCTTCGGTCGCTGCATGAGGTGAAGCAATTTCTCCAGCTCCAGTTGGAATCCACAGATGCCAGCCTTTCCTCTCATCAGGCCTCTCTCAGGGTACCAAACCAGCCGGAATGGGCCTTGATACGCCCGCCTCAGTACAGGTCCGACGTAAGGCACAGAAATGCTCACAAACCAAACAGGAAATCATCAAGCACATTTGTGCCATGAGTGAGTCCCACTCACCAGCTCGCTCATCAGCAACTTCGGAATAGTAACTATTTAACTTTGTGAAGGACAAGTTTGGATTCCCCTACATGTCACCTATAGACATGGGAACAATACAGACTTTATTACAAGGACTATAACTCAGGCCCAATTGGGCTGAGATGGTTTTTATGTTCTGCCTGCCCCCACTCCTACAGGAGTCACCAGAGAGTTTATTCCAACACTCTACAGATAGGGACCTATCATTACTCTCTTACCTTTTAGACATAGGCGGATCAATCGCTGGCTAACCACCTCCACTCCTGAACCGGCTGCGGTCGGCGGAGACCAATTCATCAGAGCGAGCATAACTGTGTCACCATACCCATTATACCCTTCAGAAGAGTAAAATCTGCAGAATGGCTCCTGTTTCGACTTCTGGGCGATTCCAGAATGGCAATACACCCCACAGGACTAGGTGGCTGCTCTTTGTTACAACTGTTGTTCCTTCTCCATCTTCCCTCCATTCCCTCACTGGAGAGCGGATGTGCCCATCAGAGGAACCACTTTGCAACCTGCCCCATTTGCCCTGTCCATTGGGCACCCTTGACACACTCCATCCACTCTCCTGCCCTAGACATAGACTCAGCACCACTTGTCACCACCTCTCCTACCACCAGGACCACAGTACCACATATTAAATTCCTCTCCCTCAATGTCAAATGGCTTAACTCACCCAACTAAAGGCACTATATTTGGCGATATTTGCTTATTCAGGACTCTGATATCATTTTCTTACAAGAAACACACTTGTTACTCACAGACACACACCTCATGGCTCACCCCAAATATCCCTGCCAATACTGGACGTCCTTTGCCTCTAAAACAGCAGGAGTGGCCATACTAATTTAAAGCCAAGCTTAGGAAAACATCCCTCCGGGTTATTAGAGATGTGGAAAGACGCAAATTTAAAATTCAAACACAGCTAGGCATGTAACCTTTAACTCTCTTCAATGTTTACGCACCTGGCAGGCACAAAATGCCTTCCTAGGTCCCTGCTGAGAGACAAACTGCATTCCCTAGAGGGATCAGTAATACTTGGGCGTGATTTTAACATGGTCTGGGATTCGTACTTGGATCGCAGTACCACTTCCTATCAAGGCACAGGGACAATGTCAGCTGCCCCTAAGAGGAACCTTACAGACCTGGGCCTGGTGGATGCCTGGAGATATTAATCACCAGACACCCGGGACTACTCCTTCTGATCACATGTATGCCGCTCCTATTCGTGTATTGACTATTGATTTCTTTCCCATTCTCTGATGAGGTCCCTGGAAACGGCCACTATATCTGGCATATCTCTATCGGATCACGCTCATGTAGCCGTAATCTTCCATATACCTGATCGCCAGCACTATACCCCCCCTTGACGGTGCATTCCTCCCCACACCTTATTAGACCCAGTAGTCATGGCTCAGGTTCGCCATCTTCCACACAAATACCCCCCGGACACACCTGAATCCACATGTTGGGACGCCTTTAATGCGACAATCGGGGGAGCCATCTCCTTCATTGCCATAGCCTGCTGTTGTGAAGCCAGCCTGACTGAAACAAACCTAGCCAAAGATATTAAAGCTTTAGAATGCGCAGATCATACATCACTCCCTACTCAGCACAAACAAGGCCCCCCCATGCTGCGGGGACAGCTATGGCTACTTCAAACTAGCACAGCAGAACAGGCACTCAACGCTTAAACAGAAATTCTTTGCAGGAGGAGACAAGGTGAGGCCATTGTTGGCACACCGCCTCCGGGCCCAGTCAGCAAAAGCACACATCTCTAAAATTAAGCATCTGGATAATTCATGGGCAACGACAGAGCAAGACAATGGGCACGCTTTTTCTGCATTTTATAAAGAGCTGTATACCACCGCTCCCCAATTGCCACAAGAGATTACGTCCTTTCTCAGCACATGCCCATCATAACCTATTAATCATCAAAAAGCAAAACCCCTTGATGATCCTATTACTCTTGAAAAATGTCACCAGGCTCCAAACAACTCCCGATGGGTAAAACTCCGGGACCTGCCAGACTCACAGTTGGCTTCTACCCACTTTCCTGCCCCAGATTCAAGACCATCTCCTCCATCTTTTTAATACTTTCTCCAAAGTGTTGGGTTTAATTTATTCCTACAATGTCAGAAGCTGAAGTGGTTCTCATCCCTAAATCCTGATTGACGTGGATCAGGTGGGCTTTATTCTGCACCACCAGGGCCCAGACAACATCCACCATGTTGCACACCTCACCCCATTGCCCTACTTACTACAGATGCCAAAATATACACAGAAATCCTTGTGAATTGGCTGGAGCCTTATCTCCCTGGCCTTATTGACGTGGATAAGGTGGGCTTTATTCTGCACCACCAGGGCCCAGACAACATCCACCATGTTGCACACCTCACCCCATTGCCCTACTTACTACAGATGCCAAAATATACACTGAAATCCTTGTGAATTGGCTGGAGCCTTATCTCCCTGGCCTGATTGACGTGGATCAGGTGGGCTTTATTCTGCACCACCAGGGCCCAGACAACATCCACCATGCTGCACACCTCACCCCATTGCCCTACTTACTACAGATGCCAAAATATACACTGAAATCCTTGTGAATTGGCTGGAGCCTTATCTCCCTGGCCTGATTGACGTGGATCAGGTGGGCTTTATTCTGCACCACCAAGGCCCAGACAACATCCCCCATGTTGCACACCTCATCGAAAAAGTCCAAAGACGAGACATCCTATCTTGCCTGGTGTCTCTTGATGCAGAGAAAGCTTTTGACAGCATTGAGTAGCAGCATTGAGGATGTCACTTTTTCTACCAGAATCCCTCCTTCAACTGCTAAAAAATATTATTGGTTATCTTCCTTTCATCAATCCTAAAGTAATTTTTGACCATCTGATCCGAAAGTTATCTTTAGTCCTCAGCTCCATTGCTCCGGCCAGAATCAGGAACTGTTGTCCCTCAAAATCGAATAACTGATATACTGATGACCTGAATCAAATAATAATGTAAGGCAGAGAATTAGAAAGATGAAGGTAAATGTATTCAGATCAATTGCTCCCTTCAGAGTCAAGAACTGTTGTTCCTCAAAATCTAATAACTGATATACTGATGACAAATAATAATGCAAGCAGAGAATTAGAAAGATGAATAGTACTAATGAAATTAGCATCATTCTGGCCAGTAAGACCTTATGATTTGATAGGAAATATTAGTTATTTCCCATAGATTGGGGAGTAACAAGCAGATCCAAGAATATTGAATTCAATTCCTTGTGTTTTTGCCGCTCCTGGGGTAATATAGGCCCAAATCCACACACATTTACCACCTGTTTGGATTTTGGAGCTTCTCAGCTGTTGGAGTGTCAATGAGGCCGGTACTCTGGTAAGGTAGATGTCATTTATACTTAGATGGTGGACTTTTTTTCTGCAACCCAGTAATGCAGTATGTAGCTGCGCAGGACCTGGCTGCCCACAGCTACCCAGATCCTGTGTGATCAAGCCCAGAAATATTACATTGGGAGTATTTTGACTCAATTTTTCAGGGCTTGGATGTGGGCGGAATAAAGCCCCGGGCAATTTGTAATTGGAGTTAAGGGCCTGATTACAATCTCATTAGGAAACTGTCCTGAACTAATCAATTCCGGACTAGTTTCAGAACGAATTGGGTCTTGCGAGTCGTGACGACTGATGACGATGCTTCCCAACATCATCCGTTCAGACTCGCATTGACTTCAATAGGAGCCTGTGTTCCGAACGAGAACACAGGCTCTGTTTGAAAAAAGGTGTTGTTGTGGACAACCTTGCACACTGTGGCTGGCACCCCATGGTGCCTGTCACATTGTGCCTGGCTGGGAAGAGGGGTTCCTTGGGTACCCCCAGGGGCTACAGTCTCTGGATGAAGAGGGCCCTCAACAGGCCCCCAAAGACAGATTCCAGCAGTCAATTAGTCTCGGGCAAACCGAACCGGTCATCGTAATCGCTCATCCGTAAACCGTGTCCATAGAGCTGTGTGAATCGGCTCTGAAAGACTCGGGCTGTCCAGATGCCTTTCAGAACCGATTCGGACTGCTCAAACGGTCTCCAGGTATCATAATCAGTCATTGGGTAATCTGTACGATTCGTTCAGATACAAGGGTCCCGAATCGGATTCTGCAATACTGAATCCCATCTGTAGCCTTTCTTAATGAAATCGTAATCGGGCCGTTAGTAGGGAAGTGGAGGGAAGAGACCGGTAAAAAAATTAGAACATGAGGATAGTGTGTATTTACCAATAAGGATTTTCATGGCTCTTCTGCCTGTGTGTAGCATATCTTTTAAGAGTTAGTTCCATTGGTGTAAAATAATATTTGCATTTTGTCTATTGATCTTAATTATAGATTTCTGCTGCTGACTCTTGCAAATATTCTTCTTGGTTAGTGAGATTTCTTTTACTGAGTTAGTACATACGCTGCAGAGAGCACAATTCTGAAACCTGGAAAGCAAAACACTGCTCCCTGATTCCGAGCTGCACTGATTAAAGCAAGTGCGCTAAATCAGGATTTCGAGGTAAATTTGTGCATGTTAGACAGTGTAATGTCTAAAAAACAAGCACCTAGCTATGCACACATTCATAATTTTGACCCTAGTGGGTGAATTAGTGATACAATTGATACATTTTTACTTTTGGGACTTGAATATGGGAACGTATCTATACCATTATTGGATTATCTTAAACTAGATCACACATTTGTTTATTTAGTGAAATGTTACACACATAGGGCCTCATTTATGAGCCCTTGCGTCACTTTTACGCTGCCGGTGCGTCACTTTTTGTGATGCACCTGCGGCATAAACAATGTGCTTTGTTGCGCCATAATTACAAAGTGACGCATCTAGGTAGATGCGTCACTTTGTAAACCCCTGCGCCACATTATACCTGCACCAGGTATAATGTATGCAAGGGGGCGTATTGACGTAAGGAAGGGTCGTAGAAGTGACGCAGTGAAATTTATGAGATTTCACTGTGTCACTTTAAGGACGCCGTTGCGTCAAAATCTTGTGCCTGCCTCACAGCAGGCATAAGACTGACGCAGGCCCTTTCACATAGGGCTTGCCCCATGTGAAAGGACGCATTGCTGGAGTTGCGTCACTTTTGTGACACTCTCCAGCCATGCGTCACTTTTGCGCTTACAGATACGTCAGAAATACTGACGTATCTGTAACTCCTTGCGACATGATGCGCCATACATTTAAATATGAAGCATCAGGAATGCCGCAAGAAGAGCGCACTGAGAAGTGACGCATTGCTGCTTTCACGCAGCGATGCGTCATTTCTCATAAATGAGGCCCATAGCTTTGTTGATACATTTATGGTGCTTTCCCACACCTGATTATCGTTTCAACCAATTTCCTATATTGACTTAATGTACCCATTTTGGCATGCTTGCATTGAAATAGAGCTTCCCGTGGGTTTTCCACAGAATACTTTGTGCTGTATTTCTGACTTCGTACAGCCTGGGATCAAGTGGCTTAATCTTCGCTCTAATGCTGATCTGAGCCAGAGGACGCCAGTGAGCCACCGTTTCACGCGCTGTACGGCAGCATGCATGACCGCCCTTGCTCTGTCAAATCTGTCAGGGCTTAATTACTGCCTGCTGTAAAGAAGCTAGGAAATCCAATTGTAGAGAACAATTTGAACTTGTTTAGCTTCCGTTTTCAAACAGACATTAGCCTTATTTGAAAGAGAACATCAATAGCCTCACGCCATCATATAATAATAAAAAGAACACATGGGAGCAAAATATATCTGATGCAAACTGCTATGCCGCTCTAAGTGTCATGTTTGTCAAAAGCTGCATGCCAATATTTTTTAAACAGTGGGATGATTTAGCAGACATCTGTCGTATGGCAGGGTAAATTATTGTTATTATTTTTCTTTTTGCTTGAGGGAAATCTCAATTTTTGAGTTTTGTGTATTTTTTCGTTCGCTTTCAACTTTTTCTGATTATGCTTTATCTTGTCATTTCGACACACACTACACTAGCTGGAGCAGAACATTTCTTGCGGGAATTGTGAAACTAGAAGCGTCCCACGGCCCATTCACTATAATGGCAACTTCACCTCATCATTTATGTCCTGTAACCTTAGTAAGCAAGGGTATCATTTCTTACACTTTGTATGCAGTATAGACTCAGGTGCCTATTATGTACTAGAATTAAGTTTCTCAAAAATCATATCTATTAGGAATAAAAAAATACACTTTGCCCATCCTTACTCTTTGCACTTATACATAATTTAATTTTATAATTTAGGTTTGCTGAACCGAGGAGTTATTGTCATTTTTTAATTAGGGAGAAAAAACGTCATTCATTTTAAACATTTTTTCATTTAATTGTCTCTCATCCTGCAAATCAGTCATTTGAAGCAACATTTTCTCAGAAAAGTATGATAATATTATCAATTTATTTAAAAAATCTTTATTCGGAAGTGATCACAACCATAAAAGATACCGTCTACCAGCCCTGAGCCTCGTACCTGTGCTCTGCATCTCCACCTGGTCTATACAGCATTTTATCGGGATCCCCCTATCCAGCGCAGTCTGCAAGGTCCCAATGTTGGTGTAGGCGAGGGCACTCGGACTTCATTCCAGACATCCTCACACAAGTCCACTTTTTGTTGAAAAAGAAGCCATCTTGCAGAAAGCTCAAGGAACTACCAACTTATCATATAACGGATATTCAATCCAGATTTTTCAAGATATCCCACCCGTAACCTTGCGCAGACGCAAACACTTTAAACCTGTGACAGACAAACTGCGCAATCTCAACATCAAATACCAAGGGGGTCATCCATTCGCCCTAAACTTTTCTTGGGGGGGGAGGGAATGGTGGGCTCTTCGGTCGCTGCATGAGGTGAAGCAATTTCTCCAGCTCCAGTTGGAATCCTCAGATGCCAGCCTTTCTCATTATCAGGCCTCTCTCAGGGTACCAACCCAGCCGGAATGGGCCTTGATACGCCCCCCTCAGTACAGGTCCGACCGTAAGGCACAGAAATCCTCACAAACCAAACAGGAAATCATCAAGCACATTCGTGCCATGAGTGAGCCCCACTCACCAGCTCGCTCATCAGCAACTTCGGAATAGTAACTATTTACCTTTGTGAAGGACAAGTTTGGATTCACCTACATGTCACCTATAGACTTGGGAACAATACAGACTTTATTACAAGGTCTATAACTCAGACCCAATTGGGCTGAGATGGTTTTTATGTTCTGCCTGCCCCCACTCCTTTAGGAGTCACCAGAGAGTGTATTCCAACACTCTACAGATAGGGACCTATCATTACTCTCTTACCTTTTAGACTTAGGCGGATCAATAGCTGGCTTACCGCCTCCACTCCTGAACCGGCTGCGGTCGGCGGAGACAATTCTTCAGAGCAGGCATAACTGTGTCCCCATAACCATTTTGGCCTTCAGAAGAGTAAAATCTACAGAATGGCTCCTGTTCGACTTCTGGGCGATTCCAGAATGGCAGTACACCCCACAGGACTAGGTGGCTGCTCTTTGTTACAACTGTTGTTCCTTCACCATCTTCCCCCATTCCCTCACCGGAGAGCGGATGTGCCCATCAAGGGAACCACTTTGCAACCTGCCCAATTTGCCCTGTCCATTGGCCACCCTTGACACACTCCATCCACTCTCCTGTCCTAGGGCGATATAGCCCTTCCATACATAGACTCAGCACCACTTGTCACCTCCTCTCCTACCACCAGGACCACAGTACCACATATTAAATTCCTCTCCCTCAATGTCAAAGGGCTTAACTCACCCAACTAAAGGCACCATATTTGGCGATATTTGCCTATTCAGGACTCTGATATCATTTTCTTACAAGAAACACACTTGTTACTCACAGACACACCTCATGGCTCACCCCAAATATCCCTGCCAATACTGGACGTCCTCTGCCTCTAAAACAGTAGGAGTGGCAATACTAATTTAAAGCCAAGCTTAGGAAAACATCCCTCTGGGTGATTAGAGATGTGGAAAGACACCACTTTAAAATTCAAACACAGCTAGGCATGTAACCTTTAACTCTCTTCAATGTTTACACACCTAGCAGGCACAGAAGGCCTTCCTGAGGTCCCTGCTGAGAGACAAACTGCATTCCCTAGAGGGCTCAGTAATACTTGGGCGTGATTTTAACATGGTCTGTGATCCGTACTTGGATCGCAGTACCACTACCTATCAAGGCACAGGGACAATGTCAGCTGCCCCTAAGATGGACCTTACAGACCTGGGTCTGGTGGACGCCTGGAGATATCAATCACCAGACACCCGGGACTACTCGTTCTAATCACACATCTGCCGCTCCTATTCGTGTATTGACTATTGATTTCTTTCCCATTCTCTGATGAGGTCCCTGGAAATGGCCACTATATCTGGCTTATCTATATCAGATCACGCTCATGTAGCCGTAATGTTCCATATACCTGATCGCCAGCACTATACCCCCCTTGACGGTGCATTCCTCCCCACACCTTATGAGACCCAGTAGACATGGCTCAGGTTCGCCAAGAGATGCCAGCCTTCTTCCATACAAATACCCCCCGGACACACCTGAATCCATATGTTGGGATGTCTTTAATGCGACAATCTGGGGGAGCCATCTCCTTCATTGCCATAGCCTGCTGTTGTGAAGCCAGCCTGACTGAAACAAACCTAGTCAAAGATATTAAAGCTTTAGAATGCGCAGATCATACATCACTCCCTACTCAGCACAAACAATGCCTCCCCATGCTGCGGGGACAGCTATGGCTACATCAAACTAACACAGCAGAACAGGCACTCATGACGCTTAAACAGAAATTCTTTGCAGGAGGAGACAAGGTGAGGCCATTGTTGGCACACCGCCTCCGGGCCCTGTCAGGAAAAGCACACATCTCTAAAATTAAGCATCTGGATAATTCATGGGCAACGACAGAGCAAGACAATGGGCAAGCCTTTTCTGCATTTTATGAAGAGCTGTATACCACCACTCCCCACTTGCCACAAGAGATCACGACCTTTCTCAGCACATGCCCATCATAACCATTTAATCATCAAAAAGCAAAACCCCTTGATGATCCTATTACTCTTGAAAAATTTCACCAGGCTCCAAACAACTCCCGATAGGTAAAACTCCGGGACCAGGCAGCCTTACAGTTGGCTTCTATCCACTTTCCTGCCCCAGATTCGAGACCATCTCCTCCATCTTTTTAATACTTTCTCCAAAGTGTCAGGTTTTATGTATTCTACAATGTCAGAAGCTGAAGTGGTTCTCATCCCTAAATCCTGATTGACGTGGATCAGGTGGGCTTTATTCTGCATCACCAGGGCCCAGATAACATCCCCCATGTTGCACACATGACCCCATTGCCCTACTTAATACAGATGCCAAAATATACATTGAAATCCTGGTGAATTGGCTGGAGCCTTACCTCCCTAGCCTGATTGACGTGGATCAGGTGGGCTTTATTCTGCACCACCAGGGCCCAGACAACATCTCCCATGTTGCACACCTCATCGAAAAAGTCCAAAGATGAGACATCCCATGTTGCCCGGTGTCTCTTGATGCAGAGAAATCTTTAGACCGCATTGAGTGGCAATTCCTACAAGCAGTCCTTCACAAGACAGGCAGCCTTGGATCAGCAATGATCTTCAAATAAATGCCCCCCTACGCCAATTGTACAGCGCGGATTCATATCAACGGTCAGCCTACACCTTCAGTGTTTGTGCACAGGGGTACCAGAAAGGGATGCCCACTCTCGCTTCTCCTCTTTGCCCTGGTGGTGGAACCCGTAGCTATTGCTATATGCCAGTCTCCGGATATAATGGGTATCCCTTTCGGATGTCAGCACCACAAAGTGTCACTCTTTGCAGATGTATATATAATCCAATGGAACTAGCCAATATAAAGGAACCATCAAAGGTGTGTTTTGCAAAGAAAATAAATACTATTTCTTATGAAAGCCCTCACCCACCAAAATAGTTGGTGGAATGATTCATCATCGGACCTCACCCAGTGGCACCGAGCCTGCCCCGGGTGTGCTACGAAGCCTGTTTACAGCGGAGTGGGTATTTTGGTGTTTGAGTATGCAGTGATGGTGTGTGAGTGTAAATTGAAAACTGGCCTGTGGTTCCACTACCCACAAGGGTTATTTTTTTGGTGGGCCTTTGGCAGTATTAGAATTAAGGCGGCAGATTTGTGCAGAGGTGACTATGGTCTCCCACATCCATTGTGGTCAACATGTTTCAGCCAGGCCTTGGGTGTGATCTGGCTTTCTTCAGGACCTTTATGTGTAAAGAGTGATTAACCCCTTCCATGCTCATGACAAGGTCAGCTATTCATTCAGTACACTGGACGGGTGCTTATGACGAGCTGACCTTGTCATGAACAATGGTAAATCTGATTCTTCAGCACAGGAGGGGAATTCCCTTAGCACTGATGTGGTTAAAGTGAGGTCAACTAGAAGTGCAAGTGACCCAATATGTGCTGCACTCGCTAAGGTGAAATATGGGTAAGAGGGGGGTTCCCTCTAAGGGTTTATACTCTTGTAATTATCAGAGAAAAGCTCATGAGTATCTTGCAAAGGGGTCTGGCATATAGTCACACTTTTATCAAAGCGTGGGACCTGCTGAACAGAGAGGTGTTTTGGGGATGTAAGTAGTTAGCAGCTCCTGGACTAGGGGAGGGCTTTGTTGTACATAATTTTATAGGCCAAACATAGGGACTTGAATTTAATCATTTTGAATAGCGGTAACCAGTGAAGGGTTACAAAAACAGAGGAAACCAAATGGTGTTTTTGAATCTTAAGCAATATGTAAACTGCAGTGTTCTGGACTAGCTGTTTATGCTTGACCACATACGGAGGACTTCTGAAATAGACTGAATTACCTTACTCTCGATGTGACAAGATGAGACCTCTGACCATTGTTCTTCGCATAGCAAGGGGGAGCCACATCGAACTTTGTTCATGGCATGGAGAAGACCAAAACAAGAAGTGGCAAGTTTCTTTAATTGAACCTCATTGATGAGCTGACTATCTTTCCAAAAGCCCAGATTTTGTTATTTCTGTTGTAGGAGGAGGGCATTATCCTAGGTGTTTAGGCAAATGAAGTTCTGACCAAAGGGTAGCGGCATTTCCTACTTACAATACCTCTATTTTGTTACCACTGAGTTCCAAATTGTTGCTTGACATCCAGTGAATAATGTCCTTTAGATAGGCGTTTAATTTGAAGGAACCCCAGTACCTGGACAGCATGGACTGCTCATTGCCATGCTGTGCAGGTACTGCATTTAACGTTCTCATTGTGGTGCCTATTTCATAGGCACTACCATGGCAACACCAAGGAATCACCCACCAGTGACTGAAAAAGTCATAATCTGGCTGGCGATGCGCAAACAGGTTAGGCGGTGCAGCGAAGGGGCGGTCCCGTACCCCCAAACTCGCAATCAGGCTATAGGTGATTGGTTAACAGCTAACAATGTGAATGACTTCGAAAGGCTTTACAATTTAAATATGAAGGAGTTTCTTTTGAGTAATTGTTACAATGTGCATCTGGTAAATCTAGGTTCATTTTTCTCCTGTAGAGATGGAGAAGAAGACAGACTACTTGGTCAAAACAAGGTTGTCTTGATTGCAAGACAACCAGACACAAAACTGGAGACCCTAACTGTAAAAACAAAAAGAATGCCTCTAACACACCTGCAGCACTTGCAAGTTTCCAGATGGGATCACAGGTGAGCCGTGACCATGTTAAGGTGCTCCCTGAGACAACCTCAGTCTCAGAATGAGGGGTGGAGATTGCTACCTTGGCTGTCTGGACCAGTAACCCGGAGATACGGACAAATGGCAAATATTAATGATATTAGAGTGGAAGCCATGAGGGACACTGGTGCCAGCATCACCATAGTGACTGAGCCACTAGTGTCCCCAGATAAAAATATCTGGGGCATACCTATACAGTAATCAATGCTGACACTCAGGCTAAAGAACATCCAATGGCCTTGGTGACCTTAAATTTGGAAGGGAAACTAGTCTCAAAAGGGTAGTGGTGTTTTCTGCTATCCGTCTACAGTGTCTGCTTGTAAATGATTTAGAACACTCAGCATGGGGTAAGTCAGAAAATAAAATATATGCAGCAATGCTGGTAATACCTGCACGAGTATGTGTAAAAACAAGGGCACAAAGTAAACTCCATGGTGAGAAAGAAGTGTTGGACCCTAAAATGATGACCCAACCTACCAAGAGAAATGGCAGAAAGACTGGGAAGCCAGCTTCAAAACATACACCAGACCAAGTCCCCCTTCCTCAGGGAGAGGACTTGTAAGCCCCAGAGGAAACTAAGCCTCATGAGCTAGGGCCTTACACAGTAGTTCTCTTAGGACAACGGAGACCCTCTAGGTAAGATCTATGACAGGAGCAGATAACCTGTCCCACTCTTGAAGGCCTGAGGCAGCAAGCTGCTGATCAGGGTAAAAGGAAAGTTTCAGCAGTTCCTACAGGGGTTCCATCAGGATCTATTGGGAGAAGGGACTCCTACACACTGAGGCCAGAGACCCCAATACAAGTGCCACTAGGAGAGTTTAGACAGTTTATACAGTTTCTCCTAAATTTAGCCAATACATTCCCCTAGCTGCACATCTTGGCCATATAAATGCCTGGCATCGGTTAGTCAACCACCTCAACTGGCTGGGAATGCCCCAGTAGGTGAAGGAGTTTTGCATCTTATGTGCTACCTGTCAGGCCATTGACAAGACAGATAGCCACCTGAAGGCTCTCTTAATTCCACTTCGAGTGGTTGGAGTACTCTTTGGAAAGGTAGGAATTAACATTGCTGGTTCCCTTGACCCTCCAACAGCATCAGGGAATATATTTATTCAGGTGGTAGTGCATCATGCCACCATGAGGCAAATCCTCTAAGGACCACCACTACGCCTTCAATGTCCAAGGTACTCTGTGGTATTTTTGCTAGGTTGGCTGTCCTAAGGAGGTAGTATCAGACAGAGGTACAAACCCATGTAATATGCAAGAAGCACACCTTGGTCCAAATTGGGATAAATCATGCTACATTTTATGTGGGTGAGAGCCATATATTTCTCAGAGGTTGCTCTGTTTGAGTTGCTATGATAATGGTCATGAGAAAGCCTAGATTTTGATGTGTGGTGTATAGTTTTGTGTTTTGAAGGGTTAATGACTATGCATTTCTTTCCCCTCTTTGCTCAGTTGTGAGGTACTAAAAATACCCACATGCAAAAGAGTAAGCAAATTGAAGTCTACAAGCTACATCTCTGATGTTACTAGAGCCCTAAAGGTGCCAGTAAATTACAAAATCCCAACCTTTCAAGCACCACACAGGGTCACTCATGGACACTGAAAAACGTCTATGGAAAATAAAAGTCTGGAATTGAAAATAACACCCAAAGTAAATGATGTCAGCTAAATAAAGTTTATTAATACCTTAACAAAACCTAAATACAGAATACGTTAAAAAATATATTGCTACTCTATGTGGGATCTTGTAAAGAAAATATTTTAGAAATTGTATTTAATAATTAAATAAATATATATTCAAATGAATGAATTATTAAATGCACATCTAATTCAATGAAATGGTGTGCTGTAACATTTCTTTTCTTAGGTCTATGTTGATAATACCTATTTTAATTATTTTAAGATTAATAAACTTCGACAATTTCCTACACTAATGCCATCGAGAGACCTCCAATACAGGGGTCCAAATCTCCACAACTTTACCCTTGTAAATTCATTCGTAGATGTCTTTAAACCCTGAAAACAGGATGTGGAGACTTATAAGACAAATTCTAGGTATAAATTTACACAAGGACATGACGAATGGCACAAAGATTTACAGCTAAGTCCAAGAGTAAATTTACGTATGAGTAAATCTACAGATGTGAATTTACATTTGTGAAGAGGGCCGTAACTAAGTACCTTTTTATAATGTCTGTACCAAAATCTTCCTTGGCTCTCAACAACTGTAAAATAGTCATTTATTTTTTATGATTTCAATAGATTTTCTTGATTCAGCCAGTCTACCAATAACAATATACTGTGTGTTTGGAAATGTATACCCAGTAACACAAATGTGGCAGCATGTGTCGCTCCTGATATTGTTTGATGTGGTAAGTTATGGACAATCGTAGATTTCAAAGGACAACAAATACAGCTTACACATGTATGTTTTGTTATAATATGTTACAAGTTATTTGTACAGCGCACATACAACCAGGGGTTTCATGGTGCTACTGGAAACATACCACAATCAGAGGGAAACTAAACAAACGCATTTGTAAACAACTGTGTTTTGAGCAGATTCCTAAACCTGAGTAGATCTACACAGGAACAGATCTCCAAAGGAAAAGCATTCCAAAGCCTGGGAGCTAAATAGGCAAACCGTTGTCCACCTTGGCGCTTCCATTTGCAAGCAATCGTGTTCAGTAGCTGAAGGTGCATTGAATGCAAAGCATGAGGGGGAGTGTACCTGTTTAAAAGAGTATTGATAAAAATAGGGCTCTTACTGGGCAAAGACTTGAAAACTAGACATCCCGCCTTGAATTCTGTTCTTTGGGATATCGGGAGCCAGTGGAGTTTTTTTAACAATACTCTGGCCAATTGCCATCTGGGCTGATGAAAGATTAGCCTGGCCTCTTGATTCTGGACCATCTGTAGCCTCTTGATGAGAACCAGGGGCAGCCCTAAGTAGATTGAATTTTCATAATCCAGGTGCGATAGTACCATGGCCAATGTCAACTGAACTAGCGCCTCATGGGTAAGCATACGGCTAATTTTCCTTATCTTTCGGAGTTGCAGGAGGCACTTGGATACCACAGAACCTACTTGACTTTTTAATGATAGGTCATTGTCTATAATGACCCCAAGGCTCTTTACTGACGTAGAGGGTACCGGTGAGGGACCAAGCTCCGTCGGCCAGTACTGTGGGCCCCAGAAAATCTTGCTTTTGCCTGTCAAAAGTACCTCCGTCTTGCTAGGGTTAAGCTTTAAATGATTTTGATCCATCCATTGACGGATGAATAACATGGTGGTCTGGAAAGCAGACACTGACCTAGGTGAGTTATCAATCGTAAAAGTGAGCTGAAGGTCATCTGCGTAATTGAAGGTTGTTACATTCATCTCCTTCAGTTTACTAATCAAAGGAAGGAGATATAAATTGAATAGATGGGGTGAAAGCGATGAACCTTGTGGGACCCCACATGATACAGATAACTTACAGGCCGTGTAAGGGGCAAGATGTACAGATTGAATACGGTCTTTGAGAAAAGAACTGATCCATTTTAAGGCCAGTCCCTGAATCTTAGCCTGTCTCACACGGTCCACCAGAATAGTATGGTCGACCGTGCCAAACGCGGCTGATAGATCTAATAATACCAGGGCCTGGGGTATGTCTTCATCAGTCTTCTTATGTAAGTCATTCAATATTGCCAGTATCACAGATTCCGTTGAATGAGAAGGGCGGAAACCCGCTTGGTGAGCGTCTAAATAACCAGACTGTTCCACAAAATCAGACAAGCATTTTGCCAAGTGTGTCTCCAGCACTTTTGCCAGGTATAGCAAGGAAATAGGGCGGTATTTGGATAGGTTGAGAGGATCGGCTCCAGGCTTTTTTTAACAGGGGAACCACAATCGTGTTTTTAAACACTTTAGGAACATATCCCTGAAGTAGAGACTGGTTGAGAGGGGTTATAGCAGCGGTTGGTAATGCAGTAAATATGTCCTTCAATATATAGGATGGACAGCAGTCCAGGGGGGAGCCGGATTTCACTTTAGATAATAGGTCCAAGAACCCTTGATCACTAATGGCTGGAAAGGCCTCTAAGGTAAAGTGATTAGAAGATACATTAGCAGAGGACTCTTTGATATTTAGATTAGGAATGCTTGCTTTAATAGCAGCTATTTTATCAAAGAAAAAGTTATTTAAGGAATTGCAGAGGTCTTGAGTAGTCATGGGAGAGGGTAAAATTCTATCAGCATTAGCTAGTTCATTAACTATAGCAAATATGTCCCTTGATTTATTGGATGAGTTGAGAATTCTAGAAGAAAAATATTGGGGCCTTATCTATACTAATAGCTTTTTTATATTCCTTCTGTGCTAAGCAGTAGATCTGTTTAGATTCACTGGAGTAGTTTTGTCGCCACCTACGTTCTATTTGACGGAGTGCAAGTTTCTGCTCTTTTAGTTCTATAAAGAACCATTTATGTGCCTCCGAGCGACAGGCCTGTTTTAGTTTTTTTTGTGGGACATGTAAGTTGCAGGCTGCCAATAACTAACTTGAAATATTAGCATCTAGAAAGTCCAGATCTAAGGTAGTTGATACTGGGAGATCAGTTAAGGTGTTAAGAAAATCTATTTTATTTAGAGATCCCCGCGCTCTGTTTCATTATATGTGAGTTTTTCATGCCTCTAAAGACAAGAAGTTGTATATGTTACAATGAGAAAGGAATAGAAAGAAAGAGATATGTGATTTCAAAGAAAGAAAAATTGCAAAGTTGACATGCATGTTCATGCATAAAAGCTTTTCAGGTTGTGTAAAAAAACATTTGGGGGTACACATCATCATATATAATGTATTAGAATTCATTTTTTGGAAACAATGTATTCATAACGATAAAGAGTGTTTACTGTGTTATGAATATGGGATTCTGTTGCTGACGCTGACTCTGTGCAAAGCACCTCCTATTCCAGCGAGGAAGCCTGTGACCCTGCTGTAGCCGCCACTCCTCGCCGGACCCGCTGCGCGGGTCCCGCTTCGCGGCGTGCAGCACTTCTCTGGTTCGTGAAGGGGCATTGTTGTGGACCAACCGGCAGGGCTGCGAGCATAGCGGTGGACTCCGAGGACCAGGAGTACCCGCGCGCCCCTACTCCAGCTGGGCTGCTCTCCCTGCCGGCCCGCCCTCACCTTGTTATCGCTTAAATCACTGCCCCACCTGGACCTCAGTGGATTCTGTTGCTGACGCTGACTCTGTGCAAAGCACCTCCTATTCCAGCGAGGAAGCCTGTGACCCTGCTGTAGCCGCCACTCCTCGCCGGACCCGCTGCGCGGGTCCCGCTTCGCGGCGTGCAGCACTTCTCTGGTTCGTGAAGGGGCATTGTTGTGGACCAACCGGCAGGGCTGCGAGCATAGCGGTGGACTCCGAGGACCAGGAGTACCCGCGCGCCCCTACTCCAGCTGGGCTGCTCTCCCTGCCGGCCCCGCCCTCCCGGTAACTAGTTGGTCAGCTATATTAAGGAACCTCCACTCCCGCTGCGCGGGAGCGCGCAGGAGGGCGCTGGGAGAAGCCCGGGACAAGGGCGAGACCGTCTGTGGCCGTCCGGGGACGCCCAGGGACGGGACGGGCTACCCCACCTTCATCTTTTGTCCCAGACTGTAAGGTAGGCCTTTATCCATGGCGGCAAATTCTGAGAACTCCAGCATAGTGGGATCCAGTAAAAGGAAACTTGACAATTATTTTACTAGGGGTGTCGTCGATCTGGACAAGGATGACTCATTATCTGAACGCAGGATTGAACGACGCCGTTCTATCGAGTCTCTGAAAAATAGACCTCTAATTGATTTGGCTTCCCCACCCATTTTGTTGGACACTATTACTGACACACCCCTTGATGATCCATTGTCACTGGACGAATTCCCACTATTGCTTAGAAGCACTCCACCGCCTACGGTCTCTACACTAATTGTCCCCTCACCTAAAGTTGTGCTTCCATCTGCCTCTAGTCCGTCTCCAAATGTGGTCATTGTACTTTGTCCTCCACCTAAGGAGCGGCCGAAAAGGCTAGGTAGACCATCTATCACCCCTAAAACCCTCGGCACTCCACCTACTAAAAAGAGGAGGGGGTTAGGAGCTCCCCAAAGGGGCAAGCTTAGTCACACTGAGTTTGGCAATACATCTAAACTTAAGACTCCTGGTGTACCTGCACCCAAAAATTCGGCACTGACTGACACAGTGCCTATAGCGGTACCAACCCCAGACTCTATTAATATACATTTTGGTAATATCCAAGGGAAGCAAGATGAGGTTGTTTCTATCCCAAGATTAGAGACTATTTCTCCTACTGATACTGAGCGGAATACAGTTGAGCAGTTGCTTAGGTCCTTTATGCTCCCAATTTTGGATATCCTAAAAAGGGTTGAGCACCGACTAGGCAACCTGGAGGCTCTGTGCAATGGTAAATTAAGTGCTCCTATCACCTCTTTAATGCCTACCCCTGTGTCGACAATTTTACCACAGACTCTAACAGCTTCGTCTCCTACTACCCTGGCCCCAAACGATTTCAATAGTGGCAACAATAGAGTTGCTAAACTTCTCGCCAGTAATAAACAGGGCACTGTAGACATACCAATGACTTCTGCTAAGACAACGACTGTAAACAGTAAGTCTTTGAATAATAACCGTTATAAACAGAGGGGTCCCCAACTGATATGGAGTGGGTAAAGGAATAGGAAAATCAACAAGTATTTCAAAAGATTGAAGAGAAAACAGAATCAGAAAAGTTCTGGAAATGCAGTGTTTTATTCACTATGCATCCATTTCGTCATAGTCAAGTAATTCAATGGGAAAAATCAAAATACACACTTGATTGTCATTAGTTCATGTGCCCATAGAGAAAAGGAAAAGGAAAGGGGAGGTAGTAAAGTTAACAAAAAGTTGTGACTCACTTTACATTCAATAAGAACAAAAATACATTGAAATTCATATATGAATTCTGGATGATCCCTATCCACAATAGGGTCATATACAATGTCCAAAATGTCTGGAATTTATTCAGAAGATTCAAGCTCCTATGAAGCCGTACATATCATGCTGGTGATAGGAGTTGAGGGTGGGTAGAAGAACAGTCTACGTTTCGACCCAGGAGTAGTTGTAGGATAGTTGATCCTTACAGTGAGGGTCTTCTTCAGGACATACGGGGATGGGGCGATGGGCAGACCTCCTAGGGTTAAGGAGAGATTAGGGTCAGAAATACTTCATGTAGGGCTATATGTCCCTAAGAAAACCGTAGCGGAGAAAGTAGTGGCCGCCCGGGAACAACGTTAAAAACACTGAGGACTATACTGTCTTTGAGGACTGTTACCTGCTGTGTATTGCAGGTCAGAGTATGACCAGGACGGTCATGAACAGGTCGTGGGTTACAGTTTGTAGATATCAAAGTTATATTAGTTTAATAAAACAATCCATATCTGGAAAGGAACATAAGGATTTGTATGAGATGTTAGATCGGTTACCACTGTAGACAGAGCATTTTGCTGTTCACTCTTGCCCGTAGGTAGAGAATCATACCTTGTTTTGATGAAGTAGTGCAGAGAGGCTACCTTTTAATCCAAAAAACGGCTCAACTAATTTCAGAGTCCGTGTCTAAAAGGACCGTATCTAAAAAGAAGAAAACACGGGGGACTGATTAAATAAATAAATTACCCCACCGTGATTATTGTTAAAGAGGTGATTTTTTGAAAAAGGGGGCTTACCTATGAGCACCGGTCCTGCTGAGTTAGACGGGTGTCTCAAAGGAGCATCTCCAGAGTACTCGAATCGGGCCTGGAGGGGGCGTGGATGGGGCGGGCTGAGTAACTTCGCCGTCCGTATCTGAATAGATAGAGCGAAGTGACGGTTAGGTCAGTGTGACAGTGGGGCTCTCCCTGAAAGCGAGATTACTTAAAGCACTTACCCGTAAGTGCAATGCTGTCTGCATCGGCCGGGGTTTCTCGCGGACAATGGCGTCTCCGTAACCAGGAAGTGTCCTGGCGGGGGGCGTGGTAACTCAATATATACGCGAATCAACGAGGTAAAGGAAGGACTTAGAACTGGTAGCTGGCAACCGTCTTAGTGTAAACAATGAGCGGAACAGCGCGCTGGACATTGAAGGAGTTATACGTATGTTTGAAATCACAGTGCATGTAATCGAAAACCTTATTTTGCCATAACAGATAGTGGAAGGTAAATCTAGGACGCCTTGTATACTCAAAATATACAAGTATACATTGTAGTGATCCAATTGCTAAAACAGGGAGGACACACAGTTAAACTGCCCCTTGTCAGCATGAACCTGCCGACAAGGCGGTCAAATGCATGACAAATGCATAGGTCACTCCATTAAACATTACAGTAGTTTAGAAGGTAAAATAAAACACTAGTGGTCAAATGCATGACAGGTGTATAGGTCACTCCATTAAACATTAAATTAGTTTAGAAGGTAAATTAAACACTAGTGGACAGAAGCATTGAAATGATCAGCATGAACCTGCCAACACGGTGGTTAAATGCACGTCAATTACCCTGCTACAGAACAGATCTAAAGTTCATAAGGGTATCATAAATTAGCCAGTTGGGCAAAAGTATTTCCAGATTCATTTAACCCATTTTTTACTGAGTTGAAAAAAGTGATCCATTTCAGTTCCCTGACATTCAGGATCGGGGTTATACTCCCGCCCCTGGGGCCCAGTTTGACCTGTTCTAAAATGACCCATCTCAGGCTTTCCGGTAAGTGGTTGTTTGCGGCACAGTGTTCTACCATTGGGGCCCCCTGTACCCTACATTTGATCCTACTACAATGTTGGAGAAATCTCACTTTTGCACGTTGTTGTGTCTGTCCAACGTAGGGTAAATTGCATGGACATATGATGCAGTATATCACATTGGTCGTGTTACAGTTTGTGTGCGATTTAAGAGTTACTCATAGTTGTTTGTGAATGAATTCTTTGGTTTGAATGGTCGCAGGGCATGCTTTACAAGAGCCACATCTGAAGTGTCCCACAATCGGTGGGAGATTCCACATTGCGGTGATGGTGGGTTCTTCAATGGTGTCAAGGAGTGAACAGACCACATGGTCACGGATGTTCTTGGCCTTCTTAAAGGAATGTAATGGTAAATCTTTGCTGTCAAGGTCCTCCGAAATCAAATTCCAGTGTTTATTAATAACTTTCTTTATTGAGTTGCTCTGGGTGGAGAAAGTCGTCACACAAATCAAGCGTTCTTCTAAGTTGCTTTTGTGCTCCTTAGGCTGTAACAAGATATCTCGGTGATTGAACCATGCTCTTTTCCTAGCTTTTGTGGTCAGGCGTTTCGGATAGCCACGTTCTATCAAACGTGCTTTGAGGACTTCCGATTGTTCCATGTAGTCCTCTTTCTTGCTACAGTTTCGGCGTATTCGCAAGAATTGCCCGAAAGGCAGATTGTCCCCCAGACCTCGGGGTGGTGGCTGGAGTATTGAAGTAGCGAATTCCTCTCCGTCGGCTTCCGGAACAAAGTGGTATGTAGTACATCATCCTCAGCGATGATGGAGATGTCCAAGAAATTGACAGATGTTTTATCAAATTGAATGGTAAACTGGATATCTTGAGATCTTCTATTCAACCAATTGTAGAAGTCTTGAATTCTTGTCTCAGTATCTGTCCAGATTAAAAGAATGTCGTCTATGTATCTCATCCACATACGTATGTTTGGTCTGTAGGGATTGATGTCATTCAACACGAATGTCTCTTCAAATGTAGACATGAAGATTATGGCTAGGTCCGGCGCAAAAGCTGCCCCCATAGCCACCCCTTTGGTCTGGAGGTAAAAAAGATTCTGAAACATGAAGAAGTTCTTCATCATGGCAATTCTGAGGAGCTGGACGATGAATGAAGTAGGAACCTGGACCGGGGCCTCTCTTTTGTTGAGTGCAAGTGTGGCCACAACAAGTGCTTCTTCTTGAGGTATGCTAGTATAAAGTGACACAATGTCACATGTCGCAAGTAGCTCTTGTTGAGAATCGAATGGGCATCCGTCCACCAAATTGATGGTGTGTGTGGTATCCCGGATGTAGGTTGCGGTGTCTTCAGCTAGAGGTTTTAGAAAAAAGTCTATATATTTACATAGGGGTTCCAGTATGGAGCCACAGCCGGAGACGATTGGTCGTCCTGGTGGTTGGTTCAAGTCTTTGTGCACCTTCGGCAAAGTGTAGATTGTAGGTATCCGTGGATCTTTTTTATTAAGAAATCCAAACTCTTGGTCCGATAGGAAGCCTTGGTCCAAACCGTCCTGGGTGGTTCTTAGTATTTCCCTGGCCAGATCTTTGGAAGGGTCACCGGGCAGTCTCCTGTAGCTGATCCCATCTCCTAGTTGCCTCAGGATTTCATTCTTGTAGTCATCCACATCCTGAACTACAATCGCACCGCCCTTGTCTGCGGGTTTGATGACCACTGTTTTGTTCTCTTTCAAGGACATTAGCGCCAGTTTCTCAGCTCTACTGGTATTGAACTTGATATATTTCCTTTCATCCAGGATCCTCTTTACATCCCGTGTGACGAGGCTTTCATAGGCAAGGATACGCTGGGTCATAGTGTGGGTCGGGGGAACAAAAGTTGACGGGACCCTGAGACCAGTCGTGGATGAGGGGCGTTGCATCGGTCTATCTTTGAAAAAATATCTAAGTCTAATTTTTCGGAAAAAATTATGCAGTTCCACCAGAGTGGTAAAGGTATTGGGTAAGGCGGTAGGTACAAAAGATAATCCGCGGTTAAGCACTCTCAATTCTTCGTTTTTCAAAGTGTATTTTGAGATGTTGATCACAGGAGACGGTGCAGACCTCACCACCTGTAGTTCTTTCTGCGGGTCGATCTCTCCCCGTGTTCTTCTTGGGCGGGGAAGTTCACCTGTTTCGTCCCTCTCCCTCTGCCAGAATCCCATTCTTCTCTCAAGTTCTGTTGACCTCTGCCCGACCCTCTGGTCCAGTTGTTGCCTCTGCCCCGGGGGGGTCTCCATCCACCCTGTCCTAAAAAAGAGTTGGGTTGATAGAGGGGGCCGTATGTTCCTTGGTATCCGCTGGGGCCGGCTTGTTCGTTGTCTTCTCCCGAACTGTAAGAAGAGTCTGAGAAGGTTGTAAAGTTTCTTCTCCCTCCCCTGTAGGCACCACGTCCACGGTTGGTGAATCTACCCTGAGAGTCCTGTCGGTAATACTCTTCTTGGAGGTAGGGGTACGTCTTTTTCTTGTCATATAGTTTCAGGTCTCGGGCAAGTTTCTCCAACTTCTTCTTTATAGTCGTTGTTTCAAAGTATTGTAGTGTGGAGACAAGTTTGGTGAGAGCTTCCTTGGAGTTAGTCAGGGTTAAGTCACTTGTTATTTCAGCCTTTAGATTAGAGATTTGTTTTGTTAGGACGGCAATTTGTTCGTTGGCGGTTTCAATACCAAGCACCATCCAATGTCGCGAACAATTGTTCGCGACAAAGCTGAAACCCTCCCTAAATTTAGAGACGTCGACGAAAATTGCTGGTTCCACTTTAACCTGTAAGCCTACAGGAATAATGTTAGACGTCAAGCATTGTGCAAGAAAATGTCCGTGCAATTTTGTTCTGATGAGTTTTTTCTCAAGGCGTTCTAGATTACTGATTTTATCATTCAGTGTGAAGTCAAGGTTAGGTATATTAGATGAAAGAAAATTATTTGCTGGATCTAGGAGAAGTTGTTTATTATAGTCCTCAGTATAGGATAGAATTTCATTGTCTGCCATTTAACATTGGTTATGAATCCCCCAATGCGACACTTATTATATTTGAGAAAGGAAAACCTCGCAGACCAGCGTCTGCCCGAAGTATGTATTACAAAACAGGGTTAGACCCAATAGTCAAAGGGACCTGGGTAGTTAATTGTTATAAACAGAGGGGTCCCCAACTGATATGGAGTGGGTAAAGGAAAAGGAAAATCAACAAGTATTTCAAAAGATTGAAGAGAAAACAGAATCAGAAAAGTTCTGGAAATGCAGTGTTTTATTCACTATGCATCCATTTCGTCATAGTCAAGTAATTCAATGGGAAAAATCAAAATACACACTTGATTGTCATTAGTTCATGTGCCCATAGAGAAAAGGAAAATGAAAGGGGAGGTAGTAAAGTTAACAAAAAGTTGTGACTCACTTTACATTCAATAAGAACAAAAATACATTGAAATTCATATATGAATTCTGGATGATCCCTATCCACAATAGGGTCATATACAATGTCCAAAATGTCTGGAATTTATTCAGAAGATTCAAGCTCCTATGAAGCCGTACATATCATGCTGGTGATAGGAGTTGAGGGTGGGTAGAAGAACAGTCTACGTTTCGACCCAGGAGTAGTTGTAGGATAGTTGATCCTTACAGTGAGGGTCTTCTTCAGGACATACGGGGATGGGGCGATGGGCAGACCTCCTAGGGTTAAGGAGAGATTAGGGTCAGAAATACTTCATGTAGGGCTATATGTCCCTAAGAAAACCGTAGCGGAGAAAGTAGTGGCCGCCCGGGAACAACGTTAAAAACACTGAGGACTATACTGTCTTTGAGGACTGTTACCTGCTGTGTATTGCAGGTCAGAGTATGACCAGGACGGTCATGAACAGGTCGTGGGTTACGGTGTGTAGATATCAGAGTTATATTAGTTTAATAAAACAATCCATATCTGGAAAGGAACATAAGGATTTGTATGAGATGTTAGATCGGTTACCACTGTAGACAGAGCCAGGGAAATACTAAGAACCACCCAGGACGGTTTGGACCAAGGCTTCCTATCGGACCAAGAGTTTGGATTTCTTAATAAAAAAGATCCACGGATACCTACAATCTACACTTTGCCGAAGGTGCACAAAGACTTGAACCAACCACCAGGACGACCAATCGTCTCCGGCTGTGGCTCCATACTGGAACCCCTATGTAAATATATAGACTTTTTTCTAAAACCTCTAGCTGAAGACACCGCAACCTACATCCGGGATACCACACACACCATCAATTTGGTGGACGGATGCCCATTCGATTCTCAACAAGAGCTACTTGCGACATGTGACATTGTGTCACTTTATACTAGCATACCTCAAGAAGAAGCACTTGTTGTGGCCACACTTGCACTCAACAAAAGAGAGGCCCCGGTCCAGGTTCCTACTTCATTCATCGTCCAGCTCCTCAGAATCGCCATGATGAAGAACTTCTTCATGTTTCAGAATCTTTTTTACCTCCAGACCAAAGGGGTGGCTATGGGGGCAGCTTTTGCGCCGGACCTAGCCATAATCTTCATGTCTACATTTGAAGAGACATTCGTGTTGAATGACATCAATCCCTACAGACCAAACATACGTATGTGGATGAGATACATAGACGACATTATTTTAATCTGGACAGGTACTGAGACAAGAATTCAAGACTTCTACAATTGGTTGAATAGAAGATCTCAAGATATCCAGTTTACCATTCAATTTGATAAAACATCTGTCAATTTCTTGGACATCTCCATCATCGCTGAGGATGATGTACTACATACCACTTTGTTCCGGAAGCCGACGGAGAGGAATTCACTACTTCAATACTCCAGCCACCACCCCCGAGGTCTGAGGGACAATCTGCCTTTCGGGCAATTCTTGCGAATACGCCGAAACTGTAGCAAGAAAGAGGACTACATGGAACAATCGGAAGTCCTCAAAGCACGTTTGATAGAACGTGGCTATCCGAAACGCCTGACCACAAAAGCTAGGAAAAGAGCATGGTTCAATCACCGAGATATCTTGTTACAGCCTAAGGAGCACAAAAGCAACTTAGAAGAACGCTTGATTTGTGTGACGACTTTCTCCACCCAGAGCAACTCAATAAAGAAAGTTAATAATAAACACTGGAATTTGATTTCGGAGGACCTTGACAGCAAAGATGTACCATTACATTCCTTTAAGAAGGCCAAGAACATCTGTGACCATGTGGTCTGTTCACTCCTTGACACCATTGAAGAACCCACCATCACCGCAATGTGGAATCTCCCACCGATTGTGGGACACTTCAGATGTGGCTCTTGTAAAGCATGCCCTGCGACCATTCAAACCAAAGAATTCATTCACAAACAACTACGAGTAACTCTTAAATCGCACACAAACTGTAACACGACCAATGTGATATACTGCATCATATGTCCATGCGATTTACCCTACGTTGGACAGACACAACAACGTGCAAAAGTGAGATTTCTCCAACATTGTAGTAGGATCAAATGTAGGGTACAGGGGGCCCCAATGGTAGAACACTGTACCGCAAACAACCACTTACCGGAAAGCCTGAGATGGGTCATTTTAGAACAGGTCAAACTGGGCCCCAGGGGCGGGAGTATAACCCCGATCCTGAATGTCAAGGAACTGAAATGGATCACTTTTTTCAACTCAGTAAAAAATGGGTTAAATGAATCTGAGAATACTTTTGCCCAACTGGCTAATTTATGATACCCTTATGAACTTTAGATCTGTTCTGTAGCAGGGTAATTGACGTGCATTTAACCACCGTGTTGGCAGGTTCATGCTGATCATTTCAATGCTTCTGTCCACTAGTGTTTAATTTACCTTCTAAACTAATGTAATGTTTAATGGAGTGACCTATACACCTGTCATGCATTTGACCACTAGTGTTTTATTTTACCTTCTAAACTACTGTAATGTTTAATGGAGTGACCTATGTATTTGTCATGCATTTGACCGCCTTGTCGGTAGGTTCATGCTGACAAGGGGCAGTTTAACTGTGTGTCCTCCCTGTTTTAGCAATTGGATCAGTACAACGTATACTTGTATATTTTGAGTATACAAGGCATCCTAGATTTACCTTCATCTATCTGTTATGGCAAAATAAGGTTTTCGATTACATGCACTGTGATTTCAAACATACGTATAACTCCTTCAATGTCCAGCGTGCTGTTCCGCTCATTGTTTACACTAAGACAGTTGCCAGGCTACCAGTTCTAAGTCCTTCCTTTACCTCGTTGATTCGCGTATATATTGAGTTACCACGCCCCCCGCCAGGACACTTCCTGGTTACGGAGACGCCATTGTCCGCGAGAAACCCCGGCCGATGCAGAGAGCATTGCACTTACGGGTAAGTGCTTTAAGTAATCTCGCTTTCAGGGAGAGCCCCACTGTCACGCTGACCTAACCGTCACTTCGCTCTATCTATTCAGATACGGACGGCGAAGTTACTCAGCCCGCCCCATCCACGCCCCCTCCAGGCCCGATTCGAGTACTCTGGAGATGCTCCTTTGAGACACCCGTCTAACTCAGCAGGACCGGTGCTCATAGGTAAGCTCCCTTTTTCAAAAAATCGCCTCTTTAACAATAATCACGGTGGGGTAATTTATTTATTTAATCAGTCCCCCGTGTTTTCTTCTTTTTAGATACGGTCCTTTTAGACACGGACTCTGAAATTAGTTGAGCCGTTTTTTGGATTAAAAGGTAGCCTCTCTGCACTACTTCATCAAAACAAGGTATGATTCTCTACCTACGGGCAAGAGTGAACAGCAAAATGCTCTGTCTACAGTGGTAACCGATCTAACATCTCATACAAATCCTTATGTTCCTTTCCAGATATGGATTGTTTTATTAAACTAATATAACTCTGATATCTACAAACCGTAACCCACGACCTGTTCATGACCGCCCTGGTCATACTCTGACCTGCAATACACAGCAGGTAACAGTCCTCAAAGACAGTATAGTCCTCAGTGTTTTTAACGTTGTTCCCGGGTGGCCACTACTTTCTCCGCTACGGTTTTCTTAGGGACATATAGCCCTACATGAAGTATTTCTGACCCTAATCTCTCCTTAACCCTAGGAGGTCTGCCCATCGCCCCATCCCCGTATGTCCTGAAGAAGACCCTCACTGTAAGGATCAACTATCCTACAACTACTCCTGGGTCGAAACGTAGACTGTTCTTCTACCCACCCTCAACTCCTATCACCAGCATGATATGTACGGCTTCATAGGAGCTTGAATCTTCTGAATAAATTCCAGACATTTTGGACATTGTATATGACCCTATTGTGGATAGGGATCATCCAGAATTCATATATGAATTTCAATGTATTTTTGTTCTTATTGAATGTAAAGTGAGTCACAACTTTTTGTTAACTTTACTACCTCCCCTTTCCTTTTCCTTTTCTCTATGGGCACATGAACGAATGACAATCAAGTGTGTATTTTGATTTATCCCATTGAATTACTTGACTATGACGAAATGGATGCATAGTGAATAAAACACTGCATTTCCAGAACTTTTCTGATTCTGTTTTCTCTTCAATCTTTTGAAATACTTGTTGATTTTCCTTTTCCTTTACCCACTCCATATCAGTTGGGGACCCCTCTGTTTATAACAATTAACTACCCAGGTCCCTTTGACTATTGGGTCTAACCCTGTTTTGTAATACATTTGAATAATAACCAGCAGAAAAACTTGGTTTTTCAACAGGCCCAGGTTCCTGTCCAAACAGTAACAAAAACCATGGCTCAGGCTCCAATAGACGCCCAGACGGGCAACGCTACTTCTAGTACTAAGATTAAGTACTTGAGTAGGGGGAGGTCTGCATGGTCTACTAATGGTATTCCACATGGACTCAATGTAGAATTACCCCCAGAATCGCTACCTTTTGTAGTTGTACTCACAGGTGTCCCCCCACTAGAAGCAGGCAGAAAGGAGGGCCATCCCCAACTCAAGAATAAGATTCTACATTGGTTAGGTCAAAATAGACCACTCCCATATTATATTGATGGGGAGATAGTCCATGTTAGACGCCTGCCCTGGCTGGTTACCAGGGAAAAAAACATTGAGGGTGATATAGTTGTTATTAATTTTAGGAACCCAGTAGCTGTTGGGGCTATATTAACAGGCCCCCCTATGAATTTGAATACCGCTATTGTCCCACACGACCTAACTTACTTTTACCCAAGGTCGTACGTGCCTCCTGCTCTTTTTTCCGGGGGGGCTCCAGACCCCAATGGCATTAGGAACACTCATTTGCCTCCAAACAACAACTACATGCGCCACTTGCAGAGGCCTCCCCCTCCTAGGAACAATTTAGCGTGGAACATAGTCCCTGCTAACGGACGTAGCCATCCCCCTGCGGGGCAAGAGTTTTTCCAGTGGAATAGAAATATGGATCATTTGATTCCTTTTACTCCACTGGAAACCTCGAATAGATATGGAGCCATATCTGGTCTTGATGGCTGCGATTGACTTCTAGCTAAGGCTGCCCCCCCTGTCAAAGACTTTGGTGTTGGTGGTGGGGGGCTATTAGAGGAGAACACTCAGAGTGGGACAAGCTACACATTCACATTCTCCCAACGTGGTAGTTCCCCCTCTAGCACAGATGATGACAACTGCATTGTAACTAACCATGAGATCCCGAAGAAACAGACGAGTCCCGAAGTGGGTGATCCTAATGTGGAAATTGTTATACTTCCAGACAACCCAGCTGATCAACTGTGTTCCAATAATAAGAATTTATTGCTGCTATCATGGAATGTGGCGGGTTTGGTGGTAAAGTTAGAGAACATGGAGTGGTGTGACTATGTGGATAACCATGGTATCTGTATATTCCAAGAGACATGGGCCAGGACTATTCAGCATAGATTGGGTTTTGTAACTTATGCCGAGCCTACAACTAAAGGTCTTAGGGGCAGACCATCTGGTGGATTGATCATATGGGTGGCTGTCCATCTTGGGTTTTTGGTCAAAAGAATTAACACCAATTCTTGTGATATTTTGTGTATTCTCCTAACCCGCAGAAACACACCCAAAATAGCAATCATTAATATCTACCTACGTCCGGTTTTGGGTGGTACGGTTTCTCATACCCTAGAGTCCCTAACTGCCCTATTGAACAGCTTCTCAATTGATACCAAGGTGATAATAGGGGGGGACTTTAATTGTCACTATGAACCACTCGGGGGTGTCTCACAGTTAACATCAGATGAGGATGACGCCTGCCGGATTCCACCCCCAAATACGTACCCAGTTAAAAACTGGACTCCCATGGCCATGCAGCTCACCACACTGACATATACATTCTCACTTAGAGCCTGCAACGGCCGCTTTCCGGGGGATAGCCCAGGGAAGAGTACTTATAATGGAATGGGCCATTCATCAACAATAGATTATCTGTTGGTTAGTATGTCTGTATGGCACCTGATTCGATGTTTCCACGTAGCTGATCGCGTGGAAAGTGACCACAACCCCTTGGTAGCAGAACTGGATGGGCCAAATCACGACGGGGAGCATCAAGAGGTCGACTTGGTCTCCAGTGTGATTAGGATCACACAGGGTGGTAAAAAAATTTGATGGTCTACTATCAAGTCGTCGCCAGACAACCTGGCATCACTGTATAAAAGTGTCATTCCCCAGCTTGAGCGTCTAAATATATTGCATGAAAACGCCTTTAATCCTGATAATGATGTTAAATGTTTAGCTATACACAAAGAATTAATGTAGACCTTAGCAGCTAGCTTCTCTAAACCGGTAAAACATAACAATCGACAGCCATGTGCCACAAATCCCTGGTACAACCAGTCCTGTAGGAAGGCGAAGATCACCTTAGTTTCTGCCATTAAATCAGGCCATAGGGCTAACATTATGGCCGCAAGGAACTTTTATAAGAACCTCCTTTCTCATGCAAAATCTGAATGGGAAACAGAGAAATGGAAGGCCATTAAACAAGCACTAATAGCGAAAGACGCCCGAACTTTTTGGAACTTGGTCCATACTGGGAAGCCAGAAGGGAAGGTAAAGATTGATCCCAATATTGCCGAGGAAGCCTGGTGTGCTTACTTTGGTGATCTCTATTCTAGTACCCCTTCCCCCTATAATGCGTTACTTATAACGCCTTTGAGATCAGGCCTAGTATGCCCCTCCCCTCCCTTTACTATGTCGGAAGTTACTCTTGCAGTCTAAGGATTAAAATGTAATAAGGCCCCTGGGTTGGACAAGATCCCTGGTGATCTTTTTAGAGATGAGCCGAAGATCTGGGTCCCCTACTTGACCGTCATATTTAATGCCATTCTTGACGGTCAAGAGCCTCCAAGCACATGGCTGGGGGCCGAAATTATTCCGATTTATAAAAAGGGATCTCCGCTGGCCCCGTCAAACTATAGACCAATCAGTCTAATTGACGTTACCCAAAAAATCTACGCCAAACTGCTTTTGCAACGCTTGCAAGATTGGATTAGCGAGAATAACATCCTCTCCCACTTGCAAGCAGGGTTCCGTGCTAAAACATCGACCATTGACCAATTATTACGGCTCCAGGTTCTTTACTGGAAGCATGTGGTGATGGATGGGGGGAGCCTCTACCTGACATTTGTGGACCTAAAATCCGCATTTGACATGGTGGACAGAAACCAACTTTGGAGCATATTAACAACGATGGGGATACCACCCTACTTATGTCTCCAATTCAAAAGACTCCACGAAGGAACCTATGCAAAGGTTCGCTATGGCAAAAATGGCCAGCTAACAAGAGATTTTCCCATTGAGAAGGGAGTTAGGCAGGGATGCGTACTGGCCCCTACGCTATTTTCCCTTTTTTTTAAATGGCCTCGTCGATGACCTAACTAGTGTACAAAACAGAGACGCTCCTAACCTAGCTTGTGGTAAATTCCCTGCACTCATGTTTGCGGATGACACCCTGCTGCTCTCAAAAACATCTATGGGGATGCAGCGGGTGTTAGACCAATTTACCAAGTTCTGTAGGGACAGGAACCTGGTAATTAATATAGACAAAACAAAGTACATGGTGTTTAATGGCACTGCAACTAACTGCCCTTGTCCAACAATGGATGGACGAGCCCTAGAAAGGGTAAATAATTTTACTTATCTAGGCCTGACCTTAAATGATAGAATGAGTTGGGAAACTCAAATGACTAAGGCTAATTTAACCCTTTCCCAGTCTATGGGTGTATTCTTAAAGTACAGAAATCCTGTGTTCACAAGCTAGTCAGTGTACCGCTGGAAATATACAAGGTACAAACCAGATCTTCCACCCTATACGGGGCAGAACTCTGGGGCCATTGTCCAGCAAATGAGATTAGTATAACAGAGAATACATTTATTAGACAGCTTCTCTCCTTACCTACTAACACCCCCCTAATTCCACTAAGGCTGGATATAAATCTGAGGCCTATGGCAGGAGTAATTGCCTCACGCCCGCTTCTCTACTGTGTCCCGGAGCTCGAGTGCTATAGAGAAGAATTAAAGATTGTGATGGCTCACCCGGGTGTAGGGAGGATAAAGTGGTTATCTTTCATAAGGGGGCAGGCGTCCAAGATTGGCATGGAGAATCTCTGGTCCAACCCGGAGGACACATGCAAATCTATCTCAAAGAGAACCCTGGCTGAGTCAATAAAATATCACAACCTTGAAGAGGTCCTTCGATCAGCCAGGCCCTCTAGCCTCACTGACAGTTTTTTGGATTTCAAGAATGTCTATAGCTTTGAGAAAGAATTAGACGCTATAGAACCTGTCTTAGCAAAAAAAATGTTCTTACAGTTCAGATATGGTACATTACCCCTTTATTCCTATTCTGATAAATGGAAATTGGGTCTAGCTCGCCCTTGTCCAGGTTGCAATGATCCAAATGAATCTTTAATCCATGTGACTTTGTTCTGTCCTGCCTATTCTGCTAGCAGGAAAAAATGGATCATACAGTTATGTGTGAATCTAGGACTTAGGAATTACATAGACTATTTTAGAATTTTAAAAACTGATACCAATGCATTGATAGTTACTGCTATTGCAAAATTTTTGTTTTCGATGTGGTTAACTAGACGAAGACTGATTCGTTTGTAGAAACCCGCTTATTGTGGTTAGACCGCTCTGTCTCAGTAATAACTAATTTTTTTGTGTCCTAAAAATTTTTAGCTTGTATTTTATTGTTTCAGTGCTTTTATTGATATATTATAAACTGCAGGTTAACTGATCATTGTAAATATCCAAAACGAGATGTAACTATGCATGGTTGAGTTGTAAATGAATTTTTTTTCTAGTTGCGATGTACTTTCATGGTTCATTAACAAACTGAAATAAAGTTAAAATGATGATGATGATGTTATGAATAATGATAGACATGTAAAATAAAAACGTAATATTGTTGGAGCAACAACATATACCATACTAGCATGCTTGTTATCTAGGCACTTGGGTTATATGTACAATTAAATGGTTAGCAGGCAACTTGCAGATTGTGATGCAAGGTAGTTTATTAGTGTCAAAAGACAGAAAATAAAAAAAAATATGTGTAGATCTATTGATATTTTACAGATTATATCACTATCGTTGGCTTAAACAAATAACAGGTAAGATTGTAGTACTTACTATACTATACAGACACAAATTGAGTTCCCGACATTTATTATTATGTCTGATTAGTGATGCTCTTGCAATCACCCATAGTATACTTTCTGATGGGAAACATGTAGGAGGTTGTAGCACCTGCTCAATCCTGTAATACTAGGTACTATCTATAAACCAGACACTGACATTTAAGGATGTGTGGTTAAAAGAACCACTACTATCATAATAATAGTGTTAATAATGTGAGGTATTCATTATTTTAATGCAACACACTCAACAAAAACTCACTATAAAGGTTTCAAAGATCAGGAGAGAGAGTAGTATAAAACACTCCTCTGGTGAGTGCACAAATGATTGAACTAAATATATATTTCTCTTTTATGATAAATAAGTACTAGATAAAGATAACTCTTGCTTTCACTGGTACAGAAATTCAGATTTGTATCACATTATATTAATTTGACTGCCGTTCCTAAAAGTGCAAGCAATTCCCTTATAGTAAACCATAGGGAGATCTTCACCTGGGTGGCAGAGATCTAGCTATTGTAAAGTAGATAGAAAAATGATTACAAAAATTAAAATGTTTTTGGGTGTTAAATATTAGTGTAAAATTGTTTTATATGTTTACTCTAAAAGAGGAACAAAGTAAAAACAGCTAAAACACTAAAAGTAATTTAAATGTAATATTTAAGTTGAATATACTAAGTGTAATTTATTTTGAAGAGTTATTTAGAAAATCCCAACTAAACTAAAAGGTTTTACTTACGTATTATGTAGTAAGCATGACAAAACATTATGCATACAATTCATTTAATTTAAATTAACTTTTTAACATAAAACACACTTTTTTATTGAAAAAGGTTATTAAGATATTTTCTATGGGAGAGTGTTGCAGTGCAAGTTGATTTCAATTTTTTTAAAATTTTTGTCCTGATTTTTCATCATACGGGGCCAGGGAACTCTAGGACTTTGTCCGCGACCCCAGTCATAAAGTCGATAAAGGGTAGATTTAGCCATAAATGCCAACCCGGCTACCTTTCAACGAAGGTTGCATTGGTGTTTAATCATTAGACGGGTAGATTTTATACACAAGACAATAGTTAGAGTTTCCTGCCGGAAGGGTGTGGTTTATTGCAGTCTTACCAAATATCACAGAAATTTGTTCTTTTGGGAGGGGGCCACTCCGATTTAAGTTGCATACCCTTTGTGATGTGCTTAGCTATTCCCACACCATGGGGGGACTGGGGAGAATCCACTTTTGGCATATGTCTTCCTGCAAACAAGAACATCACAAAGATTAGTGATTTTTCTGTCTTCAGCAGTATCAGTGAGTCCCCTACCTCATTGACAACCCAGAAAATAACCAATGATAAGGCGTGCCTTAATCTCTTGGCTCATTATCTATGAGAGCACCTTACCCACTTCTTGCCAGAGATCTCAATTGAGGGGCACTGCAGTAACCTATGGACATCATCAAATTTTTCCTCACCACACTTTGGGTACTTCACTCCCTCCTAGGCTGCCAGCTTCAACAGCTACCTTGGTGTCCTGTAAGCATTTTGGACAATAAACAGATGATTTTTCCTGAGAGACACAGATTCTGTATATAGCCACAAAGAAGACAGATACTTGCCATGGAGATTCAACAACTTGGTTTGGCAGGTCCCTCTTCCAGATCTCTGTGGGCAGGGTAAACTCCTCCTCTCTAGCCTGGACTAACATCCAGTATCACTCTGAGATTTATTTTTGTTGGAGTGGTCTTTTCTGTATCCTTACCTCCCAACATTGGTTGCCATTTCTGTTTCTAATTAACCCCTTTGCCCAACTTGATAGCTGGTAATATTTAAATTTCGATGGGTTACCCTTAGTCATTTCTATTGGTGGCTTCCAGGGTACTAATTGGTTGTCTTCTAAGATGTTACCCCATTTGTGTATACCTCAGTCAATCAGCAGGGTAGCACGTTTGTCTAAGAGGCAAGCCAGTGTAATTCTATATTGGAGTGGAACTACAATATTAGGGATTTCCTAAAGACCGTCTGATTTGGAACCACAGCTTATAGGCGCTAACAAGAATCTTGAGTCTCCTTTTCTTGACGTACTTTGGGTGCCTGAATTTAAAAAGGAAAAAGTACTCACTCATAAGAAATGCTGTATTCATGGCTATGAATAACGGGGAGAAAGTAGAGCTATTCATGAGTAGAATCCTTATGTTCTTTAAATGGAAGGCACAGTAATATTGAAAAGATCGGGGCTTGCAATGTCACCCTGCTCCTTCTTCCTACAGAGCTTTCTCCATGCAGTTCTCACCCTTTGGCCCTCCAAAACATCATGTATAGAATAATTTTAATTGAAAACATTTTTTTAACAAAAAATACACTTTCTAATGAAAAGGGTTATTAAAATATATTCTATGGGAGAGTGTTGCAGTACAAGTTGTTGCAATGTTTTGCACTTGACTTAACGGGAGCTTGAGCTGGAGTGCAGTTTGTGAATATGAGTGGACATAGGGCCCAATTACGAGTTTGACGATCCATAGGTTGTCCAAACTCATTGTGGAGGTGCAGTGGCAGTCGGGAACTGCTGCCCTATTTATCCGCCTGCCGTATTAGGAGTGCCATCGTCCCACCACAATCACCAGGGATCCACCATCCCTGGTGTTGGCACAGCATTGTGGGGAGGTAATGTGCTTGGCGGTACTGCTTTGGCACCGCTAAGCATATTACAAATTCCCCCACTTCCAGGCTTTTCAAGGCGAGATGCCCGCCATGAAAATGCTGGTGGTGGGGAAACAAAGGATGGCCTCCAAGTCTCCCTGTTGCCCTGTACATAGGAGTGCATGCAGGTGGGCACATGGGGCCTTATTTATGAAAAGTGACGCATCGCTGCGTGAAAACAGTGATGCGTCACTTTTCACTGCGCACTCCTTACGACACCAATGATGCGTCATATTTAATGTATGACGTATCATGTCGCAAGGAGTTACAGATACATCAGTATTTCTGACGTATCTGTAAGCGCAAAAGTGACGCATTGCTGGAGTGTGTCACAAAAGTGACGCAACTCCAGCAATGCGTCCTTTCACATGGGGAAAGCCCCATGTGAAAGGACTTGCGTCAGTCTTACGCCTGCTGTGAGGCAGGCGCAAGATTTTGACGCAACAGCGTCCTAATAGTGACGCAGTGAAATCTCATAGATTTCACTGCGTCACTATTACGAAGCTTTTTGCGGGGGAACGCCCCCTCTGCATACATTATACCTGACGCAGGTATAATGTGGCGCAGGGGGTTAAAAAGTGACGCATCTACCTAGATGCGTCACTTTTTAAATATGGCGCAACAAGGCGCATGTTTTACGCTGCCAATGCGTCACAAAAAGTGACGCATCAGCAGCGCAAAACTGACGCAAGGCCTCATAAATGAGGCCCATGGTGTGGCCCCCAATGCGCATGCACCCCCGTTCCTGCACGGCATGGACTGCTCAGTCCATGGTGTGCAGGAACTTACATTGGGACACCTTCTGTGGTGTAGTTCTTAGGCTCACATAGGAGCCTTTAAACTACACTGCGGGGGTACCACCATGCCCCCAACCTGCCAGACCATAAAATAACTCATAATATGACAGGTGGGTGATGTGGGAGCGGGGTAGTGGCATGGCAGCCCACTCCCACACCTCCAAAGTCACAATCTGGGTCTTACGCTTTTGTGAGGAGCGGCACGTCCCTACCAGAATCCCTCCTTGACTTTCACTTAAAACCACATTTTCCCTCCATTAACAACCCCATCTAGAAGTTGGTATCTCCATTTTCTCAGCCATTGCACTCTGTTTCACCCACACTTATATCCCAAAAACATTTACTTAAGTGTGCCAAGACTCTACAGCTGTACAAAAGGGGGTGGTGATGGACGGAGCATCTGAATCAATCAAACACTCACACCCAGTCAAAGATCTGGGTTTAATCCATCACTGTACTTTAGCCCACTCTGCCACCCCAGTTCAGACATGGCTATATGCAAATCAGTCTGACCCTGTGCCTCATGGGAACAGTCCAGCCCGAACTGCCAAGCAATGTCTTCCCTGGACCGGAAACAAGCTTCCGAGGACCGGTTTCTGGCATTCCAGCCGTCTTCAGCCCGGGTTGCTTGAATCCAGTGGCAAAGTGAGCAAGGGACTCACGTCTGAGCATACCCTGGCACACCTATGGTGGCCAACAGCTGTACAAAAGGGGGTGGTGATGGACGGAGCATCTGAATCAATCAAACACTCACACCCAGTCAAAAGATCTGGGATTAATCCATCACTGTTCTTTAGCCCACTCTGCCACCCCAGTTCAGACATGGCTATATGCAAATCAGTCTGACCCTGTGCCTCATGGGAACAGTCCAGCCCGAACTGCCAAGCCATGTCTTCCCTGGACCGGAACCAAGCTTCCAAGGACTGGTTTCTGGCATTCCAGCCGTCTTCAGCCCGGCTTGCTTGAATCCAGTGGTAAAGTGAGCAAGGGATGCTCCGTCCATCAAAATATTAGAACCAAAAAATTAACTGCCAAAATATCATGAAGGTTAGTGAATGTAGAAATACAAAATGGTATCAGTGGTGTATGGAATCGCACCTCGGGTTAAAATACAGATTTTGTGGGTAAGTCTGTACTTTAGAGATGTACTGTGGTTAGTGATATAACAAACATCTTGACAGCCTACTACCAAAGGTGTTCAAGGCACCGGATCAAAGGACCCACTGCACAATAAAGTAATACAGAAGATATAAATAAACTCGTTATGCAGTAGGATAAGCAGTATTTTGATCTATTCAGTAATGATTCCAATAAATTCAATCCAATTTAGTATGTTCTATACAGATAATGTCATAGACACAGCATAGAATAAGTGACATTGCAATGCCAACACATTGTGTCACACAAGTGACTTCTTTAAGGCTACAGAAAAGTTGCAATGTAAAATCAGAACCATTTTCAAAGCACAGTACAAATGACTAAGGGCCAGATTATGACTTTGGTGGTGTGGGAGCAGGGCTGCCATGCCAGTTGTAATATGCTTCGCGATGCTGCGGGGTACCAACAAGCATATTACAGCCCTCAGACCGCTGCACCACTGCCAGGCATCTTGTGAAGGTGCCATGGCGGTCCGACCGCACAAGTTGTAATCCGGTGGTCGGACCACCGGTGAAGCAGTGGTCCAACCGCCACCGCTGGTCTACCGTAACTTGGATCACCAAACTTATAATTAAGCCCTAAAACAGAAACAAAGAAAACTTAATAAATAGCAGAGGGAATGAGGAAAAAGTAAATAATTCTAGTAAGGAAAGGTGCATGAGAAAATGTCACCCAACTGTGTCACTGAAACAGAACAAAAAGATTAGAAAACAGAAAAAAGGAAATACGAGAAAGCCAAGATACGTAGATCGTCATGTAGATCCATATATGCCAACTGATATTGGTGTGCTGATATCATGCTATCATTTCTAATGCTTTACGGCCCTGTGGCCTGTATGTATGTACCAATAATCTTAATTTATGTGTATCATACCAATTTGGTCACTGGCCCCATATAGTTACTGAATTTTCTTACTTTCAATATACTGATTTCCTTCTTTCGCTCTACAATATCTGGACTCAACTGCCCCTCTAAGATAAACTTTTGTACTACGATATAGATCCCTTGATATGATTGTTGGTCAACTGATATTTTCTTTACCTGCATACTAAATTCATTTATTTTGGACTTTTATTTGCCAGTCCACAGCTAATAATGAACATTTTATGCAGTGCAGACATCAATCTTTATTATTTTCATTTTCATTATTACTATATAATAGTAATATACATGGAACTGCCCACAGTGACTTTCTTGCATACAAATCCTGGTCATTTGTAGCAACTTTCTCGTAAGCACACTCTGATCACTGTGCCCTTTTTGAAACTGTAAATTGGTCACAATACTTTTTGAAACTTCATATTGAGGGGATTATCCACTTTGTATGTCTATTTGGGAGCGCACTCATAGCGCGACCATTGTTGCGAAATCGGGCTATTTCCCGCACAAATAGGCAACATTTTACCCATTTGTGCGGGGAAACCCCATACCTGGCGGAGGCTACTTTTTGAATGGATATAAGCCCAATGTGTGCAAAATACTTGCTGGGGTGGCGCCGAACATAACGAGTCTGTGGCCATGCCGTGGCCTGCCTATCACTGTGGTGCACTGTGTTGGCCAGGTCCAGATTGGCGAATGAGTGCTGAGATCACTGAGGTACAATTGGAGGAGGACTCCCGACTAGGCCATCCTGTGAGCACAGTACTGTGCGTGACTGACCCTGTTGATCATGATGATGGATGTCCGCATACTTCCTTGCCTATATATACACACACACACGGCAGGCCCCTAGCCCGCCACCCCCTCCGCAAACACACGTGAGGTGGGCCGAATCCTGCGGGCAGCCGCACATGGGTATATGTAAGTGCAACCCACCCTAGCTTACTAGTACTGTGGAGCGGCGTATGTGGGTCCCCAGGGCTGTCAATCTTGTAGCACGCTCAACGCGCTTCCAATGATGGCCCTGGGCATCATTTTTGGCCTGCGGGGGATGGTTAGACAGTACTATCACGGTGTGATATTGTGGCCTGGGGCCACGGGCAGGCTTGCTCCTCTGGTGGGCCCTGAATTTGCCTCTCTTGCCGCGGGCGCACAGTAGACTAGGAGTGATGTGGTCTGGACCAGAGCCTGAGAGAGAAGGTGTCACAACAAAGAGTGTCAAGGTAGGGCTGGTTGGCCAATCCTGCCGCCTGCTTCTGTTGCACGTTGGAGTCCTTAGGTGCCAGCAGGTATATTAAGGTAAGATTACTGGTTGAAATCTCCACTTTTCCTGCTCTGCTGCTGTCAGCTGCACCCCTCTCTTTCTTCCTCTTATTCTCTTCTTTTCTGTCTCTCTCTTACTGCTCTTCACTTGATGAAAACCATGCTTCATTAAATATCACTTACCCTCTGTTTCATCTACTTTTCTTCATTTGTTCCCCTGGGAAATGGATCCAAAGAAGAAAGAAAATTGTTTGTTGGAAATGTCCTCTTTTTCTTATATTTTTCTTTTTTCAAATTACAGCCTCAGGACCAAGAGAAAAAGAGGTGCAAAATACAAAAAATAAATAACTAAATAAAGCATTACAGAGCGGTCACAAAGTTGCCAGTTTGGTTTTATTCACACCTAAACACCTTAATGCCACTTTACAGAGTTTGCCAGTGAAGCACTACTTTCTTTTTCTCGTCATTCTTTGAACAGCATTGTTTTTCCCGGGTGTGGAAGTGCACCATTTCGGGACATTCTGCAATACCTGGTTGATGACTGAGTGGAAAACATTTAATGTGATCTTTATCAGCTGTTTTCCTTATTTTAGTTTATAAAATGTGTACTGTTGCTCTGTGTTCAGGGATGTTGTCTTTTACACTATACTACTTATGTTTTGTAAGGATTTAAGCAATGGGCATTGAAACAGGTCCCTTCTGGGCTCTGTAGTCATGTGCGTAACGTTTCTGCCAAAAAAATCATTGATTTCTGAATTATGAGAGTATATTATGGTAATCATGTTCTGCTTACATTTCACATGCTTTACCTAATCTTGAAATCCCTATGAGGGTTTGCGTTTTCCAGGATGTTGTTAATTTTTTTCAGACAGCATATTACTCTTGTGCATAATTTGAATTGAGTTGCATCGAGGTGTTTTTAGCGGGACATAATTGGGTTATAACTGAAGGCAGTGCTAGTTTCTCTCACTGGCACAGTTAGGTTTTTAGTGGGGGAAAGGATGTAGTACTATGGCAGGAGATACCAACATTGGTACTGGGGAACCAGATTCAACCTTCATAACCAGTTCACCAGACCACTCTCTTGAGGTAGCACATTCCCATGCTAGAGCTAAGAAACAATAGCTAGACCTTAGAAGTCCTTCGTGTCTTAGCACCTTGAAGGTCTGTCCCCCACAATCCATACTTAAAATTTCCCCCAGACTTGCGGGAAAGCCTACGAGGCAGCACACCTTAGAGCAACAGCGACTCTGTCACTGAGGTCACAGGTCCCTTGAGGCCAGTCCGCCTCACGCACTGGTACCTCCATTTGCCTTGTTTCAGCAGGAGTAGTGCAACTCACTAGGGATCGGCAATGCAGGATTTGCATGCACACCAATCTAAGGGGCATATTTGCAAGGGAATGGCAAAGAGTGGAGTTAGACAAACATTGCTAATGCCATGCTGTATTAACAATGATGCAGCACATCCCTGCATTTTCCCTAGCGCTGGCACTAAACTCAGCTGCATAGCGCCAAAGCAGGACCCCTTGCACCATAGTGCAAGGGTGCCATCTTTAAGGGAATGATAGTTTATGTGCGGAAAGTTGTCCATTCCTGGACATAAACAATCCAGAATGGTGAATTGTAACTTCTATGTGTACTGCTTTGAGCAGCACATACAGAAGTTGCAAATCATCATTTTTTAAATGATTAATTATATGCAGGAAGGAATACCTTCCTGCACATGAGCAATCATTCATGGCACTTAGATGTTTCTGTGTGTGCTGCACAATGCAGAACACATATAAACAGCAAAAACAAGGAGAAATTAAACATTTCTCCTCATTTCGCAATGTAAAAAACAGGTTTTCCCTGGTCCTAATTTTGGCACTGCCTCCTGTTTATGCCACCCTTGTAAATAGGGGGCCGCGTCAAATTCAGTGGGTGTTGCAGAGGAACAAAGGCAAGCCTGACAGACACTCCTATTAAATCAAAATAAACATGGACTGCTTTGCTGGCATGGATTACCTTAGGGTGTTTACAGTCTTTGCTGGGAATTTAAAGTTAAGAGCATGAATAATCAAAGCCCTGGCTGGGTGATAGGAGTAAAGGAGCTTCATGAGAGTGCCCAAGCCAATGGTGGCATAGGAGTGGGACAGTGCTAATGATGAAGGGGAATGGAGTGGGATGGAACACAAACAGAATGACAGTATCAGTAGAGTTGAGGGAGTGTCAGTGTTCAGGGTGTCACCAAAAGTTCTAGGAAATTGGTATAATTTCCTTTTTTGCTTCTACAGCCTTGCGTTCATCCGTACCGCAAACAAACCCATCTGCTGCTCTCCAAAACTAGGAGCTTTAGTCAAGCTATTGCTGCAACACAATGGAAACAACAGTGTCCTCTATACTTTTTAGTGCCAGAGTAAGTGGTCACGGGGAAGGACTTTATAACGGAGGACAGAGAATCAGTCAAAGTACGTGGCTGTGTCTGTTTCTGGCCTTACATTATAACTGGAAAAGTGTGTCACTCTCGTTTAACTGTAGCAGCCCTTAGTGTTCACACTTTTGCTTCACATTTCTGTACACTTGTTTTGCACAAAATCTGTTTTCAGATTTGTCTGCTGCGGTTTATTTTTGCTGTTGTCCCATACTGTAATTGAGAAGGAGTTTTTTGTTGTTGAATATCTTCAGACAAGTACAAAGAATGGTAAGCCATGCCAAACCAGCTGTGTTGTCATTACTTTAATACAAGGGGGTGTTTCCTAACGCCTGAACTGCGCAGCAAATTCTCCTGCAGTGCGGGAAAATTAAAGAGTGGGTGGGGCTGCTTCGGTCAACGGACGTGCCCAGCACCAGCGAGGAAGTGCTTGCGTCACAGAAGGGGTAATATGTAGATCATTGTGTGGTGTTAATTCTGCATAACCTTTCCAGTATTTTTTTTCGGAGCCACATTGTTGAAATAGTATTGAAATTCCAATTCAACATTCAAATGTTTCCTGAAGACTACTTTTGCAAAATTTGAGAGTTTCGACTTCGGGCTGGTTTTTGGGCTGACAATGGGCTGAGTTGAGCTGAATTTTGACATACCCTTGAACGTCTTTGGGCTTGGGAGGGGTCTCAAAATCTGGCAACACAGAGCATGTCTAGCCACCTAGTGCTGTCATGTATTATGAAGTATAGAGAATATCCAATCTATTAAATACTTTCGTTGCATTCACTTTCTAGCACATATATTTTGATTGTTCCGGTATATAGTACATAAATACCACAATTGCAGTAACTTTTTGGTAAACACATCCCAGTTACTGCATTTGATCATTGATACAGTATAGAATGGGCACACTAGTTTCATAACTTTTTGTTAAAAGTGATTTCTGCTGTCTATTTTGATTTGGGAACACACTTATATTGTGACTTGCAGCTCAGTCCGACTCCGTCGTATTTTGGACCCGGCATGTGCTGACGGCATTAACATGATTTAAAGGTAGGATTTTTCTATATGAACTCCTCAGACCCTAATGTATAATGTGCTGGTAGGGTATTGAGCAACTCACCTTTCTATATACATATTTTTTGTTGTGGCAGAGCTTGTCAAGTCTATTTCATGAGAGGTGCCTTACATTAATTTGTCCTCACTTACTATAAACTACTAACATGGACATTGGCATGAATGTTCTATTTTATGTTACAATTTGGAAAAATATTGTGGTACTTTCCTTTCTATATGCAGGCTCTCTTTTTGTTGTTACAGGAGCCTACCTGATCTCTCAAAGAGAGGAACAAACTATTTAGTGACTCTCATTAAATTTAAATTTGGTGTTGCTCTTACTGCAGGGACAACTTTATGCTGAAATGTGCGACTGATGCAAATATTTGAGGATGGGCTGCATAATTTAAAAAGCTTTACAAGGTTTAAAGTAAACATAATACTATATGAGTGAACCAATGATACTTACAGTTTCATATCTTTTCTCAGGAGTGTCTCAGGTCTTACACATACCTTGGTTCCTGTAGACCCTATCAGCATACTTCACTGATGGTTTCAGGTGAATGCATGGCTGCATTTAGGTGACTACCTCACTACTGGGCTTTATGTAATGATATGTACAAATTCCGACCATCTTTCGAAACATGTATGTGACCTAATTGTTGTTCGCCCATCTCTACAGTGACTGGAGCACAAATGTGGGGAGCTACTGTCTATACAAGATTGTGGATGTTGTTCTCACTGTTGTCCATCCCTCTAGGTGGGTTCAATAAGGTTCACACTGCATTCTAATCTGTACCTTAATGAAGTTCTAACAGCAGTGTCTCATTTTTTACATTCCAATTTAAATTTATATCATGTGCGGACTTGGGGGACACTTGTCCACATTTCGTACAACTTGAGCTTTTGTTGGCTTCATTTGGGCATTGACCTCACCTCATTCATTGATAACCATTGACTGGCCACTTTTTATCAATGTAAGCCTTATACAACTTCAGGGCTTGGAATTCCTTTTCATATATGATGTGACTGAACACTTTGGTTACTACTGTATTACTTACATAATTTTTCTAGAAACTTCCAGAGACTTTTCTTTGACACTCCATTGTACACAGAACAAATGGTCCTATAGACCTTAAAAATCATTTGTTGTCTGGGATACATCTTCACATTCAAGAGATGTGGTTTGTTGTTTATAGGCTGTCACCATACTTAGTTGATGAAGGCACAATATATTATCTTTTGTTAACCAATCTAAATGTTATTACTTGGTGATCAGTCGGCACATCTTCCTAAAGGATATATTAGTGATTTTTAAATACTAATATAAGCCAGCTCCCTCTACTATCCATCTATCATCCTTCTACTCTATATCGTGAATTTGTTACGCTAGTGACTTTAATCATTCTTTTTATGCATCTTGAATTTCTTGTATATTCTGTTCCCTGTTTTTCTCACCTTTTTTGTTCTTCACAGTCGAGTGGCATTTTCTTAGGCACCTCTCCTCATTTAATTAATCATAGGAGACCCTTAGAAAGGAGCCACTGTGGGAGCCCCGCAGTCCATTCCAGGACTGACCGACATGCACAATGTTGCATATTTCATTCTGCGCAGGAACAGGGGTGCATATAGACAAGAAAGCACACCATTTGCCCTCCTGCATGCAACTTCATGCACTGAGGCTACAGGAGGCCTTCAAAATCGTAATTTAGCCCTTAGTCATTTGTACTACACTTTGGGAATGTTTCTGATAATACATTGTAACTTTTTGCAGCATGGAATAAGTCACTTGCATTGCCAAACACATATTGGCTATGTATTACAACTTGACATATTCTTTGCCATGTTGAAGGGTTTATCTGTATGCAATAAACCAAATTGGACTGAATCTACTGGAACGATTACTCAATGGATCAATATACTGTTCATCGGACAGTGTGAGTGTTGGACTTGGCCCTTCTGGCAGGTTCACCCCTGAACTTTTTGCCTTTTAATGTTACCTAAGTATAGTGATTTCTGGTCTTTGCGCACATTGACACTGTGTCCCAGTGTAAATTGCGTGCGCTCTCTGAGTGCGTGTGTGAGATTGGCCTGCCCTCCCATAGGAATGCATAGGGGATATGTGTGTCCATGGTAGTTCCTGATGTGTGGGGAGTGCAGGGTCGAGTTTGGTATGTGCGGACTCGTGAGATTGAATGATGCGCGATGATGTGTGTAGATTTAATGTGTCTAGTGTGAAAGTGCCACTTATAGAAGTTGGCCTGTCTGTGCAGTGAATGTGAATTGACTGTCTGGCTTGGGATTGGCTGGAGCTGGCTGGTGTGCCTGGCTCCAGGAGTCAGGATGGGTCTGCCCCGGTGGTGAATGGAGAGATCTGCATGTTGATGGCAGGGAGGAGTGCACCTGGGACCTGAATAGGGTTGGGCATTCCCTCTGCAATGCTGGCTCCACCCCCTGTGGTGTTTCTGATGCCCCTGGCCCACCTTGTGAATAGGCAGAGGGGCTGAGCAAAACAAAGTGCTCCAGAACCAGTTGCATCTGCTTCGCCCCTTGCCTGCACCTTTGTGGACAAAGGATTTGTGTGTATAAACTGAGGCTGTGACCTCATGTAAAATGTTCTTGTTCCTGATTTGAATCTACCAAGGGCGTGCTGCTGCTGGGGCCCAGGGGAAGGCTTGCCTCCCTGGGCCCTGCCCCTGGAATCCTGGATACCTGGAGTTCCTACTTGGATCCTAACACTTGGGGGCTTGCTGCTAGTGGGGGCCAGGAGGGACTGCCATGGGGGCTGTCTCCTTGCTCGAGTGCCCTGTGTGCTGGCCCCAAGGCCCTGCATTGCCCCTACTGATTCCCAGGACTGCTGGGACCGGCGGAGCGCTGTTGTTTTCCGTCGGGGGGGGGAAGCTCT